>NW_026606188.1:6132500-6732500 GCF_029834395.1 Sorex fumeus
AGTACCTTCATGTGTGCGGAGAGTGGTCTCAGCATGGTGGTGGCTGGTCCTGGAGGTCTTCGGCTGCCGGGGCCCTGGTCGGGGTGGGGAGGAAAGCTCAACCCGCTCCCCTCCAAGGGACCCCGGCGAGGAACAGCCAGGCGCAGGGGCAGGAGACTGACTGCACTGGTCTCGTCCGGGAGCTGCATTTTGTAGTCTCTGAGTCTTGGCCGCTGATGGGATTACACGGCGCCAGGGGGCCAGGTGGTGGGTGTGACCCCCGCCTACTGGAATTTGGAGGATCTGGGTGGAGGATGCTCGACTCCAATTCGAGTAGGCTCAGAGACTACAAAATGCAGTTCCCGGAACCGCGCGGCCGCATTCGCGGCCGCGCGACATCTTATCAGAACATCTTTTTATGATATCTCATTATCTCATTCCTACTCTAGAGAAACTTGCAGGCTATCGAATATAGCCTGCCCACAGGGCAGAGTCTGGCAAACTCCCCGTGGCGCACCAAATATGCCAAATACCAGTAACAATGATGGGTCTCATTCTCCTAAAAAGCCTTGAATATAATCTCAGGGCTAGGATGAAAGAGACGTTACTGGGGCCTGCTCGAGGCAATCAACGATTAACAGGATGATGAATGAATGAATCTTAGATTCAGCAAAGTTGAAGACTTCACTAATGTTGATGTCCTCACAACTGCAATCTTTGAAATGAAACCATGTCTGATTCTTTTTTGGGGGTCACACCAGAGATGCTCATTGGTTACTCCTGGTTCTGCACTCAGGAATTACTCCTGGTGGTGCTCAGGGATGCTGGGAACCGAACCTGGGTTCACCGCATGCAAGGCAAATGCCCTACCTGCTGTGCTATCGCTCCAGCCTGAGATCAAGTCTGATTCTTCTGAGGGAAAATTTATAGGAATTGTTCCCCAAATGTATTTGACCATGAAACTCTCTTCTTATGAGTACATCTCTTGGGAAAGAAAAAGACTTTGCAAATTGACATTCACATACTTTATGGATGGTAGAAAGGCCTTCAAAATAAATTCTAGATTACAGTCAGTCAGCTTCCCATCCATCAGCTTCTGAACTATGTTTGTCATAGAAACTTTTCTGAGCATTAGGAGAGTAAGAATATTCAAATAGCTGTAAGAATTTTTTAAAAATTCATGGTGTTGGCACATATGCTGCCCCAGCCCATGTGCTGCTTGCGCCCATGTGTGGTGCCTGAGCACATGTGTCGCCCGCATCTCCCCTATTGAGATGTGTACTTTCATGGTTTTATGTCTATTGCTAGAATGTGTGTAGGGGCTCTCTCTGCCCTTGGAGAAGCCTGTATTCATTCTCTCTCGAGTGAGTTTCTCTCTCTCTCTCACTCTCTCCCCCTCCACAGCTTAAAAACCTTCCAAATAAAATCTATTTATTTCACAAAAAAAGAAAAAAATTCATGGTGTTATGATTTGAGTATAGAAATTTCTTAGGATGGGAAGTGGAATCTGAGCCATCATTGAACAAAACCACTATTTTACTATTTGTGGACCTGGTTTCATTATGTCATTGGGTGTAAAGTCAATTTTCAAGAAACCATTGACAACAGTAAGTAAGGACTGAATGATTGTGAAAGTGCCTTGAAAGTTTGAAGAGATTTTAAAGAAAAAGCATTAGAAAAGTAAGGGGACAACTTTGAAAGTTTGTCTCATTAGAATGTTTGACCTGCTCATTTTTAAAAATTGCTCTCTGACACCAGATGTGCAAAAATGTAATGTTGTGATGCAACAAGAAATGGAATTGTTCTTATCTGAACTGTTCAGGTTCTTATCATACATTCCCATTTGGTTAATTATTTAAAAAAAACATTGTGAGAATTCTTGCATAGTATTGACTGAACTAGAAATGATAAAAAAAATGTTGAAGAATGGACTTTATAATTGTTGATGAAGTACCAGATCGTCATTTTCCTCACCTGAATTGTCAGGAAAATTTTCAGAAATGAGAAAGAAAATTATGCACATAAATAGTGAAAGAATTTAAAGTTTCATTATCTTGGCATCAACTATATAGCTGATGGAGATATTAGTAACTCCACATAATGACAATAGTCAGGCTATAGAAGAGGGAGGAAGGACAGGTTCTAAGATGTTCTAAGTATTTTTGAAATTGAGTTCACTCTTTTCATGGGATATAATTGGTAGGAACTGAACTATGTTCCCTCTCAATTCATAGATTTAATTTTTGACCTCCAGGATCTCAGGATGAGACTGTATTTCAGAACAAGTTGTTTCATAATAGGGGACTAAGATAAAAATGAAGTGATATGAGTGAGCACTAAACCAACATAACTGATGTTCTTAAAAGAAAAGATTCTAAGATGAGAATTCTATCCAAGAAGAAACTCAGTGTGATACAGCAAGAATATGACCATCTGTGTATTACTCATGGAAAAACGTTCATTGTCATTTATGATTAGGGAAGTCCAAATCAAGACAATAATGAGATGCCATCTCACATCAGTGAGAAAGGTACTTAAAAATACCTGGAACAACTTGTGTTGTTGGGGATGTGATGAAGAAAGAACTTTCACTCACTACTGGTAGGAATGTTGTCTGGTTCAATCTCTGTGGAAAACAGTATGGATATTTTTTCTCTAAACTAAGAATTGAAGTGCCATACAATCTAGCAATCCTACTCCTAGGTATACCTGCCAGGACACACAAATGTTCACTTAAAAGGACATATGCACACCATTATTCATTCCTGCACTTAGTCCAATAGCTCAGATATTGAATCAACTTGGGTGTCCAATAATCACTGAGTGGATCTTGAAGATGAGGTGAAAATACTATGCAGCTGCAAGGAATTATGGAAAAATCATGCAATTTTCTGAAATATGGATAGAACTGGAAGAGATCATATGGAGTAAAGTAATTCAGAAGAATAACAAACACAGTGTGATCTCACTTATCTGTGGTGCATAGAATAATTGGACACAAAAATGTGGTGTATAAAGGGGGATGCCTAGATCACCCCTGGCCCCCGAGTATAGAGCAACAAGAAGGAAAGAGGAGAGAAAACTGAGGGGCAAATATTCAAGGGCCCTAGAAACATCAGGAATGTAGAAAATAAGTTATATATGCAAACCATAAAACCAACAACATTGGAAGCCCATGATCCAAACTACAATTAAACCTAAAAATGTGTGTGTCAAGGTGGCTGACTGTGAGGTAGGTGGGAACCAAGGGAAACTGGTGAAGGGGACATTGCACTGGTGGTGGGACATTGTATGTCTGAAACTCCCAGATATGAGTGTCGTGGTGTTTTCACAGAAATTTTTAAAAACATTAGAAAAAAAAACAGGTCTCAGAAGCAGCTAAATCAGCCAACACCTTGACCTAGAAAGGAAGAAAACAGATACAAAAACTCAGATATACTAATGAGACATAATTTAGTCAACTTTACCTTCTGCAGCAAAAGTTTCTTTGACTTACTCATAAATGAGTTCCTGAAGCTGAAAGGGTTGAGTGCTCCTGTATAAGAGAAACAATAAAATAAAATAAAATAAAATAAAATGAGAAGTAGAATATAATATAATAAGTTTTTAACTAGAGATACTGTAACTAAATCCTGGTACTGTCACTGTATAAATTTATTTATAAAGTGGGATCATATATTATTTTAATGCTGTTTTGAAGAGTTAATGACTTAAGGGATAAGAAGTTTAGAAAATCATGACTGTGACTCTGAAAGCCTATGTGGTCAGACAGTGAACTTGCAATTTGTACACTCAACTCCAGATGGCAGTGAGAGCCCCTGAAGTTAGGATCGCCTGTGTTGTCTGTTGAGTAAGCGGATGTCTAAAACCCAGGTAATCAAACTCTTGATTCTTAGGGAACAGATTATTTAAGATCTTTATGAAGATAACTGTATACAAATTCACAGAAATGGACACAAATAAGAGGCTTGACTAAAATACATTTGAATAAAATTACCATTATTTATTTTATGTCACTCTTTAAATCATGAGTCCATGGTAAAGTGATATGCATGGTACCTTTCAGTAAGAGTACTGCGAACCACAGTACATAAAAGAAAAACGAGAGAGACACACACACACACACACACAGGAGAGAAAGGAAAAGTGTCTGCCATAGAATATGACTGAAGCTCCATCATAAGCAACTTTGTAACTGCAGCTCACCTGCTTCAATTAAATAAATAAATAAAGATTACTAAGAACCATCAAAAAATCATGACTCCGTGGTTCACTGGCTGAATAAGTTTGAAAAATTTACTTATCTATGTGCTATGTTTCTCTTCTTTTTCTTGTCATTTGGGGGGGTGAGTACCATTCTCTCCAAAGAGTGCTCAGCATCCTGTGAACCACTCCCAGCTAACTGGGCCTACATTTCACTTCTGGGACCACCAAGAACTGGTCCAGTGCCTAGTCATATAGCCAGTGATTAATCGGAGACCTTGAATCCTTGAATCTGATTTTGGCTGTGTGTCAAGAAACGACAGAGAGATACTAAATTAGTTTTTTGTTTGTTTGTTTTGTGTTTTAGGGGTTTTTTTTGCCTTTTGGGGCACACCTGGCAACACGCAGGGGCTACTCCTGGTTCATGCACTCAGGCATTACTCCTGGCGGTGCTCAGGGGGGACCATATGTGATGCTGGGAATCGAAACCGGGTAGGCCGCATGCAAGGCAAAGGCCCTACAAGCTATGCTATCGCTCCAGCCCCGAGATACTAAATTAGGTTTCTCTGACCTAATGACCTGGACAGTAGGTTCAAAGCATCTCTGCATTTTGTATCAAGGTACTTGCAAGACCACTGATGCAGAATGATGATGCCTGCTCAAGGAATGTTGAGCAGCTGCAATTCTCTGCTCAGCACCTACTTTACCTCACCTAATAAAGCCAGGTGAGCCTGGAAGAAAGACTTGCTTTATTTATTTTTTTATATTTATTTATTTTTTAATAGTGAGGCACCATGAGGTACAGTTGTAGACTTACACATTTTTGTGCTTGGGTTTCGATTATACAATGATCAAACACCCATCCCTCCACCAGTGCGCATTTCCCACCACCACGGATCCCAGCATCCCCTCCCCCCCCCCCAGCCCCTATCCCACCCTGCCTCTCTGGCAGGGCATTTCCCTCTCTCTCCTTTTGAGTGCCATGGTCGGCAAAAGAGGCATTGAGTGGCAATCATGCTTGGTCGACAGTCTACCCTCAGCATGCTCTCCCATCATGGGAGGATCCTCCCAACACCCTTTATTTGGTGTTCCCTTCTCTTTCTGAGCCCCCCCTTCCCCTAACATGTGTGGTTGTCCTCCGGGTCATTGAGTAAAATTCCTGGTACTAATCTCTGCCATACTTGGGTGTTAGTTTCCTATTTTGTTACTTTATGTTCCCCAGATGAATGCAATCTTTCTATGTCTATCCCTTTCTTTCTGAGTCATTTTGCTTAACATGATACTTTCCATGTAGTACCACTTGTATGTAAACTTCATGACTTCGTCTTTTCTAACAGCTACATAGTACTCCATTGTGTAAATGTGCCAGAGTTTCTTCAACCAGTCATCTGTTCTTGGGCACTCAGGTTTTTTCCAGATTCTGGCTATTGTAAAGAGTGCTGCAATAAACAGACAATTGCAGATGTCACTTCGGCTATACATTTTTGCCTCTCTGGGATATATTCCCAGGAGTGGTATTGCTTGGTCAAATGGGAGCTCAATTTCTAGTTTTTTGAGAATCATCCATACTGTTTTCCAGAAGGGCTGGACCAGTCGGCATTCCCACCAACAGTGAAGGAGTTTTCCCTTTCTCACCACATCCGCACCAGCACCGGTTGCTTTTGTTCTTGTGGATATGGGCCAGTCTCTGTGGTGTGAGGTGATACCTCATTGTGGTTTTGATCTGCATCTCCCTGATAATTAATGATGTGGAACATTTTCTCATGTGTCTTTTAGCCATTCGGATTTCTTCTTTGTCAAAGTTTCTATTCATTTCATCTCCCCATTTTTTGATGGGGTTGAATGTTTTCTTTTTGTGGAGTTGAAACAGTATTTTGTATATCCTTGAAATTAACCCCTTATCAGATGTGTAGTTGGCGAATATCCTTTCCCATTCAGTTGGCTGTCTTTGTATTTTGGTCACTGTTTCTTTTGAGGTGCAGAAGCTTCTTAGTTTAAGATAGTCCCATTTATTTATCTCTGTTTTCACTTGCTTGGCCAGCGGTGTGACATCTTTGAAGACACTATTAGCTTCTATGTCATGAAGGGTTTTGCCAACATTTTCCTCAATGTATCTTATAGATTCTGGTCTGATGTTGAGGTCTTTAATCCACTTAGGTCTTACTTTTGTACATGGAGTTAGGCAGAGATCTGAGCCCATTTTTTTGCATGTAGCTGTCCAGTTTTGCCAGCATAATTTGTTAAAGAGGCTTTCCCTGCTCCACTTCACTTTTCTTGCCCCCTTATCGAAGATTAAATGCTCGTATACTTGGGGTGGGACGTCAGTATATTCAACCCTGTTCCATTGGTCTACAGCTCTGCCTTTCTTCCAGTACCATGCTGTTTTAATTATCACTGCCTTGTAGTAGAGTTTGAAGTTAGGGAGGTTGATTCCTCCCATTTTCTTTTTCCCAAGAATTGCTTTAGCTATTCGTGGGGGCTTATTGTTCCATATGAATTTCAGGAGTGTTTGCTCCAATTCTTTGAAGAATGTCATGGGTATCCTAATAGGGATTGCGTTGAATTTATACAGTGCTTTGGGAAGTATTGCCATTTTGACAATGTTAATTCTCCCGATCCATGAACAGGGGATATTTTTCCATTTCCTTGTATCCTCTTTTATTTCCTGAAGTAGAGTTTTGTAGTTTTCTTTGTACAGGTCCTTTACTTCCTTAGTTAAGGTGATTCCTAGGTACTTGATTTTTTGGGGCACAAATGTGAATGTTTTCTTCATGTCTTTTTCTTCTCTTTCACTATTTGCATATAGGAAAGCCATGGACTTTTGGGCATTGATTTTATCACCTGCCACTTTACTATACAAGCCTATTGTTTCTAGTTTATCACCTGCCACTTTACTATACAAGCCTATTGTTTCTAGAAGTTTCTTGATAGAGGTTTTAGGGTTTTCTAAGTATAGTATCATATCATCTGCGAATAGTGAGAGCTTGATTTCTTCCTTTCCTACCTGGATGCCCCTAATATCCTTTTCTTGCCTAATCGCTATTGCAAGTACTTCCAATACTATATTGAACAGCAGAGGAGAGAGTGGGCATCCTTGTCTCGTCCCTGATCTTAGAGGGAAGACTCTCAATTTTTCGCCATTGAGGATGATGCTTGCTGTAAGCTTGTGGTAGATGGCTTTAACTATATTGAGAAAAGTCCCCTCTATCCCCATTTTGGCTAGGGTTTTCATCATAAATGGGTGCTGGATCTTGTCAAATGCTTTCTCTGCATCTATTCATATGATCATATGATTTTTATCTTTTCTTTGTTGATGTGGTGGATTATGTTGATTGATTTCCTAGTGTTAAACCAGACTTGCATCCCCGGGATGAATCCTACTTGGTCATGGTGTATGATCTTTTTGATGAGTAGTTGAATTCTATTTGCTAGTATTTTGTTGAGAATCTTCGCATCCGTGTTCATCAGGGATATCGGCCTGTAGTTTTCTTTTCTCGTGGTATCTTTGTTTCCTTTTGGTATTAGAGAGATATGGGCTTCATAGAAACTGTTTGGGAGAGTTTCCGTTTTTTCAATTTCCTGAAAGAGCTTGAGAAGGACTGGCAGCAGGTCCTCTTTAAATGTTTGGAAAAATTCGCTAGTGAATCCATCTGGGCCCGGGCTTTTGTTTTTGGGAAGGCTTTTGATTGCAGTTTCTATTTCATTGATGTTAATAGGTCTATTCAGATACTCCAGGTCTTCTTGATTCAGCTTTGGGAGATTATAGGAGTCCAGGAATTTGTCCATTTCTTCTAGGTTCTCTTGTTTCGTGGCATACAGACTTTCAAAGTAGTCTCTGATGATCTTTTGGTTTTCTTTGGTTTCTGTTGTGATATCCCCCTTCTCAATTCTGATTCGGTTTATTATTGTTCTCTCTCTCCATTTCTTTGTGAGTGTTGCGAGTGGTTTATCTATCTTGTTTATTCTCTCGAAGAACCAGCTCTTGGTTTCATTGATCTTTCGGATTGTTCCTTTGGTTTCCATGTCATTGATTTCTGCTCTAAGTTTTATGATCTTTTTCCTTCTGCCAGATTTAGGCTCTTTCTGTTGATCCTTTTCTAAGGACTTGAGCTGTGAGGTCAAGTTGTTTATGTGCACCATTTCTACAGACCTAAGATATGCCTGCAGAGCTATAAATTTTCCCCTTAATACAGCTTTCGCGGCATCCCATAGGTTCTGGTAGCTCATGTCTTCATTCTCATTTGTTTCCAGGTATCTTTTGATTTCGTCCTTGACTTCGTTCCTGACCCATTCATTGTTCAGCATCGAGTTGTTTAATTTCAAGGTGTTTGATTTGGTTCTCCGTGTCTGTGTGTGATTCACTTCTATCCTCAGTGCATCATGGTCTGAAAAGATGGCTGATACTATTTCTATCTCCCTTATTTTGTTGAGGTATGTTTTGTGTCCTAGCACATGGTCTATTTTGGAAAATGTTCCGTGTGCACTGGAGAAGAATGTGTATTCTTTCTTTTTGGGGTGTAAAGGCCTGTATAAGTCTATAAGCCCTCTCTCTTCTATTTCTTCTTTCAAAGCCAATGATTCCTTGCTGGGTTTTGTTCTTGTTGATCTGTCCAGAGGTGATAGGGCAATGTTGAAGTCTCCAAGTACTATTGTGCTGCTTGCAATGTCCTCCTTAAAGTCTGTTAGCAGTTGTTTTAAATATTTGGCTGTTCCCTCATTAGGTGCGTATACACTTAAGAGTGTGATTTCTTCCTGTTGTACGTATCCCTTGATGAATAGAAAATGGCCTTCACTGTCCCTTCTAGCCTTTTTCAATGTGAAATTAATGTTGTCAGATACTAGTATGGCCACCCCAGCTTTTTTACAGGAGCTGTTTGCTTGCAGGATTGTTTTCCATCCTTTGACTTTGAGTCTGTGTTTGTTCTGGCTGTTGAGATGAGTTTCTTGTAGGCAGCAGAATGTTGGGTTCTGTCTCTGTATCCATTTTGCCACTCTGTGTCTCTTCAATGGTGAATTGAGACCGTTGACATTGAGAGAGAGTATGGTTATGGGGTTTTGTGTCATTTTTCTGTGCGGGTGTGTTGTGATTGTAGGGTTTGTCTTGTCTTATAGTAGCCCCTTTAGTCCTTGTTTTCGGTTTGATTTTGAGTCTATGAAGTTCCTGAGCTGCTGTTTATCTAGAAAATAGTGTAGCTTTCCATCTATTTGGAGTGAGAGTTTAGCTGGATAGAGTATTCTTGGTGAAGCATTCATTTCAGTGAGTTTTTTGACTATATCTCTCCACTGTCTTCGGGCTTGTAGGGTTTCCTCTGAAAGGTCTGCTGTGAACCTCAGGGGTGCTCCTTTGTATGTGATTTCCTTCTTTGCCCTTGCTGCTTGCAGTATTGTGTCTCTATCGGCAGCATCGATCATTCTAACTATAATATGTCTTGGGGTGTTTCTGTTGGGGTCTCTTTTAGCTGGCACCCTTCGGGCTTCTTGAATCTGGATGGCTGTATTATGGAGCTCTGGGAATTTTTCAGCAATAATTTGTTTCAGCATGGTTTTTTCATTGGGATTGTTTCCTTGAACTTCTGGTAGTCCAATGATTCTAATGTTGTTTCTTCTGGAATCATCTCGTAGGAGTCTGATTCGCTCTTGAGCTATTTTGAGGTCCCTTGCCATCGTTTGCTGTTGTCTGCTGGCTTGGTGCAGCTGATCTTCCTAGTCACTGATTCTTTCCTCAGCTGTGGTCGTTCTGTTGTTGAGGGCAGTGAGTGAGGTTTTGACTTCATCTATGGAATCTGTGATGCGTGCCATTTCTGTGTGGAGCTTTCCAATTTCGGCTCTCATTTCTTGCTGTATTTTGTCAATTGTGCGATCGATTGTTTCTTTCATGTCCTCTTTCAGTTTAGCGGATATGTGTGTGACTGTTTCATCGAGTTGATTGAACATCTTAATGACTTCATATCTGAATTCCTTGTCAGAGAGGTCCCTAAAGTGGCGAGCACCTACTGAGGCTTCTAGACGTATTTCTTCATGGTCTCCCTGTGGTGGGGATTTGCGTTGTTTCCTCATGTTGTTGTGTATGTGGAGGGGTAATATTTTTTGGTTTGAGTGAAGTATCTGTGGCCGCGTGAGCGGCCGCCCACTGAAAATTAGGCCACGCCCACTTTTAAAAAGCCACGCCCACCTCTGAAGTGGCCACGCCTCCACGGATACCTGGTTTTTGTCCAGGAAGTAAAGACTGGGTGGGGGACAAGGAAGCAGCTCTGATGGGCGGCCGGACCAAAGGGACAGGCAGAGAGACGCAGATCCCCTTTTCCTCCCAGCGGAAAGACTTGCTTTAAAAAGAGCTGATTTCCAGAAAGTTGTTGGAGAACTGGGGAAATTCAGCTGAAAGCATGAGCAACACTCTAAGAAAGATTCCTTCAAGCAAATCACTGAGCCCATCTCTAGGCTGCCCAAGACAGTGAGTGAGGCCCAGGCCTCCTTAAGCTTGCGGGTCAGTTCTGGGGAGGACAGCGTTCTGGAAACTGACCTTAGTTAAGTACACAACAAAGCACCACAGACGTTTCTCATGGCTCAGATTGAGCTCCCAGAACGTGAAAAATCCCCATAGGGAAGAAAAAACATGCCATTCATTGTTCAAAGATATACTGAGGCACTTTAAATTTTCTGGAAGTTTATTTGGATGAACATGGAGTCAAAGCTGGGAGCACTAAAAGAGCAATACTTAAGAGGCATCATGTGAAGAAGCTGCTAAAAGGCCTGTGACAGACTCAGAAACAAAGCAAGGATGTGACTGTGTGGACTCTGGCCTAAGAGGTGCCTTACTGGGGAAATCCAATGGTTAGGTAGGCTCAGGGGGTTCTGAAATCTTGTTTTCTCTAAATAATTAATTCTGTGGATTACAAAGCAACTTAGGTTGGCTTAAGTTGGCTGCCCAGGCTTGGGAGCCTCAGCTAATGTGTAGTGAGAGACTGTTTTAGCACAGGAGAGACAGACCTGAGGGTGGGGGATGGGGAATGACCAGGCCACCAATGTGGTGTGAAAACCTGGGCAGTTTGGATTCATTTTGTTTTGGTTTGGTCAGGGCTTATTCCTGATACTGTGCTCAGGAATCACTTCTGGGCTCAGAGAACCATATGTGGTACCACAAATCAAACCTGGTTCAGTGACATGAAGGCAAGTGCAACTATTGTACCATTTCTCTGCTCCCCCAGCAACGTTTCTGAGGAGGTCTGCCAGAGCAAGAGTCAGCCTTGAGGAACTAACAGATGAGGAGAGCCCAAGGTTACCTATACCTGTGACACTCACACAGAGATGCTGGTGTCTATAGCTTCCTGATTTCCACCTTCCCCACTCCAGCCGTTTCTAGGAGCTTTTCTGGTAAATCTTTAGGGTTTTCTAAGCATACTATCATGTCACCTGCAAATACTATAGTTTGACTTGTTCTTTTCCAATCTGATGTCCTTAATGTCTTTTCTTGCCTAATTACTCTGACATAGACTTCTGCAACTTAATTGAAAACAGTAATGAGATTGGGCAGCCTTGTCCTGTGCCTGATCTTAGAGGAAAACTTTCTGTTTTTCTCCACTGAACATGATGTTAGCTTGTAGGTTCATGACACCGTTTTAGGTATATTGAGAAAGTTTCCTCCTTTTTTATTGAGAGGTTTTAATCATGAATAGGCATTGGAGATCGTCAAATATTTTCTCAATATCTATTGATATGAGCCTATAGTTTTACATTTTTCTTGAAATTATATGGTGTATAACATCAATTTTGACTTGCCTCTATTAAATCATTCTTGCATTCCCAGGATAAAACTGGGTCATGCTCTTTGTTGGATTGTTGGATTCGGTTTTCCAATATTTTAGTAAGGGTCTTTGCATTCAAATTCACTAGAGATGTAAGCCTATAGTTTTCTTCTTTAGTACTCTCTCTCTCTTTCTCTCTCTCTTTCTCTCTCTCTCTCTCTCTCTCTCTCTCTCTCTCTCTCTCTCTCTCCTCACTTCAACTCTGAAAAGCATACAGGAAGATTTACTCATGGGTGAGAGAGGAGAGAAAACTGCCCTCCCAGCTCTTCTCTCTACCACCACTGCCAACTTAAAGAAGGTCCCTGCTGCTGGGCTACCAAAGGGGGTGTAGGCATTAGGAACAGTAATCACTGCATTACACTTTCATTTTAATGACTAAAGTAAGAATAATCTTGTGCCTAGAAAGAACTAAGGGACTTGCCTTTTAAGCTTAAAAAGTGTGGCAGAAGAGAGAGTACAGGGATACAGCACTTTTATATACCAAAGACAAAACTAAACTTGATAGAAGGAATGTTGCATTCCAGAGTAAAACAACATAAGTGATAAAACTTGTTACCTCAGCAATGTTGCCTGAGGAACAGACTTCCATTTTTCATGAAAGCTGTCAGACAGAAGGTCTTGGTGTTATTGGAGGCACTCTTGAATCCTATTTATCTCTAGAAAGAGGGAGAGGGCCTGGTGGACTATGGTGAGGAGCTACCGTTACATGGATGGAGAGGTCAGCATATATTTGCAGAGCACCACCCAGAACTTTTTAAGCATGCATTGTTTTTTATGCATTCTTGCCTCAATAAAAAAGGGAGATAAATGAAAGTATATACACACGAACATTTGAAAAAGAATTGTTCATACCAGCTTTATTTGCAATGTTTATGAAGAGGTGAATTGATCAGCAAATCGGGATCCAACCTAATCATGGAGCACCACCTGGCATTAATGCAGAATCTACTGTTAGATGCATGCAGCAATGTAAATACATCCCCAGACAACGAGGAGGTTGGAAAACTAGAAAGAAATACCTACTATCATTCCATGCACAAACATTTATAATATGAAAATGTATCTAGGGACAGGAAGCAGATCGCAAATTACCCAGAAGAGGACAACAGGATTGTGGAGAAAACACAGGAGTGTGGAGAAAACAACGACTAACTGGTTGGGAGACAGCATTTGGTGTGGTGGGTGCCTCTATTATCTATTTTTCTGGTGCAGCTACACAAGTGTGCAGATATATTAGTATTTTTCTATTTTGCTTTTTATTGTTATTTCAGTTGCCAAGATGCACAGCTTTACAGTTCCACCAATGGCAAGGCTTCACCAATCTCCCACCAGATTGGTTGTTTCCCTTCACTATTGTCTCAAGGTCCTACCCCATGCTCCCCCCTCCCCACATAAAGTCTCAACCCCATTCACATCTCACTGCCATGGTAAGCTAACCTCTGTAGACCAGTTCTTAGATTCCATTGCTCTCACCTCTTACTCTTAGTTGGTGATGCTTTTTTACATCCCATGTATGGAATGTTACCCTTTAAATAGGTGTAGTTTGTTGTATTTTATACTCTAAGAAACCTGTAAAAACTCATAATAATAGACATCTAGATCTTTTGTACATCAGGCACAATTTATTCACTCTTCAAAAGCAGAAAAAAGACAGAATATCCTTTATCACTATTGGAGATTTTCTGTACATGTTAGTTGTCAAAAATTCTGATTTATGCAAAAGTTTTCTATGAAAATGTCTGGCACAGAACACAATTTTTACAATTTTTACAATTGTTACCTAAAGAATCATAGCTTACCTTTGATATATTTTTGGAGTAAACAGAAAAGACTGTAAGAAAAACTTTACTTGGCCCATAAAAGCCAGTGACAAAATAAAAATAGTAGCCACAATCATTTCTCTTTCTTGAGATAGATAATATAGATATAGAAATAGACACATATACATATATGTATATGCATTCATGCAAACATACTGTGCATAGAGAAATGTGCAAATTTAAATGCATCTTTCAGGAATTTATTCATCTCCACCTAAAAGACAGTAATGTTAAAGTTAATTTGTTAGCAAGATGCCTGAAGCACAGATGGTATCCAATAAAGTTTAAAAAATAAATGAATGAACACTCTTGTTTCTCAGATTACTTACATATTTATAACACAGTCTTAATAAAATATAGCTTCCAAAATTTTAAAATTAGTTTGTTTCCATGCCCTAAAAGTCAGTACTTAATCTGTAAAAGTAACATTGTAAATAATTTCTAATTAAAGATGCGAAGTAAAAGAAATGCTCCTTCCAAAATTATTTTGGCATCAAAATTAGCATTATTTGTGTACCACTAATTAAAACACAAATGAAGACCATCGTTTGACAATTTACTAACAGGAAATAATAAATGGACCTCTCTGGTTTTGTTTGCTTTTTGTTTGGGGTCCACATCTATGGTTCTCAGGGCTTACTCACAAGTCTGTGCTTAGGGATCACTCCTGGGGGTGCTTGGGAGCCACGTGCTACGCTGGAGATCAAACCTGGGTCATCCGTGTGTGTGACAAGTGCCCAACCCACTGTACTATCTTTCTGGCCTCTATGTGTTTTCTTTCTTGTCTACTTTACCGCACAATTTGAATATTTTTATGCTGTTGAAGGGCAGTGCACATTGTTGAGCTATTATTTATAGTCAAGTTATAAAAGGTGGAGAAAAAAAAGCATCAGAAAGAGGTACTCAAGAGTTTTGCTATTTAGGTGTGAAAGCAGACTAAATATGCATATTAAGTATGCAATTTCTGAAGCCACTACTTAGCCCTGAGCTGGTTTTTAATTAGGCCATCAATCATTCAATATTTATTAAATCTCTATGCTTAAGGAACTAGGAGAGAAATCTTGATGAATGATGTCTAAGAAAGATAGTAAGGTAAAGGTAAAGGTAAAGGCCCTCCCGTTGATCGTCGATTTGCTCGAGCGGGCCCAGTAACGTCTCCATTGGAGAGTAAGAAAAATAGTATAAGACTAAAAATTGAACCTTGGGAAAAACAAGATAAAGGATGTGGAAGGGGATGACTCTGGTGCAGAAAAGAAGAAATATTAAGAAAGGCACGAGGAGAATCTAATAGCTGTGTCACCTTGGAAATTAAGTTGTATGACGAGTTAGATTGGCACGTAACATGTGGAGAACATGGCCAGCACTCATTACAATTTAGTTCCTTCATTTCAGGTATGTTGGAAGTATCTCCCATTCCCTTCCAAATCAGAAGTGACATTGCCCACATGTAGCACCGTAGTATTGTTCATGGGTTTGCTCGAGCGGGCACCAGTAACGTCTCCATTGTGAGACTTGGTGTTACTGTTTTTGGCATGTTGAGTATGCCACAGGGAGCTTGCCAGGCACTGCTGTGTGTGCGGGATACTCTTGGTAGCTTGCTGGGCTCTCCAAAAGGGATGGAGGAATCGAACCTGGGTCAGTCGTGTGCAAGGCAAATGCCCTACCCGCTGTGTTATGGCTACAGCCTGTAACCAATGTACCCAATGGTATTTGAGCAGAGGTAACTGGTATCCTCTCTGCTTCCAGGCACAAAAGCAAACATGAAGTCATGCATGTCCTCTTCTTCCCAAACCTGTGTCAGCCCGGTGAGCACCCCTCAGCCTAGGTCTCTGCATTAGGGTGAAATGCAGGGTACTTTCTTGTGGCCTGTAGGGCGAGAGAGAAATAAAACTGTATGGAGCTCGGCATTGAGTGTTTCCAAAGCATAAGGTTCACCATTGTGTCTCAGAGAATCCCAGGTCTGTTTTGCTCTGGGCTGGGGCAGCAAAGCCCACCTGGACCAGCCTGATCTGGGTGGTGGGTGATGCTCCTGCACAGTAGCATGGTGGCTTGTTCTGGGTGAACTTAAAAAAAAATCTTAATCAAGTGGCCCATTTAGAAGAGACTAACGTAATAGCTGGACATAGTGGTGGTATTTATTTATGTGCCCTTACCAAGCTCATTTTCTTTCATAATACCAAAAAACTATTTACACATCTGAAAATTCTCCTCTCTTCCTTCCTTCCTTCCTTCCTTCCTTCCTTCCTTCCTTCCTTCCTTCCTTCCTTTTCTCCTTTATTTTTGTATTGGAGCCACATCCAGCAGTGCACAGCACTTACTCCTGACTCTGTGCTCAGGGATCACTCCTGGCAGGGCTCAAGGGACTATATGGGTCATTGAGAAATGAATTCACCAACTGTGTGCAAGGCAAGCATACTACTGGCTATATTACCTCTCTGGCCCTAACAGCCAGCTCTTTCTGATTGGCCACATAGCACTGAGAACCAAGACCTCTATCTGCCTGGTTACTAAGGGTTAAAGCGTCCTGTCTCTGAGAAGGTTGTATTATTAAGGGTGGGTCCAGGAACCAAAGAGGAGATTTATGATTTCTAGATTGTGAGTCACTAAGGATGGGCTCATGCTTCAAATTTAATCAATAAAAAGATAGTACCAGCGTCTAACAAGGAAGTCGCAGCAACACCACTGTTTGCTCCAGTAAATGTGATATCACGGATTAGACCTATATCCTGGAGGGTGGAAGCACCACTTCCCTCATAAAACAGAATCTAGAGAGGCAGATTCAGAGAGATTGTCTACATCAGACATCCAAGGGTGTTTCTTAGCTAAATGACTAGAAGCTCAAAGGCCAGAAGTGGGGTCAGAGGGGAAAATAATCCAGGCGTGGACAACTGAGGACTATTATCAGAGGGTTATTTAGGAGGAAATATATTTAAATGAACCAACAAGGAGATCCAGATAATCTATCCCTAACGTGAGAGGGTGTGTGTGGCTCTTAGCCAAATTCTACATATGCAAACTTAGGATATCAATGTGGTTTCTCTACCGGGAAGAAGCATTTCCCTTGAGAAGTGAGTAAATGGACTTTCTACTCTGATAATGTTTGTATCTTTCTGTGTAGTGAATTTTCCAGGGCATGGCTAAATTGAACTATTAAGGAAATGTCACTTTTATATTTCCAAGGATTTTGATCTGATGTACTGTTTCTGCACCTGCGTATGTGCTAGTGCCATTCTCAATTAAGATGGGTGCACTGGCCTATATAAGCATATTACCAGTGTTAGTTTATAGATTGAACAGAATGTAACTTGTTAGGATGGGCCTGGATTGATTTGCTGTCTTATTTGTTTAGGTGGCTCCATACCTGACAAGGATCTGACACTGGAATTTCTCTTGAGATGAAATCACCAAAGAAAGTAAAAGACCGATGTGGGAGGGAAGTCTGGATGTTCTACTCAGGGTGGTTTAGGAGTTGTGAGTAGAGTAGGTTTACTTTGTGTCCATCAGATGTATAATTCCTTGGCAGCCTCTTTTCCTTATTTTGCTTGTTTATAGGTCACATCCTATAAACAATACAACAGGGAGAGCGTTTGCCTTGCACACACCCGATCCGGGTTCGATTCCTTCGTCTCTCTTGGAGAGCCCCACAAGCTACCCAGAGTATCCTGCCTGAACGGCAGAGCTGGGCAAGCACCCTGTGGCGTATTCGATATGCCAAAAACAGTAACAAGTCTCACAGTGGAGACGTTACTGGTGCCCGCTCAAGCAAACCGATGAACAACAGGAGGACAGTGGTATAGTGCAATAGGTCACACCCAGGTGCTCAGGGCTTCCTCCTAGCTCTGTGCTCAGGAACCACTCCTGCCAACCTCAAGGGTCTCTATGTGGTACCGTGGAGAGAACCAGGGCAAACCGGGTGCAAGCCATCCCTTAACTCCTACTCTGCATTGGTCCAGCAGCCCCAGCTGATGCTACACAGACCCAGCTTCACTTCTTGATCTCTTTACAAAGAGGACTCTGTGCATAGCCAATCCTGAGGCCTGACTTTCGTGCAGCTGTCCCACTTGTCACTCTTGTTTTCACTGTAGATGACACTGTCACAGCCCCTGCTGGCCTCCGTGCTGACCCAGGGCTAGGCCCAAGGGATGCTCCTCTTTCCTTCTCTGCCGTGTATTTGATTTCCCCATGTACCAGCAGGTTTGTATGGGGAACAGAACCACAGTCCCCAAAGAACAGGGAGCAATGACAGAAAATGAATCATAGCAGAGAAAAGAAATCTTTAAAACCGTACTCCAAGTCTGCCTTTCTTAGTGCTAGAGGAGAAAGTAAAAATAAGCAAAGCTTCTCAGAAGGGATCCTGCAGGGCCGTATGCTTGCTCCATCTTTCTCACCTGCCCTCCTTTCCTTGCACCCAACAAGGAGAGGGACAGCAGTCCCTGCTTTAACGAAATGTTACTGCTGACTTTGGGGCTCTTGTCCTACCCTAGCTTTTACCCCCTCCCCTCCAAGAGTGCGCCTGTACAATGAAATCATCTCCAGCCATGTTCTTTCCACCTCTGAGAGAGCCCGTCTGGAGTAAAATCAAGAGCAATTGGGCACGAGTGTTCCAATGGGCATCCTAATGTCAGAGTTTCCTGATGTTTGAGGTTAAGTTCTTTAAGTTCTGCCCTTTCCTCCACCTGAAGTTGAGATCAGGTTACACACAATCAAGAAATTGCAGGGCCTCCCTGCTGTACTCTCTCTCCAGCTCTTTCACTGATTTATTAGTTCGAACTTCCTGATGAAAAGTCATTTCTAAATCTATGAACTACACACATATGTGTGTATACAAATACATATTTCCAGTGCAGCCAGTGATAGACTCTCCATAACTCTGCTCTGATGCCCCTGAGATGCATTTGCTTTGCTCACTGACGTACTTGTCCGGGAAGAGGGGAAAACAGGGGCTGGAGGAAGAGACTGCCTCTGGCTTTGCTTCTTCGCCTCTGTGCCTTTCACTTTTGCTTGGCATCTGCGCCTTTCACTGTGCCCTTGGCTACAGCCCTTGGTCCTGCAGCAGGCTTTCAATCTTTTTTCCCCCACACCAGCACTTCCAGTCTGTCTGCTGCTGGCTGGTACTTCCCAGTACAATGATCCCTGTTCCAATAACTCACGTGATTCCTGTTTCTGATGGATGCACATTCACATTCGTAGTTATACTGACTTCAAAAGTTTAACCTTAAGGAAGAGAGAGAGTAAAATAAAATATGCCAGGGGTGGTGAGGTGGGGGGGGGAGGAATTCTGGGAACATTGGTGGTGGAGAATGGGCACTGGTGGAGGGATGGGTACTCATCATTGTATGACTGAAACATAATCACGTAAGTTTGTAAGTCTGTAACTGTACCTCACAGTGATTCAAACAAAAATTAAAAAAATAAAAAAATACTTTATATTTCCTATGATGACACTTACGTTTATATATATGTATATGTACATATATATTATGTATATCAGCCCCTCCTTGCTCACCCTTCCTAACACTGCCTATTTGGAGCTCTTTAATGGTCAGGGGAATGAGGCACATTATTGTTTCTGCTTTTGGCATATCAAATACGCCACAGAGAGCTTTCCAGGCTCTGTTGTGGGGCGGGATACCCTCGGAGGCTTGCCAGACACTCCAAGAGGGACAGAGGCTCTTAGGGTGGCTTCCAATCACCCTTACAGGTGCTCCCAGTTTACTGAATGCAAGCTTTTGGTCAACTGGCATGTTGTAACGATCTGCACGCTGACAAACATGCACCTACCTGCATCTCTGGGCAGCACCTGTTGGTTCACTCTTCACCCGTTAGCACTGTTGCCATCCCCCGCCACGATGAGGCTGTGAACCATTGAGGATTCCACAGGACGACAAAAGAATGCCTTGCTGCCTACCTATGAGATGGTCAAACTTCTTTGTCAAGTTCTCTTTCCCTTAAGGTTCTGATGCTCTTTGTGTTCCTGGAGCTATCAGGTGCCATTGGGATGAATGGAGACATTACTGGTGCCCACTCAAGCAAGTCAATGAGCAACAGGATGACAAGCGATACAAGTGATATATTATGTAAAATATATATATATATATATATATATATGAATGCTTGTGACCTCTCACAGTAATGAATAGTTTATATATAGAAAGAAAAAAAATTAACCTTAAGGAGGCCAGAGAGATAGTTCAGTGGTGATGTCTTTGCCTTGTATGGCCCAACCCTGCTTTAAATACCTCCACACTACCACAGTATGGGGTTTCTTGAGCACCTGCCAGAGGTCACTCCTGAGTGCAGAGCCAGGAATGACCCCTGACCACCTCCAAGTGTGGTCCAGTACCCCCTTCAAAGAAAAGAGTCCTTATAATGTTTCCTGAATATTTTGAAATGTTTTAAAAAATATTGTTTTGCTCTTATTTGTCATAATATTTTGAGGTTAAGCATAGAATTGCATAATAGGAAGATCAAACCTCTTTCCCCCAACTTGGATCAAGAAGTTCAAATAAACTCACATTTAAGAAAAATAGCCTTGGGGAAAGAGCTCAGCAGCCTGGAACACATGCTCGCACTGAGGGGCATTGAGGTTCCTGGGTTCATTCCAAGTACTGTCTGGTTGCCCAAGCACCAACAGCCTGTCACTGAACAGGAGCAGTGAATGAGCCTCACTTGGTGTGGTTCCCCAGGATAAAAATAATTAGGTGAGGGGCAGGGATATAGTGGTAGAATTTTTTTCTTGTTTGCTTGAGGCCCTTGGACTGAACTTGGTACAGTGAAAAAATAAAAGAGAGAGAGAAAGCAATTTCAAAAAAGGTAATGTGAGATAGACCTTGGAGGGTGGGAGGCTGAGGCACCTGCCAAGGTTCTCTATGGAAACTGTTGTGACACCATAAAAATATCAAGTGTATTTCCTCTTCAGGCCTCGAGAAATAATACAAAGGTTTCACACTTGCCAAGCATGTGGCTGCAGTTACTGGTTCAAATCCCACCACTGTATAAGGTCTCCAAAGCACCAGAACACAGAGGTGAGCCTGGGCGCCACAGGGTGTAGCCCCAAACCAAACAGGAGCTAAGATTCTTCCCTTGCACAAGGCCAACCAGGTTTGTCCCCACTGCCACACATAAGGTCCCCTGATCCCCACCAAGATTAATCATTGTTGGTACTCAAACAAAGGAAATCAATCAATTAATTAGAGAAAGAACGAAGACTGTAGGCCACAGAAGTATAATATGAAAGGGAATTTTAAGAAGTAAATCTAAGAGTGGTGTGTGCATGTATTAGATTATATACATATATATATGTATATATATATTAGATCCTCCCCAGTATCCAGAAATAGACTTCCTATGAAGCCTCTCAAGCTGAAAAGACTTTAAGCAAAGAAGTAATTATCATTAATATATATGGAAAATTTTGAGCATCTTTAGGCCCTCAAAATAACCTACCACGTCAGCCCCACACAGTGGCTAAACTAAGATTACCACCCAGTAAAAGCAGGCCTCTCGGGTGCATGCAGAGTCTGTGGAAAAGTGCTCAAGGACAGAGCTGAACAAGGGCTCTCTGGCTACTCTGGGATGCTGCCTTTTGTGGACTGTGACAAATGGTTCATCTTTTATCATAAAAGTACAAGTATTCAGGCCAGAAAGATGTAATACAGGGTGTTCAGCACTTGCTCAGATGTGGTCTCTGTGGCTGACTCTGGTTCAAATCCCAGCTCTGCCTAGGTTCCCCAGTCAGTGCCGCCAGAGCACAGAGTAGAGAGTAACCCTGAGTACTGTTGAGTGCTCACCCGAACCCCCCCTCCCAAAAAGCATAAGTCCTCTTTGATTTTCTCTTGTTTAGTGATAGATATTTCATAAAGGTAAAGTGTAATAATATAAATATTTGAAAAGTGGGAGTGGGGCTGGAGTGATGGCACAGAGGGTAGGGGACGAACCTGCATATGCCAACCAGGGCTCAATCCCTGACATCCCATATGGTCCCCTGAGCACCTTTAGGAGTGATTCCTGTGTGAAAGCCAGGAACGATTTCAGAGCCTCAGTTTGTGGGCTGGGTGGATGACCTAAAACCAAACAAACAAGAAAGTGGAAGATGGCAGTATATGATTTATGTATTATATAAACACAGCTCTGGCAGCCAACCTCCACTACCCAACTGCCACCACACTCCAGGCCCCGCTTTCCAGCCGTATGACACCTCATAAGACACTTCCTACCGATTTTCCAAAATTACCACACCATATTTGAATGGATTCGGACAGTAGGCAACAAATCATATATATATATATATATATATATATATATATATATATATATATATATATATGCCTCTCAGTGAGCCCAGCAAGCTACCTAGAGTATCCCACCTGCACGGACAGAGTCTGGCAAGCTCCCCATGGCGTATTCAATATGCCAAAAACAGTAACGATAACAGGTTTCATTCCCCTGACCCTGAAAGAGTCTCCGATCATTGGGAAAGATGAGTCAGGAGAGGCTGCTAAAATCTCAGACTGGGAGGAATAGAGACGTTACTGGTGCCTGCTCGAGTAAATCGACAAACAATGGGATGACCGTGATACAGTGATACAGTGATAATTCCTGAAAGACTGGGATCTATCCAAATTACAAAGGAAAAGTTCTTTATTTTCAATGAACAGTGACATGGAAGGAAAATTAGAAGTTTTTTCCTCCCTCCCCCCACCCCGCCACAGTATTTATCAAGTACTTAAGATATACCAGAAACCTTTAAGGAATTAAGTAATACAGCAGTGAAATGGATAGCTATCTCCACATTTGTGAAGTTTCTATTTCAAGCACTGGACAGGTGCTGAACAAGGTATGAATGGGTTGAATGGCATCAATATTTTCAAGGCAAACACCATAGATAAGGGGAAGTGGTGTCCCTGGAGATGGTGGAGAACTCAAATGCTGTGCTCGGGGAAACCAGATGTTTATAGGAACCAGAGGGAAAACGTTTCCATAGTAGAGGAGCCAGCAATGATTGCAAATAGAAATATGAAATCTACCAGAAATAATATTTACCTAGCTTACTATTATAGAAAGGGGTGACCTTGCCTCCAGTATCAAATATTCTAAAGATGACCCAATGAAAGTGCTATTATGATTTTACATAAAATATACTTTCTTAAGGTGAGGAACAGGGACTTCCTCCAACAAATTCCCGAAGCCCTCATGTCTCTACCCGCCAATATTTTCTTGAAGGAGAAGTTGAGTGTAACAGATGTAAAGTAGAAACAGACATCGAGGCCTCTGAAAGAGACAAAAGCTTCCAGGCTCCTGTAAACTTTGACATCCCATAATCTGGCTTTCCTGTCTTTGTCGCCTGGGCTGTGTGTGTTTAGGTTAACTTTCCTTTAAACATATCATTGAGTGTTCTAGGCCCAGACTTTATTTTTGGTTTTGAGATCTTTAAATAATAAATTAAATTGATGTGATAACAATAGGACTGCTTGTATGATCTATCTAGTCCATATTGGGTGAGTAGTGTTGTCTGTATTTTCTCCCATTTTTTGGAGGATGGGAAGGGCTACTCAAGGAAGGGAGGGGTGTATTCCTCCAGAGGGGCAGGGTTTGATGCCTGGTCTGGCTGGGCAATGCAGTGCTGCTCTGAGATTAGGGAGGGTCTCCAGGGACATACCCGGTGAGGGAACCCCTGGGCTGGGGTGGGAGCAAGGTGGCTGAGGCTACACCAATCTATGCTCAGGGGTCACGTAGTGCTGGGGTTTAAACTTGGGTTCCAGTGCCTTGACATGTAGCCCTAGCCATGAGCTCTTTTCCAGGCCTTGTAGTTTGTAGTATTGAAGATCTGATTCATTTTTTCTACATAGTCAGATTCATGAGTGGAGACTTGTTTGTAGTATTTTCACAAGTGCCAACAGCGACTGAGTGCAGGATTTAGACAGGTGAGAGCAAGCAGGCAACACTTATTTGATATCGATTTATCTGTCTAATGACATATATAATAATATAGACACCATTTATTAACTTAAACTTTCTAATGAGAAGTCATTTCTACATCTATGGATGACACACATATATTTATATATTTATGTATTTAATTCATCAGATTTATATTAAATAAAATATTTTTATTTTCAAAGTAAAGCTCTTTAAGAACTGGCGTGAATGGCCACCAAAATGCAATAAGGTAAAGGTAAAGGCCCTCCTGTTGTTCATCGATTTGCTCGAGCGGGCC
This sequence comes from Sorex fumeus, assembly GCF_029834395.1. Taxonomy (NCBI): domain Eukaryota; kingdom Metazoa; phylum Chordata; class Mammalia; order Eulipotyphla; family Soricidae; genus Sorex; species Sorex fumeus. The sequence continues at coordinate 6,156,521 of NW_026606188.1, forward strand.
CAGTAACGTCTCCATTGGAGACTTGGTTGTTACTGTGCTTGGCATATCGAATGCGTCACGGGAGCTTGCCAGGCTCTGCCGTGCGGGCGAGATACTCTCGGTAACTTGCCGGGCTCTCCGAGAGGGGCGCACAGCGGTAGGGTGTTTGCCTTGCACACAGCCAACATGGCCAACCCGAGTTTGATTCCTCCACCAAAATGCAATGAAAAATAAAAATCGGTTCTTAGACCATGTGTTTTATATTGGACCATCCCCAGTGGTGCTCAGGAGTTACATTATAACACTCTTTGCCTTTGTGGAGTTGAATTTTTTTATAGTCTGCAGGGTCTGGTGATGCACTCTGCTCCTTCGGATGGAAATTCTGCAACCACTGGCATTCTTGTTCTGTTCTAGTGTGTCCTTTATCTCTTACTCCTTTCATGATTATTTTCTTTTTTATTTTCTTTCAAAACTTGTTCTTTGCTCTGTGTTTTCAGAAGTTTAAAGTTGGTACTTCTCAGTGTTTCCTTGGTTTATTTTCTTGAGGAATCGTATAGACTGGTGTTTTTTGCCAAATTTGGATTAATTTCAGCCAGAATTTCTTTAAGTACTTTTCCCTACCCTCTCTTCTACTTAGAACACTCAAGTGACATAAATATTAAATATTTCACACTCTGTTGAGGTCCTTGACATTTTTTCACCAGTCTATTTTTGTTTGTTAATTAGCCTTGGTAATTTCTATGTTTTGTCTTCCAACTCACCAATTCTTGCCCTGTCAACCCCCACATTGCTAAGGTGCAGGCACCGAGTCTTTCATTACTGCATCCTTATAGGGGCCACACTCAGCAGTGCCAGGAGCAGACCCAAGGACAGTTCAGTGCAGGGCTGATAGTTCAGTGCTTGGCCCAGCACTGCAGTGCTCAGACCCAGTGGGCTGCTCTGGTGTCTCTGGCAGTGCTCAGAAGACTGTGTGGTGCCAAGGACTGAACTCAGGATCTCTCACACTAGGTGTTTGCTCCTCCCCTTTAAGCCATGTTCTAACCCTAATATTGTATTTAATTAATTATTATTATTATTATTTATGGCTATACCTGGCAGTGCTCAGGACTCACACCAGCTTAGAACTCAGGGATCATTTCTGGCAGGTTCAGGGTACCATATGGGATGCTGTGTCAGCTCTTGCAAAGCAGTTGCCCTACCTGATGTACTATCTCTCAGCCCACCCAATATTGTATTTTATAGTTCTAAAATTTTCATTACATTTCTATAGCATTTTTTCCTTTTTTTGCTGAGATTTTACATTTCTTCCTTGAAATTTTCTGTCTTCTTGTTAATTTCAAGCTGTTTGTAATTGCTCATTGAAGCATTTTTATGCTGGCACTCTTGTAGTCTCATCACAGAATTCTGGTATCTGTGTCAGCTCAGTGTTGATAGATTTTTTAAAAACCCTCAATGCAGCTGGTTCTTTTGATGTCAGTGGCATCAAGTAAGAATTGTCTGCTTAGTCACAGGTGACGTTACATGCCTATGCCTCCACTTAAACTTTGTTGGCACCAAGGCAGGCTAATTCCCCATGATTGCTGAGCTAGGAGTGCGTCAGGATTCTTCAGCTCTCCTAAAGAATGCAGCTCCTACAGATCCCACCCAAATGGACAGATTAAAAAGGACTCAGGGCAAGGGAGGTAGCTCACTGGTCAGCTGTGCATGCTCTGCATGTGCCAAGACTTGAGATTGAGTTCCAGTACCGAATCACTCCCTAGCACCACTGAGTAGAGCTCCCCACACCCCGAGCCCCCATACCCTATCCCAGAACCACTCAGTTAAACACTGACTTACTCAACCCAATTGGTTGAGTATTGACAAGAAAGTTCCTAGGGATGCTGAGCACTACTTGGGAGCACTCATTAACCCCAAAACAGACTCACTGCTGCTGCCCAGATCATCACATTGGCCCTCCCCAGTGGCAACTGGGAGGGGTGCCTTGTTTCTGCCAGGTGAGTTGAAGTCCGGGTATAGGGTTATGGATGTTGGGACATCTACAACCTTTGTATAAGTGGAAGTCTAGACTCCCCACATGTGCTGGGGAGAATATTTCATTTTTGTTTACTTTTTGGTTTGAGGACCACACTCAGTGGTGTTCAGGGCTTACGTCTTGCTCTGTGTTCAGGGATCACTCCTGGTGGGGATTAGGAGACTGTATGTGATACAGGGGATTAAACCTGGGTTAACTGTGTGCAAGCAAATACTATCACTTCACTACAGCCCCAATTTTTTAAATATTAGTTTGAGGAACAGAGAGATAGTATCGGGGTTAAGACACTTAAGGCGTTTGTCTTGCACATGGAGACCCGGATTTGATTCCTCTGTCCCTCTCAAAGAGACTGGCAAGCTACTGAGAGTATCCTGCCTCCACGGCAGGGCCTGGCAAGTTCCCCATGGCGTATTCTATATGCAAAAAAAAGTAACAACAAGTCTTATAATGGAGACGTTACTGGTGCCTGCTTGAACAAATAGATGAACAACAGAAGGACAGTGCTACAGTGCTATCTTTCAAGTAGCCAACTGGGTTTGATCTTGGTACCACTGTCTTTTTTGGGGGGGGAGGATTGAGGGATAGAGTATCAATGTCCCTAGCCTGTCTACCTTTTTCTCTACACAGCCTTCTCATATTTGTTTCATAATTAGTGTTCAAGATACTTTGCGGTCAGGATACAGAAAAGTATGTCTACATCATCTTCACAGAAGCATAGTCACCACACTGAAGCTTCAACATGGAAAAAAAGCAAATCTTTCACCACATTTTTGCACAGCAGAGCACAAAACACAAGGTCTGATATCTTATTTTTATTTTCAATTATATTTTGATGTTCCCTCATACCAGCTGTTAAGAGCTTTATTTTGAAGAACATCTGTAGAATATTTAATCATGGTTCTGGCCCAGAGAGAGGTGGAGACTCTTTCCTTGGCACTCTTGATGTTTCAATCTTGGTGGAGGAGACTCCCCACGTCCTGGCATCTGCCCTGCATCCTTCCCTCCTCCAACTCCCAAGAGAGACTCATTGAAGAGTTAGCATCACTGTTACCTTTAGTTGATTTTCCTTAAATGCACCATGTAACATAATGCACCTTAATCATACCCCTATTAGTGAATTTCTAGGTTATTTCGGTCATAAAACATTACAATTAATATCTTATATATATTATTTCATTACAGTGATTTTAGTAGATAGAGAATAGATACAGCGACTGTATCTTACAGTATTCTCAGAGTCTCTCTGGGAATTAACTAAAACCATCATATTTTTTTTCAGGTGGCAGCAGAAGGGAAATCATAGGACTCCAATGGTCCAGAGTCTAGTCTGTATTTTCATTTCAGAGATGGTAAGTAATATCTTGATGACGCTACCACAGTATCTGCTGGTTGGAGGCATTTTTTTGATTCTCCAAGTAGTTCTGGGGTCCTGAGCTGGTGTGGTTCAGTGTCTGGGGCCAGAGCCCAACATAGTGCCTTGGTTTTGGTAGTGTTAGCTTGGCTAACATTTGCTTTGATTGGAATAAAACTTGAGTGTTGCAGAGGGAAAGTTGGAGCTGACTGGGTGGGCAGACCTTAGGACTAAATTTTATTTTCACTTTTCCCATGAGAAAAATGATTGGTAAATATTGATATGTGAACACAATGTTTTTATTTTGTGTGAAACACTGTTTTGGGTAAATTTCTTTTTCTTCTTTAATAGAGACATAAAAAGATAAACCAACTAAATCTCTAGATTTAATGTTCTCACTGATAGTGGGTAACTTTTTGGTAAAGGATCAGAATTCACTGTGATTAAGAACAATTAATTAGACCCCTTCATTTCAGTGGCTTCCATAAAGGAGATGCTTGGACCTGTATGTGGCAATGTGTGCTAAGGATCCATGGAGAGGAATTCCCCAAATTGCTCATCAACCAAGTAGAATGAAGTGTTACAAATGTGGACACCAGTTGTTTGGCTTTCCAGACCCTGCTTTCCCAGATAATAGCATCTTCAGGGAATCACAGGAGGAGCATATTCTGATGCCAAAATGTACCTTATAATAGTTACATTTTTCACCTGGTCAGAAATTCCTTGAATCAGGCCTGTCTTTGCTTGCTGGGCTCTAGCATGAGAAAGGCAGATAATAGCTTTCCTGGAAGTCAGAAATTGAACGATCCAAAGAAGGGCTAAATACTACAGGTTGTTGCAAGGAGGGGTTGAGAATCTTTCTTATATTTCTTTGTTTTGGGACCACACCCAGTGGTGCTCATGGCTTTCTCCTGGGGAATGTTGGGAATGCTGGGATTGAACTGTGGTCAGTCATGTGCAAGGCCAGCAACCTTCCCACTGCTATCCTCTGGGTCTGGCCCAGAGAGAGGGGGAGATTCCTGCTTTATCACTCCCCATGTTTCAATTCCAGTGGAGGAAACTGTCTCTGACCCCTTGGCAGCTCTCCTTCCTCCTCGTCCTCCTGGTCCTCATTGTCCTTCTCGTCCTCCTCCTCCTCGTTCTCCTTCTCCTCTTCCTCCTCCTCCTTCTTCCTCCACTGAAGAGTGAGCATCCTGCTCCCTTTAGCTGCTTCTCTTACCTCTGGAGGGACAAGGGGTCAGTAGTGTTTGTTCCTAAAGCCTAGAACTCACCTAGCTACGCTGCTGCTGTGGGGAGGTCTCTCTTAGTCCTACTTTGTCTGTGACTGTGAGCATGCATCCATCTAATTCTGTGATTTAAAATGTAGGTAGCTACAGTAGAAAATGTAGAACATTGGGAGGACAGTGCTACCGTGCTACTATGTCCGTGACTCACTGAACTCTGTCCTCCAAATAAGCTTTGCTTTTCATGACTTTGTCTTAGTTTTCAGTTTTCTTGCACGGGAGCCCTACCATTTGCCTCTGGCTGTAAAGGGGCTCTAGAAAAACTCTCTCTCTTCTTTTCATTTACAGATGAAGACCCAAACACTCAAGAAGACTAAAATTTCATTCAGCAAAGTCTAGGTGCTCACTTTCCACCAGTTGGATTCTCAAGTCTAGGTATTGTGAGGCACATTTGAAATTGTAACCCAGAAAAGTTTTGGTCCCAAGGCAATCCACTGTCAGAGCATGACCTGAGAGATGATTTTTCCACTGATGCTCACTCCATTTTTTATTTCTTCTTTTCTCTCTCCTCTTGAGACTTACATAATTAAAGAATAGATTTTTCTATGTGAACCATGGGATTAAATTGCATTTGTTCTATGAAATATAGTTCTGGAACCACAGACCTCAGTTCCTGACCAAGGTTCTCTCCTCAGATGCCATTTGCCCTTAGCAAATTGTATGTTGAGAAATTAATTTTCTGGAAGTTGGGGGCCAGAAGCAGGTGGAAATTCCCATTTATAGTAGTTCCCAATTCCTTAGTGTACACACTCCGATTATGGCTTCTGTCCACCAAGAAATTATTTGGAAGTTAGCACAGCGGGTAGGGTATTTACCTTGCACGCAGATGACCTGAATTTGATTCCTCCATCCCTCTCAGGGAGTCCGGCAAGCTACCAAGAGTATCCCGCCCGCACTGCAGAGCCTGGCAAGCTCCCCATGGCATATTCAATATGCCAAAAACAGTCACAACAAGTCTCACAATGAAGACTTTACTGGTCCCTGCTCGAGCAAATGAATGAACCTTGGGAGAACAATGCTACAGTGCCACAGTGCTGCGAATTAGTCCTGAAAATTAACCGATCGCTTCTCAAAAGCCAAATGGGGGTGGGGTAGCCTGAGCTAGCAGACTCGGCTCACTCTTCTCAGTTACAATACAGAGACTATCCCAACACTATTGGCACTGATTTAGGGGAGTGGAAAGGTCGGAAGCAAAGGAACTGAAGCAGGAGATGGAGAAAGAGGGCCAGAGAGTGGGAGGAGGAGGGAGAAAGAGGAAGGGAGGGGCAGAGCGGGGGAAAGGGGAAGAAAGAGAGAGGCAGAGAGAAGGAGTGATAAGGAATAAAAGAAGAGAGAGAGAGGGTCTTTCTCCTCTTTCTCTTCCTCTTTTTCTTACTCTTCCTCCTTTTCATCCTCCCTCTCCAGGCCTGTTCTCATCTTCTCTTACTTTTCCAGGCTTGGTACTATTTTGAAACGTTAAGAATTTTTTTATCATTCTGTACTTACCACTTTGTTCTCTCTGATGAACTTGGGTCATAATGTGATAAGACACAACAGGGTTGTAAAATATCATTTCTCTGTGTTTCCTTGCCAAATGCCTTCACCTCCGAGAGAGATGAGTTCCTTGGCAAAGACAGAGACTGGGCTCGGAGCCAGAGAAATAGGGCAGCGAGCAGGGTCCTGCTTCCATTCAGCTGGCTGGGTTCGATCCACATCCCTGCATGGGCCCCAGAGCCCTGACAGCAGTGGCCAGAGAGCTTCGGCAGGTGTGGACCCTCCCCACAAAACCGCATTGAAAATGAATCTCTGGCCTGGGAAAGAAGAGAGCAAAGTGTAACTTGGGGCAGGGGCTCACAGCTCTGAATGATGGGAATGCCTGGGACCCTAAGGACCAGTGACTTGCTGATGTTTGGTACCCGGACCTGGTCCTGGGCAGAGTTCTGACAGAGAGAGGTGGCCCCCGGCAGGAGCACAGCACACCCATGCACGGGCTTGCTGTGTGCTGTATTCGGGGGCTGGATGTGGCCACTCTGGGCAAAGACAACTGAAGCCTCCGTGGAGGAGCAAAGCACGGCCTGAGGGCCTCCCGTGGCCTGCCCTCCCCGCACACCCAGGCCTGGCAGATTCCAGGGACGCAGGATACTACCCACCAGACAAGCAGAGGGAACACTCGAAACAGCCGAAAGCGGAAGAAAAGCTGGGTCCGTCTCTCACAGCCTCTCATTCTGTCCCATCTCCACCCTATTGTCCAGGGCTGACCTCTGCTGACAGCGGCAGCTGGCATCTGGGTCTGGTGTGGCTGGGGAGGCAGGAGAGGAGACTCTCGGCCTCTCCCTTTTCCCGGCTCTCGCGGTTCCTGGTCACCCCGACCTTTCCTAAGCTGTTTCCCTCCCCTTAGTCTTGCCATTTCCTGGTCACTGCTTGCTGATTTGGGGTACATCACCCTCGCCTTTTGGTTTTGAGCTCTTCCATGCACCCCTGTCTATGCCTGCTGTTGTCTCTGCTGATGTGCTTTAGCTTCTCCTTTCCCTTGTAGCTCCTCTTTGCTGGACCCAAGTGGGTCTGTAGAAAGAAGTCAGATTCCTTGCACGCTTGAGCCTGTGGCTGCTGTTTGCTTTTCGGTGTTCCGAGTCACACTTGTAGGTACTCAGGGCTTCCTAACTCTGCACTTAGACATCCCTCCTGGTGAGGTGTTAGGGAATGTACGGGGTGCTGGGGGATCGAACCCAGGTGGGCGGTGTGCCAGGCAATTGCCCTACCCACTGTTCTATTGCTCCAGCTCCACGCATTTGCTTTATTACAGCCTGGTGCTGGAACCACGTTTATCTGCCCAGCTCTCTCAAGCAGGCTTTTGACCGAAAAAATCCACATAAAATTCCTCCTCACCACTTTTTAAAATGATTCTGGGGAGAGGAAGCACCGCTTGTGGCAGAGATTTAGTTTGCCACCAGGGACACTGCAGATGGAATGTGGCAGTTCTGAGACTTGGAGGACCTTTGAGATCACGGTTATTCTGTTTCGACGCCTCATTTTTAGAAGCATGCTTCTTTTAATAGGTGGACTCTATCTTCATAGAACAGATGAAAGCTCGTGGAAGGACTTTTGTATCACTTCCACCTCCAACATCCCCTGAGCACTGCCTTTCAGTCTAGTAGTGAGTCACCTCCAATTTAACTTCTGCCTTGGAGTCCTCAAATGTCATAAACTCATCACGGAGGGACCACACATAAAGCTCTTATCATTCATGAGTTGCATGTTCAATTTGTTTATTATCAGTGACCAGCCAAGAATTGAAGGCAGTTCTGATTGGGTGAAGAGTCAGGGCCGGGTGTGGAGCCTGAAGCTTCACCCATGGGGGTGGGGGGGCACAGTGCTCCACCACAGGCCTAGCTCTGAGCCCCATCAACTCAAAGGCAAATCAGACGTTTATTGGTTTTGTGGGATGAACAGTGCCTGGTATTCAGGGCAAAGGACAAGTACAAGACATACTTTTGATAAGGTTATTTCAAGGAGACTAAATGAAACTAAGTTTCTTCAAATATCTTTTGTTTGGTTTTGGTTTTGGTCTTTTGGGTGACAACTGGCTGTGCTCAGGGCTTCCTTCTGGCTCTGCATTCAGGGGTCACTCTGGCGAGCTTGGGGGACCATTTGGGGGTGTTGGGAAATTGAACTGGGACATGGCAAGGCAAGTACCCTACCCGCTGTACTATTGCTCTGGCTTGAAACTAAAGTTTCTGAATAATCATTGTTTTGGGGGGTGTTTTTTAAAAGAATGACCATCAGAACATGATCCTGTCAAGCAGATGCAAATTGAAATAACTCTTTGTGTTCTTTTAAAGAATTGATACCCTCCAAGTTCATTTTTTATTCGTTTAATGCATACTGTAACATGCTAAATTCTGCACTTGAGAAGTTGCATACTTGGAAAGTTGAAATAAAATAATTTGTTTTCTAAATATGTTTTTAGAGAATGTCAAAAGTTTCTGTCTCCTGAGATAACAAAAGGGAATGCCCTGCCACAGTGCTAGGGTGGGATGGTGGATTGGGGGAAGGGGGGGGAGGGATACTGGGACTGGTGGTGGTGGAGAATGGGCACTGGTGGAGGGATGGGTATTTGATCATTGTATAATTGAAACCCAAGCACAAAAATTTGTAAGTCTACAACTGTACCTCATGGTGTCTCACTAATTAAAATTTAAGGAAAAAAAAGTTTCTGTCTCCCTCTACCTTGCCCTACTTACTTCAGGACACAGAGAGAGGAATTAGTGTGTCCTGGCTGAGGCTGTTCCCTGGTGCCCAGCGTGGATCATGGGTCATGTCTTTGCCTTCACATTAGCTGTGTCTGTATAGGCCCTGAGACATGTCTGAAGCCAGATCTATTCCAGGTTGTATGTCTCTATCCCAACTTGATGCCTCTTATGCTCAGATACAGCGTTTTGTTAAAAACAAGGATAAATTCTCTTGGATTGAGACAGTGCATAAATTAGCACCTGTTACAAGACAACTCTGTTATTCTGTTGCCTAGGTTCAAAATCAGCTCAGTCACCAACACATTACACCCCTTAACAACAAGGAAGTGAAACGTTCTGCTGTCTTGTTCCTTCACAGAATTTCTGAGAGATATAACTTGGAAATGTAGAAAAGAAGGCTGGACACAAAGTGGAGTAAACACAAGTAGCTAATATTCTTATTAAACCTTTTATTACTGTATTGATTGGTTTGGCAGGATGTACAGGATGGACTGAGAATAGAAAAGCTTGATCAAATAAAATGTTTTTGTTTTTGTGTTTGGGCCACACCCAGTGTTGCTCAGGGCTGCCTCCTGGCTCTGTACTATGGGGTCACTCCTGGTGGGCCGGGGAGACCATATGGGTTGCTGGAATCGAACCCAGGTTGGTTGCATTCAAGGCAAGTGCTCTACCCACGGTAATATCACTCTATCCTGAAAATTCTTTCTTTTGAGGAATTTGGATCACACTCAGCCCACTCAGGGATCATTCCTGGTGGTGCTGTGGTGGGGGTGAGGAAATGTATGTGCTGCTGAGGGTTGAACTAGATTAGCCCCATGCAAGACAAGTTCCTTATCAGTTGTACTATATCTCTGGTGCCTCAAAGGAACTTACAAGAATGGAAAAGATCAAGTTGGCAGATTCAAGAGCAGCTAATCCAATCATAATCTGAATCTTTCACACACCCACCTTTTACTAGATTTATAGCAGTTTTTGAAGATTGTAAACTTAGAAAACTGTGTCTTCATTGCTAGTGCTTAGTGTTTGTAACTTTCAGCAGAGACGCATATGACAATTACCACAAAATCACTTAACTGTGGGAGCCCAAATGAGGCTAGGCCTGCAAGTTCAAGGATTTAGGTGTTTGTGTGTTCCAGTTGGTGTGCGTGTGTGTATGTGTGTGTGTGTGTGTGTGTGTGTGTGTGTGTGCATGTGTGCATATGTGCCAGCACCTGTGTTTCCTTTGGAGGGTATTTCAGTTGGAATGGTGTGTTTCATGTGGTCATGTGGAGTGGACCGGCTGTGTGTTTCAGCTAGAGCAGTGTTCATGTGTTTCATTTGGAGTGGACTGTGCAAGGCGCCTCGGTTGGAGTAGGGTGTATTTTTCAGTTGGAGTAGGGTGTGTTTTTCAGTTGGGGTGTGTTTCATCTGTAGGAGGATGTCTGCTTCTTTGGAGTGGGCTGTGTAAGGGTATTTCGGTTTGAGTGGAGGCAAGCTTCCTTTGCAGTGCTGTGTGGTCACGTGTTTCATTGGGTGTGGAGTGCGGTTCATTTGGAGTAGGGTGTGCATGCATGCATGTTTCAGGTGGAGCGGCGTGTGTTTGGGCGTGCGTTTCAGTTCGAGTGGGGTGCGTGCGGCCACGTGTTTTTCAGTTGGGGGTGTGCTTCAGTTGGACTGGGGGTGTCTGTTCGTTCGGAGCGGGCACTGCGGGTGCGTAATGCTGCGTCTTCCAGCCGGAGTGGGGTGTGTGTGTCACTTGGAGCGCGGGGAGGTGCCCACGCGTTTGCTTGGGAGTGGGGCGCGCGCGCGTTTCGGTTGGAGGGGCGCGCGCGCGTTCCGGTTGGAGGGGGTGCGCGTGTGCGCGACGGCGGGCCCCGCCCCGGCCTTTCTGTGCGGCCACCGCCCGGGCGCGGGGCGGGCGCGGGCGGGCGCAGGGGGCGGTGCACGTCGCGGGGCGGGCGCAGGCGGGGCCTGGGGCGGCGCGGCGGCGGGCGCGGGGCGAGCGCGCGGGGAGCGCGGCTGGTGGCGGCCTGGCCCGCACTCGCGCCGCGGCGGCGCTGCTCCCGGCTGCTGGCGGGCCCCGCGGGCCCCGGGCCTCGGTAGGTCGCTGGGCGGGGGCCGCCCGCCGCCTTTGTGCCGCGACCGGGGGCGGCGGGCGTGGGGACGGCGGGAAGCCCGACCCCGCGCGGCGCCGCCCCCCGCTCCCGGCCTGGGTCCGGGCGCCCGGCGGGGCCGGCGGGTGGCGGCGGTGGGGCTCTGGGCGCGGCCTGGCGGGGTGCGGGGAGCCCGCGGCTCGCCGGCGCGGGGTGGGGCCGTGCCGCGGCTGGGGCGCGCGGGGCGCGCGGGGGGGGCCGGCCGTTGAGGGGGCTGGGCGAGGCGGGGGCAGCGGCCGGGGGGCGCGGGGGGGGCGGCGGGCGGGCGCGCGGGGCCGGGCCGGGCCGGGGAGCCGCTGCTTGGGGCGCCCGCCGCGTCGAACCCGGGCCGGGAGGCCGTGCTGCAGTGCGGGCCGGGAGCGGGGCCCGGGCCAGGAGAAGGGTCCGGGGCGGGGTCCGGGGCGGGGATCGGAGGCCGGGAGCCGGGCCGGGAGCGGGGGTCCCCATTATGCAGCTGCCAGGGCGCGAGCGGGTCCCGGCTCCGGGCCGGCGGGGAGGGGCGCGGGGGCGGGGGCCTGGCCCCGAGGCCCAGCGAGCTTGGGGACCTGGCGGGTGCGGGAGGGCCTGCAGGAGGCGGCGGCCACCGGAGGGCTCTTGCACAACGTGCCTGACGTCCCCGACTCCTTTATGGACGTTGTGCACGGGGGACCTGTTGGTTGCTCCCTCTGTGGGTCGAGCCCTGCATGTCACAGCTTAGGGGGCCGTTGGGGACAACGGGGCCCTGTCCAGAGTTTGCTCCCACGCCGACCTCGTGCGAGGTCTGGGCCAGCGCTTTGGGGGTGCCGCGCTTGGGGACTGCGACCTGAAGCACTCCCAGTCGTGTCGGAGGGCCGGTGCACAGATTTCCCGGGTGCTTTGTGATGGCACCGCGTGCATTGGAAACTTGAAAGGACCCGGGCGTCTGGGGGTGCATGGACCCAGGCACGGCTTGCTTGGTTCAGGGATGCAGGGATATTTGCTCGCCTCAGCTGCCGAGCCCTGTCACTGCAGGGGCGATGGCTGAGTGCTGAGCTCCAGGACATCAGGTGCAGGCGTCACAGGACGGCGGGGGAGCGTTTCCCTGCTCTGCGCCATCCTGCAGACGCTCAGCAGAGCTAGGCAAACTCCAGTGCTGAAAGTTATTACGTGGTGGCATGCAACGAAGAAACTTCCTATCTGGGGGTTGAGCTTTCTGTGCCGATGTGTGGCCTCGGAGGGAGAATGAGCTCTTTTCTCCCCGCCAGGCCTCTGTATTGTCTCTATCAAAATATATCAGAATCAGCGGCAGGCGCCTCGGTGGACACCTGTCCCCCTTCAGTTACGCTTCCGAAGCGGCCGATTTCCTGTCGAGACCGCAGGGAACCCCCGCCAGAGCCCCTCGGAGTCAGCTCTGTAGCAGAGCTGGATGTTTGCTAAAAGTAGAAGACGATGTCCCGGAATGATGAGACGCTGGTAATCTTGCTTTCACTTCTGCAGAGCAGAAATGGAAAATGAACAGCGCCCTTGACGGGCGCTCACAGAGCCCGGTGTCAGCGCGACACCCAGTTTGGTCTTCCTGCACTAATCATGGGTTGCCTAACCGCACTGGTGAGGTTAATGGTTTGTTTGTAAGGTCAAGGATGGTTTCGGAAACGTCACACCCCTCTAAGGACTCAAAACTGATGGATGCTTTCGTTTTTATGAGTTGCAAAGGATAAAGGGAAATTCTTTTCAAGTACGCCCTCTGTGAGTGTGGAGGGGGCAACCGTTTGCTGGGTTTCCCTTGGCGTTTTAACGCGGTGTTTTGTGACTTGATAGAACTGGGGAGTTTACTTTTTGTTTTGTTTTGTTTGGAGGCCACACCCAGCGGTGCTTAGTTCTGACTCCTGATTGTGCTCAGGCATTACTCCTGGCAATGTTCTGTGAACCCAGCGAGGTGCAGGGCATTGAACATGGGTTTGCCTTTGTACTCTAGTTCTGACATGTAGTTTTTAAATTTAGAGGTATCTTTTAGATGAGAGATTGCGGAATATCTTCATGAAATGAATGGAACTTAAAAAATGGTTTTATTTTTTGAACTGCTTTGGCTTTTTTCCCCTTTTTCAGTCTCTCCTTAAATAGACATTGTGAAAAACACTGGGGTTTCCCCACTTTTGTGTTTTGGGTGCTGGAATTAGAACTCAAAAACTCCCCTATTTTCTTTGTCTGAAATTTATCCTTTTAAAAAAGTAATTTGATATTCAGTGACTTGTCAGATTTCTTTACCCCAATTCACAGGAGCTGTGTGCTGGCCTTTTGGCAGGTTTTGTTAAGTGTTTTTCTTATGGATATTTTATTTAGGCTGCAGCCTGAGATTTCGGGCTTTGTGTGAGTTTGTGCATGTGGATGTGTTCTGTGGGCGTGGATCATTGCACCTGGAGCCCACGTCCCTCTGTCCAATCTCTGTGTGGTTCAGGTTTGATGTTGTATCTCATTGTCCAGAGACTTAGATGCCCATGCCTCTCTTGGCTTCAGGCCTAGTCTCCAGGTTCATTGTTTGTTTGATTGTTTTTTGGAGGGCCACACCTGGAGGTACTCAGGGATTACTCCCGACTCTGTGCTCAGAAATGACTCCTGGGGGACTTAGGTCGCCATATGGGATGCAGATAATTGAACCTGGGTTGGCCAAGTGCAAAGCAAGCAAGCACCTTACTTGCTGTACAGTAGCTCAGGCCTGAGGTTTATTATTATTGTTATTGTTATTATTATATTTACTACACCAAAGTGTTTGCACAGTGCTGGCTGGGGCATGGTAAGACTGAAGAAATATTGTCCAGTGACCAAATGGTTAAGTGAATGAATGAATGAACTGCTGAGGATGGAGGAACCCAAGGATATCCTTACCGGATCTGTGTGGGAATCCTCTGTGTGAGTGGATCAACCTCTCTTCCCGCCCTCAATTCCTTCACCTTTGCAATCCCTGGCACTGCCAGCTGCTTCTTTCGACGAGGAATATAGTATGGTCACCAAACTGGGTCACTTTTGAGTGATGACGGGGTGCTGTTAATAATTGTGCCAGGGCACAGTACCTACTCACCAAGACATATGATCTACTTTTGAAGGACATTCTTCTTGATTTCCCCGTGATGGCATCTGTCACCTTGCCTGAGAAATTTGACACGCTTGCGAGTTAATGTTTGCAAACTTTTCTATTTGTAGAAGCTTCATTTACAGTTAAATGCTGGGTGTCTTTTGCTTAGTCACCCGTGGCTTCTTTTCCCTTTCCAGAGGTCTGTGGGCAGCTCTGGGCAAGGCTTGATTTAGTGCTCTTGTAGTGCTGACAGGGTACTGTCACAGGCTTTCTGTCTGTCTCAGCTGCTTATAGCTAACAGTCTTACATATTCTGACTTTTGCTGTTGTTTCTTAGGTGTTGTGTTTTTGGTTCCTCTTTGTAGCATTTAATCTATCTTGTAAGGATTTCATGTGACTTTCTTTCCCTCTTGCTGACAACTTTTGAAAGGAAATTCATCCAAATCTTGCCAAGTCTTCATTTTCAAAACAATGGCCAGAATCCATTGCAAGTATCTGAGATTTGTAGGTCGTTTTTAAGTATTATCAAAGCGTAGCTTAGAAGGTCTGTATTTGGGGGCATTCAGATGACAGTCTTGTAATGGTTTCTAATAGACCGAGTAAAGCCTTTACAATACTTTTTTCACTGTATTCCTTTATAGGCAATCTGTTACGAACTAAGTTATGTTCTTCCATTTTAAAATTGTTTGGAGCCACACCCACTGATGCTCAGAGTTTACTTCTGGCTTTGAGCTCACTCTTGGGCGAACTCTGGTGGGGGGAAGGCACAGAAGGGACCTTATGGGGTGCCAGGGATCAAACCTGGGTCTACCGCATGCAAGGCAGTGCCCTGCTTGCTGTGGTATCTTTCCTCCAACCATCCCAAATTCTTCTGTCTTTGCTCTTCTCATTTACAATCCCCCTACCCTCAGTTTCCTTACCATTATCCTTTTCTCAGCACCTAGGCATGGAGACAGGAGCAAGTTCGAGTGAGCAGAAAGAGGGATGGAGAGAAGCATCTGTCCGTGGTTTCCCCTTTGCTCCTGGGATGCCTGCTTGTGTTGCTGTGTGGGGCTTGGCACTGGCTTGGGGTGATCTGTCACTCCCCTTTGTTCACTTGGGGATCACCCACTGATTCCTGGACTTCCACACTGTTAAGAAGCCAGGGTTTGGATAATTAGTTTAAGGATTTTGTTTTCCAATTCAGAATCTACTAAGTTGATTTTGCTGTTGTTATTGAGAAATAATATTTGGAAAGACAGTTCACGTGAAAGAAAGAATTTGTCACCAAATTACATGATATAGATTATACAAGAGTTTGAAGAAATTTTCAAGTTTTAACGAACTTCTTTCTTGATGAATAAAGCATTCAGATTTTCTAATGTGTTTTTAGGGCTGGAGCGATAGCACAGTGGGTAGGGTGTTTGCCTTGCACGCGGCTGATCCGGCCAACCTGGCCGACCCAGGTTCGATTCCTCCACCCATCTCGGAGAGCCTGGCAAGCTACCGAGAGTATCTCAACCTCATGGCAAAGCCTGGCAAGCTACCTGTGACGTATACGATATGGCAAACACAGTAACAAGTGTCACAGTGGAGACGTTACTGGGCCCACTTGAGTAAATTGATGAACAACTGGAGGACAGTGACGATGACAGTGATGGTTTTAGGTGGTTAGCCTCAAAGTGCAACTCGGGTCTTCCTCACTCATCTGACTATATTTGGTATCCAACAATATATCTGTAGAGTGTTGTTGATACAATTTTCCCTGCCTGGTAACTTATGATTGATTAAAAAAATCTTACACTCTTGTAGGAGAAAGAGCTTGTGACTTTACATTTTGTACGTGACTTTCTACTGTATTGTGTAAGAATACACTTTTTAAAATTTGGTTTTGGGGACACACCTAGTGGTACTTAGGATTTACTCCTGGCTCTGTGCTCAGACATCACTTACTCCTGTTGGGGCTTGGGGGACCATATGTGGTTTAGGGATCAAACCCTGGTCGATGGCATGCA
This sequence comes from Sorex fumeus, assembly GCF_029834395.1. Lineage (NCBI taxonomy): Eukaryota > Metazoa > Chordata > Mammalia > Eulipotyphla > Soricidae > Sorex > Sorex fumeus. Next base: position 6,172,548 of record NW_026606188.1, read on the forward strand.
AGGCAAGTGGCCTACCTGCTGTTCTAGCTTCAGTTCCAGGCTCCTAACATGTTTCAAGTTGGATGAAACTAGCCATTGCACAAGTGAGACGGAAAGTTTAATAAACTGCCTCCCCACACATTTTAAATAATATTCTACCTGATAGGAATATTCCTTTTTCAGGAACATAATCATTGTATAAAAAGCGACACACCCAGCCTTATCACTGAGTAGAGGTTAGGAGGTTAGTATGAAACAGGCAGTGTACAGTCAGTACAGTCAGTATAGTCAGTTGGGTTGGGGTTCAATAAAGTTTAATTTGTTTAATTCAAAATAAAGTTCAAGTTAGCAGCAGCAGCAGCAGCACTGTCCTCCTGTTGTTCATCGATTTGCTCGAGCAGGCACCAGTAATGCCGCACAACAAATTGTGAGAATTGTTGTTACTGGTTTTGGTATATTGAATACATCATGGGTAGCTTGCCTGTGGGCAAGATACTCTCGGTAGCTTGCCAGGCTCTCCGAGAGGGACAGAGGAATTGAACCTGGGTCGGCCATGTTGGCTGCATGCAAGGCAAATGTCTTACCCACTGTGCTTTCGCTCCAGCCCAAGTTCAAGTTAATGTAGGAATATCTGCAATAACTTAGTTTACTATAAAACAGGGGCTGGAGCGATAGCACAGTGGGTAGAGCGTTTGCCTTGCACGCAGCCAACCCGGCCAATCGGGGTTCGATTCCTCTGCCCCTTTTGGAGAGTCCGGCAAGCTACCAAGAGTATCTTGCCCGCACGGCAAAGCCTGGCAAGCTACCCATGATGTATTCGATATGCCAGACACAGTAACAGCAAGTCTCACAATGGAGATGTTACTGGGCCCGCTCGAGCTAATCTATGGACAACGGGAGGACAGGACTATAAAACAGGAAAAATAGTTTCCACGTGGAGACAGGTTAAGTGATAGACATTCAGAGGTTCTAGAAATAGTTTAAAAAATTTCTTTTTTTCAATACATTCATTTAAATAAAAAACATGTTGAACTGATTGTAAAACTGGTATAGGGAATTTCTTTGGGGGGTAATTAGAAGAAGAATCACTTTTTGCTAAAACCAGAAGCTTCCAGTGTAGAGTAGAACCAGATTTAATTGTCTAGCTCCCCCCCCCCCCCCACTCTCTTTTGGTTGTTCAATTTGTGAATATTTTCTTAACAAAATGATAGGAAGGGGGTCTTGTCATCTCAGTCTATGAGTTCTAGGCTGGCGCCTGCTGGCTTCTCACAGATTTCCGTCATTAGTAGCTCTTGCAGTTCCTTGAGTCAGGGATTGCTGTTGAGTAGTCAGGTGTTTCCTGGGGATCCACTTATACAGGTAAGGGCAGGCCCGAAGTGGCAACACCCTGCCTTCCTTCCTTTTGCTGTCTCTGTTTTCCTGTTGCTGCTTCCTGGGGCCTGTGTCCCTTTGCAACTGCAGGGAATGAGGCAGTCACTGGAGGCAAGGCCACACCCCTCTGTGTCCCTCCCCTCTCCCCTCTGAAGGTAGCAACGGAAACCCAACCCAACCAGCAGCCTCTCTGATGGAGAAGACTTTGGGGAGTTTGCTTGGTTTCAGAAATGGGTGCAATTAGCTGGGGAGGGTGGGGTAAAGATGGAGTTTTTTACACATTGTCTCCCTAGCTAAGAGAAAGCTAGAGCAAAACATGCCAACCCAAAAGATGTCTTTTTGGAATTCTTACTTTTTTTTCCAAGTTATTTATTTATTTGGGCTGGAGCAGTAGCACAGCAGTAGGGCGTTTACCTTGCATGCCACCGACTTGGCTGACCTGAATTTGATTCCTCAGCCCCTCTCGGAGAGCCCGGCAAGCTACCCAGAGTATCTTGCCCCCACGGCAAGGCCTGGCAAGCTACCCGTGATGTACTCGATATGCCAAACACAGTAAGAACGAGTCTCACAATGGAGAATGTTACTGGGCTCGCTCAAGCAAATTGATGAAAAACAGGAGTGCAGTGCAGTGCTTATTTATTTATTTTTGGGTAATAGTTGCTTTTTTATGGCTAAAATAAAAACATTGCATCACTTAATTGTAAAATAGTAGCATCCCACATCTGCAAAGGGCCATGCAGTCAGGAAAACATACTCATCCACCTCTTTCCTCACTGGAGCAGCTGTCCGAGGGTGCATGGTATTGTCCTAAATTTCAAGGCCGCTGGCTATGCAAAGTCAAGAGGCAGAATTGGCAGTAAGGTGAAGATGTGCAGTTGTTTCTGTGACCTGTGTGCAGAATGATCTTCTGTATACTCCTGTTGAATGAATGAAGAATGGGAGGCTGATGGTCCTCCTATGGAATGCCCGCTTCTTTTGTCCCTCTTTAACCCAGGGAGTGTTTAAACAGTGGAATCCAGAGGCATAGTTGGGATAGAGTGTTTGGGATTTCATTTTGCTGTGCAAACTCAAAATTACTTGAACTAAGTGAATGGATATTGTGTCGGATGATAACCCGTGCCCCATGTTAGTACTTTCTTCTAGCTTCATCCTGTTCTGCAGCTAGAATTGGTATAATTGCTTTCTAAATTGTGTTATTTGTTAAATTAAAGGTTTATTTTTATGTTTCGTGTTTAGTATCTGGCGTAGAGCAGAGAAATTATTATGCCTGTGTTCCCTTGGGACTCATTGGAAGTTGTACAGTGACACCTGGGATTTAGCTTGGTGAGTTATATATTGCCTTTTCTGTTTGTTAACGGTTATATGAACAGAATATTGCAGTGTTTTTAAGACGTGCATAAACATGAATGTAAAATGTCAGTATATTGTAAGTAATGTGTGTGCTGTAACTACAGGTGTTTTTTTTTCAGGAGAGAAATCAGATGATTTGCATATGCTAACATTTTTATAGCTGAAATATTTACTTTTTGGTTGGGTAGATTATTTTGTTTTTGTTGTCAGATAAAGGAGATTTGAAGGATTATTCTTCCGCTGAGGTTAAGTGAGAGTGATTGGTTTCCAAGCAATGTTAGTAAAAATATGAAGCTCTCAAGATTGTGCAATAATTTGCAAAAAGCTCTGCTTCTGTATCAGTGCACCAGGAGAATGACAGGTAGTGACCGAAAGGAGCAGCGCTGCCTCATACATACATCAGGGTTCACTGTAAATGTGACGTCGCTTGTCTTGCACGATGGATTTAAACTGCTAGAAATACATCACACAGCCGGCTTTGTTACGCACATCATCTGTGAGACTGCGCTGGCACAGTTGCCTGTATGGCTCTCCATCCTTAAAGAGGAAACAGAATTTTTTAAAAAATTTTTATTAGTGAAACACCATGAGGTACAGTTGAAGATTTACAATTTTTTTTTGCTTGGGTTTCCATTATACAATGATCAAATACCCATCCCTCCACCAATGCCCATTTTCCACCACCACGGATCCCAGTATCCCTCCTACCCCCATCCCCCCCATCCCACCCTGCCTATGTGGCAGGGCATTCCCTTTTGTTCTCTCTCTCCTTTTGGGTATTGTGGTCTGCAAAAGAGGCATTGAGTGGCAGTCGTGTTCGGTCCATAGTCTACTTTCAACAAGCATCTCCCATCCTGGGAGGAGAGGAAACAGAATTTAATAAAGATGCTGGGTGGGTGTGGGGTTGCTCCAGAGTAGTGCTGGCTGGCATCTTTGGGGCCTTGGGTTCATCCCCGGTACTGCCAAAAGCAGGCAGGACAAAAAGCAGTTTCCTGTTGACATTTTAAAACTGATAGGCACATGTGTGAGTCATGCTCTGGCCAAGTTCATCTTTGCTAGGATTATTTAGAGCAATCTCAGTCCTTGGGAAGTCGCTTCAGGATAAGTGATTGCTACGGTAGGCTCCAGCAGCTAAGAGACTTAAAGGGGTAAGAGGGGAAAAAAATAAAAAAGAAACGTTTTTTTCCTTTCATTTGGAGGGGGATGTGGGGTACACCTGGCCATTCTCATGGCTTACTCCTGGCTCTCAACTCAGGGATCACTGCTTGCAGGGCTGGGGTGACCATATAGGGTGCCAGGGATGAGACCTTGACCCAATGCAAGGCAAGGCCCTTAACCCCAGTACTAGCTTTCTGGCCCCTGAAAAAAGAACATTTTTGCCAGATGAATTGAGTTCAACAGATTTAGGCACATACATTTCCTTTTGGAATGCTAAGCTTGTAATTAGCACTGTAAGCTAGCTGAGCGAGGTACCACTCCTGGGGGCCCTACCATCATCACAGGATCTTAATTGCCGGGAGCCTGTTTCTCTCTTTGCCCCTTTTCATAGTTGAGCCCTAGGCTTGAAAGTGCTTTTTCTTTTCTATTTAGACATGGGACCCTTACCAGGAAGACTGTCACTGATGGTATTGATGGATGCGTTGTGATGCAGGGGTCAAACCTAGGGTATTTCCCATACAAGGTGGCAAAGTGCATTGGGAAGTGCTGGGAAAGGGAGGACTTGACCAGATGCCTTGGTTTTGTGGAACCAAATAAGAGGGTTCAAAGTTTAAGTTCTTTTAGGGGATATTGAACAAGGGACCGGAAAGCTAGGTCATGTCACATACCACCTTTGTTGTGGAGTTTTTTTGTTGTTTGGTTGGTTGGTTTTGGTTTTGGGGCACACCTGTTGCTCAGGTCTTCCCGCAGCTCTGCATTCAGGAATCATTCCTAGTAGGCTCGGGGGACCCTGTGAAGTTCAAACTCAGGTTGGTTATGTGTGAAGCAAGCACCTTCCCTACCAACTGTGCTATCATTCTGGCCCTTTGTTTAATTTAGAATCTTCCCTCTTGGCTCCCATTGTGCAGTGATGTGCATGTGTACAGACACTGGCTTGGTTGGGGTGGTGACACATTGGGTTGTGGAACTTGCTGGGGGTGGCCCATCTGGTGGTCTCACTTGGTAGGTATGGTGCCACCGATGTACTCACTAGGGAGCTCGTTCCTTCCTTGGTGGGGCTCGAAGAGGCCATAGGCTCCCCCCTGCTGTCCTCCAGACACTCCACACTAGATGTCCTGGACCGCAGATAGTGGATGGGCTGTGTCCCTGCTTGGTGTGTGCCGTGGGCCCAGGAGCCAGCTCTTGCTGTAGGCTTTGAAGGCACACACTGTGCTGCTGAGTGCCTCCAGTTTAAATTAAAATCCAAGTCCGTCTGTGATGATGGCAGCTATAAGTGGGGGGAGTGTGTCTGTGTGTCTGTGTGTGTGTGTGCATGCTCACACACCTGTATCTCTATAATACAGGTATGGATCTTTATATAGGTACTGATAAATGGGTAAGTAAAGGACACCCTGGTGGAGCGACAGAAGATAAAGGGCCCAGCATGAGAGGTCCTGAATTTACCACTTCTTGCAGGTGTTCAGACTGGGCAGCTCTTAAAATTCCTTCAAGTCTCTTCAAACTTGAGGAGTTGTTTGATTTGGAGCACCGGAAGAAACTTGAAAATGTGTGACTACTTCTTTTATTTTGAAATTCAGATTTATTATAGTGTAAATCATATTCACATTTTGAGGTATTCAGTTGATGAATTTGGCCAAATTTATTCACTTGTAAAAGAACCATGAATAGAGCACTTTATATAATTATTTACATTGTATTTTTGAATATAGATACTTTAATCACCCCCCAATCCCCTGGGGCCCCTGTCCTCTGTCCTTTCTTCCCAGCCACCACAAACCTTTGGCAATCATTGATTAATCCCCAAGTTTTGCATCTTCTTGAACATCACAGAAGTGGTGTCACACGCAGGCTGCATTGTCTGTCTGCATCTTTCGCTTATTGCAATCCTGGTTTGTTGCTTCTCATTGCTGAGTGGTATCCTATTGAATGGATGGATGTATTACATGTCTGTATCTCAGGCTTCTGTTGAAGGATGTTTGGATTGTTTTCAGTTTATCATGAGTAAAGCTGTTGGAAATGTTCATTCACATTCATCTTTTATGAGTGCATTCCCCCCACTGCCCCCTCAGGCAAATACCTAGGAAGTAGGGCAGCAGGTTGTTTAATAAGCCTTTACTTTTACTTTAACAAGCTGTTTCCAAAGTGGCTGCACCTAATAAAGGGTTCCAAGAAGTGAAAATAGCTCTACGATGTGTGTGTAGATGAAGGCCCTGGTGTCAGCATGCATTAACTGATAACTGACATCAATTCGTAACATGTTTGAGATGTTTCTGAAGCCCAGGTTGAGTTTGAAATGGTAAGATTTGAAGGCTGGAGGGGTAAGTTGTTAGCATTTGAAAGTAGCCAAAACTGATACCCAGCATTCGGACTGTAATTACTGAATTAAACTAAAGGGAACGTGACAGTGGAACCTGGCCCCGTGATACACAAGTTCCCACCCCTGTCTCCATCATGGACTCACGTGGAGACTCTCTGACAGTGTCACAGCCCAGACTCCGCAGCAGAGGAGTTAAAGCATAAGCCTGAGATAGAGCAGATGCCAGTATTTTGGGAAGCCCGTGGAACCCGATCCAGTCTGCAACCCGTTGGGGGTGGGGGCCACGTGTGAGCCTCGTGGCTGCTAAGATTACAGGAGCACGAGGCACCTGGGAAGGGAGCTCCGAGCTGCTTCTGCATTCAGCTAGATGGTTCTGAGTCCCACAAGGCCGGTAGGAGGCTCATTTTCTGGCATCTGGAATGGCCCATCACAGCCATCTCTGTCCACCTCTGATGGGGCTGTTTTTGTTCTGTGTGTTTAGAAAGTTCTGTTTCCCCTTGAAGGTTATCACTGTATATGGCTAAAAACAGTTCAAGCATATGGAGCTTTTTTTTTTGGATGACTGAGGGTGACAATTTTGATAAGCCTACCTTAAAAAACAGTTCCCAGAATGCAGTACTCCTCAAAAGGAATTCTTTGTACAGCAGTGGTAAAACTTACCATTTATTGGGTCCAGTATGTGTTTGCTCAATTTCAACAAGAGATTTTTTTTGGGGGGAGATGGTTGAGGGGACACGCCTAGTGGTGCTTGTTACCAACTCCTGGCTCTGTGCTCAGGATCACTCCTGTCACTCCTGGCTCTGTGCTCCCTTCGGGGAATAAAAGGTGTTCCAGGGATAGAACCCGGGTTGGCCGTGTGCCAGGCAGCACCTTACCCACTATACTAATTGCAGTGAAAATTTGAAACTAGTGTTTTAAAAATGCCTACATTTTAATAAATACTGGAGTGTTACCATGTCTCTCTGCTTTTGAATCCCCACTTTTGAACCTCTGAACACGGAGTGGTCTTGGATCAGCCCTGCATGCGGAGCACTCTTCCATACTGCATGGGAAGTGGGGGGTGTGTTCGATACTGAAACTACTTGTTATCAGTGAAAATGCTGTGTTTATTCCTCGTGGTTGTTTAAGAAACTGAGTTTTCATTGTTGTTGTTGTTGTTATTTTGGGGTCACATCTGACTGTGTTCAGGGCTGATGCCTGGCTCTGAACTAACGGGTCACTCTTGGCAGTGCTCAGAGAATCATGTGGTGCCAGGGTGAGCTCAGGTTACATGTGCAAGGCGGGAACCCTGCCCACTGTACTGCTGCTTCAGTCCTCAAAAGTTGAGTATAAAAAGCATTGTCCATTGACAGTGGATTTATTTTGTTGTTCTTGTATTTTCTGGACTCCTCTATCCCAGAAATTTTGCCTTTTCTGTAATTATATCATCACTTTTTCTATTTTTGAGTTGCTCTATTTTTGTTTTCTATGATATACAGAAGTCATTAATGGGAGCAGGAAGGGCATCATTAGCTCCTGATTCTCAGTGCTCTGCAGCAGTGAAGTCAGCCTTGGGCCTGATTTCCTGGTTTCCATTTATTCTTATTGCTCTGGCGGGAGCAATATCTGCGGCACATACCTAACAGTATTTACGAGAGTGCTTTGTCATTGTTTATCTCCCAGTCTGCTTTTGTGGATACAAGGGTGACTTTAGAATATGAAACAAGATACTGCATCTCATATGGGCTTATTAAAAATAATATAGGCACAAGTAATTTTCATGCAAAAGCAAGCAAAAGCAAAGGCCCTCCCGTTGATCATCGATTTGCTCGAGCGGGCCCAGTAACGTCTCTATTGGAGACTTTGTTGTTACTGTGTCTGGCATATCGAATACTCTCGGTAGCTTGCCGGGCTCTCCGAGAGGGGCGGAGGAATCGAACTCGGGTCGGCCATGTTGGCTGCGTGCAAGGCAAACACCCTACCGCTGTGCTATCTTTCATGCAAAACATGAAGAATATACTGCTAAACAGAGGCCATCTCCAATGGTAGCTATAAGTGCCTAGTCTTCTGATCAGTCATTTCGGTAAGAATATTTTGCAGCATGAATTTGTAGGCAGATCAATATAGGTTGACTTTGAAATGATTCAGTATTATCTCTTCTAGTGTTATCCTTTTCATTTGCCTCTTAAATTCCAGATGTAAAAAATATCTGTACTGCTCCCTCTTTAGCTGGAGCAGTTCACACAACACCAAGACACACTGTGCTCAGAGTGGTGAAAAGCAAAGATAGAGACAGACTCTTCAAAGCAGCAAAATCAAAAGAGGAACTTACATGCATAGGAAAGCCAGGAAGAGTCACAGCGACCTAGCAAATGAGACTTTCTGAGTTAGGAGAGAATAGAGGGAAATACTACAAAAACTTAGTGCAATGAGCACCTATGATTTGAAGGAACTATACAGAACCTGGTGAACTTGGATCAGCTTAGGGAATTCATAACCTCGAGCCAGTTCTACACAAAGCCTTAAGAAGGTTATCCTTTTTGACAGGACAGGACAAACTTCTCAGTGTTTGGCATCAGATATGGCACTCACTCATGGCGCTGAGGGTTGCCCTCTACTAGATTAAAAAGGGGTTGTTTACTCCTAGCTTGCCAGCGTTGTGCCCAGATGAAAATTTTTACATAGTTTTAGTGACAAATTAACATTTATATTGAATAGTGTATTTTTTTAATCCATAGAGATTTTTATTATTTTTTTTACTTAGTAATATCTACCTTAAACAGTATCTAGAATATAACATCTTACATAAAGCCAGTATTCCCTTTCTTCGGATCAAGTACACTTTTACGCTTTTATAGGCCTATTCAGATTTTCCTCTTAAAATATTTTTTCCTTTTTTTAAAAAAATTTTATAGTGAAACACCATGAGGTACAGTTGTAGACTTACAAATTTTTGTGCTTAAGTTTCAGTTATACAATGATCGAGTACCCATCCCTCCACCACTGATCCCAGTATCCCTCCCCCCCCCTCATCCCACCCCACCTCTGTGGTAGGGCATTCCCTTTTGTTCTCTGTTTCCTTTTGGGTGCTATGGTTTGCAAAAGAGGCAATGAGTAGCATTCATGTTCAGTCTATAGTCTACTTTCAGCATGCATCTCCCATCCTGGGAGGATCCTCCCAACACCCTTTACTTGGTGCTCCCTTCTCTATCTGAGCTCCCTTTTCCCCCAGCATGTGTGGCTGGCCTCCAAGCCATGGAGTAAACTTATCTCGGCTGTTCTTGGGTGTTAGTTTCCTATTTTGTTACTTTATGTTCCCCAGATGAATGCAAGCTTTCTATGTCTGTCCCTCTCTTTCTGACTCATTTCACTTAGCATGATACTTTCCCTGTAGTACCACTTGTATGTAAATTTCATGACTTCATCTCCCCCTTAAAATATTCTTAATTCTCTTCACTCTTTCACATTTGCATGATTTTTCTGTTTCATGTAAACTTTAAAATGTCTTAGCAGCAAATTGTTTATAATGTTTTTACACTTTATATACCTGTAAAATAATGCGGTTTTGAAAAAAAGTGCCATTGATCTACAATTTTGCGGGATTCCGGCACATTATCTCTGTTCATCTACATGTGTAGGTGTCACCACTCCACACAGAGAGAGATAAGGATGGGAGGGGAGAGAGAGAGAGAGAGAGAGAGAGAGAGAGAGAGAGAGAGAGAGAGAGAGAGAGACAGGGAGAGAGATAAAGGGAGAGGGAGAAGGAAAACTAGAGGGAACAGAAAATGGTGAAAGTTATCAGAACTAGAGATTCTGCCTATAGACTGAGCATACACGGGACTGGGGTGTGTGGAAAGGGTCCTGGGAACACTGGTGGGGGGAAGCAGGGACTCTGGTCGTGGGATTGGTGTTGGAATGATGCTTGCATGAAAAGTATGATTAATAGTATTGTAAATCCTGGTACCTCACTGAAAATAGTACAAATTTTTTTTTTAAAAAAAGTAATATGAGAAAGCTAATTGTGTCTAGCTTCAGGATTTTGCTCTATCATTTAAATTCAGCCAGAATGTTCTCAGAAATTAAACAGCATAAAAAATTTTCAATTTGGTCACATTATAGAAGGCTTAGTGCTTAGTCAGCATTGTACCCAGATGAAAAGGAATTACCTGCCAGGAAATTCCATTTTCTGAAACCCAGCCTTCAGTCATCTTTCTCAGCACCGTGAAGTAGATGCACTTCAGGACAATGCCATGTGGAAGAGGATCCATTTAAAAATCTAAGCCGTTTGGAGGGATGGGTATTTGATCATTGTATAAATGAAACCCAAGCACAAAAATGTGTAAGTCTGCAACCGTACCTCATGATGTCTCACTATTAAAAAATTTTAAAAAAATCTAAGCAGTTTGGGCTGGAGGCAGCCCAGTGGATAAGGTGCTTGCCCCGCCCTGGGTTAGGTCCCCAGCACACCTAGGTTTATTCTGGGCTCAGTGCTCAGGGATCACTCCTGGCAGCACTTAGGAACCATATGCAGATCTGGAGATTGAACCTGGTCAGCTGTGTGCAAGACAACTGCCTTACCCTCTGGGTTTTCCTTTGGGCTCAAATAAGATTTTTTTCCCCCAACAGACTGCCTGGTTGACATTTCTTGAGCTCTTAAACGTCATTTTCAGTTAACAGTCTAGGTTAGTCTCTCAGGAGGATGCCTGAAGATTCTGTTGAGTGTTTACCTAAGCTGATTGGGCTTTTCATACAAATGAGGACCGCAGGACCATAGGAAGTTTCATCTGGGATAGTTAGGAAACAGTAGCATCCACACTCGAAGGCCACCTCAAATTTTGGCCTTTATATGTTATTTCCTCTTGTTAGGGAAAAAGTACTGTGTTTTCTAGATTCCTGAATTCCTGTTTCCTAGGCAGTACAGTAACCCGTCTGTTTCTCACTCACTGGAGACTGCAAGGAGAGGCTGGCTATCATACCCTCTTCAGTGGCAGTTCCAGAGACTCTTCCCCTGGGTAGGCATTGTGATGCAGAAGGATGGACTTAGTGCAGGAGTGTGATGATGAGCCTTGTAATGAGTGTGCTAATCATGGGATCCACCACCTGCTCCTCTGGATGGTGGCATTGAATGCTTAGCTTGCTGACCATCATTGATTCTTCAGAGACAACCAAAGATGACTTTCCTGCTAGCCTCAGTTTGAATTATTCCCCAGACTAGAGTGGGTAGTGAAGTGTAGGATATGCCAGAGAGGATATCCTACAGGAAGGTGACTGGTGGGGGTCAGTTGACTCCCTGAGTATAATCCTGGCATCAGTGGGCCATGGAGGACAGATGCATGCGGTGCCAGTGTGGAATGAGCCCCATTTCCTTCACTGCCCCGGTACGGTCGATTAAGGCCTTACAGCTGTCCTCTTGTCATTATGTTAGGCTATAGAATGGGTGAGAAAGGTTGGATTAGTTTGTCCTTTGATTTAGAGGAAACATTTGTTAATTCGGCATAAAATTTGATCAGGCTCATAATGGCTCTTTGAAATTTAGCATATGAGAAACGTTTAGGGTTTGTGTGCTTATCAAAGTTGCTGCTAAGTCACCTACTTTCTCCAGTCTTTTAATAGAGAAATTGATTACACAGAATAAATTTATTTTTTATAATACTAGCCTGGAATAATGCCACTTTCTTTAAATATATGTATGTGTATTTGTGTGTGTATTTATATTTTGGGCTTTGATTTTTGAACCCTACCAGGCAATGCTGAGGGCTTACTTTTGGCTCTGTGCTAAGGTATCACTCCTGGCAATGCTTGTTGGATCATATGTGGTGCTGGAGAGTCAAACCTAGATCTCCTGAATGCAAGGCAAGCACCCTACCCACTCTGTTATCTCTCTTGCCCACTTACTTTGAATCACGAAGAAATGAGGGGCCAAGGACTTTCTATTGCATTAACATTGGAAGTAATCTAAGATTTAATGTAAAATTAAAACTACATTGTTTCCTTTGGCTTTTTTAAATTTGCTTTATCTCAGGCATTCTGTTGTTAGGTTTTACTTGTGCTATATGAACTCTAGAATAGACAGAATGGTATCTTATTGCTTTTTCATATACATGGTTTATACATTTTTTTAATGGTGGAAATTGTAGAATGCATGTCTAATTTTTTTAACTTTCTAATTGCTTGGATTGTAAATGAATATCTAAACTTTCTGAAATGTTTTATTGATGAAAATGTGACTTTTTTTTAACAAAAGTATTGATTAGATTGAGTTAATAGTCTTGCAATAAGTTTCTCATCTCAAAATTATGCTACAATTTTACAGTGTTATGGTATGATATGGGCTGTAGTGATAGCACAGCAGGTAGGGCTTTTGCCTTGCATGCGGCTGACCTGACCTACCCAAGTTCCATTTCTCCGCCCCTCTCGGACTGCCCGGCAAGCTACCAAGAGTATCTCACTTGCACAGCAAAGCCTGGCAAGCTCCCCGTGACGTATTTTGTATGCCAAACACAGTAACAAATGTCACAATGGAGACGTTACTGGGTCGACTCGAGCAAATCATTGAACATGGGAGGCAGTGACAATGATGGTATTATCTAAAACGTTAATTTGAAAAGATAGGTACTAACATATATATGATCATTGTAGTACTTAGTAATTGGGATATCGAAGCAACTCCAATGCCCATTAGCAGTTGAATGGTTAAAGAAGTTTCAATAGGGGCTGCTGTGGCAATATAGTGGGTAGGGCATTTGCCTTGCATAAGACCAACCTGAGTGGGATCCCGGCATCCCATCTGGTCCCTGAGCATGGCCAGGAGCAATTCCTGAGTGCATGAGCCAGGAATAACCCCTGAGCATTGCCAGGCATGACCCAAAAAGAAAAGAAATAAAATTGTTTTTTAAAAAAGAAGTTGTAATATATGCACAAGAAAATTCTATGCAGCTCTAAGAGAAGATGAAAGCGTATGGTTCTCTGCAGCTTGGATGGTTTTGGAGGACATGATGCTAAGCGTCAGAGGGAAAAGGACAAGTACGGGATAACTCCACACATTTGTGGTCGATGGAGAGACAAGGGAGTAAGACGGGATGGAATGAGAGCAAAATCTTGATCTTGGCTTGTAAACCTGTTCAGTTCTCAGTTCTGAACCGAGCGTGCCCAATACGGAGAGGAATGAGAGACACTGATGTAATGTCAGGAACTGGTGGAAGTGCTTGGGCACTGGGGTGTGGTGACTGTACATCAAAGTTAGTACACACGTGACCTGAACCATAATAATTAAACTAAAAAATAATTAGGTGTTACTCGACTTCATTTTGTATCTGGGGTTTGTTTTGTTTGTGGGCCACACCTGGTGGTACATAAAAGCTACTCTGGATGCGTGCCTGGGTGTCCTGTGTGATGGTGGTGCCAGGATTCAGATCAGAGTCGCAGGCACAGCCCCATTTTCCGCAGGGTCTGGATGGACCCTTGGCCATCTGCTGCACTGGCCACGTTTGCTCAGTGATCTCAAAGACTTAACTACCCGGCCAGCTACTAGAAGTGAAGTTTCACAGAAATGGCACTGTCGCACCTTACCCACTGGTATTTTCTTTTCCAAATTTTTAATTACCTGCAGCTTTCTAGGAAGCTGTCCATTAATTGTGAGGAATCTGGCCTAGGAGTTTTCCGAACTCTGTAATTTGGTGTTTGTAATGACTGACGTCAACAAGTTTTTCTGCCACTTATTAATTACATGGAAGTTCAGTGTCTCAGTTATTATAAAATTAGTGTCAAATCGGTGATTTATTTTCTGATATTCAAAATACCTTTGATACTTTATAAATGTTTGATGACCCAGGTTATTGTATTTAGGATTAATTTTAAAACTGCATAATGGTATTGTTTAATTGAGTCTGTGGATGAATGGTCATTTATAAGGTTTGTGACATCAATCTCTGAAGCTCCTCCACAAGTTGGAGAGAGATTACTGGGGAGAAGGCGCTGGCCTTGCCCCAAGGCATCAGCTATTGTCTGTTCTCTGGTGGAGACCCAGTGGTCCCCTAAGCATTGCCAGGACTGATTCCTGAGCACAAAGCCAGAAGTAAACCCAGAGGACCACTGGGTGTGGCCCAACAACCCTCCCCTCCCCCAACAAAGAGACACCTCCGTTTCTTAAAATTTGATTTTCGATTTAAGTTGGAATCATTGCATAAATTGATCAGGTTTTGTCTTTGATTATATGCCCTTCAACATAGCTGGGGGAAAAAATGCCTGGTGAACTCTTCCTTTCGATTTGAAAATACAAAAATCAAAGACTTTTTCAATTCAAGTTAGAAATCGTTTTGGTTTTGGTTAAACCACACAACTTTTTATTTGCTTAATGTGGGGATTTGTTTTCCATTTGCTGACAGCTGCGTCCAGGGGCCCGCGTCCACGGGGAGTGTGCTACATTTGAGGGCAGGGCAGATGCTGCGCAGGACCGCTCCGCGGCTCCTCTTGGCCGTGCTGCAGGCTTGGGTTCGACCCAGACTTGGATTCAGGCCAGGCTCGGGTTCCACCTGCATGCAGTTGTTGCAGGCAGAGCGGGTGGAGTTCCTGCGTGGGTGCTTGCAATGTCTCCGGTTGCGGGTTCTTGGTGCCGGCTTATTCCAAGTGTCTCCCCTGATTCCGGGCTTTCCTCCTTTTTTTCCTCTTTTTGGGTCACACCCTGCGATGCACAGGGGTTCCTCCTGGCGCATGCGCTCAGGAATTACTCCTGGCGGTGCTCAGGGGACCCTCTGGGATGCTGGGAACCGAACTTGGGTCGGCCACGTGCAAGGCAGATGCCCTGCCCGCCTCCCCTGCCCCTCCCTTTTCTTCTCTGAAAACTGTTCCTGTCTTTGCGTTTGGGCCGCGCGTGGCGTGCGCAGGACTCGCTCCCGCTTCTGGTCGGGGTCTCCCCGCGGTGGAGCACGGCCCCCCCGGCAGCCGCGCCCCCCTTGTCTCTCCTCTAACCCGCTGTGTTCCCCCGCAGGCGTGTGCACCGCTGCCTACGATGGAAGTGGACGTGAACGGCGAGTCGAGAGCGCCGCTGGCCACCCTGCCGCTGCCCGGCGCCGAGGCCAGCCCGCCGGGGAGGGCCGAGGCCGAGAAACCCCGCTGCTCCAGCACGCCCTGCTCGCCTATGCGCCGGACGCTGTCCGGCTACCAGATCCTGCACATGGACTCCAACTACCTGGTGGGCTTCGCCACGGGCGAGGAGCTGCTCAAGCTGGCGCACAAGTGCTCGGCGGGCGACGAGGCCAAGGGCGAGGCGGTGGCTGGCCTGCGTGCCAAGCCCCTGGACACCGCCCTGGCGCGCTCCTCGCGCCTGGCCAAGGCCCGCGCCCGCCACTACCAGCCCTACGAGATCCCCGCGGTGAACGGGCGCCGGCGCCGCCGTATGCCCAGCTCCGGGGACCGGGCTGCCAAGGCCTTCCCGTGCGAACCCTACCGGGCCCTGCACGGCCCTCTGCCGCTCTGCCTGCTCAAGGGCAAGCGCGCGCACTCCAAGTCCCTGGACTACCTCAACCTGGACAAGATGCACGCCAAGGAGCCCGCCGACACGGAGGTGCTCCAGTACCAGCTGCAGCACCTCACGCTCCGCGGGGACCGGGTCTTCGCCAGGAGCAGCACCTGAGTGGCGCGGCGGCCGCCGGACCGACGCCCCTGGCGGACTGTGTGCGGGACTCTGCCCCCGCCTACCGTTGCGGCGCACGGCCACCCGCCGGGCGCAGGGTCCGGATGCAGGAGCGGATCCCACGGCCGGGAGGGGGGACCCAACTCCAGCGCGTGTCTGCGAAGAACACCCGAGTGTTGACCGTTGAGTTTGCGTAGCTGCTTGGCTAGGAAAACAAGAGCGCGAGGCTGCGGGCCGCATCATCGCGGTCCTCGAGCATCTCTCCGACTCCGGCGCTCAGACTGGAATGTGACCTGCTTGGTATGACACATTAGAAATTTGTATCTTAAGTACGCAGGTACTTGTTTGATCTCTGTATTTTACTATGAGACGTACGTAATGATTTGTTTCATGAAATTTAGAACCTGAACTTGGCTGAATTGGACCACTTTTTATTTTTCAAGATTGAGTTTAAATATTTTATAACTGGTTTTGCACTGAGAAAAATTAGCATTTCAGATGGACAAGAGAGTGGTCGTTCTTCATTTCCCTCAATAATCTTATTGAGCAATGGATTTTTTATTTCCGCATGGAAAGGTATCGACCTCTACGGCTGTAAAATATTTCTTTATAGCGTTATTCAAGTGTGTCTTAATAAAATTAAATTTGGGATACAAAGTATTTATTTTACATTAGGTGGGGGTGGGGAAAGAAGCTCTTCCAGAAAGTGTCCAACTTGAAGTTTTCCTAAGCTGGAAAAAAGTTTCCTCCGTGCTTATTTTCTTAGTTAAACTTCCTCTGGATCTTTACAATGGAAAGGATTCTTTTTATTTGTGGGCTTTAGGCATAATACTGTTTGCATCTGAATGTTCTGTAAATGAATGGAACTCCTACTAAGAGGACCTCATGGTTTCTACTAGTGAATGCTTAAACTAAGTGTGAAGTGACACCATTTAGCATGGCACCGGCTCATCCCGGTTTTAGTTTCCTGCAGTACAAGGACTCACTGAAATTCCAGTTTTTAGGATTAGAGCAGAAGGCTCAAGGACTTCTGCAGTTTTAATGGGTTAATCCTGGATTACTTAACAATTTATGTCAATTGCACTGGTTTAATTTGTTGCTAAAGAAATAATACCCTGGCTTTAGTAACAAATACAGCTCAACTATTCTTGAATATATTTTGAAAACAAAACGATGTATGTATAACTTACCTTTTTGTAAAAGTTTCTATTTCTTTTTTGACTCCTGAAGGTGCAATTTATTACTGAAATGGCATGGCATTTTGGGCAGTGGAGAACTGCTTACTTTAAATTGTATTTTGGGCAATGAATTCCTTAGGTGGTTGCAATCTTCATTTAAAATTAAGAACACCTATTAACGAGTGGGCCATTCTGGTCTTTTTCGTTAACCAGAATGAATAGCAAACTAGAGCAGAAGCGTTAGAAACCCCTAGGAACTCTTTGTCAACACTTACTATACTTTCGCCAAGGCAAACCATCTAAAGAGACCTGGGAAAGTTGGCCCATAGCTTACTGAGTTGTTCAGATTTTGTGGTGGGCTGAAATTTTCAGCTCTTGTATATTTAAAGTAAATTGCACCTTTGTAACATATTGTATTGACAAATGATCACTAAGATTAACTATATCTCTACAGTCATTAGTTTGACAAGAAATAGAATCCTGTCAGATGCCAAAGAGTTGGGATTTTTACGTTTAATGATTAAACACCGTTATTTATTGATGATTTACCCTGTGGAACTGTATTATTTCTAACTATGAAATAAAAGGGTGATGTAAACACACATTGCCGTGTGGTGCTTTCTCATCAACGGGCAACTACTGTCAGCTCCCACCAACTCTTCCCCATCGACAGGGCTGACTACCTTTCAGAATCCCGCCTAATTCTCATATTTCTCAGCCCCAAGTTGGTGCTCGTTCACATCTCGAGGTAAAGTACGCTGCTGTTTTCCCATCGTCTGTGGGGAAAGATAGTTCTGTGCCCAGGAGATCCACCCCAGTCCCCATGCTTAAATAATTTCTTGAACTAAATAAGCAATGTGTGCTTGTCTTCTGGTTTTTTTTTTCCTTCAAGATGGGTAAAACCAAGACAAACCTAAAAAACTTAACACTTTGAAATATTATGTATCTGCTATCACTTGGTTAGTAGCAAGAGCTCATTTGAAGTATGGTTTCCTAGGAAGAAAGTTTTCAAACTCTCAGTTGTTTTCAGAGTATGCTTGTCAAACCTCACTGCACTCAAATCACTCTTGCTTTTTCTACTTTCCATCATTGTACTCCTACAGGAGGTCATATTCTGTTAAATAATAGGTTTGCCTGGTTGTTTTCTAGCTAAAAAACAAAATTCCATTTTCTTTTAGCCTTTTAGCATGATGAGTTTCTGAATTCTCCTTCCCAAGGCGTTTTGATTCAATCTTCAATATCAGACAGGTACACATTTGCTCTAACACATCTCACGAGGTCTTATAACAGTTTCTCATTAAATAGCTTATAGCACCACATAACATTTTAGTTTTCCATAGAGAAGAAAAGACTGTTTTAGAGGTTCATCTGATGCACAGGGTAGCAACAGGATTTGCCTTTTCCTTGATCTAGGCTTTTATTATAATAAAAGCAATGGAAGGGTTAGAAGGTGTACGTGTCCTGTGTTTGATGTGCTTCATTTTGTACTCTTTGGATGAGTTAAGTGGGTTCCTTGATATTTTGCATTAGAAAAGAAGCAAGGACTCTTGGCTATGGAGAACACGACTAGAGACCAAGGAGCATCTTTGTTAATTACACACTTGCTGGGTTCCTGGCATACTGTGTCACATCCTTGGGAGAGCAACATTGCACTCACATTCTTGCTGCAAAAAAACCACTTGGTGCAAGGTTTTATTAAATGACTTCCACAGGAAAAGCTTGAAATCAAATGCCGTAAGCTCTCACCCCTGACCTTCGATAAACAGACTTAAGGGCCAAGTTTCCACATCAAGTGCACGTTAAGAAAAGAAAACTCCTTCAATAAAAATGCAGCATGTATGGAATAAAGGAGTTGCTGCTCCATCAGAGATGTTCAGTTAAATGATTCTGGCTTGGGGAGGCTCTTGAACAAGGCGCCCGGAGGCTTTGCATCTGTGGTAAAGTAATAGCCCTTTCAGGGTCGCTGCTGAATGCTCCGCAGAAGGGTACTTAGAGGAAGGGGCCGGAAAGAGAATCCTTGAGGCCCAATTCTGGAACTTTGAATTTTAATTCTACTAAAGTTTTATGTAAAAGGGTTATGCATAGAAACCACGTACTTATAAAACTGAATGCTCCATCCTGGGTCTTTAGTGTCAGTTAAGGCGTGGAAGAAAGTTTTGATCATACTGCAATTTGGATCTGTGGGAAGTGCCTTGAGAAAGGGTTGCAGAAACTGAGCAAGCATGAGCGTGACACACATCAGTAAGCATCTGTCCATGACCAGGCCCCCTCTGAACGTTCACTCTACTTTCCTCTTTCTTTCTTTGTCCAAACTTTGTTGTGGGAGCCACACTTGGCGGTACTCGGGCTGAACTGCTGGCTCTGTGCTTAGGGATCACTCCTGGTGGGGATATATTGTGTTGGGGATGAAGCTAAGGTCCACTGTGTTCAAGGAAAGTGCCTTAACCCCCCTTCCCCCATGTCTCTCTGCTTCCCCCCCCTTTTTTTTAAAGTGAAGCAAAGTAGTTTTATTAAAAGAAATTTACTTAGAAAGATGTGATGGGAGAGAGAATGAATTCATCCAGATTGGAGAAAAGCAGAGGAGAGAAGTATGTGGTAAGCGAGTACGCAGGCTCAGAGGAGAAGCAGCCCCTTCTCTACATCACTGTCAAGTCTGTGAGCCAGGCATGCTCTCCGTACCGGCCTTTCTCCCTTTCACGGTGTGTGTGAGGTTGCAATAGTTGAACCCGGGGCTTCACCCAGGCGAGCCAATTTTCCCACAGCCGTACTTCATCCCCGGCCCTCATTATCTCTCCACCCAGCACTTGGAGCAGCTGCTACTGACTTGGTCAGACTTACATAGGAGATAAGACCGTGCCCCCGCAATAGATTGCAACGTGAGTTGAGAAATTATCTGTATGTTTTGAGAATAGGAGACCATCCTGTGCCCGTCTTCTAACCCGCGGTCAGGTGATGTGTGCCGTCAGTTACCCTTGTCTCCGGAGCACTGACAGAACACAGGGAGACAGATGGATTTAGGACAGCGCCGCCTTCTAGGTCATGCCTCCTGGTGGAAACAGACTTAAGCAGCATAGCAGGAAGGCGCGTGTGTGTACACTGGACAGCAGCTCCAGACAGCAGCTTTAGTCTGAGGCACCAGCGTCGGAGAAGTGACTCGCTCATTTACCTGCTAGTGGCCTGGTTCACTCACTCCATTTGGCTGATGTCTGTGGCAGTTGAAATGTGCTTATTTTTCTCCCCGGTGCCTTTCTTGGGAAGTCTGGGAAGGTAAACCATGGAAAAGGTGAAGTCATTGGCCCTGAGAGTTCTAGATCAGGATTGGTGGACCTTTTCCCTATATCCTTCTCCTTTTTCAAAGAGATTTATTTCAGGTGCAGGAGAAGCCCTGGAAATGCTGGCGTTGAGGGTCAGGGATACAAGAGCTAAGAACAGAGACGTTAGATGTTCTAGATATTTCACTTATTTTTCACTCCTCCCCACCACCTCACTCTGCCTTTTGTTCTGAGTGGGACTGGGGTTGGGGGAAATGAAAAAAAGTTTAAATTAGAGTCCAAAGTCCACTTGAAAAGTTGCACTTTTTTTTTTCTTTTTGGGAGTCACACCTGGCGATGTACAGGGGTTATTTCTAGCTTTGCACTCAGGAATTACCCCTGGTAGTGCTCAGGGGACCACATGGGATGCTGGGAATCAAACCCAGGTCGACCGTCTGCAAGGCAAATGCCCTTCCCACTCTGCTATTGCTCCAGCCACGAAAAGTTGCATTCTTGATACAATTTGTATAAGAAATTGACCTCTGTATAAGGTGCCTTGCTCGAGGAGTTTCCTATTACAGGGGCTAGAGAGATGGTACAGGGGTTAAGGCATTTACCTTTTATGCAGTATACCCAGGTTCAATCCCCAACACCTCAGATGGTCCCCAAAGCCCTGCCAAGAGTGCTCCCTGAGCACCACTGCGTGTGGCTCCCAAATTTCCTGTTACAGATCTTTTGTTTGTCTTGGGACCACACTCAACTATGATCAGGGTTTACTCCTGGTTCTGAGCTTGAAGAGTATTCCCAGTGGGCTAGGGCCATATGGGGTGCTGGGGAGCAAACCCTGTGGTCAGTTGTGTAAAAGGCAAGGGCTTGGCCTGCTGTGCTCTTTCTGGCCCCTATATTCGTCTTTTAAAATGATCATCTAGAGTTCTGTGTTCATTGCAGATTTCTGTATTTTTCTAGTATTTAGGTAGTTTTGCTTTTTTCTTAATCATTCGCATACATATTTGATGTCATGCTCATGTCATAAGAAATTGGTGCAGTTATAAAGAAACACTTTTTCTAGTATTAAGGTTTTTGTAGATTGAATACTGTTTTGTAGTAGATCACATAAGGTAATCCACTTTTTTGATAGTCCAAGAAACCTAATGACATGGCAAATTAGACAAATTATCTTTTGAAGGGAGAAAGATCATATTAGTTATTCTTAAAGATCATATTAATTATTCCCTGACCTCCTCTTCTCCCCCCTCCCACTAGAAATTTACTGTTCTTTGGAGGATTAGCCCTAAATGTGAAACATGACTGTTGTGGATTTTTGCCATTCTTTAAGCTTTCTTTAAATTTTTCCTGCCTTCTTCCACCCCCACCCTCCAACCCCCTCACTTTGAGGAATCTCTTGAGATGGTAAATAGTGAAAAGCATGACTTAGCCCACTGGGCCAGGTATTCCCTATGGCAATCATAGGAAATGCTGCAAGAGAAATGGTGTCTACAACTTGTGAATAAAATTCTCCATGCCACTTCCTCTATGCTACACTGGGTTTGTCTTTGTGACCAGCAATGAGAGAAGCTTTTTTAAAAATCCACAGCCAGACATGGTGACCTTCGGAGGTTCAGGGAACTGTTAGTTTTATATAAAGGACGGCAAAACAAACGCGTGCTTATTTGAAAGAGAACCACCCAGAGCAGAGTACTATAATTTATCTGCCAGAAGGAATGCCCCATCAGATCCATGGGCTCAGCATTTATTTATTTGCCCAGCACATTTTTATTATAATTACTATGTGTCAAAATACAGTGGGAACTGGCATTTGCCTACTTGCCTAGGCGAGGGAACCCTGAAGTCAGAGTTCAGAGCAAATAGTTGCATTTTAAACGAGTGTAGGCTTATGCAAGGGATTTTTTGAATACACAGAAGAGAAATTTCCCAGTTCCACTTCAAGTGTGGAGAATTTTCTCAAAGAAGCATGTGTAGGTGTGGAGCGTGTAGAGAAGTTTGCCGGGTGAGTAGGAGGGCTGAGTGCCTTCCAGGCAGAGAAATGCCTGTGGAGAAAGGCTTTGGACTAGTCTGGGAAGAAACCACACTAACAATCTCCGGGAAGGAAAGTCCTGGAATTGTTCTAGGAGTTTGATCAACATTAGTCGAGTGTTTGGCTTGAAATTCCAAAGGCTGCTTCTTCACACTGCCCAATAAAATACATTATTAGCTTTTCTCCTAATTTGCCACCCACTTCCATGTATTAAAAAATGAAAGTCAACCTTATGGTCACATCCCAGGTGTTTAGAATTCTGTCATCTTTCATGCTGCTCTGGCAGTGTAGAGTTTCGGGCAGAGATTAGATGCCTCTGTGCTGTAAAGATAAAGAAACTTTTGGGGACCTAGGGCCTGCACCCAGCTCTGTTGGGGCGCAGAGCTGGCAGATGGCCATGGGAGGAAATTAGCCACTCTCACCCGCGTCGTGGGAAGGAGCCCATGAGAACAGCTGCCTCTTCTCTGGCTTCTCTGTGGGCTCCTCCCTTGAGCCCAGGGCTGGCCAGGCTGCTCCACACCAGCTGCCTTTGGAGCCCAGGGTGTGATCTGGGGAGCTCAGGAGTCTCCGAGGTTTCCACTGGTTGAACCTGACATTGGCAGACCTGGGCCCCACAACAGGTCTGGAGAAGATTGTTTTTATTACTGTTGACATTGTTATTATTAACTTTTGGCTAGAGGAGTAGTAGGAGAGCAGGTGGGTATGACTGGAGTCCAATATTTCTTTGTTTTTCTGCTATTTTTTGTATGTTTGTTTCTTTCTGGTTTTAAGGTCACGTCCAACAGTGTTCAGGGTTTGCTCCTGGCTCTGAGTTTAGGGGTAACTCCTGGAAGGGCTCAGAGGACCATATGTACACAAGGGAATGAACCTGGGTCAGGCAAGGGAAGTGCCCTGCTCGCTGGACTATGCTTTGGCCCCAGTGCATTTCAGGATGTACGTACTTTCTCCCCAGATCTTTCTATTATTATTATTTGATTTAAAAAGTTTGTTTGGTGTTTGGGCCATACCTGGCTGTGCTCAGGACTTGCTCCTGGCTCTAAGCTCAGGGGTCATTCCTGATGGATGGGGCTCAGGGATCCATGAGGGATGCGAGGGATCAAACTTGGGTCAGCAGCATGCAAGGCAAGCGCCGTCCTGCTGTGCTGTCTCTCGAACCCTTTCTATTTTGCCACCTGGAGAATTGTTAATTCTTAAATAATAAACAAATATTTATTGTTTACTTACTATTGAATAATTTATATAGATTTTATTTATATAAATAAATTTAAGAAAACTTAAAAGCTTAGTTCTGTTTTCTCTTTAAAAATATATGATGTAATATATCATATGTTTAAATATATAATTAATGCATTAAATATATATTATATATATAAAGAGAGAGAGAGTAAGCAGGAGCTAAAATGCTTGGCATTACATTTAATGGCCTGTCATTGACACCATTTTGATTCTGTGGTTTAAAGATAAAGATCATCTACTCTGGCTTATAATTTGTAGATAAAGTTACCATGAGCCCAGTATAATTTTTAAGTATATAGAACAGAAAAAATAATTTCCATTTTACAGTTCTTGTGAGAATTAGACATAATATTCAAGATGCTTGTCACAGGCAGCAGAACAAACTAACCACTGGTAGTAATCAAAACAGTCTTTGCAACTCCTGATGTCTGTGCCTTTGTTCACCCAACAATTGCTTTTAAAAGGTGCTAGATGGCAATATTAAAGCACTCTGTTTGAAATTCAAGTGTTTTGTATAATATGTTACAGAATCTTAAAATGTGTGTGACTTGTGGTGAATAAACACGTTGCTCTTTAATAATAATAACAATTCAATTTTTGAACTAAACTAACAGTTCTGACCTGAACTGTTGATATTCCAAGCGATACAGGGTTCCATTTGGAAGTAAGAAGTGATGTTGGGGAGATGGTACAGGGGATGGCTGAATGCAAAGCAAAGATGCTTGCTTTGCATTCAGCCATCCTGGGTTTGGACCCCAGCATCCCATATGGTCCCCTACACACTGACAGGAGCAATCCCCAAGTGCAGAGCCAGGAGGTAAGCCCTGAGAATTGCTGGTGTGGTTACAAAGAAACAAACAGAATCAGGATTAGAATCGCCCTTGTTCCTTTTATGAAGAAAGTAGACTTTCAAAATTAAAATGAAAAATCTTATTCTTTAAAATATATATCATGTCTATAGTTTCTCAGCATATTAGCTCAATTAATTTTTTTAAACTCATGGCCCTAAAAGTAAATCATCTAAATAGCCATATCCATTATAACATGAAAATTATTCTTATTGAGTCCAATTTGCCGTGACTCAGACAAAGCCACACGGGTTCCGGGGCCGAGATCTCCAAGCCTACTCGGATTGGAGTCGAGCATCCTCCACCCAGATCCTCCAAATTCCAGTAGGCGGGGGTCACACCCACCACCTGGCCCCCTGGCGCCATGTAATCCCATCAATGGCCAAGACTCAGAGACTATAAAATCCAGCTCCCGGAACCGCACGGCCGCATTCGCAGCCACGCAACATCTTATCAGGACATCTTTTTTATGACATCTTATTATCTCATTCCTACTTTGGACAAACTTGCAGGCTATCAAATGTAGCCTGCCCACAGGGCAGAGTCAGGCAAACTCCCCGTGGCGCACCAAATATGCCAAATACCAGTAACAATGATGGGTCTCATTCTCCTAAAGAGCCTTGAATATAATCTCAGGGCTAGGATGAAAGAGACGTTACTGGGGCCTGCTCGAGGCAATCGACGAATAACAGGATGATGAATGAATGAATGAATGAGTCCAATTTGCCTTCTTGAAATTTTAAGTGTTTGCACATGAGTTTGAAATCTAGCAAGGGTACCAAAATAAGGGATATACATTAAAATATTTTTGATTCCTATAATACATCTTTTTTTCTAATTTTAATTTTATTTTTATAAAGCCTTTAGCAGCAATTTATTACATTAGTATTCCAACACCAATCCCACCACCATTACACTTTCACACCACCAATATTTTGAATTTTCCCTACCACCACCCAGACCTACCCCAATAGCAGGCCCTATTTATTTTGTATTACTTGTTATGAAAATCTGCTAAAAATAATCAGTTTCCTTAGAAGAAAGTGGGTAAAGATTGTTGTATCTCAGCCTGGAGCTATTAAGCCCTTGTTAGAAGAGATTTACTAACATGCTGTTACAGGTTGAGTCTTGTGGGCTAATACACACACACACACGCACACACACAGACACACACATCCATATGCATGTATTTTAATCGAGATCAGTGCCTTTTACTTTACACCCCATTCAATGTGGTGTGCTACTCCTGGTATATTAGTGGTGTAGAGTATGAGATGTTACTCTAGGAATTCTAAAATTTTAAATAGGTTGATACAGCTGGAGTTAAGTTTTTAACTGAATGGTGACTTTGGGGTTTGGAGATATGTCTGCAGCTTGTTGCTCTCTATGTGTCTGGATCATGGCCATTAATGAGATTTTGTGGTGCCAAAGGCAGTATGTGGGTGTGACTGCCAGGCTCCCGGAAGCACAGGGAGATGAGTAGAGGTTGCTCATTCCCAACTCCATGCGAGCTTAGAGATTTCAGTCACAAAACCTACATACCTGAGTTTTTTAGCAGATTCACTCATGAGCATGGTGGTGATTGAGTTCTGGAGGTTTTCGGTTGCTGGGGCTCTGCTTGGGTGGGTGACTTCCCCTACTTGCCCCCACTCTGAGCTGCCCTGAATATGAAGTTCAGCCTGGGTGGGGTCCAGAGGCATGTCTACTATAATACATATTTATTATTTTTTTCTCTTTGCGCACACCTGGGAGAGCTCAGGCCTTATTTCTGGTTCTGTGCTCAGGGATCACAACTGGTGGGCTCGGGGGACCATATGGGATGCTGGGGATCAAACTTGGGTCAGCCACATGCAAAGCAGGTGCCCTGCCCACTATGATATCTCTCTGGCCCCTGTCATACATGTCTTTGCTTGGAATTTTCTCCTCAGTGCATCAGTGCTTATATTTGTTGTCTAGTTCCTCAATGGAAGACATGATACCATTTGGACAAGGGAAGATTCCAGAGCAGAACCCATCTTCCTTAGTAGCTTTCTGAGCCTTTTGAGGGGTCTGGGGTGAAGGGTACCTCCCAGGCATTTCTCAGACATCCCGGTGCTGCAAAGAGGAGGCAATGATACTGACTTATCCTGCAAAGCTTTCTACTTATCCCATCATTCCTTTGGCCAGCCACCTCTTTTTCACATTAGCAGATTTTATACTTGGGCCTGTGACTCCTTTACAGAATATCTCACTTTTGAATTGCATTTCTCTTGCATGGACTGGTACATTGTTCGTTTAGTCCCTATTCCATCTTACGGAGGAAGGGAAGGTAAACACTGCAGATCCTGCTCTTTGTTACCAGATCTTGACTTCACTCTCAGAAACATTGACCATTCAGAGCAAGGATCCATCCACAGAAAGTGTCTTCTTCCTCCTTTCTTCTCCTTCTTCTCCTCCTTCCCCTTTGCTGTACTCACAATTTCTGAGAACTGGAGTTGACCTCCTGATCTTCACGACTGGATTGCCCATGTTCATTGCAAGGCGATGTAAGACAGTGGGGGTTCTCTCCAGCCCTAGGATTGGCCTCAAACTATAGAACGTGATGAATGCCTGGGAACAATTATTTGCTCCAATTAACTGTGCTCCCCATTATCTTCCTCTAACTTGCCTTAAGGCATATACATGTTACTCTTAATATGAAAGGGGGTTCCTGCTTGCATTTCTTTATTTGATCTGTAGAATGGAAGTACCAGGACCTACAGGTTGATGTCTTTCCATAGAATTTCTTTGGTTGTTAACTCAATGTCTGGTTTGGTTCTAGTCTGCATTTAATTTCAGGGTGGTTTTTGTTTTGCCAAGAGTAAATTGATACTTCAGAGGGAGAATTTGCAACTGTTTCTACTTCAGTTTCCCTGAATTGCTAACAATGTTCTTATTTGTCATTTAGCCACCATGTAACTGACTTTGACAAGCACTATTGGGAATCCAACTTGTCTTCGTTTCTCACACGGAAATATATTAGCCACTAGAAAAAAAGAAAACCTTTCCCCCCAAGTCTATGATACGGTTTTTCAAAGCTATGAATACACAAATGGCACTGCATTCTTAATTTTGTGACGCTGTCTGAAAATTCAACTTTAGGGTCATGAATTATATTTAAAGCGGGACACTTTTTTTTTTTTTTAATTTATTTATTGAATCACTGTGGGAAAGGTTACAAAGCTTTCAGGTTTATGTCTCAGTCATGCAAATATCAAACACATTTCCCTTTACCAATACTTATTTTTTACCCTGAAGAACCCCAATAAAACCCCACCCCCCACCCCTCCCCGTCCCTGTGAGGCAGATGAATTCTAGTTAACACTCTATCTGCTTTGATTAGATTCATTATTTCAATAAGATTCACCACTATTATTTAGAGTTTACCCCCCCCCCCCAAATCAGACATGCTGAAAAAGCATTGTGAAGTGATTTGCTTTCTACAGCTGGGTTCAAGAATTAAATGTTGGTTTTGGATTTCTGCTATTTTACCTATTGACCCTGGAAGTATTTCTACTGAAAGTCAGATAGTTAAGAAATTGGTTTCTGTGTTCTGGAGTCGTGGCCGTGCTGGAGAGCCGCTCGCGGGGGGCAACCAGTGGCCTCGGTAGGGCGTGAAGGGCGGAGCGAAACGCCCCCCTTCCCATGAGGTTTTAGTCACCCCCCACACTCCCGGCTCATACCTGCTGTCCACAAGGAAAGCGGGACACTTTAACAAAAAAAATTTTGTCAGTATTGATTTGTTTTCAAATGGAAAATAAAAATAGTATGTCCAGCATTCTCTCTACCTGTGTAGCTGCTAGTTTTAATGAAAATAGCTAAAGCAATCAAAACTTGGGGTGGAACAGAGCTCCATGACTATGTTCTGGAAACTTTTGAAGTGACAGAAATTCTCATTAATTTAATTTAATGTATGAAAGCAGTAATCCATTCATGCAAATTTGGACACAACACCAGAGTTTCATAACAACCATCTGTGTGGCTGGTGGCGTCATCAAAACTGTATTAACTAACCTCTTTCTGAGGGTTGTATAATGAATAAACATTCAGAAATTGCTCTCAGTATACCTTGGATGTCTTGTCCCTTATCCAAGGCTGCTTCCCACATGTTATACCTCAGACTATTCCATCAGTGTTTAATTTTGAAATTAGTCACTGCTAGTAAATATACCCCTGCCCTCTCCCCCCCTCCCCATTTTCTAAATTACGAGCTATGAATTTATCTGGACTCTGTTGAAAATCTGCAGCATACAAAAATGGTCTGATACTAATAACTCAGTTTGGTAGTAGATAACTTCAAAAGATATATTGGCCAGAAAGTCTTAAATTTTTCCCTCAGTTCAAGAGTGCATGCCCTTTACTTTGTGTAAATAAAAATAACAGTTCATGTGGTTGTGGTGTCACCATTTTGTCATCAGTATTTATGTATAATTGCTGATGTTCTAAAATTAAAAATAAAGCATCTTTACAAATAGACAATTTTGCTCAATGTGATAGCAAAGTGGTAGGGCATTTGACTTGTGCGCAGCCAGCCTGGCTGAGCCAGGTTCGTTTCCTACACCCCTCTCAGAGAGCCTGGCAAGCTACCAAGAGTATTTCATCTGGCAAGCCGAACACAGTAACAAGGAGTCTCATAATGGAGATGTTACTGGGCCCGCTCGAGCAAATCAATGAACAACGGGAGGACAGTGATTAAAGTTGACAGTGATTAAAAAGTTTGAGGAAAGATGCCGATGGAAGGCCTTAAAGTCAATGTCTTTGGCATGGTTTCTAGATTTGATTCCAACCTTTCTAGCACTGAGAGTTGAAAAATGAAAGGAGCAATGCAAACAAAATGGAAACTGAGAAAAAAATCAGAGCTGGTTTGTTAACACCTCCTTCCTTCTTTTAAATTATCACCTGCTTTGGATTTAAAAATAACTTTTCAATTTCAGACTTCCAAGTTTATCCCGATGTTCTAAGTGCTGGAGGCTCTAGGTGGATGCATAGTGTGTATTAACCATACACTGCAGCTGTCTCGGGATTTTTAAATGTCTTGTTATTTCTGGGCAGTCGCCAGGGATGTGAGTGATGATATATGCAAGAATCAGAGCAAGGTGATAAGAATCTAATGCACCTTATGGAAAGTCTGACCTTATGATTTAATGATTTCAACTCCCACGCAATCTTTTCTTCTCTAAAGTTTGAATTGCTGATGGTTTTTTGTAGACTAAGATTTATCACACTGGAATGACTTTAAAATCTCTTTGCCTGTATTGTTTAGCTTAGGAGCTTCTTGTAATCACTTAGGGAGGATCAGAGAGCATTACCTGGGCAGTATAATGGGAATATCCTGAGAGAGAGGCTGGAGCGATAGCACAGCGGGCAGGGTGTTTGCCTTGCACGCAGCCATCATGACCGACGCGAGTTCCATTCCTCTGCCCCTCTAGGAGAGCCCGGCAAGCTACTGAGAGAATCTCGCCCACCAGCAAAGCCTGACAAGCTCCCCTTGTCATTTTCGATATGCCAAACACAGTAACAACAAGTCTCATGATGGAGATGTTACTGAACCCGCTCTAGCAAATAGATGAACAATGGAGGACAGTGACAGAGAGGGCGTGTCATACCTAAGAATCCTGAGAAAAAGCCAGGTGAGCTTAGGTAGCAGTAACCTTTGCTCTGCTCTACTAAGACTGATCATCATATCCAAGGCTGTGTGACTCGAAGGCGGTCAGCCTGGAACCAAATAGCAGAATCTGCAATGAGTAGACAAAACTTGCACTTGAAGGCAGGCTTTGAGCCCTTTTAGCCAATATCCTTGAGACTGAGTTTTTGCAAATGGGTAAATGTCAGCATGTATGTTTACATGCAATTGCATAGCAAAACGTTTGATGATTAATCATTTGTCCCTCAGATTCCTGGTTATTTATTCACCTTTGGCACAGAATTAAGGATTTCTTTTTTGCATTGTTCATTTTTATTGACCTCATTAAAAAAATTGACTTTTGGGCCACCCTGGTGGAGCTAGGGGTCACTCACAGCCATGTTCTGGGACCATGAAATATCAGGTATCAAACCTGATCAGGGCCTACAATATGCAGAGCCTATTCCCCAGCCATTTGAGCCAGCCCTCCCGTACCTGACCTCATTTAAAAAATTGGGGTAGCTTGCAGGGAGAAATGAGTCAGAAAGAGAGGGATAGACATAGAAATATTGCCTTCATCTGGGGAACATAATGTAACAAAATAGGAGACTAACACCCAAGAATGGCTGAGATTAGTACCAGGAATTTTGCTCCATGGCTTGGAGGCCAGCCAAACATACTAGGGGAAAAGGCAGCTCAGATAGAGAAGGGAGCACTAATAAAGGGTGTTGAGAGGATCCTCCCAGGATGGGAGAAGCATGCTGAAAGTAGACTATAGACCAAACATGATTGCCACTCAATGCCTTTTTTGCAAACCACAACACCCAAAAGGAGAGAGAGAACAAAAGGGAATGCCCTGACACAGAGGCAGGGGGGATGGGGGGATGGGGGCGTGGGAGGGATACTGGGATCCGTGGTGGTGGGAAATGGGCACTGGTGGAGGGATGGGTACTTGATCATTGTATAACTGAAACCCAAGCACAAAAATTTGTAAGTCTACATCTGTACCTCATGGTTTCTCACTAATAAAAATTTAAAAAAAAATTGGGGTAGGACGGAACTTCCTAAGCAGTGGTTCAGGGTCTCTGGGCTAGCCCAGCATTTCTCAGTGACTGGCTTTGACAGCTTGAGGCCAAGGCCCAGAGGCGCATTGCTGTCCAGGGGGCTGTGGACAGACTCATGTGAAGGCCAGAACTTTGGATCCTGTTGTGCCAGGAACCACCAGTAACACCCAGGCAGAGCTCAGTGCCAGAGGGCCACACTTTGATACTTAGGGAGCCTGGTGGTGTTGGGGATCAACCCAGGGTACCTTCCACCCAAAGCATGTATGTGCCTCAGCTCCTTGTGCTCTTTCCTTTGCCCTGATTTTAGTTTTCATCATTACAATAAATCTCTGGCATATCACACCCCTTAAAAAGCTGGAAAATAATAT
The DNA here is from genome assembly GCF_029834395.1 of Sorex fumeus. Lineage (NCBI taxonomy): Eukaryota > Metazoa > Chordata > Mammalia > Eulipotyphla > Soricidae > Sorex > Sorex fumeus. Next base: position 6,203,954 of record NW_026606188.1, read on the forward strand.
TATGGGGGATGGAGAGACAGAACAACAGGTAAAGCGGATGACTGGGTGTGATCCCTGGCATCTCATATGGGAATCCCAGCACTGTCAGGAGTGAAGCCTGAACTCAGAGCCAGGAAAATACCCTGAGCACCGCCGGGTGTTTCCTCCAAAACTAAACAAAAATACCAACTCTCCCCCCAAAACCCAAAACAAAATATTATTCATTTTATTCTGTTCTGTTATGAAGAAATACGTATTCTCTTCCCACCACCCCTTTGTTTTTATTTTGGGGAGCCACACCCAGTGGTGTTCTTTGTAATCTCCTGTGGTGGCTAGGGAAAGCCCCGGGGGCTCTCCCTCTCACCACCTGGGTTCAGTGGACTCGGGCCGCTCCCTGACTTGGGACAGTCGTTGCCATGTGCGGACGAAGGAGGAAATGAGGGCCACCAGGCTGGTTGGTGATCAGTTGCTGTTTATTCCACTCTCCTCAGGTGCATGTTCCTGTCTCCCTAAGCTCTCCATTCCAGTCTGACACTGCCCCATATTCCTGTCTCCTCTCTCTCCCGCTCAGCTCTCTGGGCTCTTGCAGCTGCATCTCTTGTCTCTCCACAGGCCAGCTCCTGCATTCTTCCCCTACACTCTTCTCCCTCTGTCCCTCTTACTAGTCTCTCCGTGCTCCATCTTGCTGCCCTGGTTTCTCTCTCATCTCTCTCCAACTCCCCAGCATTAGGGGTAGACACCCCATCTGGGAGCACAATTAACATATGACAGCCCTTCTTGATCGCCCATCAGGATCAAGGGTGGAAATACCACCTAGGACTAAGGAGAGGAAATACCTCCTCTCCTTAGTTCAATAACTTAATTAACATCTTAATTAACATCTTAATTCTACCACTTAATATTAGTAATTTTGTATGGGCACAGTAAGAGATACATTGAGCTTGTAGGGTGGCTCTCCTGGGGACATCTCACTATAGATATCAGACCAGAGTGCTCAGGCCAGATTAGTCTTTCCTAATCGTAGCAGGTTCCTAATCCAGTTGTTACATTTTGGATTATGACAGAATTTGTCCATGGCCATGCTCTTAATTTATAATTATTATGGCGCTTTGGCCTGGCCCATTTCGATGCCGAGGTAGCTTACTGCATGCCCTGGGTCAATCCAGTCCCTCGTTGGGACCCTGCTTTTGGGGTGCTAAGAAGTAAGGGCAACTGAGGCTTAAATTGAGAGAACAGATGTCCAGGAGGTAAAATTATCTGGAGTTAATTAACTCCCAAGTTACAAAAGCATAGCATTAACTGTCTTTCTATGTCTATACAAAAAAGAGTTGTCAGTGCTGAACAATGCGTGGATCAGGAAGGAAGTCAAGGATGAAATCAAAAGATACTTGGAAACAAATGAGAATGAAGACACAAGCTACCAGAACTTATGGGATGCAGCTAAAGCCGTGTTAAGGGGAAAATTTATAGCTCTGCTAGCATATCTCAGGACGGAAGTAAGGATGCACATAAACAACTTGACTTCACAGCTCAAGATTTTAGAAAAGGATCAACAGAAGGAGCCCTAATCAGGCAGAGGAAAGAGATCATAAAACTTAGAGCAGAAATCAATGACATGGAAACCAAAGAAACAATCCAAAAGATCAATGAAACCAAGAGCTGGTTCTTCGAGAAAATAAATAAGATAGATAAACCACTAGCAACACTCACAAAGAAACAGAGAGAGAGAACCATAATAAATCGAATCAGAAATAAGAATGGGGATATCACAACAGAAACCAAAGAAATTCAAAAGATCATCCAAAGTTCCGATAGTCCAAACATACTTTTTCACAGTAGCTCTTTGTATTTGATACCATGCTGTTAGGATCCGAGCTCAGGACAGCCTCACCTGTCAAGGAAAACTCCGAGAGACCAAGTCCATGCAAAAGCAAGAGGTTTATTCGAGCATGCTCGGACTCACAGCATGACTTCAAACCGTCAGTGGCTGAGAGCCCCGAGCCTCTTCAAAGGGGGCTTTTTATAGGGCATCTTCCTGCGCATTTCAGAAAGCCCGCGCACAAATCACCCAATACATTTGAATTATCACATTAGATGCTGCAAGCAGGCAGCCCCCTCCCACCGGGCAGTCAATTAGGCCTGTTCATTAGGCCTTCTCTGGCCTTGTAGCCTTATCTGGTGAATTCCAGGTGCAGGGAGGACATGGGAGTACTTGGTGTTGGGCCTTGTTAGGCGGATTCCAGGACAAGGAGATGCCTCATTAGGCCTTCCCCGGCCTTGTGGCCTTATCTAGCGAATTCCAGGTGCAGGGAGGAGGTGGGGGTACTTGATGTTGCTAGCCTGCCACAGCTGCAGGACAGGGACTTGCTTTACTAGGGCCCAATTGTCATGGGCTTTCTTTCATTCCCCGCTTTTCTTCTAGTAGGTCTTCTAATCCTAGAGAGCTTCATTCTGTAATGCCTGGTATTGATGCCTCATCACTAATAGCTTGACCTCTCCCAGTCGGTTTTGTATAAATGCAAGCAGGCGACTAAGAAGGCAAGGGCCGATTGTTATTATTAGGAGGAGCAGAACAAGAGGTCCTGATAGGGCCGAGAGTAAAGTGGTCAGCCATGGGGACTTGTGGAACCATCCTTCGAACCAACCCAGCTGATCCAGCAGATGTTTCTCCCGGGCCTGTATTCTTTCTCTTAACTTGGCCATGGAGTCTCTGGCCACCCCAGTGTGGTCAGCATAGATACAACACTCCTCCCTTAGGGCCACACATAACCCACCTTCCTTCAGGAATAACAAGTCCAGCTCTTGCCTATTTTGGAGGACCACTTCTGACAAGGATGTTATACTTCTTTCCAAGCTGATATGGAACCTTCAATCGCCTTTTGGTCCTGATTAATAGCTATGTGCAGTTGTTCCAGCTGTTTAGGAGCCTGGATTAGTGAGGCGGTTCCAGTACCTATCCCTGCGGCTACTCTTAACCCCAACAACACTGCCAGGGTATGGCTAACAGGCTCTCTCTTAAACCGATTTAAGGGAGAATGGCAGAAGGTCCATCTTCTGGAGCTGCTTCATGCTGACAATGGGGTGCTGGCCCTGCCTACACAAGGGGTGAAATCTCATGCTACCTCAGCTTTTTAGTGGCCCTCAGCAATGAATTGGTTGGGTTCCTGAAGTTATCTGAAAGAAAAGATCAGTTCGACTAGACTGAGGGATATTACTTTGACGTGGTTAGACCCTGGAGGAATAGAAGTTCCTTTTTGACCCAGTAAGGACAGAGTTGTTTGCTGTCTTAAAAAAAAAAACAAGAGTTAACTCTACCCACAGGTTTGGCTGATAGAAAAATAACTTCCTGTGTCCAGATTTTTCTACGGGACACAGAAACACCAAGCCATTCTCTGGCTTTCTCAGTGCAGATTGGAAAAGCTTCTGCCCATACACTGAAGCTATCAATAAGAACCAACAGGTATTTATACCTTGAACATATGAGCATTTGATCATTTGCATAAGGTCAAGCTGTGATCCTCCTCTAAGTTCCTTGATGCTGAACAGGTGTTAGGAGAAGAGGATCAAGATTTCCACTAAGTTCATTAATGGCACAGAAAGCACAGTTCTGAGTTACTTTTACCTTACTTGCTACTCAGTCCCTTCCCATGGAAGATGGTTTTCACTAGTGTTAAAACATAATCCTTTAATAATATTCCACTGCATTGGTCCAGGAGTTAGCAACTTTCCTTGTTAGTAAATCATCCATCAACTTCCTTTTGGAAACCTCCAATGTCCATCGTTCCTCTTCTGCAGAGCATTCTGGCGTAGAGGAAATATTCTCTGTTGTTAATCCCATGATGCAACAAAATTAAGAACTGTTAACATCCTTGTTCTCTCCAAATGACTGTTCACAGAAAATGAGAGGCAATACAGAAAGTATAGAAAGAAAATTCACAGAATTTTAGAACTAGATATCAATCCATTCTAATTTAACCAGTTTAGATGCCCTTTCTTGACACTTTGGCCAATTCACAGACTGGGGGAAAGCAATTCTGCACTTTGAGATGAGCTCCACCCTAGTAAAGCTCTGGCTTCCAATGCTCTGATAAGACTAGTGACAGCATGTATAACATCGAGTTACTTTATAGATAAGGCTGTCTTTCTACAGTCAGTAAGCCAAGTTTTATCTAAATTTCCCCAAAGGGGGTACCTTTTCAAGATTAGGATACATTTATTCAATCACCTCTGTGGAGTTAGAATCTGATTCTTATAAAGAGCAATTTACAGAAACATGGTTTTCTCTCCACCTTCAATTTAAAATGTTGCAAGATAGCTTAACAAACCTGGCTTGTTCTTTTGCATAAACACATTAAGATTAGAGAACTCTCCATTTGGGAGACCCCATTAGTTACTGAGAAGTCCTGGGGATCAGCTAAAGATAGGAGACACACCAATAGTGGCATTAATCTGATCTGGCCAGAGCTACCCAGGCCTGGCCAGAAGATGTCCCGCGATGAACTGGATGGATGGCCTCGAGCCTTCAGCTTGGGCTGGATGTAGCTTTGGGCCTCATTTTTCACAGAGATGTCCTGGCAGAAAAGAGTCCATCCCATCCCTTCTACAGGGCTGGGAGAAATCCTGGTTTCCAGGTTTTTCCTTGACTCTGAGAGTAGGCCCAGACTGAGTTAGTCATTGCAGAGCCCTGGATTCCTCATTCTCCATAGCAGTGATGATTTCCAGTCTTTCCTTGAGCTGGCCTACCTGTAGGGTCACCCTGAGGTTTGTAGGGTACATGAAGCAGTACCTGTTAAATCCCTGCTCCTGTCATTTAGACAGATCCCCTGACTGTTCCCTGGAAGAGGGCTTTGGGGTCCCATAGTTGGTTTTTCCTGTCTGCATGAGGGGTAGACCCTATTACAGAGAGGAAAGATTTATCTGGATTTATGCAAACCAACATAGTGCCATGAAACAACAAAAACATACTGAAGGTACAAAAGAAGAGAAAAGCAAGCATTTCACTTTACTTACAGAGATGTAATACATCTGTTTGCTGTGGGTCCTAGTCAAAGAAGCTAAAATCTGTAGAGATAAAGCATACAGTTTAACATCATGTTTTCATTCCCATGTTGAAAACCTTAATTTCCCATTAATAAGAGCACTGTACCAGGAGTTCAGAGTACAGTTTAACGTGTCTAATTCATTTAACACCATGTCAAAAAAAACCCTTGATTCCCTGCAACTTTGGAAAATTCAATTATTTTAAGAGCACTGTAACAGGAGTCTGGATAATCCACCTATCATCTTTTCCATAGATCTTACCAAAAAGGTACTAGAACAATTCTGCATGTGATTTAAAGAGTTTCTTACAACAAAACAATTTGATCAGTTCCTTTTCTTAAGCAAACCTCAAACCTTCTACACATTCTTTTTACATACATTCTGTAACTTTCATTCATTTAAAAATCAACTTAACAGGATTCCTTTCCTTTTTCCCTCTGATATCTCCATCTATTACTTTCTGACTTAAGACACACATCTATATCCCTAATAGTCATCCCACAAGTTTAAACTCTTATTTTACTGAACTTAGTACAGCATGATCTCCCAAGTTTAGACACTAGTTACCAATCATCTCATTTAACATGACAAAACTACTCTGAAGTACCATTTCAAAAGCATTACATCAGTTCTATTGAAAGAATCCATATTAGGGCATCAAATTTTTGTGTACTTTAGCTAACTTGCAACATTGCTTTCTGTAAAACTGCTTGGCTGCTTTGACCTGGGGGAGAGGGGACTTGCAAAGTGAACAGGGCATAACTTCTTTCTACAAGATTCAGGTGTATTTACTGTCCCTGAAATGTATTGTCTCAGTAAAGCACCCTGCAGATTTGGGTAAAGGCTAACTCAGGATGCTGGTGGTTGGGGGAAATTGCCCTTTCCTGGAATGTATTGTCTCACTAAAGCACCCTGCAGACTTGGGTAACACAAAACGAGGATGGTCAAGGGAGATTACCTAAGGCTTAATGATTCCAGCTATAACCTTGCTTGTGCTGACAATCGATGTACGTAAATGCTGATCTTTGAATCTATAGGCTAAGGAGTGAGGTACTTTTAAATGGATTGGTTAAGAAAGTATATGTTGTTACAAATCTATTGGCTATGAAATGCGCGGGCTTTGCTGTAACGGCCAGTGAAGGCCTATATAAGATCCCCTTTGAAGAAGTTCGGGGCTCTCAGCCACTGCCCATTTTTGGGGTATGCTGCGGAGCCCCAGCATGCTGGTCTAAATAAACCCCGTTTTTACTCCTGCAGGAATTGTGTCTATCTGGTCTCTCCGCGCCTCCCAGGGCCAGGGAACTCCCGATCCCAACATTTGGAGGTCCCACCGAGATCACCGAGGACCCTGCCCCAGGGACGCAGGATTGAGCCGCGGGGTAAGTTAAGGCGCCTCTTTCTCTCTCTTTGTTTCTCCGGTACCGTTTTACTGTAGTTACCGATCGGTGACACAAGCACAGTGGTGTGCAAGCACAGTGACAGTGGTGTGCAGCACACTGTTGTGTGTGCGAGCCTTGTGTCTGACAGACGTGTCGGGAATAGACACGGGCCGCAGCCCTGGGGGACGCCCCGGAGGTGGATGAGGGCCAGGGACGCCTGGAGGCCTCTTTTGTGGTAGCCTCGGAGAGGCTACATCTGGTGTGTCAGGAATCATCGGCCGCTCTATTACTTCTCTATTCTTCTTTCCTCTCCAAAAGGCCTTGCGCTTGCGTCATTCTTTTTTTGTAGGTTGGATCACGCTCGTCCTTTTTCTCTACCGAGACACCGTCTTTGGAACCATGGGACAATCTCCGTCCACTCCTCTCACTCACTCTCTCCCACTGGTCAGAGGTCTGCTCTCGTGCTCAGAATCCTTTTCTGATTGTTAAAAAGCCTAAATGGCAGACCTTTTGCTCTGCAGGATGGCCGACGTTCCAGATTGGTTGGCCCCCCGAGGGATCGTTCCACTCGCCGCTTATCTTCCAGGTCAAGGGAGTCATCTACCAGCCTGCTCCCCGGGGGTACCCGGACCAGGAGCCTTAGGCAGGAGTGCCAGGCCGGGGGGAGAAGGGGCCCCCACTTACTCTGCTCCTCCTCTGCCCCTGAACCCCGAACTCTCTATTGCCACTCCCGGGCCAGCACTGGCCTTTCCCTACTTCCGATCTCTTCACTTGGAAGAACTAAACCCTCTGGAGGTGAAAAATCATGTGCATGCCCTTTGGGCATATTTGGGAGTCCCAGGGTGACTGGTGAGTGTGGTGCACACCCGTGTGAAAGAGTGGACCGGTCCGAGCGAGTGCCTAAGTGTGATCTGTGCGTGTATCCATAGTGTGTGTATTTATTATCTTTCTCCTAATTCTGTTTATTAAGATTGTTTAATACGGGTCAGAATTGATCACTTCTCTGAGATCCACAGGAAAGCTCAGGATCTGGGCTTGATGATCAAGAAAGGTAAATTTGACACTTATTGTTCATCAGAATGACCTTCCTTCGGTGTGGATTGGCCCCCACGAGGTTCCTTCTCTCCAAACCTTGTGGCTCAGATAAAGGAGGTAATCTGTGGAAGATCTGCTGTGAAGTTCTCCTCCAGGCAAGCATCTGAATAGTCTCTGCAAAGAGGCACCCCTCCTTTGTCTGTCTTGCGTCACCATCCACTATTGGGGGGATGGGAGGAAAGCCCACTAGTGAGAAGATTCTGGGAAACTAAGGCAGATCAATTTACAGGCAGAAAATCCTTTTCCCCACCCAGTCTCAGCTAGAGGTCAATTCAAATGCTAATGAAGGCAGTCCAGATGTAAGGCAGAAAGAAAAAAAAAGGGGTAAAAGGCAGGTAAGAAGCCTAAGAAAAGCAGCAAGCCAGCAAAAGCAGGGAAGATGTAGCAAGCTGAGAGAAGGCAGAACTGTTTTTTTTTAAGGAGCAGAGTTTTTAAGACCACAGCACTAAGTTTGGCTCAGGCACACAGCTGTGGGTCTGCCCAAAGCCAGGCCCACCCAGGTGGAGATGAGCCTCTGAATAAAGGCCAATTTAAGGGAGGTTAGAGTCCCCTTAGGAGACGCAAAAGTGATAGACCTGGAGAAAAGTTTTGCCAAGGAACCATCCCTTTTCATAGATTCTTGCTTGCAATTAGGAAATCATCTGAGGAGCTTCTAACTAGGTAGTTTTAGATAAGGAGATCTTATTGACCTCTGTAACACCATGTGGCCTGAGTATATTGGGGAAAGATAGCCAGTGAATGGCAGTTTGCATTACCAGATCATTTTGCAGTCAGATCTTTGCAGGTAACAAAAGAAATAGGAGAGTATCAAAGCAGAGGAGGCAGGAAAATGCGAGATCTTATGATTAACTGTTTGACATCAGAAACAAAGAAGCCTATCCCCATGTCTGATAGGAAGGTACTAGTTCCCTGCCTCAGAATTAGCCTTGGCGAAAATATGGTAACATCTTTGTCATAGTTTATTTTGCCGGCTTATATCAACAAAAGCGCTTTCTTGACCCATTTTTAACAAGTGGGAGACTGACTAGTTAGGCTGGGAAATGAGGAGCAGAGTTCCCAATCAGCCGCCCTGGGAGCTGTCCCTTCCTTTCTCAGTCCATCAGTTTCTCCCTGCCATTTTTTTGAAGGGTCAGATTGATCGATCAACTACAGATATGTGCACATGTACGTGTGGTGTTTTCGTCAGTTCACTGTCTGTCTGTCTGTGTCCGTCTGTCTGTGTCTGACTGTCTGTCTGTCTGTGTGTCTGTGTGGAACACTTGAGTGTTGGAACCAGGCTGAAATCAGAAGTAGAAATTTTAGAGAAGTTAGTGACATGCAACCCAGTGATTTAAGAAATGCAGTTGTTTTAGGAACCTGTTAGACAAGGGTTAATCCTTATCAGAAGGTTGAGCCTACAGAGAAAGCAGAATTCTCAATCTAAATTTCTTGTTAGAAGAACATTGATTATATTATTAATAGTTGAAATCCTTTTTGAACTTAAGAATCTTGTACTGTCTAGAAGAGCTATGGAACTAGAGCCTGAAACTAAAGTGAAATAAGAGTTCAGAGAAAGCAAGAACTTGTCTTACAAGCCTCAGCTAACTTTTATGAAAAATTTGTAAGAGGCAGTTTCCCTTTTTCTCACAGAACCTAGCAGGTCTTAGATACGGAGATCTCAGGTGCTAGCCAGGCCTGATCTTTGGGTTGCAGATTCCCAGCTCTAGGCAGGCTAGTCTTTGGTACGAGAGTGGAGAGAGGATTGGAATAAACTGCAACTAAGATCAAGCAGCCTGGCCATAAGGTTTCCTTCCTTTTCCTGCCCATCTCCATCTACCTCCCTGGAGTGGGGGAAACTACAGAACGCTGGCGGTGGGAAAGATAGATTGTTGCCATCCTTTTTGTGCTCACACAACAATTCAAATATTTTCTTATGCTGATATCAAAGTTTGGTTAAAAAAAATCCAAAGGGCTTTTTCTGTGTCTGAAAGCATGTTTGTATTTCTGTGGAATTGTTAAAAAGTATCTGGTGTAGAAAGCTCATGATTTTAAATAATTAAGGTACAAGAACTATTGAAATTAAGCCAAAGAAGGTTTTTATCATGTTTTATAAAAATTGATTGTTTATAGGTCTTATGCTGTTATGTTAATGTACATATTTGTATCTGCATTGGATTAGAATATTTGACCTAGAAAGAGTTAAAATAACTATGACACATTAAAACTGGTTTAAAAGTAATGGTTTAGTTTAATCATGAGTTTCTAGAGTTATAAAATTGGTTACAAAGTTTGTCCTACCAGTGCTCTATCTGATCTCTGAGACTCTTGGTAACTAAAATTTCTAGGGCTACTTAGTAATAAGTTGTATTGAATTAGTCTCAGATGTCAGCCTGACAATTTGAAGCCATAGCATTGCTTGTCTAGTGCTTGAAAGTGCATGCTATTATTTTGATAATTTTATTTTATGCCAAGGTTTGTCTCCAGGTATCAACCTAGCCCTGACCTGAGATGCTTTCTGTTTCATGGTAATATATGAGTGTTTTAATCTTTTTGTATTTGTGTTTTCCTCTAAATCAGAATTTTAAGATGTCTCCTGGTTAGTTTCTAATGTAAAGTGATCTTTTGCCCAGTGGATATACCTTGTAAAAGCTTTAATTGTGAGCATTTTTAAGCATTTTGAATATCTATGGAACTGATCTAATGCTTTTGAAATAGTACTGCAGAGTACAGTTTTGTCATGTTAAGTGAGATGGTTGGTAACTTGTGTCTAAATTTGGGAGATCACATTGTACATTGTACTACTATAGATGTATGCCATAAGTCAGAAAGATAATGGATGGAGATATCGTCAGTGGGAAGAAAGGAAAGGAATTCTGTTAAAGTGAAATTGATTTTTAAATGAATGAAAGTTACAGAATGTATGTAAAGGAATGTGTAGAAGGTTTGAGGTTGTTCTAAAGAAAAGGAACTGGTCAAACTGTTATAAGAAACGCTTTAAATCACATGCAGAATTCTTCTAGCACCTTTGTGGTAAGATCTATGGTAAAGATGATTGATGGATTATCTGGACTCCTGTTACAGTGCTCTTAAGATCATTGAATTTTTCAAAAGTTGCAGAAATCAAGGGTTTTGACATGGGATTAAAAACATGTTAAACGGTATGCTTTATCTCTACAGATTTTAGCTTCTCTGACTAGGACCCACAGCAAACAGGTGTATTACATCTCTGTGAGTAAAGTGAAATACTTGCTTTTCTCTTCTTTTGTACCTTCAGTATGTTTTTTGATGTTTCATGGCACTATGTTGGTTTGCATAAATCCAGATAAGTCTTTCCTCTCTGTAATAGGGTCTACCCCTCATGCAGACAGGAAAAACCAGCCATGGGACCCCAAAGCCCTCTTCCAGGGAAACAGTCAGGGGATCTGTCTAAATGACAGGAGCAGGGATTTAACAGGTATTGTTTCAAGAACCCTACAAACCTCAGAGCGACCCTAGAGGCAGGCTGGCTCGAGAAAAGACTGGAAACCATCACTGCTATGGAGAATGAGGAATCTAGGACTCTGCAATGACTAACTCAGTCTGGGCCTACTCTCAGCGTCAAGGAAAAACCTGGAAACCAGGATTTCTCCCAGCCCTGAAGAAGGGATGGGATGGATTCCTTTCTGCCAGGACATCTCTGTGGAAAACGAGGACCAAAGCCACAACCCAAGGGCTCGAGACATCGCGGGACATCTTCTGGCCAGGCCTGGGTAGCTCTGACATGCCAGATAAGATTAATGAAGATTAATGCCACTATTGTTGTGTCTCCTGTCTTTAGCTGATCCCCAGGACTTCTCAGTAAATAATTGGGTATCCCAAATGGAGAGTTCTCTAATCTTACTGTGTTTATGCAAAAGAACAAGCCAGGTTTGTTAAACTATCTTGCAACGTTTTAAAATGAAGGTGGAGAGAAAACCATGTTTCTGTAACTTGCTTTTTGTAAGAATCAGATTCTAATTCTACAGAGGTGATTGAATAAATGTATTCTAATCTTGATCTAAAAGGTACCCCCTTTGGGGAAATTTAGATAAAACTTAGTTTACTGTCTGTAGGTAAAACAGCCTAATCTGTAAAGGGAACTCAATATTATACATGCTGTCACTAGTCTGATACGAGCATTGAAAGCCAGAGCTTTACTAGGGTGAAGCTCATCTCAAAGTGCAGAATTGCTTTCCCCTGGTCTGAATTGGCCAAAGTGTCGAGAAAGGCATCTAAACTGGTCAAATTAGAGTAGATTAATATCTAGTTCTAAAATACTGTGAATTTTCTTTCTATACTTTATTGCATCTCATTTTCTGTGAACAGTCATTTGGAGAGAACAAGAATATTATCAGCTCTTAATTTCTGTTGCATCATGGGATTAACAACTCCTGAACCAATGCAATGGAATATTATTAAAGGGTTATGTTTTAACACTAGTGAGAACCATCTTCCATGGGGAGGAACTGAACAGCAAGTAAGATAGAAGTAATTCAGAACTGTGCTTTCTGTGCCATTAATGAACCTAGTGGAAATCCTGAGCCTCCTCTCCTAACACCTGTTCAGCATCAAGGAACTTAGAGGTGAATCGGCAGCTTGACCTTATACAAATGATCAAATGTTCATATGTTCAAGGTATAAATATATGTTGGTTCTCATTGATAGCTTCAGTATATGGGCAGAAGCTTTTCCAGTCTGTACTGAGAAAGCCAGAGAATGGCTTGGTGTTTCTGTGACCATTAGAAAAATCTGAACACAGGAAGTTATATTATCAACCAAACCTGTTTGTAGAGTTAATCCTTTTCATTGTTTTAATGATAGAGATGGGTATGGCATTATGTTGCTTTGGTTTCTGTTGCTTTAACTCTTTTTAAGACCTCATCGAGAAATCTCTCACATCCCTGTTCGAGATAGTCTCCCAAAACCTGAGAGGACTCGACCTTCGACCTGTTGTTCCTCAAGAACAGAGGGCTTTGCTCTGATCTGGTGGAGGGATGCTGTTTCTACGCAGACCACACTGAGGTTGTCAGAGACTCTATAGCCAAGCTACAGGAAGGCCTTGAACGACGTCGGAGAAGCCTGGGAGAATTGGTTTGAGTCTTGAAGATCCTCCTAATTCGGGGCAACAATACCGGACTCTACCCACTGAGGGAAGCTACTCTTAACCACGGGTCCTTGAATTAGGCCCCGACCCCCCACGATCTCTAGGATTAGAGATGCTCATGAAAAGAAGTGGGGAATGAAAGAATCCATATTAGGGCATCAAATTTTTGTGTACTTTAGCTAACTTGCAACATTGCTTTCTGTAAAACTGCTTGGCTGCTTTGACCTGGGGGAGAGGGGACTTGCAAAGTGAACAGGGCATAACTTCTTTCTACAAGATTCAGGTGTATTTACTGTCCCTGAAATGTATTGTCTCAGTAAAGCACCCTGCAGATTTGGGTAAAGGCTAACTCAGGATGCTGGTGGTTGGGGGAAATTGCCCTTTCCTGGAATGTATTGTCTCACTAAAGCACCCTGCAGACTTGGGTAACACAAAACGAGGATGGTCAAGGGAGATTACCTAAGGCTTAATGATTCCAGCTATAACCTTGCTTGTGCTGACAATCGATGTACGTAAATGCTGATCTTTGAATCTATAGGCTAAGGAGTGAGGTACTTTTAAATGGATTGGTTAAGAAAGTATATGTTGTTACAAATCTATTGGCTATGAAATGCGCGGGCTTTGCTGTAACGGCCAGTGAAGGCCTATATAAGATCCCCTTTGAAGAAGTTCGGGGCTCTCAGCCACTGCCCATTTTTGGGGTATGCTGCGGAGCCCCAGCATGCTGGTCTAAATAAACCCCGTTTTTACTCCTGCAGGAATTGTGTCTATCTGGTCTCTCCGCGCCTCCCAGGGCCAGGGAACTCCCGATCCCAACACTATAGATATTTTAAAAGGCTTTAGAGATGCTCACAACTAAAGTTCTTACAACATACATTCACTGGGCAAAAGTTCACTTCACATTAGAAATTAACCAAGAGACATCTTAGAAATCTGATTTCTAGGAAAACACAAATACAAAGAGATTAAACACTCAGATTACCATAGTACAGAAAGCAATTCACACTTGTGTACTAAGCTCTCTGAAGGTCAGGACTAGGTTGATACCTGGAGACAAAGCTTTGCAGTTATCATAATAGCATACATTTTCATATACTGGACAGGCTGATTAATAGTCGGTAAAAGTTCCCACATTCCCATGCCATTCTCCATTCTTTTCTCAAATTTTTCCAAGGCACAATGCTATGGCTTAACTCTATCAAGATGACATCTGAGATCACTTACAATTCTTTGCTAAATACCTCTAGAAATTTTAGTTATCAAAAGTCTCAGAGAGCAAATAAAACGCTGGTAAGATAGGTTTTGCAACCAACTTGATAACTCCAGAAACTCATTTTAAAATAAACATGAACCTGTTTTTATGTACCACATTATTTCAACTCACAAGATTTTCTAGGTCAAATATTCTAATAATCCAATGCAGGTACAAATATGTACATTGATATAACAGCATAAAACCTTTGAACCACCAATGTTTAATGATAAAACTTTCCTTGGCTTAATTTCAATAGTTCTTGTACCTTAGTTATTTAAAATCATGAGCTTTCTACACCAGATACTTTTACCAATTCCACAAAAATACAAACATGTTTTTGGACACAGAAAAAGGCCTTGGGATTTTTACCAAACTTTGGTATTAGCATAAGAAAAAGCACTTGGACTTTCAATGTTTATGGAGACAACTATTTATGAATATGAGGAAACTATTTTAGTGGCTTAAGTACCTCTGTTGTTTGTAAAACAGCTAAATTTCTCATATAGATCATGGTGTCTCTAAAGTGCACAATACAGTGATGTAATCAAAAGGAGTTACAGAAAAAAAAAAAACTTTGAGGGAGCAAAACGTACATTGTTTCTTTACATCTGCAAGCCAGTAATTTTGGCCTTGGGAAAGAAGATACAAAACCAAACTGAAACCTTTCACAAGCACTTTTGCAAGCTACAAACACTTTCACAAGCTACAAGCACTTGGGCTTGCATCCCAAAGACCAGTCTGCTAGAGCTTGGAATCTACATCCCAAAGACAAGTATCTGAGCTTTGCATACCAATGACTAGCTGGGAATCTACATATTTAAGACCTGCTAGGTTTCTGTGAGAAAAGGGAAACTGCCTCTTACAAATTTTTCATAAAAGTTAGCTGAGGCTTGTAATTTAAGTTCTTGCTTTCTCTGAACTCTTATTTCACTTTAGTTTTAGGCTCTAATTCCGCAACTCTTCCTGGACAGTACAGATTCTTAAATTCAAAAGAATTACAACCGTCAATATCTATTAATGTTCTTCCAATAAGAAATTTAGATTGAGAATCCTGCTTTCTCTGTAGGTATCTTTCTGATAAGAAATCTTCATTTAAACCTTGTCTAACAAGTTCCAAAAACAACTGCATTCCTTAAATCACTGAGTTGCATATTACTGACCTCTCTAGAATTTCTACTTCTGATTTCAGCACTAGAGTGTTCCACACAGACAGACAGACAGTGAACTGACAAAAGACCACCACACGTACATGTGCACATATCTGCAGTTGATTGATCAATCTGACCCTTCAAAAATGGCAGGGAGAAAACTGATGGACTGAGAAAGGAAGGAGCAGTCCCCAGGGCAAAGAAGCCCTGTCGGCCGATTGGGAACACTGCTCCCCGTTTCCCAGCCTGACCAGCCAATCTCCTGTTTGTTACATGCCAAGGGGAGAGGTCTTCCAATTGCTGGAAGGGGTACCGGTAAAAACTTCACTGTCTCGCTCTCTGCCTGGAAGGAGGTTTCCGCGTCTCCTTCCCCCAAACGGAGCCTGCCGGGCGTCCCCGGAACTCCACCACCACTGGAGCGTCCTCCAGGGTTGTGGCCTGTGGTCTCAGAACACGTCTGTTCGCCACAGACAGGAGGTCCTCACGGACCCAATCTGACAGCCACTGCGAGAGTCCCCTGACCGGCCGGCACACCAACTTAGCGATCGCTAGGTATAGGCGCCTTACTTACCTCAGAAGGTCTGTCAGGGAGGTCCTGATCAGGTGGGCAGGGGTCCCTTTGCTCCCAATCCTGGACGAGCCCCCAAATGTTAGGGTCCGAGCTCAGGACAGCCTCACCTGTCAAGGAAAACTCTGAGAGACCAAGTCCATGCAAAAGCAAGAGGTTTATTCGAGCATGCTCGGGCTCACAGCATGACCGCAAACCGTAAGTGACTGAGAGCCCTGAGCCTCTTCAAAGGGGGCTTTTTATAGGGCATCTTCCCGCGCATTTCAGAAAGCCCGCGCACAAATCACCCAATACATTTGAATTATCACATTAGATGCTGCACGCAGGCAGCCAATCATTTTGCAACAAGCCATCAGCACCAGCCACTCTCTTCTGTACCTGTCACCAGACCCTCCCAACGGGCAGTCAATTAGGCCTTTTCATTAGGCCTTCTCTGACCTTGTGGCCTTATCTGGTGAATTCCAGGTGCAGGGAGGAGGTGGGGGTACTTGATGTTGCTAGCCTGCCGCAGCTGCAGGACTGGGACTTGCTTTACTAGGGCCCAATTGTCATGGGGCTTTCTTTCAATGCAATACGAATTATATGGCTGGTGCCACATCTGAATTGTGTGTCACAGGAGAATTTTCATTTCTTATAGGTATTTCTCATTTTAATGATGAAGGTGATCATAAAAGCTGTGTACAGGAGCTGGAGAGAAGGCTCAAATCTGTATGCTGGAGGTCTCACGTTTGATGCCTGGTACCTCATGGCTCCACGAGTACTGAGGGGTGGTCTCAGCACTGCGGGGCACAGAAGTGAGACTTGTGCTTCTGGATTGAGAAGCATTGGGAGTGACCTCCCCCCCTCCCCACCACCACACAGTGGTTGGAAGCACACCAACCCCAATGAAAAACCATATCCAAACAGAGAGTATAATCAAACTTATCTGGGTAAAACAGTCTCTACTGATTTAAAAACTGAAGCAGCAAATACCCCCTGCACTTCTATGAGTAAACTACCATGTGTCCTTTTCCATTTGATTGGAAAATAATCAAATGATGCAATTTACAAACATTTTCTAAATTACTTTGAAGTCCTAACCTGTGGATTGCTGAAAGCAGATTAGACTTTCTAACTGTATTCTTCATGTTTTTTGAGATGCAGTGAAATGCATATTCTTTGTGTATCAGATACAGTATTATAGCTATATAAATTAAAATGAAAAGTAATTTTGATACTGCATGTTGTAGAGAAAAAGAAAAATTGCTTGGTTTTAGACATAAGCCTTTAAATAAGAAAGAAAACTTTGTCTCAGTGGGATGAAATGATAGCATAGTGTGTAAGGCACTTGCTTTGTATTCAACCAACTCAGATTCAATCCCTGAAACCCCCTATATGGTCCCTCTATCCCCCACCAGCAGTGATTTTTGAGCGCAGAGCCAGGAGTAAACCCAGACTGTTGGTGTGGCCCTAATATGTCACTCCCCCTTCACAAATATAGAAACCCCCAAACTTCCTTGGCTCTTTTGGTTGTGAGATCTGCTGTGTCTGGTATAATACTTAAATTAAGACTATACTACATTTTCTTTCTCAGTCTGTAGTCAAGAAAATACTGTGTAGGATCCTTGAGATTCTTTATATACACCTATGAGTTCCGTTTTGGAAATACAGAAACAATCTTAAATTTAAACAGGAGACTATAGATTTATTTGCTTGTTTTTTGGGCCACATAGGGCTTACTCCTGGCTCTGCACTTGGAGATCACTCCTGGTGGGGATTGGGGGACCATTTTGGGCTCTGAGGATCAAATCTAGGTCAGCTAAGTATACGACAAGTACCCTACATGATGTATATCTCTCCAGCCCCTAAGCTACTTTTAATTGAGTGCTGAAAAGGGGGTCTGCTTCTGTGGTACTCTCTGTCCTGCTTACTCCATACATGATGATGCAAGAGTTTTAGATGCTGATGCATTGGAATGGCTTGCTTTGACGATAGCAGGTTTCTCGAAGACATATTTACCTGAAACTTTTTCTCTTTTTCCTATTTGCCATTTAGGAATCAGAATTTTTCATACCACATGAAGGCTATTTTGATCAACAGAAACTTATACGTAGGCCCTCCGACCTGGTCTCTAAGCAGGGAAATCATTTTTCCTTGAGCGGACAGAGGAGATTTCCAGTTCATACGTGTAGATGATGTTAGGGAAGAGAACACATGCAGGACCCCTGAGCCCGGTGCCTTCCCCCTGTGAGTTCTTGAATGGGGACAGCGAGCATGGCTGCCTCTTGCTGGGCTGAATTGTGTGATCAAACAGTGCTGACCTTTGGTTCATAGGGAAGACATCAGGCCCTGCTCTTCTCAGCGTCTGTGTTTGTGTTCTTAATGTATGACTGAACCTGAAAGTTCATCTCTAATCTTGATCCATAGGGAGAAGGAAGAAGGCCTACCCAGCCAAATGGTACAAATTTAAATCTTGCGTGCAGGAAAGGTCAGCGGTGTTCAGTTTGCTTGGCACACTCAGCACAGCGAGCGATCTTGCTGATTAAAATTCCCCGTGACAGCTAGCGCTCGGGCTAATCTGAAAGGGGCATCTAAGCTGCGTGGCAGATGCAAAACTTCTCTCCAGTATCAGCTGCCTTTGAAAATTGGATTCCAGGGGCGTGGGGGTGCCTTTCACAACAACTATTTATAGTTCTCTGATGTCAGGTCTCTGGCTTCCTATAATTCCCATTGTTCTCTAAAAATAAAGACCCATTTCACTGAGGAGGACCGACATGTGATCTGGTGATGGATCCAGATTATTGTTCAGTGTATAAGTCCAGGGGTGAGTCAGCACCAGCTGGAGCGACCCGAGGGAAAAGTCTCTGCACACACCTGTTTGCTCCCTGGAGCTGTTGCCGAAGATCGTATTCGAATGCGCTGGTTTCTGCTTTCCCAGCAGAAAGCAGCACAGAGCTTGCCTATTTAGGTAGTACCAAGTGACCAACTTGTAGAATTATGTCAGCAGAGAAAGGACTCGGTGCCTCTCCACCATCCTTAAAAGACTGTTTAAAAAAATTTTTTTTTGCCTAAACCTGAAAATTTGGAATCTGTATCACTTCTATCTAACTAGAAGCCTTTAATGTCCAAAGATTGCTTTGTTGCTGAATTGAACTTTATCTGAGGTGCAACACTTGTTTGGGGACCACATCTGGCTATGCTCATGGTTTATTCCTGGCTCTGTGCTCAGGGATTACTCCTGGTGGAGCGCTGCGATCTTGTGGGGTGACGGGGATTGAGCCGGTGTCTGCTGTCTGCCAACCAAGTGACTTCCCCTCTGTCCTATCTCTCCAGCCCTGAGATGCACCGTTTTAACTAAAGACTCCAAAAATGATAGTCCCTCCTGGTGAATGTTGCTAATATTAAATACTACTTGACACTCCTGCCATAAGGTTTACTTTATTTTTCTTTCTCAGTTTTTATATGCATGACAGTGTCTGTTTCTTTTTCTTAGACACCACAAGAAATTAATAAACAAAGAAGCAGAAGTTCAGAGAAGACATACATGTGGATGTAGTGCCTCTCCAGTGTCTCTTTGAAACCACATAAAATAGGTCCAACACCCCCACCACCATGCCCAACTCCCCTGCAGTGAATACGGTGTCTTCCAAGGACAGTCAGAGACTGGGGGTACCCAGAAAGAAACTGTGAGTGTCCTTGTGGAGATGTCTTCTCATCTTGTCGCTGAAGGGATAACACAAAATGCTGAGATTTCTTGCAGCTGTTAAACCCTGACATCGCATCTTTTATCTTGCTCCAAGCGAACACAGTCAGCTGCCCCACAAAGACACCAATTACAGTCAGTATTGCTCTCCAGTGTCAGAATCTGCTCCAGCAAAGGACTTTCTTTTCAGGAATAGGATAGCATCTGTGTGCTCTGAGCTCTTCACTTTTTGGATGAAATTATAATAAATTGTGCATGAAGGTGAAACACCGGGGATGAGGCAGACTGATTAAATTGAATTTAGTGGACGGTTAATTCTGATGATGCTGAAATATAGCTCATTCGGAAGTGGGCACGTTGGTGCCAGCAAAGTCCTTGATGCATTTGGCAAGGAGCAGTGACATTTAGCTATTAGGCCGGATTGCGCTATCTTGAACAGAGCTGCAGCTCAGGCTGTCTTCCTTCCTAATGCATTTGGGCAGCTCTCCACAGGCCTGATTCTAATTAAGAATCTCACAGAGCCCCAGGTAATAAATATAAGTACTTTACTCAAATGAACCTGAAAAAGATTGTTGATCAAAGAAGTAAGCCTGGGATAATTTTTTAAAATGTCTGAATTGTACATTTGCAGTTATTAATAATATTGTAATGTGTTGTGCGAAAATAAATAGTAGCACTGTAGCACTGTCCTCCCATTGTTCATCGATTTGCTCGAGTGGGTAACATCTCTATTGTGAGACTTTTTACTGTTTTTGGCATATCGAATACACCATAGGGAGCATGCCAGGCTCTGCCATGCAGGCAGGATACTCTCGTAGCTTGCTGGACTCTCCAAGAGGGACGGAGGAATCAAACCCGGGTTGGCCGTGTGCAAAGACAAACGCCCTACCCACTGTGCTATTGCTCCAGCTCTAAAATCATAAAGATATAAAAAATATGACAAAGGAGGAAAACATTCCTTTAAAAGGAAAAATGATTCTTTCTTCTTCTTGTTCTTGTTCTTCTTCTTGTTCTTCTTGTTCTTCTTCTTGTTCTTCTTCTTGTTCTTCTTCTTGTTCTTCTTCTTGTTCTTCTTCTTCTTCTTCTTCTTCTTCTTCTTCTTCTTCTTCTTCTTCTTCTTCTTCTTCTTCTTCTTCTTCTTCTTCTTCTTCTTCTTCTTGCTTTGAATTACACATATTGTTGGGCCACTTAAAGACAAGTTCCAGGGCTGGACCCAATAAAAGTTTCTTTGTGGACAAATAAAAATTTTGAAGAAAAAGTATCTTGCAACAGTTTTGTTCAACTCAGTGTTCGATTTTGAACAAATAATTGCTGATCACACAGGTGAATTCTGAGCAAGCAAATGGTGTTTTTTCTCTTCTTCCTTAGAGTACTACCTATAGAGAATTGTGTTTTGAGTTATAATCTGAATTTACTCTAATTTCAGAGTATCTACATTCAATACCTTGAGAGTGTGAAATCATTTCACTTTAATACTCAATGGGTCTTCATTAGTGAGTCTTCAGGAGAGAGAGATAGAGAGAGAGACAGAGAGAGAGAAAGAGAGAGAATAAAAACTTTTATCAGTGTGGTGGCCATAAGTACTTTGCATTGTGATTTGCTTTGCTAATGCTAGGAGAGATGTGTGTGGGCAATAGACCATGTTTATGGTCTCCGCCTCAAGTGCAAAAGGGTCACACAAGGACAGCAGGAATCTACAAGAGTGGATTATTTTCCAGAAGGCTCCAGATGGGATTTTGCTTATGTATTTTTATTTCTTTGGAGCTATATCCAGTTTTGATGTATCAGACATTTATATAAATAAGCAAAAATTTAATAATGATCTAGACCTGTCTTTAGAGCATCTACAAGGTAGATCATATTTTTCTATTGTGTTTATGGTCTTTTGATAGTGTAGAAATTTACCTCTCATACCTAAATTTTTAAAGTATCCAACAATATGGACTAAACAAATTCATTTAGTATGTTGCACTTATTGTACAACTAAATTTTTGAAGAGTTGTTGGCTTAAAAAATTCTTTGCTAAGGAAAACATTTTAAAAGCATCTATTAAATAATTATTTATTGAATGATTAAATAAATGAATTTTAAGGGACTTTGTATATAATTTTGTTTTCTTTTAAGGTCACACCGGCAATGCACAGGGGTTACTCCTGGCTGTGCACTCAGGAATTACTCCTGGCGGTGCTTGAGAGAGCCTATGGTATGCCAGGGATTGAATCCGGTTCAGCAGCGTGCAAGGCAAATGCCCTCCCTGCTGTGTTATCGCTCCATTGTTTTTTTACAGCGTATATAATACATAACTGGTGCTCTGGCTTAGAAATCTAAAAGGTATATGTATGTTTCAAGATGTAAGTAGAGGAACAATTTTTCCTGTTTTTGTTATTATTTTTGAGCCGTGACTGGGCTTGCTCCTGTCTCTGTGCTCAGGGATCACTCCTAGGGACCGCACGTATATATGGTGGTGGGGCTTTGAATATGGTTCAGGCATATGGAAGGTGAGTGCTTTACCCCTGTACTATCTTGCCAGCCAGGCAGACAATTTTCAAATGGGTTCTACTAAAAGCCCAGAATGATACATTTGAGAGAAGACTGGAAGGCAACAGAGGCTTGAAGGCCCTAAGTTGCAACCGGAGCTCACTGTTCCAGATTCCAAGAAATGGGATATAGTTCCTTGACTATTCACAGAAGCATGAAAGAGCGATGAGCAAGAACACGCGTGTGGAGAGAGACCTCGGCTTGAGGCCCCTGGTTAATGAGTTTTGAGCCAAACTGTTGAATCTCCTTCGAAGTCTTGATTTTGTTCTTTTTTGGTGTATAAACTCCAGTCATCGTTCACCATGAAGGTAAAGTAAAACCTAAGTTAAATCATGCAGTTAGCCAGTGTTGTCACTCTTGGATGCGCAGTACCAAAATTGACTCTTAAAGAGTTAGGGACTAACTGAATTCTAGAAAGTAATGAACAGTATGTGTTTTGAAAGCGTCCCTACCCATTTCCTTCTTGACTTTCCCCAGAAAGGGTGCAATTGTCTTATTTCCCTCGAGAGTAAATCCCCTTTTGGTTGTCTTCTCTGTCCAGTCTCTGAGTGATGCTCATGGAGAGCATATCCCTGCATCTCTTGCTTCATGCTCACAAAATGCAGTGCTGCTTTTCAGGGGAGAATATCAAGAAGGGCAACTTTGTGGGCTGCACATTTCATTCATCTCTTTTCCTGTAGGAAAAGAAACCTATTCACGTTTCTTTTCCGAGAAGATTCAGTTGTTAAAATCATGGAATTTTAATGTTAATTATATTTAGTCCCAAGGCAGAAAAGGGAGGGCCAGAGGTCAGTGCATCCCAGTGCTTGTTTCCTAGCTCTGATATGCCCTGTTCACTGGTTTTTGAAGGAGCTATTCTCATTTTTAAAAGTTAGACATTTCCAATTCAACAGGCACTCGGGGTCATTAATGTATTTCTGGCAACTTATGCTCATTGGGATGACCTGACAACTGGCAGCTCAAATTGCCCCAGACAAGGGCTCTGGATTGAAGCTCTGCTTGCTCTTCAGAGCCCCAAGTTTAAACCAGTGTTCACGCTTGTCATCATCCTAGACAGGTGTTACTGCATGGCTCCTGTCTATGTGAGAATTCAGTGGGAGTTGCCACCAGCTGAGACTTGGGGATGCTTTCAGTTTGGAAGGTGAGTTAGTAGTTGATATGAGTATTCTAGGTGTTGGGGTCTTGGAGTTCTTTTCTCTTCTCTTTTCATTTCTTTCTTTTCTTTTGTTCTCCTCTCATTTTCTTATATTTTTTTCCTCTTCAATCTTCTTAGCAGAAATTTATAGAAAATTATTATTTGGCTGATGTCACATTTGGAAATTTTATTGTCTACATTTCAAATTCTACTTCACAGAGTGGGGAGAAAGGGCTGCAAAGTTTAAGAAGAGAACTCCCAGAACGACCAACAACTGGGAGCTCTTTGGCACTATTGCACCAACCTGGGAAGATGCCGTCATTGACAACATTGACGAGGAATACGATTGACTGGTTCAGCAACTCCATGATTGTGCGAAGAATGTCGAGAGAGAGATAGCCACAAAAAGACACCTGTCTTCGAAAACTCTTCAGCTCATTTGCCAACATGGCTTGGAACAAGCCTCAGGCAAATTCGCAAAAGCGAATGTCTGAGCTCGCAAAGCAGTGCAGAGAAGTGATAAAGGAAGACCTCCAAGAGAGAAGAGCAGCAGTGCTGGCAGATGCAGCAGAAGCTGAGAAAAGCATTCACAACGCCCGCCTGTCCTTTGCCAACTACAAGACCAAAATGACTGAAGGCATCAATCACATCAGGCAGTTTTCAAAACTGGAGAAGAACTGTTCCTTGGAACATGTGACAAGAGGCAACATGCAACATGCAACAAAAGTAGGTGGTGTCAGTGTCCTTGTCAACACAAACTTGGCATGAGCACTGATTCATTCGAATGCCTAAAAACCCAAATAGGATGATTACACTTGAATAGATGTGACTCACTGCCAGAAGTTTCTATCTTCATTGTCTATGTACCAACATCCAATTACGATGAAGGAGAAATTGAAAAGCTCTATATGGAGCTGGAGAAGTTCTATAAAGAAGACCACACTTTCTACAAGATAATTGTTGGTGCTTTTAATGCCAAGATAGGACCAAGAAGATCAGCCAAAGAACTCCACATCAGGACCTATGGCATAGAATGGAATGAATAGGGTGAGAGTCTGTCTGAGTTCATCATGTCGACCAAGACCATCCATGGTAACTCACAGATCCAGAAGGCCAAATCTAAACGTTGGACATGAGAGTCTCCTGGTGGACGGTTCCACAATGAAATTGATTGCATCATATTCAATTCACAGTTTTGCCTGACCAATGTCACTGTTGTCCCTAAATTCCAAGTGAGATCAGACCACCGTATCATTCGTGCAAAATTCTACTTCACAGAGCAGGGAAAAAGGGCTGCAAAGTTTAAGAAAAGAACTTCCAGAACAACCTCCAACTGGGAGCTCTTTGAAACTATTGCAGCAACATGGGAAGATGCCATCGTTGACAACATTGACAAAGAATATGATCAACCGGTTCAGCACCTCCATGATTGTGCGAGAAATGCCGAGAGAGAGATAGCCACAAAAAGATGCCGGTCTTCTAAAACTCTCAAGCTCATTCGCCAACATGGCTTGGTGTAAGCCTCAGGCAACTGGAAGCAAACATCCGAGCTCACAAAGCAGGGCAGAGAAGCGATAAAGGAAGACCTTAGAGAGAGAGAGGAGCAGCAGGGCTGGCAGGTGCGGCAGAAGCCGGGAAAAGCATTCGCAATGCCTGCCTGTCCTTCACCAACTACAATACCAAGATGACTGCCCTCTGACGTCCTGATGGATCTCTCACATCTTCCTGAAGGACAATGGAGAAGATTATCCATGACTTCTACTCGGATCTCTTCGATAGCCACATCCACCTGCTCACATACCAAATTCTGCAGGAGAAGTTCTATAAAGAAGACCACACTTTCTACAAGATAATTGTTGGTGCTTTTAATGCCAAGATAGGACCAAGAAGATCAGTTTCTTCTCTTAAAAATAGAATGACCGCAGTGAGCTGGAAGATCAGCTGCGCCAAGCCAACACGGAACAACAAACAGTGGCAACGGACCTCAAAATAGCTTTTCAGAGAATCAGAGTCCTAGCAGATGATTCCAAGAGGAACAACATTAGAATCATGGGACTACCTGAAGCTCAGGGAAACAATCCCAACGAAAAAAACACCGTCAAACAAATCATTGCTGAAAAATTCCCAGAGCTCCGCAATGCAGCCATTCAGGTTCAAGAAGCCCGAAGGGTGCCAGCTAAAAGAGACCCCAACAAAAACACTCCAAGGCATATCATAGTTAGAATGATTGATGCTGCCCATAGAGACACAATAGTGCAAGCAGCAAGGGCAAAGAAGGAAATCACATACAAAGGAGCACCCCTTAGATTCACAGCAGACCTATCAGAGGAAACCCTGCAAGCCCGAAGGCAGTGGCGAGATATAGTCAAAAAACTCACTGAAATGAATGCTTCACCAAGAATACTCTATCCGGCTAAACTCTCCCTCAAAATCGAAGGAACAGTATACTATTTTCTAGATAAACAGCAGCTCAGGAACTTCATAGACTCAAAACCAAACCTAAAGCAAGGCCTAAAGGGGCTACTATAAGACAAGACAAACCCTACAACCACAACACACCCTACAGAAAATGACACAAAACCCCATAACCATACTCTCTCTCAATGTCAATGGTCTAAATTCACCATTTAAGAGACACAGAGTGGCAAAATGGATACAGAGACAGAACCCAACATTCTGCTGCCTACAAGAAACTCATCTCAACAGCCAGAACAAACACAGAGTCAAAGTCAAAGGATGGAAAAAATTCCTGCAAGCAAACAGCTCCTGTAAAAAAGCTGGGGTGGCCATACTAGTATCCGACAACATTAATTTCACATTGAAAAAGATTAGAAGGGACAGTGAAGGCTATTTTCTCTTCATCAAGGGATACATACAGCAGGAAGAAATCACACTCTTAAGTGTATATGCACCTAATGAGGGAACAGCTAAATATCTAAAACAACTGCTAACAGATTTTAAGGAGGACATTGCTACCAACACAATAGTACTTGGAGACTTCAACATCGCCTTCTGGATAGATCAACAAGAACAAAACCCAGCAAGGAATTATTGGCTTTGAAAGAAGAAATAGAAGAGAAAGGGCTTATAGACCTATACAGGGCTTTACACCCCCAAAAGAAAGAATACACATTCTTCTCCAGTGCGCACGGAACATTCTCCAAAATAGACCATGTCCTAGGACACAAAACATACTCAACAGAATCAGGAAGATAGAAATAGTATCAGCCATCTTTTCAGACCATGATGCACTGAGGATAGAAGTGAATCACACACTGACACGGAGAACAAAATCAAACACTTGAAAATTAAACAACTTGATGCTGAACAATGAGTGGGTCAAGAATGAAGTCAAGGACGAAATCAAAAGATACCTGGAAACAAATGAGAATGAAGACACAAACTACCAGAACTTATGGGATGCAGCGAAAGCTGTATTAAGGGGAAAATTTATAGCTCTGCAAGCATATCTTAGGACTGTAGAAACGATGCACATAAACAACTTGACCTCACAGCTCAAGACCTTAGAAAAGGATCAACAGAAAGAGCCTAAATCAGGCAGAAGGAAAGAGATCATAAAACTTAGAGCAGAAATCAACGACATGGAAAACAAAGAAACAATCCGAAAGATCAATAAAACCAAGAGCTGGTTCTTCGAGAAAATAAATAAGATAGATAAACCACTAGCAACACTCACAAAGAAACACAGAGAGAGAAAGCCTTAATAAATCGAATCAGAAATAAGAATGGGGATATCACAACAGAAACTAAAGAAATTCAAGAGATCATCAGAGACTACTTTGAAAGTCTCTATGCCACGAAACACGAGAACCTAGAAGAAATGGATAAATTCCTGGATTCCTATCATCTCCCAAAGCTGAAGCAAGAAGATATAGAGTACCTGAATAGACCTATTCACATCAAGGAAATTGAAACTGTAATCAAAAGTCTTCCCCAAAACAAAAGCCCAGGTCCAGATGGATTTACTAGTGAATTTTTCCAAACATTTAAAGAGGACCTATTGCCAGTTCTTCTCAAGCTTTTCCAGGAAATTGAAAAAACGGAAACTCTCCCAAACAGTTTCTATGAAGCCCATATCTCTCTAATACCAAAAGGAAACAAAGACACCACAAGAAAAGAAAACTACAGGCTGATATCCCTGATGAACACGGATGCGAAGATTCTCAACAAAATACTAGCCAATAGAATTCAACAACTCATCAAAAAGATCATACATCATGACCAAGTAGGATTCATCCCAGGGATGCAAGGATGGTTCAACATTCGGAAATCAATCAACATAATCCATCATATCAACAAAAGAAAAGATAAAAATCATATGATCATATCAATAGATGCAGAGAAAACATTTGACAAGATCCAGCACCCATTCATGATGAAAACCCTTGCCAAAATAGGGATAGACATCCACAAGAACAAAAGCAACAGGTGCTGGCGCGGATGTGGCGAGAAAGGGACCCTCCTTCACTGCTGGTGGGAATGCAGGCTGGTCCAACCCTTTTGGAAAACAGTATGGACGATTCTCAAAAAATTAGAATTTGATCTCCCATTTGACCCAGCTATAGCACTCCTGGGAATATATCCCAGAGAGGCAAAAAGGTATAGTCGAAGTGACATCTGCAATTGTTTGTTCATTGCAGCACTCTTTACAATAGCCAGAATCTGGAAAAAACCTGAGTGCCCGAGAACAGATGACTGGTTAAAGAAACTTTGGTACATTTACACAATGGAGTACTATGTAGCTGTTAGAAAAGATGAAGTTATGAAATTTACATACAAGTGGTACTACATGGAAAGTATCATGTTAAGCGAAATGAGTCAGAAAGAGCGGGATAGACACAGAAAGATTGCATTCATCTGGGGAACATAAAGCAACAAAACGGGAGACTAACACCCAGGAATGGCTCAGATTAGTACCAGGAATTTTGCTCCATGACTTGAAGGCCAGCCACATGTGCTAGGTGAAAAGGAAGCTCAGATAGAGAAGAGAGCACCAAATAAAGGGTGTTGTGAAGATCCTCCCAGGGTGGGAGAGACATGCTAAAAGTACTCTATAGACCAAACATGATTGCCACTCAATGCCTCTCTGGAAAAACACAGTACCCAAAAGAAGAGAGAGAGAACAAGGGGAAATGCCCTGCCACAGCGGCAGGGTGGGACGGGGGGGGGGGGGACGGGGGGTGGGAGGGATGCTAGGACCCGTGGTGGGGGAGGATGGGCACTGGTGAAGGGATGGGTACTTGATCATTGTATAACTGAGACCCAAAAATTTATAAGTCTATAAATGTACCTCATGGTGTTTCACTAATAAAAAAATGATAAAAAAAAGAGAGGGGTTCGTCAGGGTGATACCATTTCACCGAAACTCTACAGTGCCACCCTCGAGAACGTCATGCAACAACTGGAATGGGAAGAAATGGGAGTGAAGATACACGCAACTACACCACCTCCACTTCACTGATGACATCATTCTTATAACACCAAACATCAGCCAAATGCCACAAATGCTGATCGACTTCCGACCGTGAGTGTTGAAAGGTCGGACTACAGCTGAATCTCACAATGACCGTTTTATGAAAAACGGTCTCTTTCCTGACACTCTGTTTGCTCTCAAAGGAATGAACATCTCCAAATGCAACAGTTATGTGTACCTAGCTTGAGAAGTTAACATGACGAATGATCTGGCACCTGATTTGTGCAGGAGGAAGAGAGCAGCTTGGAATGCCTTCAAGGACGTTGAAGAAATAACTAAGAGAATGAAGAACCTCCGGCTCTGGGCACATCTCTTCAATTCCACTGTTCTTCCTGCATTAACATATGCCTCAGAGACCTGGGCCCTACGAAAACAGGATGAGAAAGCTATTCGGGTCTCCCAAAGAGGAATTGAAAGAGCTATGCTTGGAGTATCACACTTCACTCAAATGAGAGAAAGAATCTGGAGTTCCGACCTCCATCAATGGTCAAGAATCAGGGTCAGTGTATCATTTGCCAAGGTGCCGAAAATCAGATGGACTGGACATGTAATGAGATTTGGAGATGACTGCTGTACTAGAGCTATTACCGACTGGATTCCACAGGATGTCAAAAGATCGCATGGCCACCCACCTATAAGATGATCAGACTTCTTCGTCAAGACCCTGAATGATCAGTTTGAGACTCTTCATGTTCCTAGAATGAGCAGACACCATTGGGCCACATTAGAATGCGACAGGGATGAATGGAGACGTTGCTGGCACCCACTCGAGCAAATCAATGAGTAACGCGGTGTCAAGTGATCAAGTGAAGACATTTCAAATATCTTAGCCTTCCTTGGTTGTATTTGAACATGTGTCAATGTGCTCCCCATCTCAATTTCTGTTCCACTTTATTTATTTATATATTTATTTTTGTGGTGCTGGAATTGAACCCATGGCCTTATACATGCAAAGCAGGTACTCTTTGCAGCATTATAGTCCCAGACTCATTTTTGGGGGGCTGGGGAAGGTTTGGGCCACACTCAGCTATGCTCATGCTTCCTCCTGGTTCTGTCCTCAGGGATCACTACTGGTAATGTTGGGGGACCATACCCATGTTGCAGATTGAACTGGGCTGGCTGCATACAAATCGAGTGTCTCACCCACTAAACTATCTTTCTGGCCCAACATTCTTTTCTAATTAATTTTTTAAAAATAGAGTTCCCTCAGTTAAACTTTGGGGGCCCAGGGATCACATCCACAAAACCTGGCTGAGATGTGTACTTGTGATATAATCTTGTTTGAAACTGGTGGTATGCAGGGCCATGGGGGCCATATTGGGCAGTGCTGAGGTGGGGGCTCATGTCTATTTGGGGGATGGAGTCCCAGACCTCATGCCTGCTGCATGTGCTCTGTCACCGTGTAAGCCATTTCTCTGGCCCTCCATCTTGCCCTTTAGCTTCCTTCCTTTCATTCTAATTTAAAGCTGCCAGCCACACCCTCTGTATCTTTCCCAGATGTAAGGCACTTGTCTTGCTTGCAGCCGATGTTCAGTTCACATCAGCTGGTCTCAAGTGATAGCATTTATCCAGATGCCAAATGCCCTTTGGAACCTAGAAGCTGAGTGAGTGACAGGCTGTGGTGATTGGCAACAGTCAAGCCTGTAGAAGCACAGCTACCCCCAGCTCATCTTAGTTGCCATGAGGAAGTCCTGGTGCTATAGTTAATGTTACTTGAAACTGTTAAAAGACATTTCAAGCAAGATATTATTTATGGCATTGATATAGGAATCTACAAATGGGTGTTTGATTATTGTGTGATTGTAACCCAAACGTGAAAGCTTGTAACTATCTCATGGTGATTCATTAAAATAAAAAAATAGGAATCTACAATAAATGACATCTGACTAGAGTTTTACAAGGTACCAATTCAATGAGATAATATTTGCTACATCCCCAAATTACAATACATGCATACATACATACATACACACATTATATATATATACATATATATATATATATATACCAGAACCATCCAGAAATACTGGCCCATTCAGTTATTCTATTTTTGCTTTGGTTTGTTCGGGGCGCACACTCACTGGTGCTCAGGGATTACTCCTAGCTGTCTGCTCAGGGATCATTTCTGATGGCGTCTGGGGGATCATGTGGGGTGCTGGCAATCGAATCTGGGTCAGCTGAATGCTCTGTACTATATTTATAGTCACTGTTATACCTTTTTTTGGAAGATGTATTCTAATTGCCATGGGGCAGTGATAGTTTATAAATATTTTTTTATTTTTAAAAATAAAGATAATCCTTGCTGGATGCCAATAAACTTTAAAAGAATTCTGTATGCATGGTAGAAGAAATATTTCCTTCTTCCTCGATGTCATCTCTAGCAGTGGGGGAGAAACTGGATGGAAGGGAGTTGAGTCACCATAAACATTGTGTGGGATTTCCAGCAAACTGATAGCATCCATTTAGATGGGTTTTGTTTTTTCTTTTTTGGTAACAATTCTTTGATTAAGGAAATAAAACCACAAATTAAAGAAAGAAGCCAGACCATATCAAAACAACTAGCTCCACCGAGAAACAAATCAAGCATTTAGACAATATTTACCAATATACTTGAATATGGGCTGGAGCGATAGCATAGCGGGTAGGGCATTTGCCTTGCACACAGCCGACCCAGTTTCGATTCCTCTATCCCTCTAGGAGAGTCCAGCAAGCTACTGAGAGTATTCTGCTGTCAAGCTACTCGTGAGGTATTCAAAATGCCAAAAACAGTAACAACAAGCCTCACAATGGAGATGCTACTGGTGCCTGCTCAAGCAAATCAATAAACAATGGGAGGATAGTGCTACAGTGCTACAAGTGCTATACGTGAATACAGGCCTGAGAGTGCCAGGTTAGAGCTGAGGGGTAAGAGGAATGAGCAGGTTGACTGGAAGGAATGGAGGAACAGTGGTAGGGGAAGAAGGTGCTTAGGGAGGAAGTGGTCTGCAGGAAACCACCTGTCAATCCACACATAATGGGGGGTAAGCAAGAGGGGAGGAACGTTGTACCAGAGGGGACTTAGGGATCGGGTAGGGTGGGTCATGGGCCCTTGATGTCAGGTTTGGTATCTTTATCTGTCAGACTAGAAACTTGAAAACTATCCTAACCCTAAGAACACCACACAAACAAACCATGCCCCATATTGAGAAAGTGCTAGACGTGGTCACTTCCATTCTCATTCATTTCCATGCTGTCACACTCTCTCTTTCATCTGATGCCATGGAATAACTATCTATCTTTTTGCTCATTGAGTTTCTGCTACCAAGCAAGAACTATTTCCAGAAAGGTTCAAGACATCCTACTGGTTTCGGGTGTGGGTCAAGCTGTCATTTCTTTAGGTATATTCAAGTTCACTAGTTCTATCTAAATGGCAAAGATAAAACATATGTGAGTAAAACCTTTTTATGTATTTCTCTATAATATCTCTTGTTGCTTAGATGTGATGGAAGAGTTACATGATGTCGACGTTGCTAGGGAAACTTGCTTTTCAGTGAGTGCAATTTTCCTGAGCAGATGCATTTCCTATCTTACTAATGAGTGTGCAAATGGTACCTCTCTAGCTTTTTTGCCTTCATATTTTGGAAACAACTTGAACTATTTGCTTAGGACAGCAGACATCTGCTTTATAAAATTGAAGCAGATAGACTCCTAGAATGTGTTATTTATATGCAACTTGGGCTGCATATTTCAGATGCACATTTGCTGTTTTGCACTTTCTTGTTAGAAGACATTTTACACCTGTTAATAGCAGAAGTAATTGCCTATATTTAAAAAAAAAGTTCCCTCTTAAAAAATGTGGCTATGTTCGGTCACACTGTGCATTTCATTCCCACCAATCTGTCATGGAAAGGGGGAACTTTCCTGATTTGGGCTGAAAGTCGGGCTGCATAATAGCGAACTGAATATTGTCATGCAAAGTTGAGTGGGAGAAGGCTATTTTAGAGGCAGTAATGTTTCTTTCCAGTTCACTGATCCACTAATTTCTATTCACTTTAAACTGCTCTTGTATTTTGTCAGAGGGGGAAAAAGCTATTTTCTACCATTTGCACCATTCTAATCTTTGGCTTTGAAAAGACTATGCCTGGATAACAAGCAGGAATGGTTTTTACAGACAGCTGGCAATGGGTCCAAACACATGCAAATAAGAAACAGCCATTTCCATAAAAGGTGGGCTCACATGCCCTCTAATTATGCCCTCTGGTTTGAAACAGAGGAGGAAGATAGATGGAAGGAACTAGGAAAGGGAAAGGCAAGTAAAGGATAGCACATCGAATGGTTTGAGCGAAGGACAATGTGCTCACAGGCCTGCTTTCTTCCTTTTTCTTTTTGAATTTCCCTCCTTGAAAGAGGACTCAGAAAGTTTCTGAATTTTATAACACTTGGGGGTTGCACCCAAATGAAAAATTAACCTTATGCATGTCTGTGTAAACACACAAAAAATAAAAGGCCGGCGGTCTTGCCGTTTCCCCACTCCAGGGAGGTCGATGGCGATGGTCAGGCGAAGGAAGGAAACGAGGCCAAGCTAGTTGGTCTTAGTAGCCGTTTATTACATGGAAGAGATGTATGTCATGGAGGCCTCAGGAATCCTCGAGCACGTGCGCCTTTGTTCTCTCCGCTTCTGTCCTCAGCCCCATCTTCCCAGGTTCTCTGATGCACGTGTCCCCCCGTTCTCTGGTGCACGTGTCCCCCCAGAGAGCCCTGGAATCTCCCTTATATAGATCATAGTACCTCTAAAGGGCGCAATATAATGATGTCATCAGAAGGAGTTACAGAAAGAACGTTGAGGCGGCAAACCATACATTGTTTCCTTACATCAGCAGGCCAGTAATCCTGGCCTCACCTTTTCACAAGCTACAAGTACTTAGATTAGCACAACAAAGACCAGTCTGCTAGAGCTTGGAATCTACATCTCCAAAAAAGCAGTCTCATCCAAGCTACTCAGGACACACAGAAAACTGCTTCTAGGACGTGTTTCTCCTCTCCTTGTCCAAACAACATATAAGCATACATAATATTAATCATTTCGTATGGACACAGTAAGAAATACTTTGGGCTTATAGAATTGCTCTCCTAGGGCCATCTCGATCTCAGACTGCAGTGCTCAGGCCAGATATCTTTCCTATTCCTAGCAGCAGGGCCCTAGTCTCATCGTTACTATTGGATCATGACATAATGCCTATGATCAACCTCTTAACTTATAGTTAAGAATCGTGGCACCTTGGCCTGGCCCATCGCGATGCCAGGGTAGCACATAACTTACCGGCTTGCCCTGGTTCCATCCAGTCCCACGTCGGGACCCTGCCCTTGGAGTGCTAGGAAGTGAGGGCAACTGAGGCTTAAGTTGAGAAGGCAGATGCCCAGGAGTGAATAATATTCAAAGCCAATCAATTCCTAAGTTACGGAGCATATTAATTAATTGCCTTCCTGTATCTATACAAAAGGACATTGCATTAAAGTAAACTGCTCAAAAGACATAAGGAGAGGAGAAAGACAATATTAACTTACAGTACAGCTTCAGTGTCTAAGAAGGATGAGACCTTACAAATTGGTTGGGGAAGAGAGCATAGAAGAGGTTACAGACAGACAAAGTAATGGGAGTGACTCGGGAGCACTGTGATGAGTGCGATTCCGATAAACCTAAGCTCCGTGTACTCCAACACATGTCAGTTTAAATTCACAGGATGTCAGCTTCTTCTGCTATGATTACACAAGATTATACATGACTTTTTTCATTTTCTGGGGCATTTTATCCCATTTCACAATTGTCTTCTAAGGAGATTAAAGTGACATTAGCATTGGACATATGATATGAAAGGATTTAGATATCAGTTAATTCAATTTAAAGCTTTTTCTGATATAAATACTATACTTTGTTAATGCCATTTCAAGTTGAGCAAGCACTCTGATTGTTGATGTGTAAGGGAGAATAGAAAGGCGACTTGCTTATTGTAAATATGTCTCAAACTATTTTCGAGAGGGATTCTACTATGCACAAAACTATATACACATTTTCTGACAAGTAATAAAGGATTGTTATAGGTACTTCCTCTGTGGTTAAAAAGCATTACTGATTGGGGCTGGAGCAATAGCACAGCGGGTAGGGCATTTGCCTTGCAAGCAACCAACCTGGGTTCGATTCCCAGCATCCTACATGATTCCCTGAGTACCGCCAGGGGTAATTTCTGAGTGCAGAGCCAGGAGTAAGCCCTGTGAATTGCCAGGTGTGACCCAAAAACCAAAAAACAAACCAAAACAAAACCTTACTGAGATAATCTGGTTCCATAGTGTTAGTGTGGTCACTACACCTTTACCATCACCAAGTGCCAGAGACCCTCTGCCACTCTCCTTATGGTCTGCCCTTGCCATCCTCTGCCATCCTCTGCCCAGTGCCTTCCCCAACCTCAAATGGTAATTTCACTTCTTTCCTCTGCATCCCAGTGTTTGTTTTCACTGGCTGCCATCCTTTCCCTTGCCTTGTTACCTTATATTCTACTTCCGAGTGAGGTTATATGGATTTTGTCCTTCTGCATCCAACTTAATTTATTTATCACGATACCCTTGATCTAACTCTAAGTTGCAGCAAAAGGGAAGAGTTCATCTTTTCTTAGAGTCAAGTAATATTCGATGGGTATATTATAATTTCTTCATCCATTCACCTGTGGTTGGACATACGGGTTGTTTCTAGACCTTGGCTATTGTAAATAGCACTGCTATTAGAATTTTTTGAAAAGTCTCTGTACAGGGGGTATGGTGCTGCCAGCAGGTCAATCTGTACCTTTGAGGCAAGTGCATCAGCAGCCTGATGGCATCTTCAGAATTCCAGATACTCCAAAATTGCTGCTGTGCCTTTGACCGGACCCCAAAAACTTGGGGCAAAGTTTACCAAGAAAGTAAACGGTTAAAAGTTAGGTATGTGGGAAACACAGCCACAAACCACCTCCAGCTCAGCTATATAATTGGAGGCACGGCCTCTCTGGTTCCTCATTGAACTGCTTAATGGCCATGATCCCAGAGACTTAGAAACAAATCTCGAAACCCAGCGGCTTTTGGCAGAAATGCGTCAGGTCCCTGCAGTAGGTTACCGGTGCTGGGTCAACCCAGGTGGGAATAGGTTTTGTGCTTTGGCCTGTTCTCCCTGGCAGCCAGGTGGCCGCCATCTTCCAGAGGTCACTGGACAGTCAGGTTTGGGCCCGAAGTGACGAGACATGCAGGGCCTCACGGGATGGGGGTGGAGCCGGTCCTGTCCTCCCCACCCCAACTAGACCCCAAGTCATCGCCCACAAATGGCCTCTCTGGCTCCTGATCAAGCTGCTTAACTAATGGCCATGATCCCAGAGACTCAGAAACAAATCTTGAAACCCAGTGGCTTTTGGCAGAAATGCGTCCGGACCCCACAGTAGGTTACTGTCACTGGGCCACCCCAGGAGGGAAAGGGTGGTGTCACTCTGCCTGCTCCCCCTTGGCGGCTTGGTGACCATCATCCTCCAGTGGCCATTGGACAGTCAGGCTTGGGCCCGCAGTGACGAGACACACAGGGCCTCATAGGATGGGGGTGGAGCTGATCCTGTTCTCCCCGTCCCAACGAGACCCCAAGTCATCGCCCACAAATGGCCTCTCTGACTCCTGATCAAACTGCTTAATGGCCATGATCCCAGAGACTCAGGAGCAAATCTCGGAACCTGCTGGGTTTTGGCAGAAATCCCTCCAGATTTAAGTGTTAAAATTTCAGAATTTCAAAATAGTGCAGCCACTACTGCAGCCATGCAACATCATATGTTATTCGTAACCAGCAATAGAAAACAAATTGTCTACTGTTGCCTTTTCAGCAGATCTGAGTGTTGGGGTAAAATCTCAAATAATAATGGTGGGTCTGGTGTCAAAATATTGAATGTGATCAAAGTAGAGAGAGAGTTATGTGGAAATCATCTGCCCCAAAGGTAGGGGGAGGGTGTGGGATGGGGGTATACTGGGGTTGTTGGGGGTGGAGAATGGGCACCTGTGAAGGTACGGGTGTATCATTGTATGACTGAGACTTAGACCCAAAAGCTTTGTAACTGCTCTCACAGTGATTCAATAAATAAAATTATAAAAAATTTAAAAAAAGTAAGGTGGAGTTCATGCACAATTCAATCAGCTAATCAGTGGATGAATAAATAGCAGTACTCCTACATAAAAAAAAGTCTCTGTACAATTTTCTGTAGAGGCTGAAAGGACATTACTATCAACAGAAAACAGGGTTCATTTCTCATGTGTCCTCACCAACCCCATTTTTGTTTTGTTTGGGGGACACCCTCAGCAGTGCTCAGGACTTACTTCTGACTCTGTGCTCAGGAGGGATCAATCCTGATGAGGGACCATATGGGATTCTGGCGAAAGAACCTCAGTTGGCCTCATCCAAGGCCAGTACCCTATCCACTGTACTTTTGTTCTGGCCCACCGACCCTGTTTCTTCCAGTTTTTTTATGTGTTTTATGCCATTTGCACTGGTGTGAGGTGTTATCTCACTGTCATTTTGATCTGTATTTCCCAATAATAAATGATGATGAACACTTTTTCATATGCCTGTTAGTCAATAGTATGTCTTCTCTGGGTGTAAATTCAGCTTCTCTCCTCAATTTTTGATAGGTTGTTTCTTTGTTATTGAGTTATGAAACTTCTTTGGGTATTTTGGATATTAGCCCTTTATCATATGTGTAATATGGCATATTTTCTCCCTTTCACCAGGTTGTCTTTTTATTTTAAGAAGTTTATTTTATTTTAGAGAGTGATAGCACAGCGGTAGGGCGTTCGCCTTACAAGCGGCCAACATGGCCGACCCGAGTTTGATTCCTCCGCCCCTCTCGGAGAGCCCGGCAAGCTACCGAGAGTATTCGATATGCCAGACACAGTAACAACAAAGTCTCCAATGGAGACGTTACTGGGCCCGCTCGAGCAAATCGAGCATTTTATTTTAGAAATAATTTTTTCACAGTATTTCATTTTACACAATAAAATATAATCACAAAATATTTTATGAAATATTAAAATAATAAATAGTTAACACAAAGAGAAATGTAATGTTAATATAAAACAAAATATATTTTAAGAAATATGAATTTTAAATTTTATTTTATATTTTATTTATTACATATACAAAGAATTGTTAGGGGTATTTTGGGTCCCACTCAGCTGTGCTTATTCCTGGTTCTGTGCTCAGGGATCACTCCTAGAAGTTATGGATTGCCAGGATAGAATTCTGGTTGGTTGTATGCCAGACATGTGCTCTATCTGCTATATTGTCTCTCCAGCCCCTAAAAATTAAACGTTTAAACTTGATAAATAAAGTGAACTTTTACAATTTTATATAAACGTTTGTTTCCTTTTGATTTTGTTTTCTTTGTCAATGAGATTGAATGATTGAGAAACAATCCTGAAATTGAAATGGAGATTTGGGTTATTTTTTTTCCTCAGTGTGTTTATGTTTTTCTGTCTAAATTCATGATCTTTAATTCATCTTGAATGTTTTCCTATCTCTGATTACCTTCCTGCTTTGGGGGCCTCCCAGCAGTGCTCAGGAGGAGTAGGGGCCACTGCTGGCAGTGTTCTGCCACCAAGCCCAGAGAGTTCCCTGCTGCGCAAGCCTTGGATGCTAGATGCTGGCACCCTCCAGTGCTATGTCAGGCCCTCTGGGGTCACATATGCAGTGCCTGGGGAGCCAGCTGCTCTGCGGACTGAACAGGGTTCCTGTGCACTCTGAGCCCTTTGCCCTGTGCCGTCTCCCCGGCACCTCTCTTGTTATCTCTTTTTAGTCTGAGTGTTGTATGGTCTTTACTAATCTAGTGATCCCTGCTGCCTTTAAATACAATAATTTGCCAGCACTGTAGCACTGTCCTCCCGTTGTTCATCAGTTTGCTCGAAGCGGCCCAGTAACATCTCCATTGTGAGACTTGTTACTGTGTTTAGCATAAGGGGAGCTTGCCAGGCTTTGCTGTGCGGGCGAGATACTCTCGGTAGCTTGCCAGGCTCTCCGAGAGGGACGAAGGAATTGAACCTGGGGTGACCAGGTTGGCCGCGTGCAAGGCAAACGCCCTACCCACTGTGCTATTGCTCCAGCTAAGAAGGGTCTGGCCTGGTTAGTACTTGGATGGGAGACCACCTGGGAATACTGGGTGCTGTAGGCCATTAGCCAGCATGATTCTTTTTTCATTTTTTATTTTTAATTTTTTGCTTTTTGGGTCACACTAGAGATGCACAGAGGTTACTCCTGGCTTTGCACTCAGGAATCACTACTAGTGGTGCTCAGAGGATCATATGGATGCTGGAAATTGAATCCGGGTTGGGTCGGTGGCAGGCAAGGCAACCGCTCTACCCGCTGTACTATCGCTCTAGCCCCGCCAGCATGATTATTTTCTATTCTTTTCCTCTGAGCCAATGCATACCATAAGCTGTCAAGTGTGTCTCTTGTACGCAGCACAAAGTTGAATTTTGTTTCCTGATCTATCCATATTCTCTGTGTTTTTCAGTTGGGGACTTAAATCCATTGACATCTAGATAAAGTATTGACATAAAGGAGCTCACTGCTATTTTTGATGTGTTCTGGGTGTTGTTACTAATTGGTGTTGCTTTGGCCTTTACTTATTTCCTCTACTTGTACTTTGATGCTTCCCTTTTATGTAGTAATCTGCTTCCATCTGCCTCTTCTTGTTAGTTTGTTCTAAATGGCTTTGCCTTGAGGTTGCCACATATTTTGCATCTGAAACTCTAAATCTTTCCCCTTTCAAAAGAAGCAAGTTACTATTGAATTCATAGTGACATGATAATTACTCAAGCTATATAGCTTACATTACAGCTGATGCCTGGTGGTGGAATATGTTCTATATATTTTGACAAAATTTATAATGACATGTATCTATCATTATGGTATCATAAAAAATTTTTACAGCTCAGCTATTGTCCATTCTCTGCCTGCTCATCTTTGTTAAAGATGAGCCACTTATCTTTTTGTCATATCCATATTTTATTTTTTCCAGAGTGGAATGTAGGTGGAACGTAATAGTTGTATAGAGCTTTGGGCAATGCTCTTATTTAGTAACATAGATCGACTGAGGTTATTAAGGCATACTGGTAAAAGAAAATGCCAATGATTCAGGGGTTTAAACAAAAGATATTTATTTCTCACAGGTCTTCAGCCTGGGAAGTTCACCAAGCAA
The DNA here is from genome assembly GCF_029834395.1 of Sorex fumeus. Classification (NCBI taxonomy): domain Eukaryota; kingdom Metazoa; phylum Chordata; class Mammalia; order Eulipotyphla; family Soricidae; genus Sorex; species Sorex fumeus. The sequence continues at coordinate 6,243,596 of NW_026606188.1, forward strand.
AGATTAGATCCATGGTGAAAGCTTTCTTCTTGGTCTCTATATGATCATATGCACTATATGATTACCTCACTATAACTTCAAAGGGAAGAATGGTATGCGGAAGAGAGAGAAACACATACTCTGGTCTGAGTTTTAAGGCTTTGACATGGGATTTTTGTGAAGGAAGGTCTCAAACATTCATTCCATGAAAGTCCTAATCTAATATGATCTTTGCAATTATTTATTTATTTATTTATTTATTTATTTATGTGAGTGTATGGGTGTGTTGGGGTGGGCTGTTACAGTGTGTGTTTAAGGAATAGAGAAAGTAAGAAAGAGTTTGAGCATACAGAATAGGAGAACCCACATTATTATGAATTTATAAGAAGATGAGATTAGGATGCAGAGAAACACAGAACGAGGAAAAGTCACATAAAGATAAAATAAGATGGTCATCTGTAAGCAATGGAGACTCCTTGGAAGAAACTAAACTCTCTAACACCTTAGTCTTGAGTCTCCAGTCTTTGTGACTTCAAGAAAATAGATTTATGTTAGTTAATGACTCAGTTTATTAGTGGTGCTTTGTCAGATAGTCTTAATACATTTGTCCAAATCATGAATATTTGAAAAATCACTTTGAAATGAGCAGAAATTTGGAAATGCCTCTGATGTGAGAAAGAGGCATTAGTGAAATAATGAAATGTTTGTAGAAGAGAAGTGCAGATAGAATGCAAAAGCATCCACAAGGGAGTTAGACCCAGTTTTATTTAGCATGGGAGGGGAGAGGAAAGGGAAAAAAAGACAAAATATGCTTTTTTAAGTAACAATTGCACTGAGAGTTGAGAAAACCACATGGTTAGATCACAGATGGCAGTTAGGGAGGTGAGATGAGGCTGAAGAGGTAGATGAGCACATGACAAATCAGGAATCCTGTGTTTTCAATAACTTCCTGCCCTATCCAACTCAACAGTTTGTATATTGAATCGTTTGTCTTAAAGATTCTTTTAGAGTAATGACTTTCAAACTGTCCATCCACAATCCAAAGTGTTCTGGAGATACACCATCACTCGCCTTGACTTTGGGGAACAGAACCTAACCAATCTCAACAATTCAGAAGACTTTACTTTTATTGCACAAGCTTGCCTTGAGTCTGACATTTTTTTTTGCTTTTTTTGTCTCTCTGTCTCTGTCTCTCTCATCTCTCTGGATATGCTCTACCATTGACTTATAAATCTCAGGCCCTTCCTTAAAATTTTTACTTAAAAACAAAGATTTTACCCATAAAATGTTTAATTTTATTTTATGCAATTGACATCTGCTCATTTATTTAATGTATATATTTTTCTTGGCTTAACTGACTCCCTACCCCTCACAGATGATTTTTAATGATTCTCTAATAAACAATTCTAATCAGCTTATCTGTTCGGAATGTTTGGAGTATATAGCTTCATTATGTCCTATAACTGATTCTTTCCTCAGAACTTTTTCCACTTGCAACATCTCCAGTTCCAGGAATAGAATTGTGCAGTCAAAGATTGTATTACTTATAATACTGGATAATAAATCACCCTAAAATGTAGGGACATAAACCAGAAATCATCTTTTATTATTAAGCCAAAAAATTAGGGAGGAGCATTGCAACATTGTTCCTTAAGTTGTAGTCAGATGTGGGTTGATGCTGTAGTCAACAAAGTCTTGACTCTGGCTGTGATTAAGTCAGGACTCAGGTTGGTAGATTATTTTGCATTATTCAGTAGGTTCAACATAAGCTCAGAAGTCTTTATAAATCTAACGGAAAAGTAGGAGAAATTGAGATGCAACTATGAGTAGGGAAGTTGTTATTCACTGTGGGAGGGAAATACACTAAGACGTAGAAGCTGGTGGCAGATATTATTTGGAGCCATTTAAAGTATGCCTCCTGTTAAGCTTACAACATCTTTATTGTCTAATTGTCCAGGAGTAAGATTATATAACTTGAAAGTTTGCATTCAGTGAGATCAGAGAAGGTATCATTCAAATGAGCAGGTTTTCAGCTCATGCATCTCCTTATGGAGGAGAATATTAAGAGAAAGATAAAATTTTAATTGTTTGTGATCTCTTTTCTCTGATATAGATAGTAGGTAGCAGAGGAGAGATCTATAGTCAAAGGATTGATATCTGGATATCTGTGAGCCTATTTTATTTTCTACCACTGCTTATTCTGACCACTCCTCTCCTCCAATTCATTTAAAGTGAGTTCCTTTCTTTCTTTCTTTCTTTCTTTCTTTCTTTCTTTCTTTCTTTTTCTTTTCTTTTCTTTTCTTTCTTTTTTTTTTTGGCTTTTGGCTTTTTGGGTCACACTTGGTGATGCTCAGGATTACTCCTGGCTCTGCACTCAAACATTACTCCTAGCAGTGCTCAGTTGACCATATGGGGGATGCACAAGATTGAACGGGGTTTAGCCGCATACCGGGCAAATGTTCTACCCAGTGCACTATCACTCTGTCCCATAAAGTAAGTTTCTAGGTGCAATTCCATAAGCGTATTTTCAGATAATTGAATCTATGAACCATGCCAGACTCTAAAGCCAAGTGATTCTTAAATATAGCAGAATTTTCTGGTTCCTTAAAAATGATTCTGAGATTTATCTCTCAACCATATGAATATTTTCATGCTTTTCTAAAAAAAGAAGCTTCAAAAGACATATGTATGTTTTGAGGAAATAAGCAAGTTCCATAGCAGCTAAGGTGAGTTAATTTTTGCAGAAGGTGAAGTATCTGCTGAGCAAAATTTAAAAAAAATGGTATCTCTGACTCCTGTTGATCATGCCTAATATCTGAATGTACTTTCATATTGTTGACATTCTAATCTTGGTGTTCACAGTGAATGAGGAAGACTTTTTTTTATATTCAGTCTGTATTTTCCAATAGGGAAATAGTGAGCAGGTGTCTTTTTTATTTTGGAAGTTACTTTTTTTTCCCTTTGGAAGATACAAAATATTTTTAAAATTAGTTAAACCAGAAAAAGAGATATGTCTATAAGTGGATCATAGTTCCAGCAAGAAAGTGAAATTCCACAGTGTGCCTTTCCACACTTTCCTTGTCCAACTCATGAGATTTCTCTATCAAAGAGAATTCAGAGACTACTTATATTGTTATTGAGGGATCCTAGGGCCAGTGGCTTAATCTTCGGTGAGAACTCAGAAGAATTCCCATGAGAATGAGACCAAGTACTAGAGTTTAAAAAATGATGTATTTTATGTGTCATTTAAGAAACTTGGGAATTTCTCTTTGCCTTTGTTACCCGTCTCTTCTTGTACAAGACTCTCTCTTCTTTTTACTTCCCCAATTTTTTATATTGAGAAAAATCACCTAGATTTGTATGTCAGAGTTTCCTATAATGCAGTTCTGAAACACCACAGATTGCCCAGAGAACTGCCTTGAAACAGGAGTGAGCAAAACCCTTCTAAGTGTTGCAGGACCCTGCCCAGAAGGATCTGACACTTGCAAAGAAGGAAACCTGGATACAGAGAAGGAGCTGGAATTGAGAGGAAGAGTTTAAGGTGCACAATGTTATGTTGTGAAACAGAGGGCTATTAGTGCCAACCCACGATCCTATGGTGGGTGGAACAGAGGGCTATCAACCTAAACCTTGCATGCAACTGGGTGATAAGAAACGAGTGCAGAAACAGTGGTCAAGTTCCACACAAGCATCGTCCCCTAGACCTAGGTGACAGCTGTACTGGTGGATGCTATTTTAGTTCCTTATCACCATAGCAACAGACTCTGGGGGCAATTCCCTGAGGAGAAATCCAGCTAACCCCTAAGAAATTCTGGAGGAACTAGCCAGTGACTCAGACAATTAGCAAGACTTCTTGCTTCTGGCAAGCCAGGCACAACGTGAGTACCAGTAAAAAGCCCTATTGACAGAAATTTCACTGCATCCCTTCCATGGCATATGGTTTCAAGGGAGCCCCACAACCTGTGGTACTCACTGAGCCTCTGCCAGTCCACAGCCAGTCAGTCTCTATACTGTGTTAGCTCAGCTAGGAAGGACAGAGGCTGCAAACTCTTCTTTAACTCACACTGAATCAGAACACAGTGCTGTGGTTGAAAACTTACAACCCAGAAATTCTTTTTTTATCTTTTTGGGTCACACCCGGCAATGCACAGGGGTTACTCCTGGCTCTGCACTCAGGAATCACTTCTGGCAGTGCTCAGGGGACCATATGGGATGCTGGGAATCGAACCCAGGTTGGCCACGTGCAAGGCAAACTCCCTACCCACTGTGCTATCGCTCCAGGCCCCACAACCCAGAAATTCTTGGTCACTGAATGGAGCCTTTGATCAGTCATAGGTGGGCACACCCGGAAGTTGTACACACCCATTATAGGTTGACACACAGCTTGCCCTGGCCACTTGCTGTGCTCAAGACCACATAATTATGCTTCCTGTCTGTCTCTGAAAAAGTGTTCCATGGCAAGTAGGGTGGGCTAGTCTTTGGCCTGCTGGAGTCCACGTCTGTGTGACTGGCTTTAGTAGCTGGCAGACAGTATGATTGCAGGTATCCTGGCGACTGCCAAAGGCCTACTTGTCCTTGGCAGTATAGCTGAGCGCCAGTGACTCATAACCACACACATGCAGGTACTGTCTATGTTTGCTAGAGGTCAGGGTCAAGGTTCCTCACAGGCACTTATGACTGAGTTTCCTATTCACTAACAAGCAGACCACAAATTTGGTGTCCCAGCTGGAATCAGGTACTCAGATCTGATCACCCTTAGGCCTGTTGGATGGTGTAGTACAGCCAGTGTTTCAAAATCATGAAAGAATTCTCTGGGAACTGCCAGCTCTCCTCCAATATAGCAGTATACGCAGGTCCAGCCATCACGCAGTAATGATTATTTAATAGCTCAGTAAATTATTTGAATTTTTAGTGCAAAAGAAAGCAGATCTATGAACTTTCCCCTTAATACTGTGCTACTTTTGTTGTGTCTCATATGTTCTCATAACTCATTTTAGTGGATTATTCATAACAAGCCATAAAACTAAATTATTTTGTATTATAACAGTGCAGTCTCTGCCCCCGCGCCTGGGTGTTCCTTCCCGGAGTCCCTTGGAGGGGAGCGGGTTGAGCTTTCCTCCCCGCCCCGACCAGGGCTACGGCAGCCGAAGACCTCCAGGACCAGCCACCACCATGCTGAGACCACTCTCCGCACACATGAAGGTACTGGCAGAGGGACAAAGCCACGCGGGTTCCGGGGCCGAGACCTCCAAGCCTACTCGAATTGGAGTCGAGCATCTTCCACCCAGATCCTCCAAATTCCAGTAGGCGGGGGTCACACCCACCACCTGGCCCCCTGGCGCCGTGTAATCCCATCAGCGGCCAAGACTCAGAGACTATAAAATCCAGATCTCGGAACCGCACGGCCGCAAAACAGAACTTTTTTTTTTTAAGACATCTTATTGTCTTATTTCTACTTTGGACAAACTTGCAGGCTATCGAATGTAGCCTGCCCACAGGGCAGAGTCTGGCAAACTCCCCGTGGCGTACCAAATATGCCAAATACCAGTAACAATGATGGGTCTCATTCTCCTAAATAGCCTTGAATATAATCTCAGGGCTAGGATGAAAGAGACGTTACTGGGGCCTGCTCGAGACAATCGACGAATAACAGGATGATGAAATGAAATGAAAATGAAATTTTGTATAATTTATAATACAGGGTTTGGGAGTCGGAGTGGAAACATACAAAATATGGTGGTGGGTAGGTTTAATGGTGGTGGGATTGGTGTTGTAGTATTAAATGTAACAAATTATTATGAACAATTTTATAAAAATAAAATAAAATATAAAAAAATTAAAAAAGGGATGTTGAGAACATACAACATATGAGAAAAATAAAGGGATCATAAATGACTACTATGAAAAACTATGACATTAAGTGGAAAAATCTTTAAGAAATGGACAAATGTTTAGATTCATACAACTTCTCAAGAGAGAATCAAGAGAATATAGAAAACTTGAATAGAGCAGTTGCAAGCAAGCAATTAAAAAAGTAATCAAAATTCTTCTTTAAACAAAAGCAAGGGCCAGAGAGTTTCAGCAGTGATTTCTACAAATTTTCAAAGATGACTTACTACATATCTTCAAGATGTTAAAAAAAATTGAAGTAAAGGGAATTCCCCCAGATGAATTTTATGAAACTAATACTATCCTGACACCAAAAGGAGACTAGGACATTACACAATAAGAAATCAATAGATCAATATGCCTGATTGTAGATGCAAAAATCTTAAAATTAATCTTAAGAAGCTAATTAAGGAATATGTAAAAGAAAACAACATAAGGACTAAGTGGAACTCATTACAGGGATGCAAGGATTGTTCAATATATATATTATATTGTCATACAGTATCAACCAAAGGAAAGAAGAAAGTCATATAACCACATGAATAGGTTCATAGAGTGCTTTTGGCAGGATTTAATATCCAATTATGATAAACAATCATTATAATTAGAACAGAAGGTGCATACCTCAGCATAGTAAATGTCATACATGAAAAATCTATAGCTAATATAACTAAGAACTAAAAGCCTTTTCCACAAGACTAGGCATAAGATAAAAATACCCACTCTCATCATTATTATTAAACACAGTATTTGATATTCTAGCCAGAGGAATTATGCAAAAGGAAAGAAAGAAAATGGAACCAAAAGAATTGCTATGATTATTCACAAATAATATATTATATGTGGAAAGCCTCCTTTTAATGAACTCCTTTAGTTAATTTAGTCCAAAGACTCCTTTTAATTAACTACCAGAACACACCAATATGGCAAAGTGGCAGATTATACAATCAGAATAATTAAATCTATTACTTTTTCTCTTTTGTTTTTGGGCCATGCCCTATGGTGCTCAGAGTACAGTCCTGCCTCCTTTCCCAAGAATCACCTCTGTGAGGTCTTGGAATATTATACGGAGTTCTGGGAATTGAGCCCTGGTCAGCCACATGCAAGGCAAGTGCCTTTCCCACCCATACCTCTATGTTTAAACAATGAGATATAGGGAAAATAAATATAAAACAACCTCATTATCAGTCATATCTAAAAGAATTGCATACCCAGAATAAACTTAACCCAGAAGGTTCAAGACTATGCATTGAAAGCTTTGTTATTATTCAAATAAATGGAAGATAATGAATGTATGGATATTCATTACGTTATCTTCTCTAGCTCTGTATATGTTAAAATATTCTATAATAAAAGGTTTAAGAAAGCAATCATCAAAAATTTCTACTATGGGATAAATGCCATGAAGAAAATGAAAAAAAAAACCCATAAATTAAAGTGTATATGATACAGGAGAATCCAATAAAATTTCTGTGATGGGTTTGTTAAAGCCAAGATGTTATTAGTATAGAAATGTTAGGACAATAATATATAGCATCCCCCCACACACATGAGATCAACTGAGAGAAAAACAAAGATAATGCACAAATAAGATCAAAACATCATCTTTATAGGATATAGAGTATGGCTTATATATACAGTTCAATACATTTACTAATCTAATTTCAAATTATATTATAATACATATTCATTAAAATACTATGGTATTGTCATAAAATATACACAAAATAGATATAAAATGATGAATTAACTCAATAGAGAGACAATAAATATTCATGGATAATGAATTTTTTTACAACAAGGAAGACAAAAACATCAGTAGAGGATACAGTCTTTTCTATAAATAGTGCTGGAAAATGTATGTAGCCATATATGTGAGAAACTAATATCATATACCAAAATCAACAGAAATGACTTAAAGTCTTCAGTCTCAGACCTGAAACCACAAAGCTAGTGAAAAGTATGGGCAGTAGGCAAGCTCCTTCATATTGATCTTCAGAATGATTTTTCTGATTTGATGCCAAGGCGAAGGAAACATGATTTTAGTGTTAACTTCAGTGGCTTTGATGAACAAAGTTACTGCATTTTCACCACTACCGAAATTCCCCAGGCCATTCACTCTGTCCTTCTGTCACTCTTGTCTACCTCTTCCTTCCTCCTCTCCTCTTTATATATGGAATCTTTAAAAATAAAGTGTAGGGTCTGGAAATGTGGCTCAGTGGTAAAGCACTTGCTTTGCATGTGTGAGTCCCAGGGTTCAATTCTGACATGACAGAACACAAAGAATAAAAACACTCAAAGCTAGAACAAATTGGTAGTTTCCAGAAGTAAGTTAAGGGGATGTGCAAAATAGGTAAAGGGAGTAAATATTGATATATAAATTTACAGTTATGAAATAATTAAAGGGAGGTAAAATACAGTATAATGACTATATTTAATAATACTATTGTGTACATTAAAAATTGCTGGAAGTAGTCTTCAAAGTTCTGCACATAAGGAAAAATTGAAACTATATGTGGATTTTTGTAAGGTTCATTTATCAATATGTGAAAAAAATCTACTACTATGTTATGCACGGGAAAAATAATATAATGATATATGTGAATTATACCTCAGTTTTAAAAGGTATAGCTACTGAGAGTATCTCGTCTGTATGGCAAAGCCTGGCAAGCTACCCGTGATGTATTCGATATGCCAGACACAGTAACAACAAGTCTCACGATGGAGACTTTACTGGGCCCGCTTGAGAAAATCGATGAACAATGGGAGGACAGTGCTACAGTGCTACATTAGGGACTGGAGCAGGTAGGATACTTGCCTTGGATGCAGCTGACACATGTTCAATACCCTGCAAGCTGTATGTTCCCCTCAGCACCATCAGGATTAATTCCTAAATGCAGAACCAGAACTAACTCCTGAGCATCACTGGGTATAGCCAACCCTCTTTCTGGATAGACCAAGCCTCTTTCTCCAAAGCATGTTAATATGCTCTTAATTTAAAAACATGTGAAAAACTGAAAACTGCAAGCAACATTGTCAAAAACACTAATACAATGTCATGCAAACTGGAGTCCGGAGAAAGGTTAATCAATCCCTTCTTGTAAGCACCTCAGACACATGGCATAAGCTGGCCCTAGAGGAGTGAGTCAGAGAGGAGCACTCCATGAGAGTCCCTCCAAGGAAGGCATCGAGGGAGGATTCTTGGTTCCCTCGTAATAGCTAGTCGACTCGGTTGAGGTGGGTGGATGTGCTAGAATAGGGAAGAGATAGAGTCTTCCCAAGATGAATCAGATGGTGTGAAGTTACTGTGCCTGGTGTCAGAAGCAAGGAAGTGCGAAGGTTTGGTCTTTATCCCCAAATATTCTCTAGTGTATGTGGGAGAAAGCATAGAAAAAGGCAAGCACACTAAAGGAGATTGCTAAACTCCTAATCACTTAGCTACTGATATGAGCCTTAACATATTATTGTTATTACTTAATGGATATTACTGCACTAGAGGTAGATTTTCTACAAGAAACCAAGGTTAGCTTTGAGAAATGTGCCAGTGCAGAAGAGGGACAAGAGAAGGGAAAAGCACGAATAGGAAGCCTTCTGGAGAAGCTATTGAACTGATCTTTAAACATCACTGTATCACTGTCATCCCGTTGTTCGTCCATTGACTTGAGCAGGCACCAGTAAAGGTCTCTATTCCTCCCAGCCTGGAATTTTAGCAGCCTCTTCTTACTTGTCTTTTCCTAATGATTGGAGGCTCTTTCAAGGTCAGGGGAATGAGACTTGTTGTCCTTACTGATTGTGGCATATCGATTATGCCATGGGGAGCTTGCCAGGCTCTGCCCTTGTGGGTGGGATACTCTCAATAGCTTGCCAGGCTCTCTGAGAGGCATATATTTATATATTTCTTTCTATGATTTGTTGCCTACTGTCTGAACCCCATCAAATATAGTGTGGTAATTATGGGAAAGAAGAGACTGATAAAATCTCAAGGCAGAACTAGGCTGCAAAAACGAAGAAGGACAAAAATGACTGTCTGTACTTTCAATGCACATGCAATGGAATCGGATGCATCCATCAAGGACCTGATGGTACAAGCATGAAAGATCAAGTATGACATCATTGGTCTGACCAAGACGAGAAGGCATCAATCACATCAGGCAGTTTTCGAAACTGGAGAAGAACTGTTCCTTGGAACATGTGACAAAAGAGGCAACATGCGACATGCAACAAAAGTAGGTGGTGTCAGTGTCCTTGTCAACACAAACTTGGCCATGATCACTGATTCATTTGAATGCCTAACAATCCGAATTGGACGATTACACTTGAATAGATGTGGCTCACTGCCAGCAGTTTCTATCTTCATTGTCTATGTACCAACATCCAATTATGATGAAGGAGAAATTGAAAAGCTCTACATGGAGCTGGAGAAGTTCTATAAAGAAGACCACATCTTCTACAAGATCATTGTTGGTGATTTTAATGACAAGATAGGACCAAGAAGATCAGCCAAAGAACTCCACATCGGGACCTATGGCCTAGAATGGAACGAACAGGGTGAGAGACTGAGTTTATCATGTCGACCAAGACCATCCATGTTAACTCACAGTTCCAGAAGGCTGAGTCTAAACATTGGACATGAGAGTCTCCCGGTGGATGGTTCCACAATGAAATTGACCGCATCATATTCAATTCACAGTTTTGCCTGACCAATGTCACTGTTGTCCCTAAATTCCAAGTGAGATTGGACTACCATATCATTCGTGCAAAATTCTACTTCACAGAGCAGGGGAAAAGGTCTGCAAAATTTAAGAAAAGAACTTCCAGAACGACCACCAACTGGGAGCTCTTTGGCACTATTGCGGCAACATGGGAAGATGCCATCGTTGACAACATTGACGAAGAATATCATCAACTGGTTCAGCACTTCCATGATTGTGCGAGGAATGCTGAGAGAGAGATAGCCACAAAAAGATGCCTGTCTTCTAAAACTCTCGAGCTCATTTGCCAAGGTGGCTTGGTGCAAGCCTCAGGCAACCGGAAGTGAACATCGAGCTCACAAAGCAGGGCAGAGAAGCGATAAAGGAAGACCTCAGAGAGAGAGGATCAGCAGTGCTGGCAGATGTGGCAGAAGCCGGGAAAAACATTCACAATGCCTGCCTGTCCTTCGCCAACTATAAGACCAAGATGACTGCCCTCAGACATCCTGATGGATCTCTCACATCTTCCAGAAGGGCAATGGAGAAGATTATCCATGACTTCTACTCGGATCTCTTTAATAGTCACATCCACCTGCCCACATACCAAATCCCGCAGGATGGATATGTTGTTCCCAAAGTTCTCCCTTCCAAAATCCGACATGCCATATCATCAGTAAAGAAGTGAATAGCACCCAGTCCAGACAAAGCAGACATGAACATGTGAATAACCTGCTGTTAGTACTCATCAATACACTGGCTCAGCTCTTCACATGCTACCTGTGAAGATAATGCAAGGTTATGTCCCAGTGGATAACCAGCAGGACTGTACTACTGTACAAGAAGGGAGACATCTATGGCATTGGCCACTATCACCTGATATGCCTGTTGTCTGTCATCTTCAAGCTGTTCACTTGAGTCATCCTGAATAGGATTAGCAGAACTCTATATGAAGAACAGCCATGAGAGCAAGCCGGGTTCCAAAAAGGATTCATCATGATTGATTGACCATATCCACACAATAACCAAGCTCATTGAGGTTTCTCGAGAGTTCAAGATGCCTCTCTGTCTAATGTTCATTGAGTTAAAGAAGGCCTTTTATTTTGTTGAGATTGAAGCAGTCATCCAAGCTCTAACCAAACAGGATGTTCAAACTCAATACATCAGGATCCTCCATGAGCTCTATTACAGATTCACTACTAGTATCTCACCGTTCTACAAGTAAGTGGTCATCCATGTCAAGAGAGGGGTTCGTCAGGGTGATACCATTTCACCGATACTCTTCAGTGCCACCCTTGAGAACGTCATGTGACAATTAGAATGGGAAGGAATGGGAGTGAAGATAGACGGTAGGCAACTACACCACCTCCGCTTCACTGATGACATCATTCTAATAACACCGAACATTAGCCAAGTGGCACAAATGCTGGCCGACTTTGACGGTGAGTTTGGAAATGTTGGACTACCGCTGAATCTCATAAAGACAATGTTTATGAGAAACATTCTCTTTCCTGACATTCCATTTGCTCTCAATGAAACGAACATCTCCGAATGCAACAGTTATTTGTACCTAGGTCGAGAAGTCAACATGACGAATGATCTGGCACCTGAGTTGCACAGGAGGAAGAGAGCCACTTGGAACGCCTTCAGGAGCATTGAAGACATAGCTAAGAGGATGAAGAACCTCCGGCTCTGGGCACATTTCTTCGATTCCACTGTTCTTCCTGCATTAACATATGCCTCAGAGACCTGGGCCCTATGAAAACAGGATGAGAACACTATTCACTATTCCCGAAAAGAAACAAAAGAGCTATGTTTGGAGTATCACGTTTCACTCAAATGAGAGAAAGAATCCAGAGTTCTGACCTCCGTTGATGGTCAAGAATCAGGGACAGTGTTTCATTTGCCAACACGTTGAAAATTAGATGGGCTGGAAAAATGAGATTTGGAGACAACTGCTGGACTAGAGCCATTACTGACTGGATTCCATGGAACATCAAAAGATCACATGGCTACCCACCTATAAGATGGTCAGACTTCTTTGTTAAGACCCTGAACTATCAGTTTGAGGCTTTTTTTGTTCCTAGAAAGAGCAGATGCCATTGGGCTACACTAGCAAGCAACAGGGATGAATGGAGATGTTACTGGCACCCACTTGAGCAAATTGATGAGTAATGGAATGTCAAGTGATCCAGTGATCAATTATGGGAAATGAGTAGGAAGTGTCTTATAATGTGTTGATGTGGAGATTATTGAGCTCCCAATTAACCCAGCAAGACCCAGCTGCAGGGTTAAGAAAGCGGCCTGGAGTGTGGTAGCAGTTGGGTAGTGGAGGCCAGCTGCCGGGACTGGGTCCCATAAGACGGGGAGGGCTCTCGCCCGTTCCACTCTGGGGCAACCCGAGTGAAAAAAGCCTGGAAGGAGACCCTAAACATAGGGAAAGTTTTGTGTTTTTGTTTGAAGCGTCATACAGCGGTGCAGGACATACTTCTGGCTCTGTGTTTAGGGGTCGCTCCTGGTGAGGTTTGGGGGGCCATGAGGAGTGCTGGGGATGTAACCCAGGCTGATTGTGTGCAGGGCAAGTGCCTTACCTGCTGTACTATCTTTCTGACCACAGTGATTTGGACCAAACCTGGGGATGTTCAGGGTTTTCTCCTGGCTCTCCTTTAGAGCAATGGGAACAGTATAGAATATGGGGGATCAGACCCAGCTTCAGCCACATGTAAGGGGAGCAGCTTACCTGCTGTATTATTCCCCCGATTCCTGAATTCTCTTAAGAGTGCCAGGGAATGGCATCTAATTAGATTGAAGCTGATGGTCTCTCCTTCCCTGTTTGTGCTCTCCCCTCTCTAATTGTTGCTGCATTTCCCCGAGGCTTTTGAGGCTCCTTGGGTCATGCCACTGTTCTGCATGCTGTCACACAACAGAACCATAACTGCTTCCCTGGCTCTAGCACCATCCTCCAAGGGGAATATCTGGCACATCAGACTCTTCATGCTGCCATCATCCCTGTGCGGCAGGGAGATTAAAGCCAGCAGGGGAACGAGTCCGTGCTTAGAATGGTTTTCTTGGTGGTTGCAGGTGAAGATTGCCAAGGATCGGAAATTGTCACAGGAGAATGTAATACATTCAGGTGAGTGGCAGAGGAGTTTTCATTGTACTCGGTGACTGTCACACAGAATGACATTGTCACAGTCCTCTCTTCCCTCTCCTTTCTAATGCTTTCAAAGAAGCACACTGGAGAGGGCGTCACTTTAGATGTGGGAGGAGGAGTGGGAGAGAAAGTTTCCCTCTCAGGAGCATGTGTGATGAGTCTTTATCTGGTGCCTTTTGCATAAATAGTGGGATTCCCATTTAAAATATGGTTCATCAATAAAAAAAGACATAAAAGGAATTTCTATTTTCAGAGACTCATCAGTCAGACAGCTCTGTTGAATATGGACCTCTTCTTGCCATAAAATCATCTATTTATATAAAAACAAGCTGGTGAGGATGTGCCATGTTGAATATATTCAGTCCTTTCAGCATTTCAGTCCCAGTTCACAAGCGAGTGGTTTAAAGAGAGGCCTTTGATGGAAAGGAACTTGCAATAGTGTTTTCATTAGAAAGCTGAAAGAATTTATTGATAGGACATTGCTGGTCTTGGGAGACAATTTGGATTAGTCCTCATGTCTCCTGTCACAACTATTCAGGTTCACAGCAGTTAATGACTCTAAGAGATCCCCTCCTCCAGTGTAGGCAGCCGTAAGCCAATGTTGGGCAGCTTGGCGTGCAGAGCACCTACCGGGGTGCAGTGTGTGCTTTGTCTCTCAGCCTCGAGCCTCTGTTCAGTGACTCTGCAGAGCTAGACTGCGTAGCACAGGGTGATGCCTTATTAGCCACTCTGCTTTGGGCTACTCAACATCTTTCTTTTTTTGCAGAGATGCAAATTAGTCTTTAAAATTTAAGGATTTTGATGATTAATTTCTCATGTCCACTAGACTGAATTTTGTGCTGCCCAATTTCAGAATTCCCCATTGACAACATCTATGAACCCTTTCTTCAGTAGATATGGCATCAAATGAAGAAGCAGTTACCATTCATTTTGATGAAAAATATTTTGAGCAATCTCAGAAGCACCCCCTCCCCCAAGTCCCTTACCTGTTAGCAAATAAGCCAAAACCTGAAGTAACACTCTCTTACCATTGAACAAGAAACAATGTGGTGTACCTACAGCCTTTTACGCAAAGCCTCCCCACAGGAAAGGGTCCTGGACGTGCTCCTACAGTGCTCAGGGTACATACTGCTTTCAAAACATCAAGTGCTAAAACTACTTGTGCCTCTTTGCCTTTTGTGGTAAAGGTAGACATGCTTCAGATTCCTGTTGGTTGGAGGAAAGCAGGTCTCAGTGGAAGCGTTTTGTGAAAGAGAAGCGGCACAGCTTCTTTCACAAAACAGCCACCTCAGTGTCTGTGTAGTCCTGGGAGAGTGTTCCCAGGGGAGAGAGGCACTTGAGTCTATGGCTCTCATCCAGACTATATTGTTTTTCCCAATGTGAGCGGGCCTCATCCAATCCATCGTGCACCTGAATACAACAGAAGGGCAGAAGAAAGCATTCTCTCTCCCTTGCTCTGTACCTGGCTTGTTTAGCTGCAGATCTGTCTGCTTTGGGGCTTGTGCCTCATGCAACTGGTTCTCAGGCCCTCATCTGGGATTGCCTCTCACAGTGGCAGATTGTGGAAACTCTAACCTTCAGAATCAATTCCTTATTTAAAAAATCTCATGTTTTTTTGTTTGTGCATGTGTCTGTCGAACAGAAAATGGTGCAACCAAGCATAGAAGTGTTGGGATGGCACAGGACACGGAGCAAGATTTTACTGAAACAGGCTAATATGATGACTATGAGAAAAATGATTTACCAAACATATACTCTGCATGGGTGGAGTGATAGCACAGCGATAGGGCATTTGCCTTGCACACAGCCGGCCTGGCAAAGCCGGGTTCAATTCCTCCATCCCTCTTGGAGAGCCTCTCAAGCTACCGAGAGTATCTCGCCCGCACGGCAAAGCCTGGCAAGCTCCCCGTGACGTATTCAATATGCCAAATGCAGTAACAATAAGTCTCAAGATGGAGACATTACTGGGCCCGCTTGAGCAAATCAATGAACAATGGGAGGACAATGCTACAGTGCTATACTCTGCATGTATTGTGTCTAATATCTATAAAACTTAAAACGCAGACAACACATTTTCCTTACCAGTGAAAGGTCTTCATTTCAGATGTCAAGCATTTTGATAGTTATTTAGCTGTTAAGTGGTGCCACTGGCAGATCTAGTCGTCTCAGAAGCCTTCTTTCTGTTACACTAGTCCTGTCTTCAACATGTGAATGTGGACGATGAATAAGGAGTGATATTTTCTTCATGCAGTAGGCTATATAAGGTGAGAGGGAAAGGATGCATAAGCAAGTGAAAAATAATTTTGATGGAAAAGACTTGTTCATCAATCTTGCTTCCCCTTCCTTCCTTCCTTCCTTCCTTCCTTCCTTCCTTCCTTCCTTCCTTCCTTCCTTCCTCTTCTCTCTCCCTTCCCTTCTCTTCCCTTCCCTTCCCTTCCCTTCCCTTCCCTTCCCTTCCCTTCCCTTCTCTTGACTTCTCCTCCCCTCCCATCTTTTCTCTTCTCTTCCCTTCCCTCCTCTTCCTTCTCCTTCCTTTCTCTCCCCCTTTGTCCCCCTTTTCTCTCCTTCTCTTCTCTTCATTTTCCTTCCAACCCCCTTGCCTCCCCTTCCTTCTCCTTCCTTCTTTCTCTCAGAGTTAGGTAACAATAAAAACTAATGATGACAGTTATCAGGCATTATTCAGCACTGCACTGTAGCACTGTCAGTTAACTCCCAGCCTGCTGCCTCAAGGAAGACTGCACAACCAAGCTCACTTTCCAGTACACGTCATCTGCATAGTGGGAAATGAAAGTGAAAGTCTTGTCCATGTCGGACAGAGGAAAATACCTGCTGAAAGACTCTAGGTGAAAACAAAAGCATGGCGCCTGGAATCCAATGATACAAAGAGTGATTTAATCAGAAGTCAATGCCCAGCTCAGGCACTGAACCGTGAAGCACACGATCCCGGATCCCTGCACCCTGCTTCTCCCCCAGCTACCAGGACGTTCCTGCTGGCTTTCCTCAGGGCTCCCAGGCCCAAATTATATTCTCTTTGATGTCCACAAGTACCTGTAAAATCACCATGTGATTTGTCTCTTATAAGTTGTAAAGAGCAGAGAGATAGAGGAAGAAAGAACTTACTTAAAAATCCATTGTGTTGGTGCTGGAGTAGGGTAGGGCATTTGCCTAGTATTTGGCTGACCTGGATCCAATCCCCAACATCCCATATCCCAAAACCCAGCCTGCCAAGAATGATTACTGAGTGCAGAGTCAACAATAAACTTTGAGGATGGCTGGGTATGACGTATAAACAAAACAAAACAAAACAAAATCTTGTACATTTCTAGTTACTGAACACTAGATAGGTAATTTCCTATTTATGGGCTTTAATATCTTTAGCTATAAAATGGCCAGAGTTGTAAATTTCATAAAGTTGTGAGTTAGGAGAATGACAAAATGTAAATGAATTTTGTAACAAAAACTAAACAACTGTATAATAAAAATTGAATTCTACTAGAGAGCCTTAGATGAGGTTTAAATATAAAACACGATAGGGCTGAAGACAATACAGTGTATAAAGCACTTGCATGCAGCTGGGTTTGATTCCCAAGGGCCCCATATACCCATCAGGGGTGATTCCTGAGCCAAGAGCCAGAGCCAGGAGCAAATCCTGAGCACCAATGAGTATGGCCCCAAAACAAAACAACAACAACAAAAGAAACATAGTAAAAATGTGAACAGTTATAGTATGAAAATTCCATCTGTTTTAATAAGGGTTCATTTTTCTTTTTACAGAATGAAGTATATATTAGAACAAGCAATCAAGTGTATGTCTGTAGCTTTAGTTTTGAGAACTGGTATTTGTATCAATGCAGGTAACAGCAAAATATATGTAAACATTTTTGTAGAACCTCATGAAAAATGAAATCATTCTTACTATGTTAAAATGCCCTTATATCGATTGCATTAATGCAATTCTGTCTAGATTTTTAATGTCAATTTTAAATTCTTTTTGAAAAAAAATGCAGTGAATCAAAAATAGATGATACTGTGCATAGATTTTGTTTCCAAGCTTGATGTGTGCGTACACAATAGATTAATAATTGAATCTTCTCAGAATGATGAAAGGATGATTTGGACATTTATATCAAACATCAAAAAAACTATTCTCAGTATGATTTTGAATGTATTGCCGAGGTTGTTTTGAAGTAATATTATGACAAAAACCACTTGTTTAGAGAAGTTTTGTTTTGTTTTACTTAATAGACTCTCCTAATTGAGATACTTGTGTGGGAAGCTCCAGATCCTGAACTTGGTAAAAGCACAGAGGAATTTGGGGGCACACAGCCCCCAAGCAATTTTACCTTCCTGAAATCCTAGCAGCTAATCCTTCATTGATCTCACACCCTCTCTGAGGACACTGGAATTTTCTAAGCAGATAGAGATATGTGGAACAGCTTTTGGGGCGCAGCGCGTGAAATTAGCAAGGTCTTTAGAACATGTTGATGTTCATCTTGTAAAATGTCAAATAACAATTTCTGGAACTTTATTGTGCGAAGCACTACTGCACCTTCAGGAGCATTCCCAGATCTGCAAGTCAGAAAGAAAAATAACTCACCCCAACCTGAAAGAGTATTTTCTTGAACAAAGTGCTGAAAAAAATACCCTTCCCACAATATATTTCATCGATCTCACTATGATGTAACCGACACATAAGGCATAGTTTTAAAATTTGAATATATGTTTGCAATCAGTTAATTCGTCTATTTCTGTCTTACAACTAAAGTCAGAGGAATTTTAATGTATTCACATAAAATGTTAGAATATAATTTTTTTTAGTATTACATTTTTAGTTCTTATTTCCTTAGTAATAAGGCATTTTTAAGTTTCTTCCACCTGTTTTGTCTTAAAATAAGTCAAATATATTAACCCTAGATTTCTTCCAGTTTAGGAATTTATTCCATCTAAGTATTAAATTTGTATGTAGTAGATATACAATAGATCATTGTTATATTACTTATAACAAAAGAATATTGAAAAATTTCTGGCTACAATTTCATTTCATTTCATTTCATCATCCTGTTATTCGTCAATTGCCTCGAGCAGGCCCCAGTAACGTCTCTTTCATCCTAGACCTGAGATTATATTCAAGGCTCTTTAGGAGAATGAGACCCATCATTGTTACTGGTATTTGGCATATTTGGCACGCCACGGGGAGTTTGCCAGACTCTGCCCTGTGGGCAGGCTACATTCGATAGCCTGCAAGTTTGTCCAAAGTAGGAATGAGACAATAAGATGTCATAAAAAAAAAGTTCTGGTAAGATGTCGCGCGGCCGCAAATGCGGCCGCGCAGTTCCGGGATCTGAATTTTATAGTCTCTGAGTCTTGGCTGCTGATGGGATTACACGGCGCCAGGGGGCCAGGTGGTGGGTGTGACCCCCGCCTACTGGAATTTGGAGGATCTGGGTGGAAGATGCTCGAATCCAATCCGAGTAGGCTTGGAGGTCTCGGCCCCGGAACCCGCGTGGCTTTGTCCCTCTGCCAGTACCTTCATGTGTGCAGAGAGTGGTCTCAGCATGGGACCCGGAAGCCCAGCAGGAGGCAAAGTGCCAAGACAGACACAGTACCCTACTGGGCAGTAATGTGCGTCTTTGCTCTGCACCAGGAAGTTTATAAAGTTTCTGGCTACAATAGTGTGTTATATATCAGACTAGTCTCATAATGAATTAGGGTGATTGAAGAATAGTTAGAAATGTAAATAATTCTTGGCTTTTGACATAAGAGTTAGAATTAATTCTCTATGTTCAGTAGTTCTGTAAATTATAAAAAATAAAATTGACTCAAAATTATTTTTAGGAAATGCATAAAAATAAAAGTGCCCATTTTGTAGCAATGTTGCTTTGGATGGTCTCTTTTCCTTTTTTCATTCTTTCATTTCTTCATGTAACACCCTTTTATTGAGAGTCTGAAGTGAAAGAAACTCTATTATATGCATTCATTGTGAGCAAACGTAAAATAGCTTTTGTCATCATTGTGCTTCCAATGAAAATATTAATATTTAAAAAACATCACAAAAGTAGATATAAAATTACAATTGTTACTTGTGTTGATAAGGAAAGTATTGATGAAAGCATATAATAGAAAACCTAGTTTTAGTTCATTGAATAATGGGTTTTAGTTTTAGTTCATTGAATAAAACTCAATATATACATGGGTAGGTAGGATATTTAAGCAAGTGCCTGGGGGAGGATAGAGGATTGGGGGCTTGGGGGAGGATTGGGGAGTTGGAGGGAGGATTTGGGGGAGAAGGACTGGAAAGATGGGGTCAAGATTGGGGGAGATGCTTTTTCAAAGAAGCAGCACCTCAAATCCCTGGAGTAGGATGGAACATGACGTGAACTGTGAAGAAGGGAGAGAGACTGAATGTGTTTCTGAGCCCCTCTGTCTGCCCATCATATGTGGGACTGGATACCTGTGTTGAAGCAGTCCTTTGTGATCTGGGTAATTCCAGTCACGGGTGCTTGGCCCCAGTTGTGACTTTGAATTTGAGGGGACCTGAGCAGCACATGAAAGTTTAGTCTCAGGTGCCTGGGGATTACACTGGTTCATTGCGGAATGACTGAGCAGTCACTGAGGGTTTTGGGGTCACAGGGGCTCTGCATCATTTGCTGGCCCTGGCATGCAGAGCTAAACACTGCCTGAAGAACCCATGCCAGGATGGGTTGTTTTTTTTCTTTTTTTATAAAATTTTTTATTAGTGAATCACCGTAAGGTACAGTTACAGACTTATAAACTTTCGTGCTTGCATTTCAGTCATACAAGGATTGAGTACCCATCCCTCCACCAGTGCCCATTTCCCACCACCAATGGTCCCAACATCCATCCCATCAACCCCACCCTATCCCCTCCACCCCACCCTGTTTCTCTGGCAGGACATTCCCTTTTGCTCTCTCTCTTCTTTTGGGTGTTGTGGTTTGCAATAGAGGTATTAAGTGGCCATCATGCTTGATCTATACTCTACTTTCAGTCCGCATCTCCCATCCCGAGCGGTCCTTCCTAGCACCCTTTACTGGGTGGTCCCTTCTCTAACTGAGCTGTCTTTTCCCCCAGCATGCGAGGCCAGCCAAGGAGGCTAAGATCTCAGTCGCAGTTTGACAGAGCACAGTGCAGGGCTGGGCAGGAAATAGTCATGCTGGCTGTGGACTGAGAAGGCAGCAGATCAGACAAAGAGTTACACTTTGTGAGAATCTCCTGGCGTCTGCTTTCGTAGGGGTGTTTATTAGTAGACAGAGGTGAACCGCCAGGGCCAAGGTCTGTTCATTTGCCAGAAATACTCTTGACAATGGTCTCCTGTCCCTAGCTACCCTCTACTATTTGCTAGGAGAGTGTGCAGACCTCTTTAAGGATTAAACCTTAGGAGCAACTTCATTGTTAAAAATGGATGTTACATATTACTAGCCAAAGTGGTGCCACCAATACTGCTGTCATATATCAAGATGGTGCCTACCAGTGATCAGATTCACTCTATAGCTTCTGCCTTCCCATTCCTGGTGGAGTATTACAGAACTGGTGTGCTAGGTGCTGTACACTCCCGTTTTCTAGTCTTTACATTAGAGAGCTCTTTTTCATTGCGGCTTGTTGTCCCTTGGTGATATTTCCTTCTTGGTGAGGTTAGCTTAAGAAACTTCATCAGTACTTGGGGGAGGGAGTGCTCCCAAGCAGTGTTTATGGTAATCCATGGCCAAGCAGTCTGGATTGTTCAACGCTTGGGTGTTGGGAAGCCTGACTGCTTAGACCCAGTGGTTCTAGGGGTGCAAGGGCAAACACTAGGGTGCTTGGAGGATTCCAGGGCTACACTCAAAGGCACTGAGTGAGTACTTGTAGGAAATAGAACCCTCAGGTTCCTATGCAGGCAAGGCATGAGCCTCTGGCCAACTCAGTTGTGTCTCCATCCCTGGTGAGAAAAGTTGGGTCTTTCAACTTTTGGTGTAGATTGTGTGTTTGGGGGAAGAGTTAAAAACAAGTGCTCTCCATTCAGTCATGTTGGCTCTATTCTTCAGTGTTTTAATGACTAATAGGGTGAAAAAACAAAGTCTAGACAAAAAGGAGTGAATCATGAATACTAATATTGACTCGATTAAAATGGCCACATAGAATTAAACTAACAATAGATAGCTTCTGAGTTTCTTCTGAGGTCATTTGAGATTTTTATCCCAACTTCCAGAACATCATTCTCTATGAAATTGCCTTTAATTTTATTTGCCATTTTTCCAGTCGGGTTCTCAAAGGTCATATATGGAAGATAAGAGACATATTTATTTCTTGTCAGCAAATTTAGAAAAGAACAAAGAAAGGTGTATTATTGCCTTAAAAATATTTCTGAGGCTGTTAATCAATGGAAAGCATTTTATCTATGTTGTTAGACTACTTATGATATTAGCATTAAGTTCATAAATTTAAACAGAATTTTACCCTACATCATTTAAATTGATTTAGAAATACTGGAAAACTTACAAGTGGTCAGGATTTTTTGACTAACATGTTACTATAGTTAGTTACCAGTGGCTCCTAATGGATTCTTTACATGGGTATCATACAGATTTACATTGTTTAAAAAGAACAGAGAGATAATAAATTTTAGTAAGGTAATTAGCTTTGTAGTAAGGTAAAGGTAAAGGTAAAGGCCCTCCCGTTGATCGTCGATTTGCTCGAGCGGGCCCAGTAACGTCTCCATTGGAGACTTTGTTGTTACTGTGTCTGGCATATCAAATACTCTCGGTAGCTTGCTGGGCTCTCCGAGAGGGGCGGAGGAATCGAACTCGGGTCGGCCATGTTGGCCGCTTGTAAGGCGAACGCCCTACCCGCTGTGCTATCGCTCCAGCCCAGCTTTGTAGTAATAGGAGAAAAATTAATTATTCTACTTATATGCAAGCTACTGAGAGTTATCTCACCCTCACGGCAAAGCCTGGCAAGCTACCCGTGAGTTATTCAGTATGCCAAACACAGTAACAATAAGTCTGGAGACATTACTGGGTCCGCTTGAGCAAATTGATGAACAATGGGAGGACAGTACTACAGTGCTATATTGCTTTCATTTCATTTTTCATTTCATCATCCTGTTATTCGTCGATTGCCTTGAGCAGGCCCCAGTAACGTCTCTTTTATCCTAGTCCTGAGATTATATTCAAGGCTCTTTAGGAGAATGAGACCCATCATTGTTACTGGTATTTGGCATATTTGGTATGGTACGCCACAGGGAGTTTGCCAGACTCTGCCCTGTGGGCAGGCTACATTCGATAGCCTGCAAGTTTGTCCAAAGTAGGAATGAGATAATAAGATGTCATAAAAAAGATGTCCTGATAAGATGTCGGTTCCGGGAGCTGGTTTTTATAGTCTCTGGGTCTTGGCCGTTGATGGGATTACATGGCGCCAGGGGGCCAGGTGGTGGGTGTGACCCCCGCCTACTGGAATTTGGAGGATCTGGGTGGAGGATGCTCAACTCCAATCCGAGTAGGCTTGGAGATCTCGGCCCCGGAACCCACGTGGATTTGTCCCTCTGCCAGTACCTTCATGTGTGCGGAGAGTGGTCTCAGCATGGTGGTGGCTGGTCCTGGAGGTCTTCGGCTACCGGAGCCCTGGTCGGGATGGGGAGGAAAGCTCAACCCGCTCCCCTCCAAGGGGCCCCGGTGAGGAACAGCCAGGCGCGGGGGCAGGAGACTGCACTGTTCTCGTCCGGGAGCTGGATTTTATAGTCTATATTGCTTATCTACGATTTATCCCATCTTTTTCTTGCTTGTTTTTGAGTCACATCTGGCTGTTGTCCGGTCTCACTTCTGACTGTACTCAAGAGTCACTTCTGGCAGTGCTTGGGGGAACATATGGGGTGCCTGGAATTGAACCCAGGACAGGAGTGTGCAAGACAAATACTTTACCACTATACTATCTCTCCAGCCCCAACTTTTCTACCTCCTTCCCACCAATAGCCATGATTACTATTTGAAAACCACGTGGGTGTAGTAAGATGGCGCATGGCTACTTTCTGGGAGAGCATAAATCACATTTGATTTCATCTAATCAGGAAACTCTGTTTTCTCATACACAACAACTACTTCAGAGTTTACCTGATCTTGTCCAAATGATTTAGAGCTTTTTTAAAAAATGATGGACACTCTTGTCTGGGGTGCCACAGAGCTAGTACAGTGAATAAGGCACTCTCCTTGCATCCAGTCAACCTGGGTTGGATCCCTACCACCACATACCATGAACCTCACTAGGAGTGGTCCCTGAGCACAGATCCAAGAATAAGTCTTAGCCGAAAGCACAGCTAGATGTTCCCCTACCCTTAACCCTCAAAATAAAACACAAGCAAATAAATAAGAAGATGTTCTTGTCTATAAGCAGAGGAATAGCTTCTAAATAGTTGTATAGTACTTTTTTATATGTGAGAGTCTCCCTGAGGGTTTGTTGGTAAGACAGAGGAACTGAGTATATTTTACAAAGCTGCATCTACCCTTGATGCTTCCACAGTGTATTTTGCCTGAAGTCTGATAAGGCTCTGGTCTTTTGAGTCATGAGAATAAAGTATTTCCCTTTATCTATTCTGTCATTTGACATAGTCTTCTAATGCTTGCAGCTGATTTAATTATCTTCTGATCTCTCGTGTTAGCTTTACTACTGACATTTTCTCTTGTTCATATGACATTTATTGTCTAACTAGTCAGTATTTCATGTGTTACTAGTCTTTTTCCTCCAAATCTAGAAGGCTATGAATTTTTTATTGTCTGACTATCCACTCAAAGAATATTTGTTGCATTAAAAGGAAACGTGGCATTTTTTAAAGTATGCTTGATATGAGGAGATACCTGCTTCTTATTAAAACCTTTAACGGGCAGAGGGATTAAATTAATATTTTTTAAAAAGTGCTTGATCTGCAGTTTTTTAAGTAACAGAGGCAGGATATTAATAGTGTTACTCTTTAGTGCTATTAAAACTACTAAATTGCCACTCAGTCTGCTCTTCTGTGCAAAGCAAACTGAAATGAAGCGATCTGGTGTGAATGAAAGGCATGTGTAAATTATCTTTTTGCACACTGATAAGCACAATTAATACTGCAATATAGTTCACCAATTTCCAAAAGATAATAATATTTATTTAAAAATAGTCAACAAATTTGATTCATCAGTTCACATGCTTATCAAAAATGTAAAATATTTTAAACAAGGAATTCTTTGAGCTGAAAAATGTGAAGATCTGAACCTTTACATTTCAATTGTATGGTTCTTATAGTTCCTATCTTTCTAGATATCTATTGGGATATCTAGAAAGATTGTACTGGGAGTGGGTGGACCTCCCAAGAAGTGCTCAGGAAGCCTGAGAATCCCACCAGCAATTTTCAGCCACTTTAAGTATTTACTAACATAAATTTGAGAATGTGTTCATTTGAGGGGTATTAGCTGGTGACTACTAATTGGTTGGAACTAGAAAAGTATAAATTAAGCTCCAATATTTGGCGTGAAGAGATTGCCATGTTATAATTTTCAGTGATAAATTTTAAATGAATTTATGGGGAAGGCACATGGGAGGTTTGATATTAATGGCACAGAATGACTTGAGGTTTGGAAAAGAATAGGGTAGAGCAGTTTTGCATTCATTGGAAAAAATTTTGTAGTATGCCTATGACTATAAATAGATTGGGCTATAAACAAATATGTGTGGGATGAGATTGAGGTGACATAACTCATTTGAGGTGGTCAGAAATTAAAAACAAAAATTCAAAAAAAGCAAAAGATAAGAAATACAAATGTTCTTATCCATTTTTCTTACCATTTTAATAAGTCAGAATTAATTCAATTTAATTCCAATCTAACCAATTCTCTTTGCTTTCTATGAGGCACTGTGTCCATTCATGGAGAAAGGACTACACTCAACCCATTCCTTTTTATTTATTTATTATTACGTTAACTAATGTCCTTCTTTTTCTCACCCATGCTGTTGTTATGCTTTCCTAACTGACCTTTCTTCCACCTCTTTCCCCCTATCATTTCCATGGCCAAATTGAATTCTGAAACCTCAGACTGTGCACATACTTTATTGTTCAAAAGATTAGATGTTTCTCCAGAAACAAAGTCAAATCTCTGAAGAGAGTTTTTTCGGGTTACTGCTGTGCTGATAAATATCTTCTTCAATTTAATACTTCCCCACACATCCAGTGACTTGTGAGGAAGCCTTGGGTGCCCTTAAATGTACTCTGCATGGTAGATCTCCAATACTTTATTTAGATTTTATCTTCTGCTTGGAATTGCAATTCCAAACTCTAATACTCATTCACTCTATACACACATATAATTTATTGAGGTAACATTGATTTATAAGATTGTAAATGTTTCTATGTTTTAGGGTTGTAATTTGCTACATGTCCACCACCAAGGTGTCAATGTTCTACTACAACCCAAGGAAGCTTTTTCTTCACTCCTTCCTGCTTTACAGGTTGTCTTATTACCCACCCACACCCTTTTCATGCCAAATGAGGCCTTCTGAATCTCTTCTCAGAACCCCCTTTTTTCTACAGTGGAGAGCTACTTTCTTTGTATGTCTAAACACCACTTTATAAATCCCCAGTTTATCAGTTTCCAATGAGAAGAGTCAGGTTTGTTTTGAATGTTCTTTTTGCATGCTGTACTGCAAACCTCTATATATCCTGCCTCCATTTAGACATATTATATTACTAGCACGCAATACCTCTTTGTTGAAGTACTATGCTACTGACATCAGAGCCAATCTTCAGGTTCTAGAGATGTGTATAGTGACTTAAGTAAACTTCCCTGGTTCCCATCCTCTGAATGATGTGGAGTCACTAAGATAATGACCTTAACTCCACTTTCCTCCATAATCTATGTATATACAAATATTACTAAAGCATTTGTGCTGGGTGGTAAGTAAACAAATATTTTAAAAATTCCTATCTTTCTAGATATCTATTGGGATATCCCAATAGATATCTAGAAAGATAGTACTGGGAGTGGGTGGACCTCCCAAGAAGTGCTCAGGAAGCCTGGGAATCCCACCAGCAATTTTCAGTCAGGTTTTCTGCTGGTTGAATGCAAGCTCCCAATTGTTCAGACACTGCAGTGCTACTCCAGCAGTGCAGGGGACCTTCAGGCCAGCCCATTGGTGCTTGGGGGCCTCCAGGACTGGGTGTGCACCTTAACTGCTCTACTATCCAGCCTCACAAGTTTCTTAATTTCATGAAAAAGAAAAATCAGAAGACAATTGTATATCAAATATGCTTTTTGAATAAGATAGGATAAAAAAGTCTAATAACATCAAAAGATGCCTTTTGGAAGGCAATCAAAAGCAGTTTCCAGCATGGCTACAGGGAGATGTGATTTATAAAGTTTGATCTAGGCTAAAAGACATACTAGCTTCAAATAGGGAATGTGACATAAGAATACAGGTTCAGGTCCAATCTCTGCCTCTTATTAAATGTGTAACCTTGAACATATTTCAAAAATCTCTGTGCATCTTCATTTCACAACATGGTGTGGTTTGAGGACTGAATGAGATAATTCACATAAAGTACTTGGTGCAGTGTCTGGGAATTATAAAGGCGTCAAGTAATGTTTGTTGCTATTTTATTATTCTTTCTCAATAGTGAGGTATCCCCAGTGGTATTCTGTACTGCAAACCATAGATGCCAGATTTTTGTTTTCTTTATTTTATTGCTCAAAGCTTGCTCCTGGTTCTATGCTCAGGAGTCACTCCTGGTGGGGCTCAGTGGAGACCATATAGTGTACCAGGGATCAAACCCAGGTCAGCCTTATGCAAGTCAAGCATCTTTTATACTATTTCTCCAGTCCAACTGTCACTGTCACTATCACTGTCACTGTCCTCCTGTTGTTCATCGATTTGCTCGAGTGGGCCCAGTAACGTCTCCATTGTGACACTTGTTACTGTTTTTGGCATGTCGAATATGTCATGGGTAGCTTCCAGCCCAACATAT
Source organism: Sorex fumeus (assembly GCF_029834395.1). Taxonomy (NCBI): domain Eukaryota; kingdom Metazoa; phylum Chordata; class Mammalia; order Eulipotyphla; family Soricidae; genus Sorex; species Sorex fumeus. The sequence goes on from NW_026606188.1 coordinate 6,271,284, forward strand.
TTAATTATTATTTTTGACACATTAGGCTTTCCTGTATTTGGAGCTTGCTTGCAGGATTGCTCAGAAAGTTTCACACAGGGAACTGAACTCAGAACTCCCACAGACCAACCTTACACTCAGTTCATGAGCCATTTTTCTGATGCAAGATGTTTTACTAGCATAGAATGGTTCATTAGTATTAAGTCTAGGTAAATCTAATTAGTGACCATTAATGTACATAATTACACTGGATAAAAATCTATCTTTTTACCTTATCTTATGGGAAAGTTTCATAGAAGAATACAAAGCTCAATGAATGAGAACAATAACACAGAAGGTTCAACTAGCATCAACCAGCTCAGTAAACCCTCAATGACTTTATAGTAACACCTCTGTGAGATATAAAAATGATCAAAAATGGATTTTTCTTTTCTATTTTTTGATAATTCTATTTTTGCATTTGTGTTGTAACAAATAATATGAAGAAAATTTGCTTGTGCCTGCTAAGGGTGCTGGCTTAGGGGTGGGTGGGAAACTGGGGATATTGGTGGAAGGAAGGTTACATTGGTGGGGAGATTGATGTTGGGCATTGAATACTGTATTATGAACAACTTTTTAAAAAATGCTGCTATAATGTAAAAAATTATCTTCACATTTGGAACTTATGTATGAAGTAAATCTATTCAGTAAATCTATTTAAATTTGTCAAAATTCCCTGACTCATTTTTATACAGAATCATTAGAATTAGAACATAGTCCTAGAAAAAGAAATGTCTAGCAAACACCTTTTTTCCATATTGCTAAACTCCAAACTCCCTACTCAGGGAACATTTTGACTTCTGGTGATCTCTGAAATTAATATATTTACCTAGGCAGGGAAAATGTTAGTTATTTTCTCCATTTACTGTGAAAATAGTGAACTAATAATATCACAAAAAGCAATTATTAATAAGTGAGTGATTATACAGTCATCTTACAAACTTGAGGAAATGATCATTTAAAAAATGATTTGTATTTATAAGGTTGTTAATGATGGTTTGTTACAGTCAATATACAACACCAATCCTTCCACCATTGCTCCTTCCCACCACCATTATTTACAATTTTCCCAAACACTACTCAAACCTGCCAATAGCAGACTTGACCATATCCACGTGGTAACCAAGTTCATTGAGGTTTCATGAGAGTTCCAGATGCCACTCTGTCTAATGATCATTGATTTAAAAAAGACCTTTGATTCTGTTGAGACTGAAGCAGTCATTGAAGTGGTCATTTGGTCCTAACCAAACAGAGTGTTCAAACTCAGTACATCAGGATCCTCCGTGAGCTATATTATGGATTCACCACCAGGATCTCACCATTCTGCAAGGAAGTGATCATCAACGTTCAGCAGGGTGATACCATTTCACCGAAACTCTTCAGTGCCACCATTGAAAATGTCTTGCGACAACTGGAATGGGAAGGATGGGAGTGAAGATAGATGGTTGGCAACTACACCACCTCCACTTTGCTAATGACATTGTTTTAATAACAAACATTAGCCAAGTGGCACAAATGCTGGCTGACTTCGACCATGAGTGTGTAAAGGTCAGACTGCTGCTGAATCTCACAAATACGATGTTTAATGAGAAATGAACTAGTCCCTGACGTTCCATTTGCTCTCAACAGAATGAATATTTCAGAATGCAGCAGCTATGTGTACCTAGGTCGAGAACTCAACATGATCCAACATGAGCTGCACAGGAGGAAGAAAGCGGTTTGGAACGCCTTCAAGAGCATCAAAGAAGTTGTTATAAGGATGAAGAAACTTCGGCTCCAGGCACATCTTTTCAACTCCACCATTCTTTCTGCATTAATATATGCCTCAGAGACCTGGGCCCCATAAAAACAGGACAAGAATGTTATTCAGATCACCCAAAGAGGAATTGAAAGAGCTATGCTTGGAATATAACATTTCACTCAAGTGAGAGAAGAAATCGGAGTTCCAACCTCCATCAATGATCAAATATTAGGGACGCTGTCTTGTTTGCCAAGGTGTCAAAAATCAGATGGGCTGGACACATAATGTGATTCGGAGATGACCGCTGGACTAGAGCTGTTACTGACTGGATTCCACTAGACATGAAAAGGATGCATGGCCACTCAGTCGCTTCATGTTTCTGGAGCGAGCAGAAGCCATTGGGCTATACTAGCACATGACAGAGACGAATGGAGACGTTACTGGAGCCATCTTGAGCAAATCAATGAGAAATGGGATGACCAGTGATGGTGGCACGTGATTGCTTGTTATGAATCACAAATCACACAAATCACAAATCATCCTGTTATTCGTCGATTGCTTCGAGCAGGCCCCAGTAACATCTCCTTCATCCTAGCCCTGAAATTATATTCAAGGCTCTTTAGGAGAATGAGACCCATCATTGTTACTGGTATTTGGCATATTGGCTATGCCACGGGGAGTTTGCCAGACTCTGCCCTGTGGGCAGATTGTTATGAATAATTTGCTAAAAATGATCAGAAAAGGTTTCCCTAGAAAAAAGTGTATGAAGATTGTTGTTTCTCACCATGGAGCCATTAATCCTTGTATAAGAGATTACTAACATGTTGTTTTAGGTTAAGCCATGTGTGTTACTATTTTCTTAACTGAGATTGGTTCTACTTTACATCCCATTCAATGTTGTGCCCTATTCCTGGTATATCAGTGGTGTAGAGTTTGAGATGTCACAGAGCTGCCAATACAGCCACATGCTCCAGGAATTCTAAAATTTTGAATGAGGTGATACAGTGCTGTCCTCACATTGTTCATTGATTTGCTGGAGCAGGCCCATTAATGTCTCCATTGTGAGACTTGTTGTTGTTACTGTGTTTTGGCATATCGGATACATCATTAGTAGCTTGCCAGGCTTTGCCGTGCGGGAGGGATACTCTCGGTAGCTTGCCAGGCTCTCTGAGGGGGTGGAGGAATCGAACCTGGCTTGGCCGCACAAGCCATGCACAAGGGAAACACCCTACCGCTGTGCTATTGCCCCAGCACAGTGGGTAGGGCATTTTCCTTGCACACAGCAGACCTGAGGTGATACAGAGGGAATTAAATTTTTAACTAGATGGTGATTAGTCTGGAAGCATCACTATGTGTGTTGATCTCTTTCTAAATTTATTTATGAGTCTCTGGATCATGGCTGATTAATGAGCTTATATGGCACCAGAGGCAGATCATGGGCATAACTGCCAGGCTCCTAGAGGAACAGGGAGATGGGGAGAGCTAGCCCATCCCCGACTCCATGAGAGCTTGGAGATTTCAGCCACAAACCCTGCATACCTGAGTTTTTCAAGATCAATTTCTGGATTAGGCTTATCCCGACTGGTGGAGTCTGACTCTGAGCATGACAGTGGTTGTGGAGTGTGGAGGTTTTCAGCTTCTGGGTTTCTATTTAGGCAGTTTGTGAGTTCACCTGCCCTTATTCTGAGTGTCCTGGATGAAACTCAAACTGGTGCAGGGTCTGGAAGCATCTCTGCAGCTTGTTGATCTCTTTCATGATTTAGCAATGATCATTTTTTTATAGAGGCAGTTGATCCCCAGTGGTGCTGGGAAGGGCAGGGGAGACTTGCTGTGTGCAAGTTTAACTGTTCAGTGCTGGGTTGTAAATGCATACCAGAGTTACTAGATTTTATTTTGTTTTTCAGTTGTAGGTGAATTAGAGTCAATGTTCTCAGTCAACACTGAGATAATTCGCAAACTATTGCAAATAGAGAAGACAAGTATTGACTAAACAGAAGGCACAGTCATAGGAAATTCTCTAGTTTTTCATTTGAATCTTAATTTTAAACTATGAACTATGTATTGCTGTAATTTTGTCAGAACACTGCCATATAGCTCAATAGATTGGGAATCTAACAACAAAATGTCTCATCACAAAGTGGAAAGTGTCCTTGATAATCATTTATACCCTTTGGCCGATCAATGGGTATATTATATGATGTATGATATAGTTCTGATTGTATGCATTGTCAATAAATGATTAATTGCACCGACTGGATTAATAATTAACCATTCTAAAACAACTGAATGTTAAAATTCTTCTTGAACTGCTTAGACATTCCAAGAGAAGTCATAATAGTGTCACTATGAAATTGAAATGAGTCTATTGAAGATTGCATTTTTGAACTGCAAAAAATTTAGGTGACTTTATGTCACACAAGAATTTAGCAATGGTCCAGTATGGTAATAGTTCTCTCTTCAATTTTGCCATCAAAGAACAATATATCCAACTCAAATGTTATTCTCTGTTATATGGAATCCTACCAAATCCTACTTTGACCTTTGTGAACTTTGAAGCAGATGACCTAGAACTTGGCAAAGATAATGGTACAGATCATACTTTAGGTGTACAAACTCTTTAAGTGGCTTACATTGTTCACTTTCATTTGCTAAATTGCTTGTTGGAACATTCCTTGTACCTAGTTAAAGATGGTGATATAAAGACACATTTATTTCATGCAATATTTTATATAACCAAGTCCAAATTAACTGTAGAAATTGAGGAGTGGAGAGGCAAACGGCATGGAGTTCATTAAAATCCTAAGCTGATTCTTATGTTTCAGATATGTTTTATCTTTTTCTACTTCTGAATCCTTTATAGTGCTGCAAAGTTAGAACAAAAGAGAGATTGACTTATATATCACTGTGACCTTTCTTTCTACACATTGATGAAGAAGGTAATGAGCAGTGAAACAGAGAGACAGAGTGAGTGGGTGGCTGAAAGGGGGGCGGAGTTCTCACATCATCTGCTAGCATGTTAGCCTCACAGCATCATAAATTGATTTTTATTGGTTTCTGATTTCTATTTTTTACCAATTTGGTGAGTACAATATATCTTGTTTTTATTTCTGAAGAAGCCTGAATTCAGGTCGCGTAACATATACACCACTTCTTGCCTTTCCAAAACTGCCCTGTTGCCTTATGCTGAATTATCTGCTTAGTGAGAAACTTTTATTGCTTTTGGCAAGAAGGCAGATTTAATGAGAGAGTGCGGTCTGGTATTTTGTCATAAAATGCAGCTATGCCTTATTTCTTGAGTACACATTGAGCTAAGAATACAACAGAACCCTTGCTCAAACAGCTTCAGGAGACAGCAGGCTAAACAAATCTGGGTAGATGAGAAAATAATTATTACTAAGTATTTTAGCTATTTGCCCTCAGAAGTCAATGGTAAGATCTGGATTATATAGAAGTGAGAGAGGCGATTATGAGGCAAAGGAAAGGACAGACAAAAGCAAAAGTTTTGTTGAATTTTTTTTCTTCCTTTCAACTCATTTAGGAGGGATGCATTTTTGTCCTGGGTTTTTATAATGTACATATTGTGAAATGTGTTTTTTGAGGGTGGTGTTTGTTGTTGGTATTTGTGTGTGTGCCCAGGGACTGGTGATCTGTGTGTGATGGATGGTACTTGTAAGCACTTATTGTTGTGTGTGGGAATAAATGTTATTGTGTGTATATGGGAGGAGTTGTTGCTAGCAGCTGTGGTGGTGATACTGTATGCATATATGTATTTTCTGGGAGTGTGGGTTTAGCTTCTGTTCAGGCAAATCACAGAATTAATATTTTGCGACTTTAATAAGCGAGTCTTTTGATATTGTTAGTTTATGAAGAAGCATAGATGGGTGTTAAGAGGCTATTTGCTTTCAAGTCTTACTGACAGCTAGTTCCTCTACTGGGAAAATCCTAAAGCTAGTCTGTGGGAAGTCCTGAGGTACTTCAAAATTAACCACTCATAAACTCTGATTGCTGAGAAGACTAGTTGAATTCACCTCAAGTTTTTAGGAGAGAATGAAAGAATGGGTATGTAATAAACAATGTGAAAATGAGGAGAGGTAGAGCCATGTGTGAAGAGAGAATCAGAGTTCTCTTGAACTTTGTGCATCTCTGATATATTTAGCACAATATTGTCCATTTCTCTGTAAAAATTCTCTTTGGTGGGCTGCAAAAATAGTTCAATGGGCAGGGCACTCGCCTTGCACAGGCCAACTCTTGTTCCTCAGCATTCCGCATGGTCCTCTGAGCACTGCCAGGAGTGATTCCTGAGTGTAAGGACAGGAGTAAGCCCTGAGAATTCTCTGTTATAGCTCAAAAAACAAACCAACATCAAAGAAAAACACCACCAAAAATTCTCCTTGATTGCAGAGGTAGACAAATTCTCCTTGATTACAGAGGTAGACTGAATTCTTAGGGCACTTCTCTGATTCTTTGTAGCATTTGCAAATTAGCCAAGGATAAACTGACTAATTACTGTGGTTCTGGGTGGCATCACAAATGGCAAAGCAAAACCTTTTAAGTCAGTTTATCTGGACCAAAATTCATCTATGCACCAAAACTAATCCTGATTCATATTAAGCCATAGTATTCCCCTGGGGACATGGAATAACTTTGCTTCCATAGGTAACTTTTTTATTCAATATGCAAATGGAAAAAGGGAGAAGTACCTTTTCTTTTAATTTTCCAGGAATATGTGTACTAGGTGACTCAGTTTCAGTGATTGCAATGGTCAAAAAAAGAATAATTGCTTTTTTGATTCTGTGAATGTTTCATCTTTAGAGGTGTATCCAAAAAATCTATGTCAGCTGACTGTAGAGGAAATATCTTTAATGCCTCTGCTGCCACCAAGTCTTCTCAGAAGACTGGATCAATGTCTCTGTATCAATAGGAGAAGCTGGATGCCTTGAGCAGCCTGGTTCTAAGGAGACAATCTCCAGGCTTCCAATACTTACAGAGGTCAGACAGACAAAAAGCAATGGGTAGTAATGAAGCTTAAGAAATGGGGAATATTGGGGACGGCATGAAGCTGGAGAGTATAACTCCCAGGTCAAGGTGGCAGCTGCTGTTTATCGAGTCAGTTGTTGCCTAGAGAAAATCAGAGCACTCTGCTGGAGGAACATTTCTTCTCATAGTTTCTCTCCATACCCAATAGATGAGATTGACCGTGTTGGGATCATATAAAATAAAACTTATGAGTGAGACATTGTGTAGGACTAGGAGAATCTCTGATATGAAAAGCTCTTGTGGAGGTGTTAGCTCTTTGGGCCTGTCATCACAGAACACCACTCCTGAAGTAGCTTGACCAACAGAATGCACTTTCTTTCCCATGGTTCTTGAGAAGGAAATCTGGCGTCAAACACTGTTGGCAGGTTTGTTTTTTTTGGGAGGTCTCTTGCCTTGGCTTGAGATGATGCTTTCTCTCTGGGTCCTCCGCGAGCTTTTCTCTGTGTTCAAGCATCCCTGGAGTCCCTTTGTGGGTTGAAATTTCCTTTTTTAATATAAATAAGGACAGCGTTGAGATTGGATTAGTGCCCACTCCAGTGGCCTCATTAGAATTCCAAGACTCTTTAAATGCCCTTTATTTAAGCACAGTCACACTCTGAGGTACAGGGAATTAAGACTTCAGTCTATACATTTGGGGTGGGGAGATAATTCAGCTCAAGGCAGTACCCAACTGTCTTTCTCCTACAGAAGCAGTCAGTTTAGGCATCTGAACTCCATTTTTTTTCATTTGGACATGTAGACAACTATGTATTACAAACAAGAACAACTCCAGCATCACACATGCGGTGGCTTAATTAATGGTTTATGCTTATCCCTAGACAAGAATCCCAAAAGAAACTTGTGATTATAAAGACTCACTGGAAAGAGACTAGAAACGTTTGACTCCTGCCACAGAATCAACTTTTTCATCATGTGAGCCCTTTTCCCATTTTAGAGATGGTATTGTCCTTAAATAGTTAGTAATTGGTACTTCAGCGCCTTCCAGCAGTTGCTACCAAACACAGTTACTGTTCTTTAAGACAGAGCATCTGTGGTGAGAAATGGTAGTTTATGTCTGATATTTGTTGCTGGAGACTAGGAAGTCAATAACTGGTTTGCCTTCCAGAGAAAGGTACCTACTTGGAAGACGAGAACTCCTAAAATTGCCTTTTTTCTAGTAAGTCAGGGTGTTTTTACCTCTTATGGGGAAAGTAGAGCCTAGTAGGAACTGAGCATCCTATGAATATGCTCAAAACTCTTCACTTAAAAAAAACACATGTGTGCCTTTTGTTGGTTGGCATATATAACATGATTGATCTTGTAATTTAAGAATTTGGCATTGAATGTTCTCATGTCCCGTTTTGCTAACTGTACTTGATTGCTAGATGAATCAAAATGCTGCTGTCAGGGCTAAAGTATTCTTGCAATCTTGTGGGGAGAACATGAAAATATCATATCACATCTGGAGACTCAGAAAGTGGTCTTTTGGAAAAGCACGAGATAGCAAACATCTGGAAGGGAATGCTTCATGGAAATTATTCTCAGTTCCTCCACAGATAAAACTGAAATTCAGGACCCTGAGGATGCCAAGCACAAGGCCATGAGTTTGATCCCTGGTGCTGTCTGGATCAGCTCGGTATAATTTCAGGGACTGCTCTCAGGGACTCTCTAGTATATGCTAACAGAGTAAGCAATTTTTGGGGACCTGCAATGAAGTGTGCATGAGCTCTATAACTAAGGTGTTTGGCCCCTGAAGAACACAACTAAAACTGTTTGAGCTCTGGTCAAAGTGTGACTTCCAGCAAACCCTACAGAGATGTTTGTGACGTTCTCCACTCAGAATGTGCTTGAGCATCACAACTAAAGAAGGGTGACTCCCTGGAGAACTCATGTACAACTTGCACAATATATGTGCCCCATCTTTTCAGGGAGGTCTGTAGCCAACGGTGCGAAGATGTAAGTTTCTCATTCAAATGTGCTAGCACTTCAGCCAGCACCCTGACACCAGCAGCAGCACAGGAAATGAAGTGAAAAACCAAAAAAATGGAATAAGGGAGTAGGGATATAGCTAAATGGTGGAAAGCATGCTTTTGTTGTCAGATTCTGGCTTTGCATCTAGCACCTCCCACCCATAAAAGAAAAAAGAAAATTGAATTTACATTTCAAAAGCTCTAGGTTGTCCTCCTGGGTTATAAAGGGAAATCAAAATAGTTAATCATTGTTGTTTGTTTTGAAGAAAGGTGTTGTGTCTGGTTATGAGTGCTCCAAACCACAGAACACATGTCTGCAAAGGAGGAAAAGAATCAAGGAGACAAACTTGAGGAGTGGAAATGGGAATATCTTCCTATCTAGAGTCACAGTGAGTGTCAGCAGACTTCCTAAGTCCCAGTCTATTTCATTCCAGTCACTTAGATTTGTTTTCTGTCCTTTGAGTTCAATTAAATGCCCAGTGTGTCTTTATAGCCAATATTGCTCTTTGTTCTAGAGGTTAAAATGTTTTGTTTCTTCTTTTCCCTTTTCAATTCTTTATTTAGGCAGGATAATTTATAGTTTTGTAAATAACAAACTTCAGCTCCACTTCCACCAGTACCAGGGCCTTTCCACCAATGTCTCATGCCTCCTCTTACTTCCCACCCTATGCTTTTAGAAAACTCATTAAAAATTACCATTTGGGTCACACATTTGCAATAATGTTACTGATTATGGTTTTGATGTATAATTATCTTACCACACTACCACCAAAGTGCCCTGGATCCTCCATCAGTGTCTTTATGTTGTATCAGTTCACCTCATCATCCCTAAACCCTATCAGCTGCCCCTCTTAATTGACATTTTTATTTCTACAGTGCCAAAGATTTGAAACATTCTATTCCCATACTACCATCTTCCCACAGATAAGTGAGCCCAACAATATTTGTCCTATCTCTTAGCCATGGGACATTGGTGGAGGGGAGCTGATACGGGTGATGGGATTGGAGCTGAAATACTGCATGCCTGAGACTTCAATTTATTAGAATTTACAGCATATAAATTAAAGTGCCAAAATAAAAATCAGAATGAAAAAGAAGAAGCAAAACATTTCAACCTCTCTAAGAAAATGGTAGAAAGACACATTGGATATCTCAATGAACTTAAGGAACAGAAACTCAAAGAATTTACTTTGCTTAACATGAACCTCTCAGGTTCACCAAAGTTGAATCAAACTTTTTCACTTTTTGTGAAAAAGTTCTGTTTCTTAAAAATATATTTAAACTTAAAAATTAAGACTTTGTGATTTGCAAGTCCATAATAGTTTCAGCTGTACAATATTCCAGCACCAGTCCTACTACTAGTGTCAATTTTCCTCCACCAATGTCCCCAGGTTCCCTGAGACCCCCAGCCTGCTTCCTTAACAGGCACATTTTTTAGTTTGGTTGCTGTAGTTTCAGTCTCATGCTTTCAGTGTTTTGACTCTCTCTCTCTCTCTCTATATATATATATATATACATATATATATTCTGTGTATATATACACACACACACATATATCACTTGACTTCCCATTACTCATTGATTTGTTCGAGTGGGTGCCAGTAACATCTCCATTCTTCCCTGTCGCGTGCTAGTGTAGCCTAATGGTGTCGGTTCGTTGTAGGAACACGAAGAGCCTCAAACTAATCGTTCAGGGTCTTGACTAAAAAGTCTGACCATCTTGTAGGTGGACAGCCATGCGGTCTTTTGATGTCCTGTGGAATCCAGTCGATAATGGCTCTACTTCAGCTGTTGTCTCCAAATCTCATTACGTGTCCAGCCCATCTGATTTTCTTTCTTTTTTCAAAAAATTTTTATTAGTGAAACACCATGAGGTACAGTGGTAGACTTACAAACTTTTGTGCTTGGGTTTCAGTTATACAATGATCCAGTACCCATCCCTCCACCAGTGCCCATTCTCCATCATTTACATTTTTTTAAAAATTTTTGTTAGTGAAACACCATGAAGTACAGTTGTAGAATAACAAATTTTTGTGCTTGGGTTTCAATTGTACAATGATCAAACACCCATCCTGCCACCAGTGCCCATTATCCACCACAACAGGTCCCAGTATCCCTCCCCCTCCCTCCGTCCAACTCTGCCTCTGTGGCAGGGTATTCTTTTTTGTTCTCTCTCTCCTTTGGGTGTTGTGGTTTGCAAAAGAGGCATTGAGTGGCAATCATGTTTGGTCTATAGTCTACTTTCAGCATGCTTCTCCCATCTTGGGAGGATCCTCCCAACACCTTTTATTTGGTGCTCCTTTCTCTATCTCAGCTCCTTTTCCCCCCCTAGAGTGTGTGTCTGGCCTCCAAGCCATGGAGCAAAACTCCTGGTACTACTCTCAGCCAATCTTGTGTGTTAGTCTCCTATTTTGTTACTTTATGTTCCCCAGATGAATGCAATCTTTCTATGTCTATCCCTCTCTTTCTGACTCATTTCGCTTAACATGATACATTCCATGTAGTACCACTTGTATGTAAATTTCATGACTTCATCTTTTCTAACAGCTACATAGTACTCCATTGTGTAGATGTACCAAAGTTTCTTTCTTTCTTTCTTTCTTTCTTTTTTTCTTTCTTTCTTTCTTTTCTTTTTATATTTATTTATTGAGTCACTCTGGGAAAAGTTACTAAGCTTTCAGGTATAAGTCTCAGTCATACAATGATCAAACACCTTTCCCTTCACCAGTTCTCATTCTTCACCACCAAGAACCCCAGTATACCCCCCCTCCCACCCCTCCAAATGCCTGTGAGGCAGATGATTTCTACTTAACTCTTCTCTACATTGATTACATTCATTATTTCGACAAAAGATGCACCATTATTGTTTAGAATTTCCCCCCAAATAATCAGAATTGCTGAAAAGGCATTGTGAAATATTTTGTTTTCTATAGCTGGTTATGAGAATCATATAATGTCACACGGCCACGATTTTGGATTTCTGCAAAGAGCCAGATAATTACGAGATTGGTTTCTGTGTGTCTGGTGTTGTGGCCGTGCTGGAGAGCCGCTCGTGGGGGGCAACTTGTGACCTCGGTAGGGCGTGCTGGTACTGCCCCGCTTCCCATGAGACTGCAGTTGCCCTGTCACCGCCAGCTAGTATCCGGCTTTCCTATAAGCTCTGAGGTGACTGCCACCTTGCTGCCAGGGGGAAAAGGCGGAAGGGAGCAACACCCTTTCCCTGCTGGGGAGGCATGGCGTTGTAGTTTAACGCACGATCCATTCACTTTTCTTCTGCAAGCTGCTGGGTTCTGGACTAAGTCCTTTTGCCTCTGGAGCCATGACCATAAGAGCCACTTGTGGGGGGCAACTCGTGACCTCGGTAGGGCATGAAGGACGAGCCAGTACTGCCCTCCTTCCCATGAGACTGCAGTTGCCCCTTCACCGCCGGTTCATACCTGGCTTTCCAATACGCTCTGAGGTGGCGGCCACCTTGCTGCCCGGGGGTACCAAAGTTTCTTTAACCAGTCATCTGTTCTCGGACACTCAGGTTTTTTCTAGATTCTGGCTATTGTAAAGAGTGCTGCAATGAACAAACAAGTGCAGATGTCACTTCGACTATACTTTTTTGCCTCTCTGGGATATATTCCCCGGAGTGGTATTGCTGGGTCAAATAGGTGCTCCATTTCTAATTTTTTGAGAATCGTCCATACTGATTTCCAGAAGGGCTTAACCAGTCGGCATTCCCACCAGCAGTGTAGGAGGGTCCCTTTCTCGCCACATTCGAGCCAGCACCAGTTGCTTTTGTTCTTTTGGATGTGGGCCAGTCTCTGTGGTGTGAAATGATACCTCATTGTTGTTTTGATGTGCATCTCCCTGATGATTAATGATGTAGAGCAATTTCTCATGTGCCTTTTAGCCATTCGTGTTTCTTCTTTGAGAAAGTTTCTGTTCATTACATCGCTCCATTTTTTGATGGGGTTGGATGTTTTCTTCTTGTGGATTTCAAGCAGTACTTTGTATATCCTTGATATCAACCCCTTGTCAGATGTGTATTCAGCGAATATCCTTTCCCATTCTGTAGACTGTCTTTGTATTTTGGTCACTGTTTCTTTTGAGGTGCAGAAGCTTCTTAGTTTAAGATAGTTCCATTTATCTATCTCTGTTTTCACTTGCTAGGCCAGTCAGCCGATCTGATTTTCGATGCCTTGGCAAACGAGACAGCATCCATGATTCTTGACCATCGATGGAGGTCGGAACTCAGGATTCTTTCTCTCATTTGAGTGAAACGTGATACTCCAAGCATAGCTCTTTTGATTCCTTTTTGGGAGACCTGAATAGCATTTTTATCCTGTTTTCATAGGACCCAGGTCTCTGAGGCATATGTTAATGCAGGAAGAACAGTGGAATCGAAGAGATGTGCCCAGAGCTGGAGGTTCTTTGTCCTCTTAACTATTTCTTCAACGTTCTTGAAGGCATGCCAAGCTGCTCTCTTCCTCCTGCACAAATCAGGTGCCAGATCATTCGTCATATTGACTTCTCGACCTAGGTACACATAACTGTTGCATTCGGAGATGTTTGTTCCATTGAGAGCAAATGGAACATTAGGAACGAGACTGTTTCTCATAAATATTGTCTTTGTGAGATTCAGCTGTAGTCCGACCTTTCCACACTTATGGTTGAAGTCGGCCAGCATTTGTGTCTCTTGGCTAATGTTTGGTGTTATTAGAATGATGTCATCAGTGGAGCAGAGGTGGTGTAGTTGCCAACTGTATATCTTTACTCCCATTCCTTCCCATTCCAGTCGTTGCATGACGTTCTCAAGGGTGGCACTGAAGAATTTCAGTGAAATGGTATCACCCTGACAAACCCCTCTCTTGACATGAATGATCACTTCCTTGTAGAATAGTGAGATCATGGTAGTGAATCCATAATACAGCTCATGAAGGATCCTGATGTATTGAGTTTGAATGCCCTGATTGGCTAGGTCTTCTATGACTGTTTCTATCTCAACAGAATCAAAGGCCTTCTTTAAATCAATGAATGTTAGACAGAGCAGCATCTTGAACTCCCAAGAAACCTCAATGAGCTTGGTTATCATGTGGATATGGTCAATCATGCTGAATCCTTTGCAGAACCTGGCTTGCCCGCATGGTTGTCCTTTATCTAGTGTTCTGCCAATCCTATTCAGGATGACTCCAGTGAACGAGTTGAAGATGACAGACAATAGGCAGATTGGGCGATAGTTGCCAATGTCGTGGATGTCTCCCTTCTTGTACAGTAGTACAGTCCTGCTGGTTTTCCATTGGGATAGAATCTTGCATTCATTCAAACAGGTAGTGTGTGAAGAGCTGAACCAGTGTACTGATGAGTACTGATGACAGGTTCTTCAGGTGTTCAGGACTGACCTTGTCTGGGCTGGGTGCTGTTCGTTTCTTTACTGACAAAATGGTGTGTCAGATTTTGGAAGGGAGAACTTTGGGAACGACATATTCATCCTGCAGAATTTGGTATGTGGGCAGGTGGACGTGGCTATCAAAGAGATCCGAGTAGAAGTCATGGATAATCTTCTCCATTGCCCTTCTGGAAGATGTGATAGATCCATCAGGACATGGGAGGGCAGTCATCTTGGTCTTGTAATTGGTGAAACACAGGCGGGCATTACGAATGCTTTTCCCAGCTTCTGCCATATCTACAGCACTGCTGCTCTTTTCTCTTTGAGGTCTTCCCTTATCTCATCTCTGCACTGCTTTGCGAGCTCAGATGTTTGCTTGCGGTTTCCTGAGGCATGTATCAAACCACGTTGGCGAATAAGCTCAAGAGTTTTCGAAGACAGGCTTTTTTTGTGGCTATCTCTCTCTTGGCGTTACTCGCACAATTGTGGAGGTGCTGAACCAGTTGCTCGTATTCCTCGTCAATGTTTTCAATGACGACATCTTCCCATGTTGCAGCAATAGTGACAAAGAGCTCCCAGTTGGTGTTCGTTCTGGAAGTTCTCTTCTTAAACTTTGCAGCCCTTTCTCCCCGTAACATGAGGTAGAATTTTGCATGAAGGGGACGGTGGTCCGATCCCATTTGGAATTTTGGGACAACAATGACATCAGTCAGGCAAAACTGTCGATTGAATATGATGTGGTTGATTTTGTTGTGGAACCGTCTACCGGGAGACTCCCATGTCCAACGTTTAGATTCGACCTTCTGGATCTGTGAGTTACCATGTATGGTCTTGGTCGACATGATGAACTCAGACAGTCTCTAACCCTGTTCGTTCCATTCTAGGCCATGAGTCCTGATGTGAAGTTCTTCAACTGATCTTCTTGGTCCTATCTTGGCATTACAATCACCAACAATGATCTTGTGGAAGGTGTGGTCTTCTTTATAGAACTTCTCCAGCTCCATGTAGAACTTCTCAATTTCTCCTTCATCATAATTGGATGTTGGTGCGTAGACAACGAAGATAGAAACTGCTGGCAGTGAGCCACATGTATTCAAGTGTAATCATCCTATTCAGTTGTTAGGCATTCGAGTGAATCAATGTTCATGGTCAAGTTCGTGTTGACAAGGACACCAACACCTCCTACACCTCTTTTGTCACATGTTCCGAGGAACAGTTCTTCTCCAGTGTCAAAAATGGCGTGATGTGATTGATTCCTTCTTGTCTCAGTCAGACCAATGATGTGGTACTTGATCTTTCATGCTTGTACCATCAGCTTTTCGATGAATGCATCTGATGTCAATGTATGTGCATTGAAAGTACAATCATTTTTGTCTTTCTTCGTTTTGGCAGCCTAATTCGGCTTTGAGATTTTATCAGCCTCTCCTTCCTCATCCTTCTCAACGCTTCCATATTGGTGACTCATTTAGAGTCAGGAGAATGAGACCCATTGTAATTACTGGTTTTGGCATATCAAATACCCAACGGATAGCTTGCCAGGTTCTGCTGTGTATGTATATATCTCACAGTTCTACACCACTGATATGCCCAAGGCATCTGATCCTTGCCTGTTTCCTCCCATCTGCCTTTTTTTCCCTTCCCCCATCAATTCTTTCTTCCATTTCCTTCTCATATTACAATCTAGGGTCAGAGATAATCAGGCTATCCTCCCTTTGATACCTTGCTATTCTCTATACACACATAAGTGATATAATCCAGTCTTTCTCCTAATTCTGAATTCACTTAAGATGATACTCTCCAGTACCATCTCCAATTTTCAGTAAATTGCATGATTTTGTCATTTCTTGCAGCTGACAGTGTTTTATTCTGTATATATACTACACATTTATAATCCATTCATCTATTGTTGAACACATAGGTTGATTCCATATTCAAGCTCTTATACTAACTACTGCAATGAATAATGTTATGCATATGTTATTTTAAAAATATTTTTGTGTTTGGAGGTAGATATAAAATAGTGGAATTAATGGGTTATATATCAGCCCTATTCTTCATTTTCCTGAGTAATCTCTATACTGTTTTCCATAAGGGGTGAGCAAGACAATATTCCCATTAGCAGTGGATAGAGGAATTTTTCCCCAACATATTGCCTCCAGATTATTTCTGCTTTTTAAAAAATATGTGCCACTCTCACTGGTGTGAGATGATATCTTATTGTCATCTTGACTGGAATATCTCTGATGATAAGCAATGATGAGTATACTTTTCCATGTGCCTATTGGCTGTCCATCTGTCATCTTAAACAACTGTGTCTTTTCATTTCTGCTCTCCATCTTAAATAGGGTTTTTCTATATTTTGTTGATTTTTGTTAATACTATGATGTTAATCTTATGGTTGAGTGTGAATATTTTCTGCCATTCAGTTGGGTACTTTTTTAGTTTTAGTCCATGTTTCTTTTGTCGTGCAGAAGCTTTTTAATTTGAAGTAGTTCCATTACTTTTCCTGTTGTTTTGTCAATGATGTGACCTCATGCTTTCTGGGCAGGTGTTTTTAATCACTGAGCCATCCCATGAGCCCAAGTTGCTCAAGTTGTGAAGAACAAAATATGATAAACTTTTCTTTCTAGTTTATATTACTTATGATTAAGTTTCTATGATTTGAAAATTTTATTCTAAAATAATAGATTCTGGGGTTCTCATTGCAGCAATAAAGTATGTTGCTAGTATATATTAGAGTCTTAATAAATAACTCAAGATTTTCAGATGGTGTGGCTAGAGTGATAGCACAGGGGGGCAAGGCATTACACAAGGCCGAACCGAGTTCAATTCCCGGCATCCCATATGGTCCCCTAAGCATTGCCAGGAGTAGTTCCTGAGTAAAAAGCCAGGAGTAACCCCTGAGAATTGCTGGATGTGATCCAAAAAGCAAATAAATAAATAAATAAAAAAGATTTTCAGATGGCACAAAACTTCATATTAGTTGGTAATGCCTGCTGCACTTGGTATTCAGGTGGGTGTTGGCTTGTTTTGTGCTATGAGACAACTTTGTTAAAATTGGTGCAAAGAATTTATTAGCATTCTGAATTCAGATGGTATCAATATATTTACATCTCTTGTCTATTTGTACTCATGTCTTATGGTAAAGTGCCAAATAGCTCATCCAGAATTTAAAGCCAGATGTAGATTAATTTTTTTAGTTTTGTGGGGTACATGACTTAATTAAAGGTATAGTTTGGCTCTCTATTGCTTCTTGAATACCACTCAGCATATGCAACAAATTAAATAATAAGAACCAGACCAACACACTGACTATTGCTGTCAGCTGTAAATCCCATGGGGTTTTTAACACTAGGTATTTGTCCTTTGGAAGAAAAGTTCCTTTAGTTACCAGCATTTGGTAATTTTGTCTTCAGCTCTAGAAGCTTTTGCAGGGTAATGTACTGTGTAGTCCCTTCTATCCCTGCTTTAAGCAAGAAAACAGACTTTTTATGTCAGTACATTATTGATAACTTTATTTGTCTATTTTGCAAAGCAAAGATTGTCACTGTGTATTGTGTGATAAAATGTGATACATATATACAATGGAAATATATTTATGAAAACTAAATGTAAACAGACTTATAAAACAAATTGGGTAGGTAAACGTTTTATTTTACAAATGTTATATTTTGTTTTATGTTAGGACAATTCACAGAACATGCACACAAAATTGTTTCATGATCTTACTTTATTTCTGGTTTTTTTAGGCCAGTGATTTCTTAGTGCCACAGGCAATGTGAAAGTGGTGTCTTAATTTGAAATGCCTATTATCATTTTTTTCTTCAATTAAAACTATTTTGCAATTTACTTACAATGTTAAATATTCTTGAACTTATCACTTTTTTCAATTAATGCTATCTTGCCATCTAACTAAAATGTTAAATATTCTTGAACCTATCCAAAGCACCTCTTGTGTGCTTTCTTCTCTGGGCTTTATTGAATACCTGTGTGTTTGGAGTCAGGAGAATGTTAATGAAGATATTATATATGGCGAGAGAGCTGTAGAATGATTAGTAATATTGAGAAGATGATATCGGACCCAATATTCTAAGACATAACTATGAGTGATATTCAAGCAAATATATCAAAGTGTGAAATGGGGGTAGACTGTAGAGGTTTGCAGGGATCAATAAGGTAGGCAATGTTTGACCTGAGTCAGGGATAGTGATCAAGGAAAAGCTAGATAAAGAAATGAGAGCAGGGTATTGTAAGACAGAATGGACAAATCTAAAAAAGGGTTAGAAGTATGGGTAAAATTAACAGGGAAAAGAATGTTGTATTTTGGCGACAAATATTTGTGTGAGAAGCAGTTGGGAAGATGTTAGGGAAGGTGGGGAGTGACACGACATGAGACAAGAAGAAATGTGGACCGATCTTTGTGATTAGAGTCAAGATTAGTTTTTTTTATTCTCTCCAAACTTTCCCCTAGATGTTTGAGAAAACCATAGAATGAATTTAAACTAAAATCACATCAGATTTATGGCTCAGGTAAAGCTTCTTGACAGTGCTCCGGGGATGAATTAAAATGAAAACAACTGGTAGAGTTTCCAGTTATTCTGATGTGAAAGACAAAGGTGGGAATTGAAGCTGTGGGGCTGAAGAGAGGGGAGAAGTGAACAGTGAACATTATTGGGTGTGAGAGGAGTGAGAACCGAGAAATTAAGAATGAGCAGCACTTTCAAGATATGCTAAAGGTGTGTGAGTTTCACTCTGTGAAAAATGAGCTTCCTAAAAATAGCTAGAGTGGCTAATCAGCATTTCTAAGTGTTTAGGGGTAAAGTGAATTGATACAGTTTTATTTTATTTTTTAATTGAATCACCATGAGGTACAGTTACAAACTTTTCATGTTTGAATTTCAGTCATACAATGATTGAATACTCACCCCTCCACCAGTGCACATTTTCCATCACTGATGTCCTCAGTATCATATCCCCATCCCACTGCTCCCTCTGCCTCTATAGCAGACAATTTCCCCATACTCTCTATCTACTTTTGGGATTTATGGTTTGCAATAGAGGCAATTAGAGGCTATTACACTTGGTCCTTTATCTACTTTCAGCCCATATCTCCCAAACCGAATGATCCCTCCAACCGTCATTGACTTAGTGATCCCTTTTCTATTCCAGCTGCCTTCTCCCCCAGCTCATGAGGCAGGATTACAGTTAAGAAGCAGTATTACAGTCCCTTTCTCTACTGTTCTTGATTATTAGTCTCACATTATGTTATTTTATATTCCACAAATGAATACAGTCATTCTATGTCTGTCCCACTCCTTCTGACTCATTTCACTTAACACGATACTGTCCATAACTGTACACGTTTAAGTAAATTTTTTACTTCATCTTTCATAATAGTTGTATAATATTCCATTGTGTAGATTTAGCAAAGTTTCTTTAACCAGTCATCTGTTCTCGGGAACTCAGGTTGTTTCCAAATTCTGGCTATTGTGAACAGTTCAGCAATGAACATAGAAGTGCAGATGTCATTTCGAGTGTGCTTTTTCATACCTCGGGATATACTCCCAGAAGTGGTATTGCTGGGTCACATGGAAGCTCAATTTCTAGTTTTTAAAGGAATTCTCATATTGTTTTCCAAAAAAGCCTTGACAAGTCAGCATTCCCACGAACAATGAAAGAGTCCCTTTCTCCCCACATCCGTGCCAGCACTGGTTGTTCTTGTTCTTTTGGATGCATGCCAGTCTCTGTGGTGTGAAATGATATCTCATTGTTGTTTTGATTTGCATCTTCCCTATGAATAGAGATGTAGAACATTTTTTCATGTGCCTTTTGGCCATTTGTATTTTTTTTTTTTGAGGAAGCTTCTGTTTGTTTCTTCCCCCCATTTTTTTGATAGGGTTGGAGGTCTTTTTCTTGTACAATTCTACTAGTGTCTTGTATATCCTGGATATTAGCCTCTTATCAGATGGGTAAATATTCTTTCCTATTCTGTGGGCTCTCTCTGTATTTTGGTCACTGTTTCCTTTGAGGTGCAAAAGCTTCTCAGTTTAATGTAGTTCTCATTTTTTGTTTGTTTCCACTTGCTTGGTCAGTGGGGTTTCATCCTTAAAGATGCTTTTAGCTTCAGCATTGTGGAATGTTCTGTCTACATCTTCTTCCATGTACCTTATGGGTTCAGGTCTGACACTAAAGTATTTAATCGACTTTGATCTGACTTTTGTGCCTGGTTTTAAACATAGGTCTGAGTTCATTTTTTTTGCAGATAGCTTTCCAGTTTTCCCAGCACCACCTGTTGAAGAGGCTTTCCTTGTTCTACTTAACATTTCTTTCTCCTTTATCAAAGATTGAGTGATCATATATTTGAGACACTGTGATGGAATATTCAACTCTGTTCCATTGGTCTGAAGTTCTGTTTCTAATTCAATACCATGCTATTTTAGTTACTACTGCTTTGTAGTACAATTTGAAATTGGGGAAAGTGATGCCACACATTTTCTTTTTCCAAAGGATTGCTTTAGCTTATTTGTAGGGGTTTATTGTTTCATATGAATTTCAGAAGTGTTTTCTCTATTTCTTTGAAGAATGTCATGGGTATCCTGATAGGGAGCGCATTAAATATATATAGTTCTTTGGGGAGTATTGCCATTTTGTTAATGTCAATCCTCCCTACCCATGAGCAGGGGATGTGTCTCCATTTTCTAGTTTTCTTTCTTAATTCTTGTAGTGTTTTGTAATTTTCTTTGTATAGGTCCTTCACCTCTTTAGTTAGGCTGATTCTGAGGTACTTGATTTTTCTGAGGTACTATTGTGAATGAGATTTTTTAAAAAAAATATATCTCTTTCTTCTCTTTCATTATTTGTATAAAGGAAAGCCAAGGACTTTTGGGTGTGATTTTGTAGCCTGCCTCTTTACTATACTAACCTATTGTTTCTAGGAGCTTTTTTGTAAAGTCTTTAGGATTTTCTAAGTAGAGTATCATATTGTTCTCAAATAGTGATAGCTTGTCCTCTTCCTTTCCTATCTGTGCATCCTTTATATCTTTATCTTGCTAACTGCTATGGCAAAAACTTCCAGTACAATATTGAATAGGAGTGGCAAGAGTTGGCAACCTTGTCTTGTCCTTGATCTTAGAAGAAAAGCTTTTAATTTCTCCCCATTGAGAATGGTACTTGCTCTGGGCTTGTGGTAGATGGTTTTGACTATATTGAGGAAAGTTCCTTGAATGCCCATTTTGCTGAGAGTTTTCATCATAAACTGGTGCTTGATCTTGTCAAATGCATTCTCTGCATCTTTTGATATGATCGTATGGTTTTTATCTTTTCTTTTATTGATGTTATGGATTATGTTGATTGACTTGCAAATGTTAAACCATTCTTTTTTATTAAAATTTTTTTAAATAGTGAGACATCATGAGGTACAGTTGCAGACTTACACATTTTTGTGCTTGGGTTTCAATTATACAATGATCAAACACCCATCCCTCCACCAGTGCCCATTTCCCACCACCACGGATCCCAGTATCCCTCCCACCCCCCAACCCCCCAAACCGCCTTGCCTCTGTGGCAGGGCATTCCCCTCTGTTTTCTCTCTCCTGTTGGGTGTTGTGGGTTAAACCATTCTTGCATCCTCATGATGAATGCTACTTTGTCATGGTATGATCTTTTTGATGAGTTGTTGGATTCTGTTTGTTAGATACCTACAATTTTAAAACTAAGGTGAATCAATGGAAGGATAGTTAGGCTAATATGTGATCA
Organism: Sorex fumeus; assembly: GCF_029834395.1. Taxonomy (NCBI): domain Eukaryota; kingdom Metazoa; phylum Chordata; class Mammalia; order Eulipotyphla; family Soricidae; genus Sorex; species Sorex fumeus. The sequence goes on from NW_026606188.1 coordinate 6,293,158, forward strand.
CTCTATCACTGTCATCTCATTATTTATCAATTTACTTGAGTGGGTGCTGGTAATGTCTCATTCGTTCTAGCCCTGAGATTTTTGCAGTCTCTCCTTATTAGTCTTTCCCAGTGGTATTGAAGGCTCTTTCAAGGTCAGGGGAATGAGACCCGTTATTGTTACTGTTTCTGGCATATCAAATATGCCGTGGGTAGCTTGCTAGGCTCTGCCGTAATATGTGATAAAACAAATAATGCAAAAGGTAGAATTATATAGGTGCTCATAGTACAACTATTTCAAACTATCTGTGAGTGATACTTTTAGAATAAAACAAAGGGGAAAACTGTTTATTCTAAGTTTATGCTGTGTTGAGATGTTATAGTATGACACCAAGATCATACCAATACCTGTATATGTACAGTTTTGTGATATGTAGTATTCTTACATGATAACCACTTATGTAAATTAATGAACATTTGAGTAAAATCTGTTTGTGCTTGTGAACAATATTTTTTCCTTGTGGCTAATGTAATGACATTAGCGTAATGACATAATAAGATGAAAAAATCATGCTTTGCTATAGACCCAACAGTGAACATAATAAAACCTTACTCACTCTAGAATATGTCATTCTAGTTAGAAACAATAATTGACTTTGTCTGCCTGTGTATGGAAATGGGGGGGGACCAAATACTTCTGAAAAACAAACAAGTAATGAGTTTCATTATTGTCTGAGAAGGGCAATGGTTGGACTTTAAGTAAGGTAGAAAATCTGAGAAAAAGAGTAGATTGTGCTTATGGGCTTAGGCCCAGATGCTTATTTTAGGTTTCAGCATAGAGGCTGTAACATGCCATAGACAATAAAACTTAGGGGTTGGGAACTTAGAGGAAGATTCTGTTCTGTGACAAGAAGCAATTGAAATAGAATCCAGGGTCGGGTAGTTGAATTCTGGGAGTGTAAGAAAGCCAAGATTAAGGTCTAAAGGAAGAGTTAAAGAGGACAGATAAGTGAAATATTTATAGAAGACTGGGAAGACATAGAGATAAATAGGCGGATAGCAATGAAATTAGGAGGAAAGACAGAGAGAGAGAGAGAGAGAGAGAGAGAGAGAGAGAGAGAGAGAGAGAGAGAGAGACTGCTGAACTAGAGGCAGAGAGACAGAGAAAGACCTCTGGCTGACAGAGAAAGACAGAAAGATCACAGATCTTAGAGCTAACAGTGAATCAGAAGGAAGAATTGGTTAGGCTGTTTGCAGGTTCAAATAGTTCCCAGAGTTCAAGGCTAAGGAACAATTAAATCCCTAGGTTTGGTAGTTTTAAGAAGACAAGTGATCAATTTAAATGGATTATTGAGAAACTGTATTATAGCATAATAAGGTGCTGGACATCAAATAGGAGGTTAGAATGTGTACATGGCAAGTATGTATTATTCTTTTTAAAAGCTGGATAAGATGGGTTGAGTTAAAAAGAAAAGGTAAAAGGTAAAAGGTAAAGGCCCTCCCGTTGATCGTCGATTTGCTCGAGCGGGCCCAGTAACGTCTCCATTGGAGACTTTGTTGTTACTGTGTCTGGCATATCGAATACTCTCCGTAGCTTTCCGGGCTCTCCGAGAGGGGCGGAGGAATCGAACTCGGGTCGGCCATGTTGGCCGCGTGTAAGGCGAACGCCCTAACCGCTGTGCTATCGCTCCAGAGTTAAAAAGAAAATCCTTCAAAATGTGAGGTCAGAAGGATGCAAGTATACCAGAAGAGGAAAACAATTAATTATAGGTTAAACAGGGAAGTCAATAATAATTGAAGTCAAATGTCTGAGCAGCTTTTGGAGAAAGGGACTGTGAGGCCAGAGAGGGGGTATAAACCTGGATAGGGAAAGGGAGTCTTTTCTAGACTCCCGAGATGGGGAAGGAGACGGGGATGGGTGGAGACAGGTTCCTATTCATAGTTGTGGGAAAAGACAAGTAGCTAAGTGAAGAAGCCCTAGATATTGACCTCTTATTTTCTCTCTGAATTACAGCTGGCCCATGAAATAAAGCCTCGCAGGTCTGTTCATATTCAAATTTATTTGGAAACAGACAACTTAAACTTTCAAGTATAAATACAGTACTAAAATGCCCCTTTCCTTCTTAAGTATTTTCTCTTCTCCTGTCTTTTCCAGTTTACATTATTGTAAGAGTATATTATTTTTAAATTTTTTATTTTAATGAATCATCATGAGATACATTTACCGAACAGACTTTCATGATTGCATTTCAGCCAAACAATGTTCAAGTACCCACCCTCCACCGGTGCCCATTCCCCATCCCCAATGTTCCCAGTATCCCTCCCCCTTCCCCACCCATTCTCACCTTTTGCCTCTGTGACAAGCACAATCCCTCTTACTCTCTCTGTCCTTTTGGATGTTATGGTTTGCAATATAGGTAACAAGCAGTCATCATGTTTGGTACATAGTCTACTTTAAACATGCATCTACTATCCAGAGCAATCCCTCAAACCATCATTTATTTAGTGCTCCTCTCTCCATCCCAGGTACCTTTCCCCCTATCACATGAGATCAGCTATCAAACTGTGGGGCAGTCCTACTGAAGAATATATTATTTTAAAAAATATAAGTATGTATAATACAGTGTGTATATATAAGCATATATGTGAAACATATAAAATATACTGATACTATATTGTTGGAAAGACTCCCAGTAAACAGCAGACTATTGGTATTTAAGTTTGTGGGGGAGTCACAAATTCTACCTGAGTTTTTCACTGTGTGCAAATAGTGTCCCTAATCCATTGCATTATTGAAAGATCATTGGTCTGATATGAGGTCACCACGAAAACATCACAAGGAGTATGCTGGGGACAAAATGTATGAAGAAGTCTGATGATTTGGAATAACAATATTGGGACAATGAGCAGGAGCATAATAGAGGCATGGGAGGGACCTCTAGGCTCTAAGAATGCAAACTGGGTAGTTTTGTCTGGGAACTCTTAGTTATTTAGGAGATACCTCCCTGGCCATTTCTGTATGGACTGCTTATCAGCTCTCCGTCTGCTTCTGCTCTGAGTTAAAGCTTTGCCAAAGGCAAAATGTACCCAGTATTGCTGCTTTTCCTTTTTTTTCAAAGGTTAAACATTCCCCATCTGTAAAGATTTCAATAAGTAAACACACAAAAGTAAATTTAAACATGTTTCTCCTGGAACTTGAATTAGAAATATTGCCCTTTTAAATGTTGGGAACAGAATTAGATTGATTCACATTCTAACATGGCTATGAAAGTCAGACATGCCCTCCTGTTTATATTACATTTTACAGCTTGTCTCCTTGCACCAGGAGCATATTCTTTTTCTGCAAGACTGGATCCAACGTTCTTGGATTGCAGAACCAGTTGCCGAATCTAATCCTGCTTTCAAGCTCCTATATAAGCAGGTGGGAGGCAATGTTTCATGCCCATAAATTACAGGTCACTCTACTCAGCTATTTTTTTTCTGGAAAAATTGCTTCCCATCCTGATCACTTCCTTACCGAATGTGCTTGCAAAGTAGGAATCAACTCCGCAGTGGGGTCAGTCTCTGGGATTTTCTTTCTTTTGAGGGTCACAGATGCTTCATTCTGACACCTGATTCTCATATGCTTTTCCCCCTTAATCTTAACTTTAGCTGCAAATCTTTCTCTACAAACTGCAGAAGGGAAGGATGTTCCAGGTTCGTCAGTGACTATCTCCCCCAGATACTCCATGTGAGCATTCAGACGTACTGTGTCTGTGTCCTCCCTAATCATTGCCCTTCAGTGATTGATCACTGTGGAGTCTCAGCTGGCCCCTCCCTTGAATTGCCAGAGAGAAATATTAGTAAACTTTCAGAAGTGCTTTGAGACTCCTTACAGTCCATTTTCAACCAGATTCATCATAATTTCATATGTTTTCTTGATATTGAAGACATAATCTATTATTTAGATGCTTGCAATATGATCACTTCATTGTCCCTGTCTTCTACTTTTGGCAAATGCTCCTTGGGGGCCCTATCAACATAGATCTGTCCAACTTGTCATTGGTGATGAAGAGGCAGATAAATGGAAGTGCTTCTCAGCAAAGGTTCTAGTTTGGTGAAAAATAAACTAATGGTTAACAGACAATGACAATTTTTCAAGATGTTGTGTATAGAATGATCTACTGGAAGGGTAGGTAGGGAAAATGCAAACTAATGAATTTATCATTAGAATGATGTGTTATATACATGTAAATGTTCTAAAACATTTGTATTTTAATTGAATATGTTAGCATTGATGGATAGGTGAGTGGTGAGATGTGTCCTGCAGAGACTGTGAGACCAAGACTTTTAAAAACTCACTGCAAGACTATGTAGAAGGGCTACAGTTAAAGGTCTATGCCCTGGGTGCTCCAGGAGCCAAAATATCGTCCCTGCTCAGGGAGGTGGGGATAGGAGAGGGAGGCTGAAGGAAGGATGACTATATCATCTTTTTGCACATGATCTATGAAGATGGTCATCAAACATTGTTCTTGCTCCTTTTCTCTCAAAAATTGTCCTAAGTGTTTTTACTTACTCTATAGTATATGCCCTTCTCACATAAAGAGTTTTATATTTATTTTTTTACAAAAATTTATCCTGTTTGCAACTTCATTGGTTTTAGTGTGTTTCTTCCCATTTCTAGACATGCTGTAGTATTAGAAGCAGTTTTATCCAAAACAGAACTCCTGTTCTTCAATTCCTTTTTTATGGTTTTTAATTTCAATATACTTTTTGATTTTTGCAAGTAAGATCTTTTCCTCTTAGCTATTTCTTTGACGCTCTTGAAGGCATTGCAAGCTGCTTTCTTCCTCCTGCGCAATTTAGGTGCTAGGTCATTCGTCATGTTGACTTCTCGACCTAGGTACACATAACTGTTGCATTTGGAGATGTTCGTTCTGTTGCAAGCAAATGGAATGTCAGGAACGAGACTGTTTCTCATAAACATTGTCTTTGTGAGATTCAGCTATAGTCCGACCTTTCCACACTTACAGTTGAAGTCGGCCAGCATTTGTGTCGCTTGGCTAATCACGATGACTACCATCCTGTGTTCGTTGATTGCCTCAAGCAGGCCTCAGTAACGTCTCCTTCATCCTAGCCCTGAGATTTTTTTTAAAAAGTGCCATATTCAAGGCTCTTTCAGGGTTAGAAGAATGAGACCCATCATTGTTACTGGTATTTGGCATATTGGGTACACCACGGGGAGTTTGCCAGACTCTGCCGTGTGGGCAGATTACATTCAGTAGCCTGACAGTTTGTCCAAGGTAAGAATGAGATAATAAGATGTCGCACGGCTGCAAATGCAGTCGTGTGCTTCCGGGAGCTGGGTTTTATAGTCTCTGGTTTTATAGTCTACATTAGCTTGGCTAATGTTTGGTGTTATTAGAACGGTATCATCAGCAAAAGCTGAGGTGGTGTAGTTCCCGACCATCTATCTTCACTCTCATTCCCATTCCAGTTGTCGCATGATATTCTCGAGGGTGGCACTGAAGAGTTTCGGTGAAATGGTATCGCCCTGCTGAACACCTCTCTTGACATGGATGATCACTTCTTTGTAGAATAGTGAGATCCTGGTAGTGAATCCATAATACAGCTCACGGAGGATCCTGATGTATTGGGCTTGAATGCCCTGATTGGCTAGGGCTTCGATGACTGCTTCCATCTCAACAGAATCAAAGGCCTTCTTTAACTCAATGAACGTTAGACAGAGCGGCATCTTGAACTCTGAGAGACCTCAATGAGCTTGGTTATCGTGTGGATATGGGTTGATCGTGCTGAATCCTTTGTAGAAACCTACTTGCTTGAATGGTTGTACTTCATCTAGTAAAATCTTCATCTAGTATGCCTTCAAGAGAGTCAAAGAAATAGCTCTGGGCACATCTCTTCGATTCCACTGTTCTTTCTGCATTAACATATGCCTCAGAGACCTGGGCCCTACAAAAAACAGGATCAGAACTCTATTCGGGTCTCACAAAAAGGAATCGAAAGAGCTATGCTTGGAGTACCATGCCTCACTCAAGTGAAGTATTTCTTTCTTGAAATACTTTTGCGAAGTAGATATATGTTAACAGTATTTTCTCTTAGGAATTTTGTGAAAGACTCTGCCAGGCAGCAATTACAGCAACTGATACCAGTGCAGATGTAAGGTTATCGCAGGATAACTTAACACCTTTACATTTGTCTCTGAATTTACACATTGATGATAGAGAGAGTGTGAAATGTGCCACATGCAAATCTATGCTGTTAGTTTCTTAAATAAGTCAACTGTTTCTGAGAAATGAGAAACAATGTCAAATGGTGAAATATTTTTATGTTTATATCCAACTATTATTTCTCTTATATTGAAACGGGAAATTAAGAAATAAACATGTGTTACACTGGGCTGAAATGATAGCACAATGGGTAGGGCATTTGCCTTGCACGCGGACGACCCGGGTTCAATTCCTCAGTCCCTCTTGGAGAGCCTGGCAAGCTACCAAGAATATCCTGCCCGCATGGCAGAGCCTGGGAAGCTCACTGTGGCTTATTTGATATGCCAAAAACAGTAACAAGCCTCACAATGGAGATGTTACTGGTGCCCACTCAAGCAAATCAATGAACAAGGGGAGGACAGTGCTACAATGTGTTACACTAACAGGAAAGAGAGAAAAAAATTGTGGTTCACTCAATTTATGAAAGTAGGTGCTGTGAATTGAATGATGTTCCTTTTATTAATATGTTTGGGCCCCCAACCCTCGGTTGTGATTATATTTGAAGAAAATGTTTTTAAGGTTAAACATAGCCACATGAGATGAGATCCTAATCTGATAGGATTAGTGGTTTTATTAAAGAGAAGAGAAAGTTTCTCTCATGTACCCAGGAGAGGTCACACGAGCTTAGTGAGAAGACTGTGATGTCCATTGCAGAAAGCAAGGCCTCAGTAGAACCTCCTGGGTGGCAGCCAACCATGGGCCGTCTGTTGCCATTACTGTGAAAAAATTAATTATTGCTGTTTAAGCCAAAAGAATTCTAGCTTTTAAGACTTTTTTTTTCTTTTTTGGGTCAAACCCCGTGATGCTCAGGGATTACTCCTGGCTCATGCATTCAGGAATTACTCCTGGCGGTGTTCGGGGAACCATATGGGATGCTGGGAATTGAACCCGGGTTGGCCACGTGCAAGGCAAACACCCTAACTGCTGTGCCCATAACACAGTTTTTCAATGTTGAAAACTTTTTTCTAATTAGTTGATATACAAATTTGTTGAAGACTATTTAACAACTGATTTAGTCATTAAATTTAATAAAATTTCATTGAACATGAAAATTATTTCATATAACAAATCAGAGTTTCACAATGAATTATCTTTAAAGTGATACCAAAAAATGTCATTATTGTCAGAATTGTAGTCAGGATAGTTTGATATCAAGGAGCAGTTTTAGCCTCAGTAATTTTCTTTTTTTTTCTTTTTGGGTCACACCTGGTGATGCACAGGGGTTACTCCTGGCTCTGCACTCAGGAATCACCCCTGGAGGTGCTCAGGGGACCATATGGAATGCTGGGAATAGAACCCAGGTCGGCCGCGTGCAAGGCAAACACCCTACCCGCTGTGCTATCACTCCAGCTCCTAGCCTCAGTAATTTTCAATATTCTGAATTCTAAGCCCAGTGAAGACTTGTAGGAGATTTTAATAGGTTTGGTGTATGTGTGTATTTTTAATTCTATTAACAGTTATAATGCATGCATTTTTGTTGTCAGATTTCTTAGTATGTTTGCTAGGGAGTTATTTATGTAGCAGAAATTGCAAGTCTCTGTGCCCTTTTGATGAAAATATGTTCTGGAGCTTCCTTGCCTACTTAGCATTTCATGCCTTACAGACATAAATCTCTGAGCTAGGCTGAGCTCACATAACTTTGTATATTTTCACTTCCCCAAGGGTGGTTATATCATTTCTGTGGTAAAAGGATCGATACTAAACAAAGTTCTCTAAGTAAGGGATAAACCAGCACCAAATATAGCACAATGAAGCAGTTAGTGGCTTCCTGTTTGTGATGTTCATCAAAGGTAGAAAGCTGACTAATACCAGACTTGAGTTCTGCTGAGAATGGGACAGCCACAAAATATTTGAGGCAGTCATTATGCTTGTCATGGTGTCTAAGGGTCTCTAGTTTTAGAATAGATTGCAACGGAATTCTTTTCAAAGTGCTTTAACTCCTGATTCAATCACGTTGGTCATTAAAACAAGAATATTATTAATAAATGTTACTAAATGTCTTTAGTTTCTTCTAATTATTAATTCCTGGAGGATATTCTCTTGCTTTATGTATTTTTATCATCTTCTAGACAGTGCTATGGAATGATTCTCATACATTAGAGAGTAGGGTTGGAGCTATAGCATCAACCCTAGGTAGGGTGTTTTCCTTGCACGCTGCCGACCTGTTCGGTTCCTCTGCCCCTCTCAGAGAGCCCAGCAAGTTACCGAGAGTATCCCGCCCACATGGCAGAGCCTGGCTAGCTACCCGTAACATGTTCAATATGCCAAAAACAGTAACAAGTGTGAAAATGGAGACGTTACTGGTGCCCGCTTGAGCAAACTGATGAACAATGGTCCGACAGTGCTACAGTGCTACATTAGAGAGTAGAAAGTGCTTGCTTTCTGCCTGCTATTTTAATTGTAGGCATTATTTTCTTTAATTCTCACATTAATTCCTTTAGAGAGGCACTTTGAAACTCATCTCATGGATGGTTAATTTAAGGAAAAGAAAAGAAGAGACCAAACCACTAGACTCGAGGCAAATAACTGTAAAAATCTCTAGCTGTGATTGGTCTGTGTACCCAGACTCTTCTAGAACCTCATATAGTTAGAATGATGCAATGGTCTTTTCATGTTAACTATCCTTTGCTTAGTAATATGAATTTAAAGTCACTGTGTGTTTTTTTTAGGGATTTACTGCTCATTTGTTTTTAGAGTTGAATAATAGCATAATCAATGCAAGGTGGATTTCTTTCTTTGTAAAAAATTAAATTACTATGAGATACACAGATGCAAAGTTGCTCATGACTGGATTTTAGTCATATAGTGTTCCATCACCTGATCCTTCACTGGTGTACGTTTTCCACCATCAATGTTCCCAGTTTTCCTTCCACTCTCCTCCGCTCCTAGCCCTTTCCCCTTAGCCTCTATGGCAGGCTCTCTCTCTCTCTCTCTCTCTCTTTTCTCTCTCTCGTTCTCTTGTCTTTTGGGCATTATGGCTTGTAATACATGTGCTGAAAGATTATCATGATTGTCTCTTTACCTACTTTCAACACTCAGTTCTTGAACAGAGTGATCATTCCCAACTATCATTGTCATAGTGGTCCCTTTGTCCCTTCTCTATCCTAGCTGCCTCTCCCCACCACTGCTTAAGTCAGGCTTCCAACAGTGGGCCATTCCTCCTGGCCCTTGGTTCTACTGTCCTTGGGTATAAATCTCATATTATATTTTATACCACAAGTGAGATCAATCATTGTATGTCTGTGCTTCTCACTCTAACTCTTTTCACTCAGCATGATACTTTCCATGTCTATCCATTTATACATGAATTTCATGACTTTGTTTTTCCTGGTGGCTGCATCATATTCCATTGTGTAAATGCGCCATAGTTTCTTTATTCAGTCATCTGTACTTGGGCACCGGGCTGTTTACAGATTCTTTCTATTGTGAGTAGTACTGCAGTGAATTTAGAAGTGATAAATGTTTTTCTGAAGTACATTTGGGCCCCCAGGGTATATTCTCAGAAGTGGTATTGATGGGTTGAATGGAGACTCAATTTCAAGCTTTTTGAGGATGCCTATATTGTTTTCCAAAAAGACTCAAGTAGTTAGCATTACAAATTAATCCTGGCTCTGCACTCAGGGATTATCCCTAAAAGTGCTCAGGGAACACTTGGGGTGCCAGGGATAAAGCCCCAATCAGCTGAATGCAAAGCAAACACCTTACCTGCTATATACTATCTGCCTTGATCCCTGAAGGAATTTTTTGCTTCCAAGTTTCGTCAATTATAAATAAAGCATCTAGCTAGCATACAGGCTGATGTAGTTGTAAAATTTTCACTCCTCTGAATACACTCAAGGAATGCACTGACTGGATTTTAGAACAAGAGTGTGTTTAATTTTTTAGGAAATCCCCAAACTGTTTTCGGTAAGGCCACTTTGCATTCTCATCAGTAATGAATGAAAGTTCCACTTACTCTGTATTCTGTATCTACATTTGATATCATCACTGTTTTAAACATAAGCCTTTCTGATAGATGTTTTAATTTGAAATTCCCTAATAGTAGATGATGTGAACATCTTTTTATATGTTTATTTGCCATCTGTATCTTTCTTATAAGTGTTTTCCTTGTGTGTTTTCAGGTTAATGGCCAAACGGTGCTTACTTCAGACTGTGCTCAGGGGTCACTCCTGGTGAAGCTTGGGGGACCATATGAGGTGTCAGAGATTGAAACCTGGTGAGTCTCATGCAAAGCATGTGCTCTGCCTACTGTACTATCCCTCCAGCACCTATTGCCAATTTTTAAATAATTTTTTTTCTTATTGTTGTATTTTAGTAGTTCTTATATTTTGGGTGCTAGCCTTTTATTATATGCCTTTTACAACTACTATTTTCTGGGGGGGGGGAAATCTTGTTTTCTCATTCAATTGGTGTTGTCCTCTTCAGAGCAAAAGGTTTTTGCTTGTTTTTTGGGGGGATAAACCCCAGGTCTTGTGGTACTGGGACCAGTAGTGAGCAGAGGTTTCCCGAACTGTGCTTGGCAGTGCTCAGAGAACTATGATATATGACATATTTAAATATGTGCTATATAAAAACATAAACATGTAGTATAAAACTAGAAGTTTTAGTAAAGTTCAGATAATTATATTTAGATTTTTTAAATTCCAGATTTGCACTCTTCTTTTGTATTTCTTTGGTGTTGCATGTAAAGCTTATTGCCATATCCTTTTTTGATGATTCAAGAAGGTGATGCAATTTTTAAAATTATTTTTAATGAAATTTAGAATTTTGTATTTTATATTTAGATTTGTATTTATTTTGAGTTGATTTTTGTGAAAAATATAAGATGTGTGTCTAGATTTATTTTTGTTTTTAATATTTTCTATATACATAATTCTTTCTCTTTTGTGAACATAATGCATATTTTACTTCCTGATTTGTGTGTCTTTACTTTAGTCCTCATTGCCTTATTGCTAATTTTGGCTGAAACGCTTTATTTTGCATTTTATTTATTTATTTATTTAGTGGTACTGGAACAGAATCATGGGCTTCCACCTATTAGACAAGTGTTCTATCTTTGATTTATGTCTATGGATTTTCTCCTTCAGTTTTTCTCCAATTTAATTTAATTTAATTATTATAAAGGTTTTGGTAGTAAAACTTGTGCCTCCAGTATGAAAAAACATGTACTCCAGCTGTTGAACTATTTCACAGACTTTTATATGTGGGACCAGAACTTGAATGAGGGCTTGGAGTTCAGAAAATTATTTTTTTGGAAAGTGATTCCTGGAATCTAGTGTGAGAGCATGGGAAGACAAGGAAGGGGAAAAGACCTCCATAAGAATGCATTATTGCAACCCCAACTAGAAGCAGCAGAGCCATCTCTACCCACAACTGAGACATGGAAAGGATGCCTTTCAGAGTTGTTCACTGATAGCCGGGTGAGTTTTTCAGGCTTCATCTGCTAAGTGTTGCCTCTGGAGGATACAACATACAACATCCTTCCCTTTCTTGGTGATGTTTACATGTGGCATGAGAAGATGTATGGTTTGGGGGGAATGTTTCTAATTTGAAAAGCAGTGATTTGATAAACCAGCAGGAATCTGAGCTCATAAGTCTGAGGCTGGAAAACAATTCACCCAGTTATCAGTGAACTCTGACGGATATTCTTTCTATTTCTCAGAGTTTCTGGTGGAATTGGTTCTGTTGCTTACAGTAAGAATTGCAATAATGCATTCCTTTAATTTTTTCCCCCTTCTTTTTCTTTGAGCCCCCCCTCCCCCCACACACACACTTGCTTCTAGGAATCACTTAACAATAACAACAACAACAACAACAACAACAAAATTGACCTGAAATTCAGGCATTTCAAGCTCTGGTCAGTGAAAAAGCTCAGCTGCTGGGGCATATGCTTGCTTTTGTATATAGGAGGCACCAGTTTTTGTCACCAAAAACCAATAATTAAATTAAATTGGAAAAATAAAACCGAAGAAGAAAGTTCATAGACAACAGCCTCCAATGAGACTATCAAAGATGTGTATCACAGATATGGAAGCCGCAGGGAGAAGCGAAACCTAGGGCAGAGGGTCAGAACACCATTCCCGTTGTGGGGGTCAGGCTGGTCTCCGGCTCGCCGTATTGGTTCAAGTGATAATGATGCTTTTGTCATCAGTAGCCGTGCTGAAATATATTTGTCCAGGATTCTTGTATTCTAGGGAGACTTGTCTCTGAGATGCAGGTTAGATTCATGCAAAATTGGCTGTGATTGCTAGCAGGAATGACAGAAAAGTAAGAGGTGAGCAGATTTGCAGTGTCATAGGGGAAGGAAATGGCAGGATTGGTTAGTACTTCCTTCAGAAAAAAAATAATTTAAAGTCACCGTCACTGTCACTGTCCTCGCGTTGTTCATCAATTTGCTCCAGAGGGCTTAGTAACGTCTCCATTGTGAGACTTGTTGTTACTGTGTTTGGCATATTGAATTAGTCAGGGGTAGCTTGCCAGGCTTTGCTGTGCGGGTGAGATAAGTAGTCAATTTTGATCTATCCTTCTCCCTACACATAGAACAACCTTTGACAAAATTTTGGGTGAGACAACATGTGTCTTGGATTACAAAATGTGATTGTAAATTCTCTCCATCCTGTTATGTGTATTCTTCTATTTGAAGTTGGTATCTATTTCTCACACTGCTGAACCTGGACTGGTAAATAGCTTATTCGTTAGTTTTAAAAATGTTTTAATATTTTATTATTATTATTGTTTTGGTCTTTTGGGCCACACACAGTGATGCTCAGGGGTTACTCCTGGCTCTGCACTCAGGAATCACACCTGGAAGTACTCAGGTTTCCATATGGGATGCCGGGAATCAAACCTGGGTAATCCCTTCCCTTTGTACTATCACCTGGCCATATATATATATATATATATATATATATATATATATTTCTCTTTATTTTCTTCTCCGCCTTTCCCTCCTCCTTTTCTTATTCCTATTTGTTGCTGCAATGACTAGGTTTGCCACTTAGTTGCAGTACTCACTGAAATGGCTAGGGTTGCACACTTTGAGTTGTGGTTCTCACAAGTGCAGGGTATGTTAAGTATGATTAAGATTGAATGCCTGGCTTCTGCAAGGCAAGAACTTTGCCATGGGACCATACCAGGATCCCAGTGTATTCTTTTTAGTTCATAGATTCTGAGATTTACCACTTGGTCTTTTGATTTCCTTTATCCAATAAAAAGGCCCTCCCGTTGATCGTCGATCTGCTCGAGCGGGCCCAGTAACGGCTCCATTGGAGACTTTGTTGTTACTGTGTCTGGCATATCGAATACTCTCGGTAGCTTGCCGGGCTCTCCGAGAGGGGCAGAGGAATCGAACTCAGGTCGGCCATGTTGGCCGCTTGTAAGGCGAACGCCCTACCCGCTGTGCTATCGCTCCAGCCCAATAAAATGAGGTAGGCTTTAAATACTGCAAATTTCAAGAGCCTTCAAGGATCTTGCAGCATCTGCCTTTGCTCTCCCTGAGACTACCGTGGAAGGAGCCTAGTGTAGTCTGGGTGATGTGAAAAAAAATCAAAGCACCCTCGCTTATGGCCTGCATCTTAGATATGTTATTGTGAGTAAGGCTTCCTTGGGCCCACTTGCCTGACTACTCTTCACTCCATGAAGGTGCAAGAGTGAGTCTAGACAAAGTCATACCCTTCTGCCCAGCCAATCTACAGAATCACAATGAATATAAAATCACTGTTGTTTTAAGACATTTTGAGTTAGACTATTTGTATTTTTCTTTCACTGAATTGCAGTTTTCACAAACTAACCTTCCTGCACCAAATACCAACTGCTCACTTGTGCTTTCTTCATTGGTTAAATATAAGAAGAGGAGCTTACCATGAAATATTGGTAGCATTTTCAAACTAACAAATCACTTAATTTAAGCTGAGATATTACAAAAATGCTTCCAAAAACCATTACAATTTTAATTGTTATCATACTTATCTGTTGCCATATAATCGGTGGCCCAAAACTTAAAACAACAGTGATTTCATATTCATTGTGATTCTGTACATTGTGCTGTGCACTAGTGATGGCTCTTTGAATTCCCCCCATTCAGTCATCTTCTGGGAAATTTTCCTTCAAGAATCAGCAAACTAGTAAGACCTTCATGGTTTGCTCTCTGAACTAGTGGGTCCTTGACTTAATATGAATAGGATGCAAACATGGTTTCCCTTTTCTACTTCTGAGCCTTGAGAACCATTGCGGTTCATTCTTAAAACTTAAGAGTTCCTCTGGACCCCATAAGAAGCCAATTACACTGGGGCAACTCCAATGGAGCAGGTGTGCCCTCTCCACCCATTCCAGATGAAACCCCCTCCAGAAGCAAAACCCAAGCACATGGGTTCAAGGACTGAAACTTCAGGCCACGTGGTGGCAGTGGAGTCGGGCCCTCCCTTCCCATCTCCCCGCCCGCTTGGGGTCCTGGCTGTCATGCCAAGGATCTGCCTCCAGACACCATCTCAGAACATAAATGGCCTTGATCCAGAGACTCCCAAATGAATCTCAAAATTATCTCCATACAGAGATGCCTCTCGACCCCCGAAATTTACAATTTTAGAATTCCAGAAGCACCAGCAGCAAAAGTAGCTGCACGATCTGTCATAATATTCATAATAAGCAACTGCACTGAAGCACTGTCCTCCCGTTGTTTATGGATTTGCTCGAGCAGGCCCAGTAACATCTCCAGTGAAAGACTTGTTGTTACTGTGTTTGGTATATCAAATACTTCACGGGTAGCTTGCCAGGCTTTGCTGTGCGAGCAAGATACTCTCAGTAACTTGCCGGACTCTCTGAGAGGGCCGGAGGAATTGAAGCTGGGTCTCCTGGCGGCCGCGTGCAAGACAAACACCCTACCACTGTGCTGTCGCTCCAGCCCCATAATAAGCAATAGAAAATAAATTATCTAACATCTCTCCTGGAAGGCAGGCTTGAATGGTGGTGGAAAAATTGAAATAATGATGGTGGGGAAATATAGTCATGGTGTGATTGGTGTGAAATATTGAATGTAATCAATTAATGTGAACAACCTTATGAAAATAAAATTCAAAAAAAAACTTAAGAATTCCAGTAAAAATGTTTAGTATCACAACTCAGTGTTTTCATTTATTAAGCAAAATCACCATGAATGGCAAATGTGTGCTCAGGATCTCAAATAAAATCCAATAACTTTGCTCTGAGAGCCCGGGAATGAGAGATGAGGTGAATGTATGTGTGACACAAAAGAGTATGAGAATGCTACCACAGATCAGCACATGGGCAACAAAGAATACAAGATGAGGGGAGCAGAAAAATCAAACTAGAAAATAGGTCAATAGTTCTTGATGAAGTACAGCTTTGGAGTACTCAGGAGACAAAGTAGAGACCAAATAGGAATGATCCCTGAAAACCAATTTGGGTATACCTAGAACTAAATCTGATTACATGTTGCACTATCTTTGGGGAGTAGGGGGAGGATGCACACTTGGCAATTCTCAGGACTTACTCCTCTCTCTGTGCTAAGAGATGATTCTTGGTGGGCTCCAGGGACCATATGGGGTAGAAGGATTGAACTCAGCTTGCAAGGAGAGTGCCCTACCTGCTCTACTATCTCTTTATTGCAGACATCACCAAAAAGATATTTGATTTGGGTTTCCCTTTAGAATGAACACTTTGGTGACAGTATGAAGATGAACTAGAAGACAGGCAAAGTCAGAAGAAGGAATATCTATAGTAAAATAAGAGAGAAAATACTATACTATTAGGGCCAAACAGAAAATACTATACTATTAGGGCCAAAATATAGGCACTGGATATATGAATATATACATAAAGCAACAACCTCAGAAGAATTAAGAAAGAAAATTTATGTTCTGAGAACCGATTGTATGTATAAGGTGAATTAAAGGAAGGAATCAAGAATGATATATATATATTTTTTGCTTTTTGGGTCATACCCGGCGATGCTCAGGGGCCACTCCTGGCTCTTTACTCAGGAACCACTCCTGGAGGTGCTCAGGGGACCATATGGGATGCTGGAATTCAAACTTGGGTCGGCTGCATGCAAGGCAAATGCCCTACCTGCTGTGCTATCACTCCAGCCCCGAATCAAGAATGATTTTACTTTTCTTTCTTGGGTAACTGGTTGAGTGACTGGACCATTCACAATATTAATGAACAAGATAAAGGAGCAAGACTTAGGAGATGACAACAAATGAGTCTTTTTATGTTGAATTTGAGTGCAAAGTCTAGATAAAGTGAATCTTTATACATCTAAATAGAGATCCCAGTTAGCATTTGGATATATATGATTCAAAGCACACAATAATGACTGGGTTGGGAATAAATATTTTGGGATCTTTGGCACATTGAGGATGGTTAAAGACTGAATGAGATCATTTAGGAAGTGATTATAATGCTAAAAGGGAGAGAACAATTACAGATTTATGAAACACATTGACTTTTAATCTCAGTTGCAATTATGAAACAGTTGAAGAGGAACATGTAAAACATTTTTCTGAAAATAAGTAGTTAGAAAGGCATAAATTAAAAGAGGATAAAATCTGGAAACAAACAAAAGAGTTGTGAGGGAAAAATATTCAACTAGACCTAAGCTAGACTTATTCTAGCTAGACTTAATATTTCAAGGAAGTGCTGACCTACTTCCATTTTTATTCCAATCCAATTAGTTAAAATAGAAGAAAAGGCCATTATTTAAAAAAAAAGATGTTAAAAATTTGAAGGTGACCTATGAAAATAATTAGCAAAACAATGAGTATTTTTTATCTGATTAAAAAGTGAAATAAAAATAAGCATTCTAATTTGTTCAAATAATGTTTTGGTAAATATTAAAATGTGATTTCAAATGTTTCTGAAATAGAAGTAAAGTGGGTATGTTGTAGGTTGCTTACCTTGAGCGTGGTTGACTCTAGTTTGGTCGTGACACTACATATGCCCCTGAATCCACCAGGAGTAATTCCTGTGTGCAGGACCAGGAATAAACCTTGAGCACTGTTGGGTGTGGCCCCAGAATTAAACTAAACACAAACAAAACCCAAAGTAATATAAATGCTCTTGAAGTAAATTTCTTGCTTTGCATGATTCTTACTGCTTTATCTGAAAATAAAATTAATAGAATGCTATTTAAAGTTCCCTTTGGAACAACAAATATTAACTTTCACTCTATCCAACATATAGAAGAAAATAAAGTAATTCTGAGATTTACAAATGCATTTACTAAATCCAAACTTCATTACATTGTGTTACTCTGGCTACTACAAGAAAGTACAACAGTCTGGATGGCTTATACAATTTCAGTAAATTTTTCACCAATTCTGGAGACCGGAAGTCTGAGATTAAGATGTGAGCTGTGTTGGTTTCTTTGATGCCTTTTTGTTCTTTGATGGCCATCTGCCTCTTGTGTTTTCTCATGGTCTGAGAGGGAGTCTCAGATGTCTGTGTCCTAATCTCCTTTCTTCAAAAGGACACAAATAATATTGGATTAAGATTCACTTTACTTAATTCATTTTAGCTTATATCTTGAAAGATCCAATGTTCAAATGAAGTCACATTCTAAAGTATTAATAGAACATGCAAAAGATAACTTGCCGAGTGGTGGTGGGGGAATACTTTAGATA
Source organism: Sorex fumeus (assembly GCF_029834395.1). Lineage (NCBI taxonomy): Eukaryota > Metazoa > Chordata > Mammalia > Eulipotyphla > Soricidae > Sorex > Sorex fumeus. Next base: position 6,311,044 of record NW_026606188.1, read on the forward strand.
ATATCACAAAACTCAATCTCCTTAGATATTATAATTTTTCTTTAATAAAAATACTTTTCCTTACAGCGTCGTGTTTTCTATACAATTTTATTTTAATAATGTGCACTTTTTGTCTCCCATCCAAGTACTAACCAGGTTGGAGTGATAGCACAGCCGTAGCTCTTTTGCCTTGCATGCAGCCAGCCCTGCCGAGCCGGGTTCGATTCCTCTGCCCCTCTCGAAGAGCCTGGCAAGCTACTGAGAGTATTCAATATGCCAAACACAGTAACAAGAAGTCTCACAATGGAGACGTTACTGGGTCCGCTCGAGCAAATTGATGAACAACGGGAGGACAGGCTATAATAATTGCACTTTTGTACTTGTCATGTATGTGTATCCAGGATGGTGGTTGGACTTTGGCTGTGCTCAGGGGCTCCTCCAATGTTCTTGCTTGGGAAGTTGCTCCTGGTGGTTCTCTAGGGAGCATGGGTGCTGGGGATTGCACCAGAGTTGGTGCATACAAGGCAAGCTCCTTAATCCCTGTACTCTCACCAAGCAAAAATTTGAACAATAAAATAAGCAACTATGTATAGCAAATGAAACACATATCAATGGTTTATTAGTGGATGTGTACAGTTGTTTATTTACTATTGTTATTTGGTTTGGGGACCACTAAGAGCAGGATTACCAACTCCAAGGGTGCTAATATTATATTTGATGCATTAAATCACTTTTGATTCTCATTAACTGAGTACAATGACTCTGTGCTTATCTCATTACTCATCAAAAGTTTCCTCACTCTCTGCCAACATTTTTCAACTTTATATTAAGGGGCATTCCTTATGCTTCCTGTCACTCTATCACTTAGTAGCTAAATGAAGCAAATCTGTTGCATACAGAAAATATAAGACACCAAGGAGTCACCAGATAGCACAGCGGTAGGGCATTTGCCTTGCACACAGCCAACATGGCCGACCCGAGTTCGATTCCTCCGCCCCTCTCGAGAGCCCGGCAAGCTACTGAGAGTATCTCGCCCGCACAGCAGAGCCTGGCAAGCTCCCCGTGACGTATTCTATACGCCAAACACAGTAACAACAAAGTCTCCAATGGAGACATTACCTGGCCCGCTCGAGCAAATGGAACCAGAACAATTTTTTTTAATTATTTTATTTTATTTTTTTTAAATTTTTTATTAGTGAAACACCATGAGGTACAGTTATAGGCTTATAAATTTTTCAGTTTGCTTGGGTTTCAGTTATGTATTGAATCATTGTTAATTACAAAGGTATTCCTGATCGAATTTCAGTGTAAAATGATCAAACCCCAATCCCTCCCTTCACCTTCCTTCCACTAAGGACATTCTAAAACCCCTATACTTAACAGGGCACTATTTATATATTTGTCTTTAATATTAGTTAAAAAAAGAAATGACCTAATTGAATATCAGAATAATCTGTTTCACTTTACAGCATACGTTTGTGTTACTAGATTAACATCCTGAGAATGTTGGACCAGGTTGGGAATGACCATCTCTACAGCCCTTATTCCTCTAATGCAATGGTAGTAAATACTTAGAATTTGGCAGGGCATTAGTTGATACCAAGAGGTGACAACTGTTCCCATTCCAGTTTCTGTGACTTGAGCTACAGGCTCTCAGGGTCGTTCCACACAGAATGCAAAAGAATGCATTGGTTTAGCAAGGTGGTGAGAAATAAATTGACTCTGGGAGTGTTTTGCCATGAAATTTGGGATGGAAAGGAGATGTAGAAATTGAAATGTGTGAAAAATGCATGGTGGAATTTGTAAATAAAGGAGAAAGGTTATTTCAGACATGTCAACAAAGGAAATTAAGAAGGGGATAAGACAGAATGGCAGGAGTTCCTTAAAACATGATGTCCTGGAGAAATCCTCAAGGACATTTTAGCTGGCCAAGAAAGACTGAAACCCAGTAACCCATGTGGCTCCTTCCACCAGGAAACTGGAACTTAACCTTTTCCTAGGCATATGCCTGGATGTGATGTAGAGTTTCCCAATCCATAGTATACTAGAGCCTAGTGGCTAGATTTCCTGCTTACATTAGAAGCTCACTTCTATGGGCAGACATTCCAGAAGTAACATCATTTTACTGTTTTGTAACTCACTTTGTCATGTAAATACAATGAGTTTCTTAAAAATATCTAATCAAGACATTGTGTCAATGACTCTCTCTCACTCTAAGGAACATTTATGATTTATAAGCATTTACCAGCTTCCTATCAGTAGTGTAGGTGTTAATTGAGTGATTACTACATTGCTTTCCAAAAGGGGTTCTCACGATATGTTCCAGTTACATGTGAGGCAACTTTGGGCACAGAAAAAGCTCATTTGCTTCTTGTCCCACAGGTAGAAAGTGAAGGAACTGGGACCAACATACCAGAGTCTGAGTACTTCCCTTTCTCACTCTACCGTCTTTCCAAAAGAGACCTTTTGTGTATTCAAGTCTTGAGGACGAGACTACCATGGAGATTTTTTGTGTATTATATACATTATTTTTTTCTGGATGGTATTTTATTTTTTTCAGGGTCATTGATAATCCTTATATTGACCTTGGAGATTAAAAATAAAGATTTGATTTTGTACCAAAAATAAAATTGAGAAAAATGTTTTATATGCAAGCAATATTCTGTGTAAATATCTAATGAATCAGGGAAAAGGAAAAAATGTCTCCAGTAATTTAACAGCAAATGGGCCATTTGACCTACAGCCCCCAGATGAATTCCCAAACAACAAGAATAATTTATTTCAGGAGGAAGAAATAATACAGATTATGTGATGCTTGATGAGAAATTAGAATTGTAATCGGGGAAATTACTTCTCCTGAACAGGTTCACCAGTGGGGAAAGGACTTGCTCTCTGGGTACCATTTTCCACCTTGGAAATCTAGATTGAGGGGCTGAAGCTATAGTACAGTGGGTAGAGTGTTTGCCTTGCATGCAGCAGACCAGGGTTCGATCCCCAGCATGCCATATGGTCCACCAAACACTGCCAGAAGTAATTCCTGAGTGCAGAGCCAGGAGTAAACCCTGTGCATCACCGGATGTGACCCAAAAAGAAAAAAAAAAAGAAAAAGAAAAAATCTAGGCTGAAGCAGTTCTAGAAGTGCTTCCTGCCCAGCTGAGATCCAACTAGTATATCTGAAATTATCATCATTCCCAGAAATCTCAAAAGCTCTTTGAGGATCCAGCAACCCAATGGCCTCTGTGCTACTTTCTGAGAGATTCTACTCCAGTCCTGGAGCTATTTTTCTTGAGCTGCAATTACTCTTCCTAGATTTGTAAGGCTCAGGAGCTCCTTGGAATTCATGCCCTAAGGAACCAGCACTCCAGAGGGGTTTTGAAATTTTACAGCTTCACATTGGCAGCTGAATTTTGACATTTCAGCTATTATCAAAGCCCTCTCCAACAGCTGAACCTGTAGGTATGTGGCAGTTAGGCCTTCTGTGGAATGTGTTTCTCCAGCAGGAAGAACAGCATCAGCTCCCTTTATGCTCTTATCCTGTGCCTGTCTGCCAGTTGTTTCTTTTTGATTGTCGTTACTCAACTAAAGCCAAGATGCTGCAGGGATATCTAAAATGATAAGGCAAATAAAGAGTCTTGGTTGGCATCTGAGTCTTAAGGCGCAGCTCAGTGCAAAGATAGGACATTCTGGTTTCAACATATTTAGTTGGAGGAATTTGGCTACCAAATTAACAAAAACTATAGAAGAATCCACATACTTGGTAGACTCTATTAAAGCTCAAATTTAGTGCATTCCCTTCACAAATTTTGAATGAGGTCATTAAAAAAGCTTATTTCTTTTCAAGCTAGAGCTGATATAACTATATACTAATATCTGAAAATATATGTCAAAATAAGGAGTAAAGAGGTATGTTGCCTACATAGTGGATCTTTTAATTTACTGCATTAAATGTTAAAAAAAAGTCAATGTATGGCAGGTTAGAAAGAAAGAGTTAAGGGAACTCTTTGAAAGAAAACATGTTAAAAAGAAGAGTTGGACTTTATATAAAAAAGGAAAAATAGTAAATGATTCAGAAGCAAGGTTTACTTCCCATGCAAATTATAAAGACAAAAAAATTACATTGCTAGTGGTAAAAGAATATGGTTTTTGATTTCCAGAAAAATAGTAAAAAATAAAACATTTTTATCTCCCCTAGAAATGACAGCTCCCTCAATCATACTTACCATCAAATCAGCTTAGAGACTTAAAAAAATCACCCCAATCTCAACAAAACCATCCCAAAAGAATGCAGTAAAGGACTGACTTTATGCTTAATTACCGGATAAGCATAACTGAAATGTGTCATTAAGGTCATTAAGCCAACTAAATCCTCCCGGCTGCCATGAATGGAATGTGAGGTCACAGAAATACGTGACATCTTCTGATTCATGGCCTAGAACTTCATTTAATGAAACAGCCTGGACATGCCTCCTGGTGCAATTCTCCTTCTCTGCACACAATAACCAACAGGTGGTTCACTCAGGAAACTAAGCTTCCTCAAAACCAATTTTAGTGGAAAGAAATAAAACATGTTTAGTTGGGCTTTTCTCATGAGTTAAGTCTTACAAAGATTTTTAATTCATCCGTGCTTTAGTTAATCTGTTGGGTATGGTATATGGTGACTTTGTAATGACACTTATAATAAATAACAGCAACAGCAGCATGAAAAAATAAAATAACATGTAAGACGCACTAGGTACGACACTAAACCATACATATGTGTGTATACACATTTACCACTTGTACTTAACATAGGGGCTGGAGCGATAGCACAGCGAGTAAGGCGTTTGCCCTGAACGCAGCTGACCCGTGTTTGATTCCTCCATTCCTGTCGGAGAGCCTGGCAAGTTATCGAGAGTATCCTGCCCAAATGGCAGAGAGTGGCACGCTTCCCACGATGTGTTCGATATGCCAAAAACGGTAACAACAAGCCTTACAATTTGTTGTGAGATGTTACTGGTGCCTGCTCGAGCAAATTGATGAACAACAGGAGGACAGTGCTACTTAACATAGACACATTCTTCATATATGCTTTTGTACATATATATGTACATATATGCACATATGTATAGCTATCTAATGTTTACTGATTTGCCTTTTGGGCACCACCCACAAGAGCTCTGGAGTTACTCCTGACTTTGTGCTTAGAGATCAGTCATAGCAGTTCTCCAGAGGACCTTTTGGGCTGCTGGGGATTGAGCAAGGGTGAGCCCTGTCCAGAGCATGGGAACTACCCCCGCACTATCTCTCCAGGCTACACAACATCTTTAATCTTCAAAATATCTTGGTTGTTGCTAGAGGCTATTTCTATCTCTGCTTTGAAGAGAAGGAAATCAAGGCACCAAATTATTCAATGATTTTAACTGAGTCACAGAAGAGTAAAGGTGGTATTTGAATCTAGACCATCTGGCTCTAAGGTTTTTATTCCTCTGTTTGTGTGAGGCACCAGAATGTTTATATTTTGAGACCTATTCATTTAAAGTTTATCTGCTGGATAAGAATTTCAAAATTCTGCATGCATTCGTTTAAAAATGTGGTAAAGATAGCGAGGAGAAATAACCACAACAGAAGTGATTTTTGTTTTTTGATGCACTGATAAAAAAAAAGTCTGGCAGCAGAGCTGAAAATGGAAAAATATTGATTGTGAGTTTAAAAGGCGATAAACTGCAGGACCAGGACTAGCCAAATTTACAGCCCTTAAGTTTCTCTCTTTACTTGCAAATTCCCCTTTTCACATTTGAAAAACTGGTTTTCAGAAGTGATGACAGAAATATTATAGAGTCAGCCATACCCGCAGCTGTTTGCTCAGATTAGCGCGAGGAAAATTTTCTGTCAGTTTTGCTGCACATCTGTTGTAGTTTCGCCCCCCCGCCCTCCCACCGCCTCCGCCTTTAAATCTATGGGCACTGGGATAGATCATGGTCTACAGGCTTTTTCTTCTATATTTAAATTATGCTTCTGTACTTTCTTTTCATTTTTGTCCTATATTTTGAATGTTTTTCTATGAATACATTGTAACTTTTTAGCTTCAGTTGGACAGGAGAGCAGGTGAAATATATGATTGCAGGGCCAGAAAGACTGGGCCATGGGTAAAGGGACTTACCTTGCATGTGGTCCACCAGGGTTCAACCTCAGTCATCCTATATTGTTCCAGAGCCCTGTCAGGAATGATCTGTAAGCACAGAACCAGGAGTAAGTCCTGAACATCCTTGGGTGTGACCCTAAAACCAAAAATATATAAAATAGTGATTGCTTCCCAAAGTAAGAGAAAAATATACTGATATTTAAAAATAGATTATTTTCATAATGCCAGGGGCTGGAGCGATAGCACAGCGGTAGGGCGTTTGCCTTGCACACAGCCAACATGGCAGACCCGAGTTCGATTCCTCCGCCCCTCTCGGAGAGCCCGGCAAGCTACCGAGAGTATCTCGCCCGCATGGCAGAGCCTAGCAAGATCCCCATGATGTATTGGATATGCCAAACACAGTAACAACAAAGTCTCCAATGGAGACGTTACTGGGCCTGCTCGAGCAAATCGATGAACAACGGGAGGGCCTTTACCTTTTACCTTTACTTCATAATGCCCAAAAGTAGAGAGAGAGAGTATGGGGAATATTGTCTGCCATGGAGGCTGGGGGAGGGTGAGAAAGGGGGATATACGGGGATAGGGGATATTGGTGGTGGGGAATGTGCACTGGTGGAGGGATGTGTATTTGAGCATTGTGTGATTGTAACCCAAACATGAAAGTTTGTAACTATCTCACGGTGATTCAATAAAATTTAAAAAACGAGACTGTTTTAATATGTGAATATATAGAAATGACTATATTCATATGTATCTCTGATATGTAGCTTTATTATACCTATTAAATGCAATATTAATATAAACTAACTTTGAGAGGTAAGTGCTTACTTTTTACTAAAACTTCTGTATATTTTTGTTCAAAAGTTGCATAATCCTTCCTCATTTGTTTTATTAGGATTTTCAAAATAAACTAATTGGATGGTGAAAAAGGCAAGACCTTTAGATTACTTATCTTTGTCTTTGCCAAAGGACTTTTAATAAATACTGTTAAGCAAGTGTACAATGTTATATAAAATTTACACATAAATATAAATTTTATACAAATATATATTTTCATAGATGTGTATCCATGAACTCAACAGAGAGAAGAGTAAAAGAGATATCCTAGTTTTCAATGCTTCAGAAGGCAGATCTGGCCACGGGAAAATACTGATGTGTATTTTAAGTTTAAGGTCATCTGGGCTCTGAGAATCACCTTCACTGACAAAAATGTTCAAGTCTGACTTCTGCCATCACTGACTCCATCTGGCATGTCGCCCTGAGAAGCAGAAAGTCTCTGAGAGCTTCCTTATACTTCCAAAGTTCTCCAGGACCTTTCCAGAGACTTGTTTTTACTGCTTCTGAATCTTGGTCTCTTAACATAGGGATTGAGAGTCAGTTTATCTCTACTTTTTGCGATCCAAAGACTAAAATGAAAAAAAAATTGTCTGGGTTTCTTAACTGTGTTAGGGTCTTTCAATAAAAACAACAATTCCTGGTTGCTAGTAGTATGACAATTTCCATTGATGATAAAAATTAAAAAGTAAATATTGACCAAGAGATGTTTTTATTAGGTCAAATACTTATGTTGTGGGACCAAAAAAATAACACAGTGTATTGGGCACTTGTCTTGCATGCGGCCAATCAAGGTGTGATCTCTGCATTCCATATTAATCCCCGAGCACCACCGGCAGTAATTCCTGAGTGCAGAGCCAGCAGTAATCCCATGAGCATTGCTGAGTATTGCTCAAAAATAAAAAATAAAAAATTGTGTTGATTAACAATTTTCCTTCATAACCGTATTCCAAATAAACACAGCATTTTCCAAAATGTGATCCAGAGTTATAGTGGGCTATAACTCAGTGATAGAGCATGTGCTTATTGACATGAAACTCTGAGAAAGTATTGGTTGAGAGTATTTTTAACTTAATCTACAGAGGAATTTTTTTTGGCCTACACTAAAGTTTGAGAACTATAGCTTTGCTATATTTTGGGGTTTTTACACTTTTTTTAAAATGAATCACCGTGAGACACAGTTATAAAGCTGTTTATAGTTGGGTTTCAGTAATACAATATTCCAATGCCAATCTCTTCACCGTGTACATTTCCCACCACCAGTGTCCCCAGTTTCCCCCCAGCCACCTCCACCTCTGCCTGCACCTACCTCAATGGCAGGAATTCTCTCTCTCTCTCTCTCTCTCTCTCTCTCTCTCTCTCTCTCTCTCTCTCCACCCCCTTGTCCTTTTGGGCATTGTAGTTTGCAAGGCAGATACTGAGAGGCTATCAACATTTGTCACTTTACCTACTTTCAGCGGGCGGAGTCATAGCACAGCAGGTAGGGTGTTTGCCTTGCATGCGGCCAACCTGCCTGGGTTCAATTCCTCCATCCCTCTCAGAGAGCCTGGCAAGCTACCAAGAGTATCCCGCCCTCATGGCAAAGCCTGGCAAGCTACACAGATGTATTCAATATGCCAAAAACAGTAACAAGTCTCACAATGGAAACGTTACTGGTACCCGCTCGAGAAAATTGATGAACAATGGGAGGACAGTGCTACAGTGCCACCTACTTTCAGCGCTCAGTTCTTGTTCAGAGTGATCATTTTCAACTACTATTGTCATAGTGGTCCCTTCTTTATCCCAGCTTCCCTATCCCCCAGCATTTGAGGCAGGCTTTCAACTGTGGACCAATCCTCCTGGCCTTTGTTTCTATGGTCTTTGGATATTAGTCTCATACTATGCTTTTTTTCCCCCACACTTAAGATGTCCTTTAATTCTCATAGCGACATAGTTAAAGAGCAGATAACATTTTCTTTTTATACCTGGGAAAGAAGTTAGGTTTCTCACACAAGATTACAAACACAGTAAGAGGCAGAACCTAGGCTTGTGTTCAGGTTTCTAACTTCAGTTCACTAACTTCTTGTTCATTTTCCTAGGACAAGACGCTAGGTGCAGATCAGATGGGACTTAAGTTTAGTCTGCTCCTCTGCAATGCTTATAGGCATTGTAGGAATACCAGAGTTTACATAGTCAGGTGATTAAATTAGGTCTAAAAAGCATCATAAAAGACAGTTTGGAGAGAAGAAGAATCAAAGCTGAAATATAAATTCAAGTCTGATCTCTTTTTCCCCCCTCTGTATTTGGAGCCACACCTGGCAGTGCTCAGAGCTTACTTCTGGATTTATGCTAAGAGATCACTCCTGGCAGAACTTAGGTGGACCATATGGGGTGGTGGTAATTGAACTCTGGTTGGCTAGGTGCAGGGCAAGTGCACTGTGTGCTGAACAATCTCTCTAGCCTTGAAGACTGATGTTCTTTCTGCCATATTAGTTTAGATTACTCCTGCTAAAAGTTCTCAAATTATATAACTATAGCACTGTAGCACTGTCCCCGTTGTTCGTTGATTTTCTTGAGTGGGTACAAGTAACGTCTCCATTGTGAGACTTGTTACTGTTTTTTGGCATATCGAATATGTCACAGGGAGCTTTTCAGACTCTGCCATGTGGGTGGAATACTCCCAGTAGCTTGCTGGACTCTTCGAGAGGGGTGAAGGAATTGAACATGCGTTAGCTGTGTGCAAGGCAAATGCCCTACCTGCTTTGCTATCCCTCCAGCCCAAATTGTATTTTAAAAAAATACTACTGCTATGAAAATATATTTTGAAAAAGAAATGGTTGTGAAATCCAGAAAATAGTTCTTTATGTTTTTTATTGAATTTGAACATTAATCACATTAGTATCGCTTGCTCATCTAATCAGTTATAAATGCTATGAAAATGAAGCTACGTTTCAATCATCTTTGGTTTCTCAGAATCAAGGATGGTGTTGGTCACATGGTTTAATTAAACATGTTTTCTGTCTGTTTAAAGAACTTAAGTGAGTGATAGTAAAAACACTTCACAATGATGAATGAAAATTCTTCCCATATGTATCTTATATTAGATATACTTAATATACATCACATATAATTTTAGATATGTTTATTTCTTTGATTATAATGACCACCTATTGTAATAAACTATTTTATATATGAGAAGCACAGAATGATTAAGGCAGTGACTATCCAAATTCAAATCCTATTGGAACTGGAATTTTAATTAGGTAGCCTGGTTCTAAAGCCTAATTTCACACTTTTATTCACATAAATTCTTCTTCCCAATTGCTTATCAACTTGATATTATTTCAGATGGGTATAAATTTCAGTTTAATAGATATGCTGTATGCTATGGTGACAAACAACACTAAAAGATCGGTGATGTGACCCAATAAAAGTTTATTTCATTCTCATGTAAAGTTGAATGTGGTTTAGATGACTTTCCCATGTGGCTTTCATCCAAAAGATGACTCAGTCACCTGAGGTGCTTTCATTTTGTAACTATGCCAACTAGGACAAGTGTCCTCTAGGGTTGAATAGTCAGAAGAAGAGAACGAAAGGAACAGCATTAGCTCTTAATTGTCTTGAACTATAAGGCCATGTGCCATATTTGTACAGATTTCATTGGGCAACACTATTCATATACCCACTGTGCACTAAACATTTGTATTATGAAAAACAACCCAAGTAATAATAGGTGCATAAAAATAAAACAATAGGAACAACACATTTATTTTCAGGTCGTGGCTCTAATCACTAATTTCTTCAATGATCTTGATAATGTATTGTACCTGCTTTGGATCAGTTTTGTCATGCATTAAATGGAAATAATTATACCCAACTCATAAGGTTATTGTGAAGATTAAATAAATTATCATTGCAATGACCATAATGTACTGGTGGGCACACAGTAAGTGTTAAATATATCACAGCCATAGTCAAGGGTCTCCTGCAAATTAGAATAAAATGATATATCTAAACCTGTTTACTGGGGGAGAGTGAGAATCAATATAAGGAACTGGTTCACATATTTATAGAAGCTGCCAGCCCAAATATGCAGTTGGAGTCCAGAGTTCAAAAGCAGCTATAAAAACACACACACAAAAAACTGAAGTTCTTATTGAAAATCATGAAGCAGAAGGAAATTGCTTTTGGGGGAAATGTATTGCTGTTTTTTCTAATCAGGTCTTTCAGTGATTTGATAAGGATAGTCCATATTATTTGGAAGAATAATTTGCTTTACTCAAATTGGTGGTTTAAATGTAAAATTCATCAAAAATGAACTCACAGAAACACCAAGAATAATATTTTATCTGTCTGTGGACCTTGTGGTCTGGTTCAGATGACACATAAAATTAACCTTAAAACTATTAAAGATAGCAACTATTATTGTTGCTGTTTTTCTTGTTATTCTATATAGTCTATATTCTTGGTGAAATTCTGTTACCCAACCAACCATTTCTTTTTATTTTAAAAACTCAACATCAAAAATTTCTTCTAGTTTAGCAAAAGATACTTTAACGGAAAACACCTTAGAGTGAAGACAAGGTTCCTATGCCCAGAATGAGCAAATAAAATTGATAGCCCTTTGATTGGACCATCATCATGATAAGCAAACACTCACCAAAGTAGATCAGTAGGGTTTTTTTTTTCTTAAAATTGACCTTTCTACTCCTAATTGTAATATCTACAGTGATTACCTTAATGGGAGCGATAGCACAGCAGGTAAAGTGTTTGCCTTGCACTCAGCCAACCTGGCCAACCCAGGTTCAATTCCTCCACCCCTCTTGGAAAGCCCAGCAAGCTATCGAGAGTATCTCGCCTGCGCGGCAAAGATGGCAAGCTCCCCGTGGCGTATTGAATATGTCAAACACAGTAACAACAAGTCTCACAATGAAGATGTTACTGGTGCCTGCTCGAGCAAATCGATGAACAATGGGAGGACAGTGCTGCAGTGCTTTATTTCAATTTTTATTAGATTTTTACAATCACATTAAAGTTAATCACTTGTATAATCCTCACAATTAGCAAAGTACTTATAGAAACAATCTTCAACATTCAGTCAAGTCAAGGAGGAAGAACATCCTACAAACCGCCAAGGCTTTTTAAAGAAAGTAGCCAGTTGATTGACTTAATTTCTCCCTATTCAGCTGATTGTCCTCATGGAGACATAGATGAAGACATATTCCAGAGCCAAGTTTGTCTCTGTAATACATTTGAAAGAGTCGAAAAGTGTGAAAAGATAGGCTTTTTGGCATGCAGAAGTATAGCAGATGCAACTATATCACATTGTATAGGTAATAGACTTCATATACACAACACTTTCCAGGAAATACCTAATGACTTTTTGAAAAGTCAACTGGAAAATGTCCTTTGAGATAATTTATGGCAGCTGTGTACTTTTCAGCCAAATTATTGGGTTGAATGAGTCTATTGATAACTATTTAGAATCAAGTGTTTGAACCACGAGAACACCTGACCAGTCATGGTGCTGAACCCGGATCAACAGAGTAGGCAATAAAGGTGGATTAATTCTTGCACAGTATTAGTTTTTCAAGTGTCTCTAAAGGTACTTACAATAACCTTATTTGTATATGACTCAACTGATGTAAGTGTCTTTAGAGCATCTCAAATGCTGTGTAGATGTATAAATAATAAACTAGTCCAAAAGAGTCTGTTTTATTTTTAAATATTGAAAGATTGAATTAAAATGGCTTGTGGTTATTTTATTCCAAAATGAATTTAAATGCAAATGCTTTCCTAGCATACAAAAATAAAATAGCTTTGACATAATAGTTACATAAATTGAAACACATTTAATGACACATTTTAGGAGTTTAAAGCAAAACAGGTGCTTGAAGAGTCTTGTCAGAGCTAAGGCATCATGTTCTTTCGCTTTTAATAGAAAGTAAGCTCTGCTGTATGGAATCATCATTGCAGAGACACAAAGAAGAGCCAGAGATGCCCATATACCACGTTTTTCTCTTTAACTGATTGGCCCCACTGTACATGTTATGCCTTTAAGAAAGGTGTCACATACTTCCCACTGTAGGAATATAAAGATATGAATTTGTAGAGAATCATACACTATTTTGCAGTTACTGAAATTTATCACCAAAATGAGTCTTTTTGAATCTAAATGGAAGTAGTTATTAGCATATGCAAACTAATTAATGTATCACAATATAGTCATATTCAGCAGGTGAGAAAATACGCCACTTCAAACTATTCACACTCTTTGCTATGTAGCTAACCCTATGATCTATTTTTAATAAAGTTCTTTGTGAAATCAAAGATGCAGATTATGAAATCCATCACATAGAAGTAGGTTTTGGGTAAAACTAGGTTGCAATTTAAAGGCAGGCTCTCTCTTCTGCACTTTTGACACAAAATGTGTGGGTTTTCCACACCAAGTAATTCTCCAATTCTTTACAGACACTAAATGGTTGTCTTTTTAGCATGAAGTTTAATTCACTCTGACATAAAGAACCCAGTCTTTGTGCAACCGCACTAGTTAAGGGCTCTGTCTTACAAATGGCTGCTCCCACTTAGCACACGGGTTGCAATTCTCGCCTTGTCACTTGTACTTCTGACCAACTGGCTAGAAAATCAGAGTTACCACATCCCACTGCTTAGCTTTTATGGTTTGATTTCATGGTATACAAAACTCTGGGAAGCAGTTACATTCACTTTTGATGAGTATACTTAAAAGAACACAGATTAGCAATCAGATGAAGGTACAGAGGGTCAGATTCTAAAGGATCCTGAGCACAGGAGCTTCTTAGGCCTGGAAGTTTGAGGGTGCATCAATCTCATGTCATCTGAGGATATTCTTCAATTTCAAAGCTCTGTGGGTTTTCTTTTCAGTCTTTTATGGAGGCTTCATTATGTAGGGATGATAGAGCAAATCATTAGCTATTGGTTATTAAGTTAATTGTTACCTCCCCTCCCCTACACAAAGGTTGTGGGATAGGGTTGAATGTTCCAAACTTTCTAACTATACTTTGTTTTTCTTGGTTATTAGCCACTTGGATCTGTTAAGCATCCAACCATGATCATCTCCCAAGCTTATAAGAGGGGATTATTGTCATTCTGTGAGTACACACAAAATGACTTCACATACATGCTCTTCTATGAAGGAGGGGTGAGCAGTGGTGTGCTGGAAATATGTAATAATCAGCTTTCTGGGAAAATTATGCAAATTGGATATATTTATATGTCTTTTCTGATATAAAGAATTGGGCTACACCCTTTTTTATAAATGATAAAATGAATATTTTTGTTGTGAATTCTATGAACTCAGAATGGTCTCAATGATTGTTGCCGAATGTTGTATTTAGTCAATTCTGACTGCAAATGATGAGCAGGTATAGTACTGGCATGACTATGATGTTACGACATGGATTGAGTGACACATTGGAGTTGTATTTTAGAATGTCACTCACTTTTTTCAATGAGGTTAATGACTTCTGTTTTCAAACTAGAAGAGGTTTCTGTGTAACAATGGCAGATATGACACACTTTTTTCTTTTAAGAACACGGATACCATTTCCTTCGTGTCAAGTCTTGTTTTTTTCCTTTTCTTTCTTTTTTTCTTTTTTTGATTTTTTGGCCATTATGATTTTGGCTCTGCACTCAGTGATACCTGAGCAGTTGCTGAACAGCATACGGGAAACCAGGGATGGAACATGGGTTGGCTATGTGCAAGGTAATTTCACTATACATTGTACTATCACTCTGACCCCTGATGTCAAGACTTTGGGCCTTAACCATCATCAAAACAATACAGTCAACCCTCCATGGTATCATGCCTGCCCAGGAGGGAAGGGGTGTCGCTCCCTTCTGCCTTTTTCTCCCTGGGCAGCAAGATAATGGCCGCCTTGAAGGTTTTTGGAAAGCCAGGTATGAGCCGGCAGTGAAGGGGCAACTGAAACCTCATGGGAAGTGGGGACATTCCCGGCTCGTCCTTCACACCCTACTGAGGTATATTGGGGTTCTTGGTGGTGAAAAATAAATACTGGTGAAGGGAAAGGTGTTTGATCATTGCATGACCGAGACTTAAACCTGAAAGCTTTGTAACTTTTCCCACAGTGATTCAATAAATAAATATAAAAAAAAACAAAAGTCAACCCTGATTAGTAGTGATTGGCCAATTTGCATGATATAAATTGTTTCACTTGGACAAGGTTTAGGCATCCAGTGTGTTATCATTAAAAGGAGAGGTGATCTTAAATGCTCAGTAGCAGTAGCTCATCACTGTATAGCATCCCATTTATGATAATTGAATTATATAGGGAATATCAATAAATAAGATATAATAAAAGCATACGGTTTTAATGATTGCACATAATTTTCCTCCTTGTTTTTAGTTAATTTATCTAATTGAATGAACAAATTTAAACAATGATTATATTTAACAACCAGCTGCCAACACTGCTTAAATCCCAATTAGCTTTTATGAAGGTATCTAACTTATTAGAGGTATTATAGGCAGGGATTCTTGTACTAAGATACAACTTTCACTAATCCTGATTTGACCTATTTGTGTATTTAAAGCTTTTAGTTATGCATTAGTAAGTTTTGGACATTGTAAGTAGGATTATAAACTGCATGGTCCTGCATCATAAGAATGCAAAGTTGTCTAAGGAAATGTTTACTTTATACCAGAGAGCAAATTAATTATATTAGCAGGCACTCAATGGCAGTCATCTGTAAGTAATGTCTAGAAATGCCAACCAGGTAGGTAGGTGAGTTAAATGTGATACCTAAGGATACATAAACTCCATTATTATTACTTGTAGAATAACATTGGTTTTCCCTTTCTGCCTTGCCACAGGGGACTTAGGTTTATAGGGTTACTCCCATCACAGTGCTCCCATCCCTCTGTGTTTATTTGTAAACTCTCTTTGGGCTCTGCTTCCCCAACCAGTCAATCACCTTTATCTCGTAATCAGACTCTGTTAACTTGTAAATATTGTTTTTCTCTTCTCCTTAAGTCCTTTGCATAGTTAATTCGGAGCAATGTCCTTTTTGTATTGACACAGAAAGACAGTTAATGCTATGCTTTTGTAACTTGGGAGTTGACTCCGAATGATACTCACTCCTTGGTATCTGTTTTCTCGATTTAAGCCTCAGTTGCCCTTAGTTCCTAGCATCCCGAAAGCAGGGTCCCGACGAGGAACTGGATGGACCAGGGCAAACTGTGAGCTACCCTGGCATCAAAATGGGCCAGGCCAAATTTTCATAATACTCAACTATAAGTTAAGAGCACGGTCATGGGCAAATTCTGTCATGATCCAAAAAGTAGGACCCAGCTAGGGTTAGGAAAGACCAATCTGGTCTGAGCACTATAGTCTGTGATCTATAGCAAAATGCCCTCAGGATATCCACCCAACAAGCTTAATGTATCTCTGTGTCCATACAAAATAACTAATCTTAAGAAGTAGAATTAAGTGCCCTGGTGGGTGGTGTGCTGATCCCAAGCACTGTCACCTTTGTTCTTCACCCAGGTGTGTTGGTCCCAGCTCCCCAGCTACAGCGCTGCAGAGGGTGTGGCCTCTGCCACAGGGGGTATTACCTCTTCAGAAGTAGGCGTGGCCTATTTGGGGGCCAGTTATTTTACCCTTACCCAGCAATCTGGTGTAACATCTCAGTCTCCATACCTCCGCCACAACATGAAGAAATAGCACAAGTCCCCACCACGAGGAGAGGATGATGAAAAGAGTTCAGGAGTATCAATAGGCATTCCTCACAAATATGAGCTCTCCAATAAAGGATTTAGAGATGAACTACTGAGGATGTTCATTGAACTCAAAGAAACAGTGGGACAGATATCCAGTAAATTAAAGGAGGACATGAAAGAAACAATGGATCGGACAATTGAGAAAATACAGGAAGAAATGAGAGCAGAAATTGGAAAGCTATGCATAGATGTGTCACGAATAAAGAATTCAGTAGATAAAATAAAAAACTCAGTGTGTGCCCTCAACAGTAGAATGGCTACAGCCAAAGACATAATCAGTAAGTTTGAAGATGAGCTGTAGGAAGCCTACAGGTAACAAGAAACAATGGGAAGAGACCTCAAAATATCTCTAGGGTGAAATCAGAGTCCTAGGGATGATTTAAAAAAAAATTAGAATCATTGGAGTACCAGAAGGACAAGGAATCAATCCCAATAAAAAAGCCAAAGTTAAAGAAATCATTGCTGAAAAATTCCCAGAGCTGGAGAATGCAGACATCCAGATTCAAAGAGCCCAAAGGGTGCCAGCTAAAAGACACCCTAATAAAGAACACTCGAAGACATATCACAGTTAGAATGATGGATGCCATGGATAGAGACACAATACTGCAAGCAGCAAGGTCAAAGAAGGAAATCATATATAAAGGAGCACCCGTTAGATTCACAGCAGACCTATCATAGGAAACCCTCCAAGCCCGAAGGGTTGGATATAGTGAAAAAAAAAAGACTCAATGAAATGAATGCTTCACCAAGAATACTTTATTCGGCTAAACTCTCACTCAAACTTGAAGGAACAGTACACAATTTTGTGGATAAACAACAGCTCAGGAACTTCATAGACTCAAATCCAAACCTAAGAGAAAGGCTAGAGGGGCTACTGTAAGACAAGACAAACACTTACAGAAAGATGATACAAAACCCCATAAGAATAATTTCTCTCAACATCAATGGTCTAAATTCACCAATTGAGACACAATGTGGCAAAATGAATTCAGAGATTGAACCCAACATTCTGCTTCCTACAAGAAACACATCAGAACAGTCAGAACAAACACAGACTCAAAGTCAAAGGATGGAAAACAGTCCTGAAAGCAAACAGCTCCCTCAAAAAAGCTGAGGTGGTCTTACTAGTATTGGACAACATAGATTTCAGTTTGAAAAAGATTAGTAGAGATAGTGAAGGCCATTTTTTAAAATCAGGAGATATATTCATCAGGAAGAAATCACACTCTTAAATGTATACACACCCACTGTGGGACCAGTCAAATACCTACAACAACTGCTAACAGACCTCAAGAAAGACATTGAGAGCAGCACAATAGTAGTTGGAGACTTCAACACTGCCTTATCTCCTCTGGACAGATCAAGAAGATTAAAACTCAGTAAGAAAATAATGGCTCTGAAGGAAGAAGTAAAAGACAGAGGGCTAATAGATCTATATAGGACTTTATATCCCCCCAAAAAAGAATACACATTCTTTTCCAGTGCACATGGAACATTTTCCAGAATAGACTATGCACTGAACCACAAAGCATACCTCAACGGAATCAGGAAGATAGACATTGTATCAAATATCTTCTCAGACCACGATGCACTGAAGATAGAAGTTAAAACCAAAGAAAACCAAATCAAACACCTGGAAATTAAACAACTCAATGTTGAACAACTAGTGGGTCAGGAAAGAAATCAAGGAAGAAATCAAAAGATACCTGAAAACAAATGAGAATGAAGACACGAGCTACCAGAACCAGTGGGACGCAACTAAGGCTGTGTTAAGGGGAAAATTTATAGCTCTGGAAACATTTCTCAGGAAGGAAGAAAGGGCCTGCATGAACAACTTGACTTCACAGATCAAGGTCTTAGAAAAGGACCAACAAAAAGAGCCCAAACCAGGCAGAAAGAAAGAAATCCTAAAACTTAGAGCAGAAATCAATGACATGGAAACCCAAAAAACAATCCGAAAGATCAATGAAACCAAAAGCTGATTCTTTGAGAAAATAAAAAAGATTGATAAACCACTAGCAAGACTCACAAAGAAAGAGAGAGAGAGAACTCTAATAAACCAAATCAGAAATGAAAAGGGGTTTATCACAACAGAAACCAAAGAAATTCAAAAGATCATCAGAGACTCCTTTGAAAGGCTGTATGCCATGAAACAAGAGAACCTAGAAGAAATGGATAAATTCCTGGATTCCTATAATCTCCAAAGGCTGAATCAAGAAAATCTACAGTACCTAGACAGTCCTCTTAACATTAAGGAAATTAAAACTCTAATCAAAAGTCTTCCCCAAAACAAAAGCCCAGGTCCATATGGATTCACTAGCGATTTTTTCCAAACATTTAGTAAAGTAAAGTAAAGGCCCTCCCATTGATCATCGATTTGCTCGCGCGGGCCCAGTAACATCTCCATTGGAGACTTTGTTGTTACTGTGTCTGGCATATCGAATACTCTCGGTAGCTTGCCAGGCTCTCTGAGAGGGGCGGAGGAATCAAACTTGGGTCGGCCATGTTGGCTGCGTGCAAGGCAAATGCCCTACCGCTGTGCTATCGCTCCAGCCCAAGAGGATCTATTGCCAGTTATTCTCAAGCTTTTCCAGGAAATTAAAGAACAGAAACTATCCCAAAAATGTTCTATGAGGCTCATATCTCCCTAATACCAAAAGGAAACAAAGATACTACAAGAAAAGAAAACTACACGTCGATATCCCTGATTAACAAGGATGCGAAGATTCTCAACAAAATACTGCACTGTAGCACTGTCCTCTCGTTGTTCATCGATTTGCTCAGGCAGGCAACAGTAACATCTCACAACAAATAGTGAGACTTGTTGTTACTGTGTCTGGCATATGGAATACGTCATGAGTAGCTTGCCAGGATTTGCCGTGCTGGCAAGATACTCTTGGTAGCTTGCCGGGCTCTCCAAGAGAGGCTGAGGAATTGAACTTGGGTTGGCCATGTTGACTTCATGCAAGGCAAATGCCCTACCCGCTGCAGCAATAACAACAAAATACTAGCAAATAGAATTCAACAACTCATCAAAAGAGATCATACACCACGACCAAGTGGGATTCATCCCCGGAATGCAAGGATGGTTTAATATTCAGAAATCAATCAACATAATCCATCATATCAATGAAAGAAAAGATAAAAACCATATGATCATATCAATAGATGCAGAGAAAGCATTTGACAAGATCCAGCACCCATTTATGATGAAAACCCTCACCAAAATGGGTATAGAAGGGACTTCCCACAAGATAGTCAAAGCCTTCTATCATAAACCTATGGCAATCATCATTCTGAAGGAGGAAATCCTAAGAGCCTTCCCTCTAAGATCAGGGATGAGACAAGGATGCCCACTCTCTCCACTTCTGTTCAATATAGTACTGGAAGTACTTACAGTAGCAGTTAGGCTCGAGGTAAAGGTAAAGGCCCTCCCGTTGTTCGTTGACTTGCTCAAGCGGGCCCAGTAACGTCTCCATTGGAGACATTGTTGTTACTGTGTTTGGCATATCGAATACGTCACAGGGAGCTTGCCAGGCTCTGCCGTGCAGGCGAGATACTCTCGGTAGCTTGCCGGGCTCTCCGAGAGGGGCGGAGGAATCGAACTCGGGTCGGCCATGTTGGCTGCGTGCAAGGCAAATGCCCTACCACTGTGCTATCACTCCAGCAGTTAGGCAAGAAAAAGATATTA
Organism: Sorex fumeus; assembly: GCF_029834395.1. Lineage (NCBI taxonomy): Eukaryota > Metazoa > Chordata > Mammalia > Eulipotyphla > Soricidae > Sorex > Sorex fumeus. The sequence goes on from NW_026606188.1 coordinate 6,331,426, forward strand.
AGGGCATCCAGATAGGAAAGGAAGAAATCAAACTCTCACTATTCGCAGATGATATGATACTATATCTAGAGAATCCTAAGTCCACTACCAAGAAACTCCTAGAAACAACAGACTTGTACAGTAAAGTCGCAGGCTATAAAATTAATACCCAAAAATTCATGACCTTCCTATACACAAATAATGAGAGAGAAGAAAGTGACATGAAAAACCAATCCTGTTCACAATCGTGCCTCAGTAAATCAAGTAACCTAGGAATCAGCTTAACTAAGGACGTAAAAGACCTGCACAAAGGAAACTACAAAACGCTACTTCAGGGAATAAAAGAGGACATGAGGAAATGGAAAGATATCCCCTGCTCATAGATTGGGAGAATTAACATTGTCAAAACTGCAATACTCCCCAAAGCATTGTACAAATTCAATGTGATTCTTATAAGGACACCCATGACATTCTTCAAAGAAATGGAGCAAACACTCCTGAAATTCATATGGAACAATAAGCCCCCACGAATAGCTAAAGCAATTATTGGGAAAAAGAATATGGGAGGAATCAACCTCCCCAACATCAAACTCTACTACAAATCAGTAATAATTAAAACAGCATGGTATTGGAACAAAGGCAGAGCCATAGATCAATCGACCAGGGTTGAATATACTGACACCCCCCAATATATCATCATCTAATTTTTGATAAGGGAGCAAGATATGTGAAGTGGAGCCAGGAAAGCCTGTTTAACAAATTGTGCTGGAAAAACTGGACATATACATGTAAAAAATGGGCTCAGATCTCTACCTAACACCATGTACAAAAGTAAGATCAAAATGGATTAAAGACCTTAACATCAGACCGGAATGAAAAGCAGGTCATATTTAGAAGAGAACACCAAGTAAAGTGTGTCTGGAGGATTCACTCGGGATACAAGATGCATGCTGAAAGTAGACTATAGACCGAACACGATGGCCACTCAATACCTCTATTGCAAACCACAACACCCTAAAGGAAAGAGAGAGCAAAAGGGAATGCCCTTCCACAGAGGTGGGGCGGGGTGGGGGGGATAGCGTGGGGGGTGGGAGGACTACTGGGATCATTGGTAGTGGAGAATGGGCACTGGTGGAATGGATGTGTACTTGATCATTGTATAACTGAAACCCAAGCACGAAAGTTTGTAATTCTATAAATGTACCTCATGGTGTTTCACTAATAATAATAAAAAAGTAGAATTAAGATGGTAATTAATTTATTGGACTAAGGAAAGGAAGAAAACCCTAAGTGGTATTTTTCCCTTGAGCCTGATCAGGCAACCAGGAAGAGTTTTGATATGTAGATGGTGCTATGGGACCTGGGAATGTGGTTGGTGGGAGTTGGTGAGAGACTAGGGAGAGACCAAGGTGGTGAGTCGAAGAACGAAGAGAAGAGCAGAAGAGACAGGAGGAGATGGGAATGAGGGGCAGTGTGAGGTTGGAATGGGAGCTTAGGAGACTAGAAAATGCAGGGCTCACAAAGTAGGCTTGTGCTACATATGAAAAGGAAGGAGACTACATGGAGTGGTAACAGAGAGGGTCTATGTGAGAACTGAAATGTGAGTTACTTGAAAGCTAATCATACCTGGACCTTGGGCCCTTCCTAAACTACCTTCAAGATCCTTGGTCGGTTCTAAGTCCCTGTCCTCTTTGTTGCTTATTTATTTGTTTGTTTGTTTATTTATTTATTTTCACATACTACTGCCTTCCTCTGAACATCAGGTAGGACCGAATGATCACACTGAAACTTTTATCTTTGTAAAAGTTATTTTTGGCCATCTGAGCCACTGGTTAAATTCACCAGCCTAAGGATGAACTGCTATTCAGTTGGGCAATGGTATGAAGTACTAATTCTGCCAGTCTGATGGTATTTTGAATCTCTAGCATCAGCAGAGCCTTAGCTGAGGCCTCCAAGGCTGCACCTGGCAATGTTCTGGGGCCCATATTAGACCAGAGTTCAACTTGAATTCAGCTGTGTGCAAGGCATGTGCCTTAACCCCTGTTCCATCTCTCTGGCCCTGTTGCTGGTATTATTTTGTACCTGGATTATTTTGTTCCAAGAGCTTCAGGCTCTCCTTGTTCTTTCTGAAGACAGCTATTAATTTTTTTCAGGTTCCTTCATGAAGGTCAATCTTTTTTTTCCTTATTGCTTTCAAGATTTTACCCTTGTTTTGAACTTTCAGACTTTTTACTCTTGCATTTAGCACAGCGGTAGGGCGTTCGCCTTACAAGCGGCCAACATGGCCGACCCGAGTTCGATTCCTCCGCCCCTCTCGGAGAGCCCGGCAAGCTACCGAGAGTATTCGATATGCCAGACACAGTAACAACAAAGTCTCCAATGGAGACGTTACTGGGCCCGCTCGAGCAAATCGACGATCAAAGGGAGGGCTTTTACTTTAGCCTGGCTGGAGCGATAGCACAGCGGTTGTGCGTTTGCCTTGCACGCAGCCAACATGGCCGACCCGAGTTCGATTCCTCCGCCCCTCTCGGAGAGCCCGGCAAGCTACCAGGGCTGGAGCGATAGCACAGCGGGTAGGGCGTTTGCCTTACACGCGGCCAACATGGCCGACCCGAGTTCGATTCCTCCGCCCCTCTCGGAGAGCCCGGCAAGCTACCGAGAGTATTCGATATGCCAGACACAGTAACAACAAAGTCTCCAATGGAGACGTTACTGGGCCCGCTTGAGCAAATCGACGATCAACGGGAGGGCCTTTACCTTTTACCTTTACTCTTGCATTTATTACTGGACCGCTGTACTCATCCTACTTGGAGTTATTGCACTTCCTGGGTGTATAATATTGTTCTCAATAAACGGTGACATTTTTAACTATTTTCCTTCAAAGAGTTTTTTTTTTCTATTCTGGTTTTCTTATTTTGGGGGATGGGGTAGGTTATTCTCTCACTACACATATCTTTATGTTTTGATAATGTTTATTTGTGGCTCTTCATTTTCCTCATCTTTTCCCTCTCTGTTACTTGGATTTGCTTGAACTAGACTGGGCTCTCTCAAAGCTCACTCATACTGTTTTTCACATGGTAAGTCTGAAGCCAGTGGTGAGGGGGGCAAGAGGGGAAGAATGAGAAGATCCTAATTTTATCATGTGGGTCTGGCATCAATCCTGCCTGTGATGCTGTTTGCCCCGTGACATCGATTGCCAGCCCCTAGTGAAACTCAGTTCTAACAGAAATTGCCATTTTAATTCTGAACTTTGCCTGTTTCCACTTGATTCCTTTTTCCATTCCTGTTTACTTTGTAATTTCTGTTCCCCGATGGATACAATCTTCTATACATTTTTCAGCCCCACTTTCCTTTGGTTCCATGAAAATATTTGCAATGGTATTTTGGAATATTTTTCTCTTACCTTCATATCCAGTTGGAGACACAGAGGCAGTGGGTGATGCCCACTTTTATTCTGTTTAGAGGTCCTGTTTTCTTATTTCCTGGCCTGTTGCATCATTTTGGGAGGGGTGGAAAATTTCAGGACTATTTTTTAGCAGCCACGGCTCTTGTAAATTACTAAGTAATTGTAAATTACTAATTTTTATTTAAGAAATAAAAACAAAACAAAACTCATAATAGATATCCCTGACAAGAATATAAGCTATCATATGGTTATGAATTTAATAATATTAATTTAATATTGACTATGGGCTGGAATGATAGCACAGTGGTAGGGCGTTTGCCATGCACACAGCCAATATGGCCGACCTGAGTTCGATTCCTACACTCATCTCAGAGAGCCCGGCAAGCTACCGAGAGTATCTTGCCTGCACAGCAAAGCCTGGCAAGCTCCCTGTGATGTATTTGATATGCCAAACACAGTAACAAGTGTCACAATGGAGATGTTACTGGGCCCGCTCGAGCACATCAATGAACAACGGGAGGACCGTGACCGTGACCGTGAAATATTGACTATAAAACCAAGCTCCTGGAAGTGAGAACTAGACAACCTCTTATTGTCTAGTTCTTGCTCTCAAAGAACCTGGCAGGCTACCGAGAACATCCTGCCTGCATGGCAGAGTCTGGCAAGCTCCCTGTGGCATATTCAATATGCCAAAACCAAGTAACAATGATGGGTCTCATTCCCCTGACACTGAAAAAGCCTCCAATGTGGCACTTGCTAAAATCTCAAGGCTAGGACAAATGGAGATGTTACTGGTGCCTGCTCGAGGAAATCAATGAACAATGGGATCACAGTGATACAGTGAATTTAATATTAATCACAATAAAAAAGATTTGAAGTATTCTCTATGCTGATGACAGCTCACTTAAAAAAGCAAAAAAAAAAAAAAAAAGACACAGAGGCCCAGCTCTGGGCAACAAAGCTGATCGGCTCCAATTCCAAACAGGTACAGACCGCTCCCAAGGGCCTGGGACCCTCTATGGGCATGCGCAGCTAGATCCAGCCCCTAGAAAGCCGGTTTTCAACTCCTGAGCTGCGTGGGATGGGCACAGAGGCTCAGCTCTGGGCAACAAAGCTGAACGGCTCCAATTCCAAACAGGTACAGCCCGCACCCAAGGGCCCGGGACGCTCTCTGGGCATGTGCAGCTAGATCCAGCCCCTAGAAAGCCTGTTTTCAACCCCTGAGCTGCGTGGGACGAGCACAGAGGCCCAGCTCTGGGCAACAAAGCTGAACGGCTCCAATTCCAACAGGTACAGCCCGCCCCCAAGGGCCTGGGACCCTCTCTGGGCATGCGCAGCTAGATCCAGCCCCTAGAAAGCCGGTTTTCAACCCCTGAGCTGCGTGGGATGGGCACAGAGGCCCAGCTCTGGGCAACAAAGCTGAACGGCTCCAATTCCAAACAGGTACAGCCCGCCCCCAAGGGCCGGGACACTCTCTGGGCATGTGCAGCTAGATCCAGCCCCTAGAAAGCCTGTTTCAACCCCTGAGCTGCGTGGGACGGGCACAGAGGCCCAGCTCTGGGCAAAAAAGCTGAACAGCTCCAATTCCAAACAGGTACAGCCCGCCCCCAAGGGCCTGGGACCCTCTCTGGGCATGCGCAGCTAGATCCAGCCCCTAGAAAGCCAGTTTTCAACACCTGAGCTGCATGGGACAGGCACAGAGGCCCAGCTCTGGGCAACAAAGCTGAACGGCTCCAATTCCAAACAGGTACAGCCCGCCCCCAAGGGCCTGGGACCCTCTCTGGGCATGCGCAGCTAGATCCAGCCCCTAGAAAGCCGGTTTTCAACTCCTGAGCTGCGTGGGATGGGCACAGAGGCTCAGCTCTGGGCAACAAAGCTGAACGGCTCCAATTCCAAACAGGTACAGCCCGCACCCAAGGGCCCGGGACGCTCTCTGGGCATGTGCAGCTAGATCCAGCCCCTAGAAAGCCTGTTTTCAACCCCTGAGCTGCGTGGGACGAGCACAGAGGCCCAGCTCTGGGCAACAAAGCTGAACGGCTCCAATTCCAACAGGTACAGCCCGCCCCCAAGGGCCTGGGACCCTCTCTGGGCATGCGCAGCTAGATCCAGCCCCTAGAAAGCCGGTTTTCAACCCCTGAGCTGCGTGGGATGGGCACAGAGGCCCAGCTCTGGGCAACAAAGCTGAACGGCTCCAATTCCAAACAGGTACAGCCCGCCCCCAAGGGCCGGGACACTCTCTGGGCATGTGCAGCTAGATCCAGCCCCTAGAAAGCCTGTTTCAACCCCTGAGCTGCGTGGGACGGGCACAGAGGCCCAGCTCTGGGCAAAAAAGCTGAACAGCTCCAATTCCAAACAGGTACAGCCCGCCCCCAAGGGCCTGGGACCCTCTCTGGGCATGCGCAGCTAGATCCAGCCCCTAGAAAGCCAGTTTTCAACACCTGAGCTGCATGGGACAGGCACAGAGGCCCAGCTCTGGGCAACAAAGCTGAACGGCTCCAATTCCAACAGGTACAGCCTGCCCCCAAGGGCCTGGGACCCTCTCTGGGCATGCGCAGCTAGATCCAGCCCCTAGAAAGCCGGTTTTCAACCCCTGATCTGCATGGGACAGGCACAGAGGCCCAGCTCTGGGCAACAAAGCTGAACGGCTCCAATTCCAAACAGGTACAGCCCGCCCCCAAGGGCCTGGGACCCTCTCTGGGCATGCGCAGCTAGATCCAGCCCCTAGAAAGCCGGTTTTCAACCCCTGAGCTGCGTGGGATGGGCACAGAGGACCAGCTCTGGGCAACAAAGCTGAACGGCTCCAATTCCAAACAGGAGACGTTCCCAACTCCTCGCCCAGTGCCAGGGACTCTTTCCGGAGCCACGGCCGCTAATGCGGCCGCGAAATATTTTCCCACTACGTATGCTATAGGAACCATAAGCTACCTTCTTAGATGGAAAGTTCTCTAGTTTAGCTCAGTCACTAGAAACACAGTAGCCAATAACTCATAAGCTTATCTTAACTCACACTGCATATCAAGCAGAATAGTGACAGTGAACGTGAAGGACTAAACCACACCTCTCAAAATGGTAAAGCAACGCAAAAGCCCACCAAATTTCATATTGAAGAGTCTAGCCCAGATGACACCAACAGTACTGTAGTGTTAGACAACCTCTCTGACAAGGAATTCAGAAGGGAGCTACTTAGGATGCTTAGGGAATTAAAAGAAACAATGGAAAGCAATGCCAATAGAAGACAAGAGGATCTGAAGGCAGAAATGAGGAAAATGCAATCAGAAATGTCAGACCTGAAATATCTCGTAGGCAAATTGAAAAGCTCAGTGGAAGGCCTCAGCAGCAGAGTAAGAGCTGCTGAGAAAAGAATCAGTGAGCTCGAAGATGAAGTTCAGAGACTCTCCAGAAAAGAGCAGAAAATGGAAAAGAGACTCACAATTCGGGAACAGATGGCAAGAGAAGATCGTGATGAAGCCAAGAGGGGTAACATAAGAATTATTGGAGTCCCAGAGGTACAGGAAGAAAACCTCGATGAAGAAGAAACTGTCAAAGACATCATTGCTACAACATTTCCAGAGCTGAAGAAAACTTGTGACCACATTCAGGATGCCCGAAGGGTACCAGCTAGAAGAAATCCGAATAAAAATACCCCAAGACACATTCTGATCAAAATGACCAAAACCTTAGACAGAGACAAAATTCTGAAAGCAGCAAGATCGAAGAAAGAAATTTCTTAAAAAGCAGCATCCTTAAAATTCACAGCTGATTTTTCTGATGAAACCCTCATGGCCCGAAAACAGTGGTGGGACATAGTAAAAAAATTCAATGAAATAAATGCCTCCCCAAAAATACTTTTCCCAGCAAGACTCTCATTCATAATAGAAGGAACAACACACAGTTTCACAGACAAACAACAGCTCAGGAACTTCATAGACTCAAAACCATGGTTACAAGAACAACTAAATGGGCTACTTTAAGGCAAAAAAGGACCCTCAAATACACCAAATTTTAACAGAACAATGGGACAAAATCTCATAACAATAATCTCTCTCAATGTCAATGGGCTAAATGCACCAATTAAAAGACATAGAGTGGCAGGATGGATTAGAAAATTGAACCCAACATTCTGCTGCCTGCAAGAAACGCATCTCAATAGTCAAAGCAAACACAGACTCAGAGTCAAAGGCTGGAAAACAATCCTACAGGCAAACAGCTCCCATAAAAAAGCTGGGGTAGCCATCCTTATATCAGACCACATCGATTTCAGAGTGAGGAAGGTCATAAGAGACAGTGAAGGCCATTTCTTATTGATCAAAGGATCTGTACAACAGGAAGAACTTACAATAATAAATGTATATGCACCTAATGAGAGACCAGCAAAGTACTTAAAACAACTACTCATAGATTTGGAAAAAGACATCAATAGCAACACAATACTAGTGGGAGACTTCAACACTGCTTTGTCACCTCTTGATAGATCAACCAGACTCAAGCTTAGCAAGGACATACTTCATTTGAGGGAAACAATGGAAGAAAGGGACTTAGTAGATATATACAGGACACTTCATCCACAAAAGGCTGAATACACATTCTTCTCAAGCGTACATGGAACATTCTCCAAGATGGACCACATGCTGAGCCACAAAACATGCCTCCATAAAATTAAGAAGGTAGAGATTGTATCAACAATCTTCTCAGACCATAATGCGCTGAAATTAGAAGTAAATCACACACAAAAACAGAAAACTAAATCAAACACCTAGAAATTAAACAGTGCACTATTGAACAACGAGTGGATTAGACAGGAAATCAAAGAGGAAATCAAAAGATTCCTAGAAACGAATGAAAATGAGAACACGAGTTACCAAAACTTATGGGACACAGCAAAGGCTGTGTTAAGAGGAAAGTTTATAGCTCTACAAGCATTCCTCAGGAAGGAGGAGCGAGCACACATAAGTAACCTAACCTCACAGCTTAAGAGCTTGGAGAAGGAACAAAAAAAGGAGCACAACCCGAACAGAAGAAAGGAAATAATAAAACTCAGAGCAGAGATTCACGAGATGGAAACCCAAAAAACAATCCGAAAGATCAATGAAACCAAAAGCTGGTTCTTTGAGAAAATTAACAAGATCGATAAGCCTCTAGCAAAACTCACAAAGAAAGGGAGATAGAAAACCCTAATAAACCGAATCAGAAATGAAAAGGGGGTCATTACAACAGAAACCACAGAAATTCAGAGGATCCTCAGAGAGTACTTTGAGAAGCTTTATGCCACGGAACATCAAAACCTCGAGGAAATGGATAAATTCCTAGACTCCTACAGACTCCCAAGGCTGAACCAAGAAGACCTGGAATACCTGAACAGACCTATCACCATCAAGGAAATTGAAATGGTAATAAAAAGTCTCCCCAAGCACAAAAGTCCCGCCTGGATGGATTCACTAGTGAATTCTTCCAAATCTTTAAAGAGGACTTACTCCCAATGCTCTTTAAGCTTTTCCACGAAATTGAAATATCAAAAACACTTCCGAATAGTTTCTACGAAGCAAATATCACACTGATACCAAAAGCAGACAGAGATACCACAAAGAAAGAGAATTACAGGCCGATATCCCTGATGAACACAGATGCAAAGATCCTCAACAAACTACTAGCAAATAGAATCCAACTACTCATCAAAAAGATCATACACCATGACCAAGTAGGATTCATCCCAGGGATGCAAGGATGGTTTAATATTCGGAAATCAATGAACATAATCCACCATATCAACAAAAGAAAAGATAAAAAGCATATGATCATATCAATAGATGCAGAGAAAGCATTTGACAAGATCCAGCACCCCTTTATGATGAAAACCCTAGCCAAAATGGGTATAGAGGGGACCTTCCTCAACATAATTGAAGCCATCTACCACATGCCTACAGCAAGCATCATCCTCAATGGGGAAAAACTGAGAGCCTTCCCTCTAAGATCAGGGACGAGACAGGGATGCCCACTCTCTCCACTGCTGTTCAATATAGTACTGGAAGTACTTGCAATAGCGATTAGGCAGGAAAAAGATATTAAGGGCATTCAGGTAGGAAAGGAAGAAATCAAGCTCTCACTATTCGCAGATGATATGATACTCTACTTAGAGAACTCAAAAACCTCCACCAAAAAACTTCTAGAAACAATAGACTCGTATAGTAAAGTTGCAGGTTATAAAATCAATACCCAAAAGTCCATGGCTTTTCTATACGCAAACAGCGAGATAGAAGAAAGCAACATGAAAAAAACAATCCCGTTCACAATTGTGCCCCAGACAATCAAGTACCTAGGAATCAGCTTAACTAAGGAAGTAAAGGACCTGTACAAAGAAAACTACAAAACGCTACTTCAGGAAATAAAAGAGGACATGAGGAAATGGAAAGATATCCCCTGCTCATGGGTCGGGAGACTTAACATTGTCAAAATGGCAATACTACCGAAAGCATTGTATAAATTCAATGCAATCCCTATAAAGATACCCATGACATTCTTCAAAGAAATGGAGCAAACACTCCTGAAATTTATATGCAACAATAAGCCCCCACGAATAGCTAAAGCAATTCATGGGAAAAAGAAAATGGGAGGAATCAACCTTCCGAACTTCAAACTGTACTACAAAGCAGTAATAATTAAAACAGCATGGTACTGGAACAAAGACAGAACTGCAGACCAATGGAACAGGGTTGAATACACTGACATCTCCCCTCAATCATATGCTCATCTAATCTTTGATAAAGGTGCAAGTAATGTGAAGTGGAGTAAGGAAAGCCTCTTTAATAAATTGTGTTGGCATCATTGGACGGCTACATGCAAAAAAATAGGCTCAGAACTCTGCCTAACACCATGTACAAAAGTAAGATCAAAATGGATTAAAGACCTCAACATCAGACCAGAAACCATAAGGTACATTGAAGATAAAGTTGGCAAAACCCTCCATGACATTGAAGCTAATGGTATCTTCAAAGATGCCACGCCACTGGCCGAGCAAGTGAAAACAGAGATAGATAAATGGGACTATCTTAAACTGAGAAGCTTCTGCACCTCCAAAGAAACAGTGACCAAAATACAAAGACAGTCGACAGAATGGGAAAGGATATTCTCCGAATACACATCTGACAAGGGGTTGATATCCAGGATATACAAAATACTGGTTAAACTCCACAAGAAGAAAACATCGAACCCTATCCAAAAATGGGGCAATGAAATGAACAGAAACTTTCTCAAAGAAGAAATCTGAATGGCTAAAAAGCACATGAGAAAATGCTCTACATCATTAATCATCAGGGAGATGCAGATCAAAACCACAATGAGATACCATCTCACACCTCAGAGACTGGCCCACATTCAAAAGAACAAAAGCAACCGATTCTGGCGCGGATGTGGCGAGAAAGGGACACTCCTTCACTGTTGGTGGGAATGTCGACTGGTTCAACCCTTCTGGGAAACAGTATGGACGATTCTCAAAAAATTAGAAATTGAGCTCCCATTTGACCCAGCAATACCAATCCTCGGAATATATCCCAGAGAGGCAAAAATGTGCAGTCGAAGTGACATCTGCACTTGTTTGTTCATTGCAGCACTCTTTACAATAGCCAGAAACTGGAAGAAACCTGAATGCCCACGAACAGATGACTGGTTAAAGAAACTTTGGTACATCTACACAATGGAGTACTATGTAGCTGTTAGAAAAGATGAAGTCATGAAATTTACATACAAGTGGTACAATATGGAAAGTATCGTGCTAAGCGAAATGAGTCAGAAAGAGAGGGATAGACATAGAAAGATTGCATTCATCTGGGGGATATAATGTAACAAAGTATGAGATTAATACCCAAGAGTAGCTGAGATCAGCACCAGGAGGATTACTCCATAACTTAGAGGCCAGCCGGGTATCCTAGAGGAAAGGGCAGTTCAGATAGAGAAGGGAGCACCAAATAAAGGATGTTTGGAGGATCCTCCCAGGAGGGGAGATGCATGTCGAAAGTAGACTATGGACTGAACATGTTTGCCACTCAATGCCTCTTTTGCAGACCACAACACCCAAAAGGAGAGAGAGATAACACAGGGGATTGCCCTGCCACAGAGGCAGGGGGGGATGGGGGGATGTGGGTGGGGGGGATATTATCCATGGTGGTGGAAAATGGGCACTGGTGGAGGGATGGGTATCTGATCATTGTATAATTGAAACCAAAGCACAAAAATTGTAAATCTACAACTGTAAAATAAAATAAAATAAAGGGGAAAAAAATACTACTAAACACCTCCAGGTCAGGGCCAGGTGGGGAGGGAAACTAGGGACACTGGTGGTGAGAAATATACTCTTGAAGGGATGAGTATTGGAATACTGTATGACTGAAACCCAATCATGAACAACTTTGTAACTATGTGTCTCATGGTGATTCAATTAAAAAAATAAAAACAGGTAAATAAAAATTAAAAAAAAGCAAAAAAAAAAAAAAGACACAGACCAAAAATATAAAGTAGACAGGGAGAAAAGATTTGAAAATAGGACTAGAGCAATTGTACAGTGGTACTTGCCTTGCATGAGGACAACCTAAATTCAATACCTGGCATCCTATGAGATCTTCTAAGCCCCACCAGGAATGATCCTGAGGACAGAACAGGAGTAAGCTCTGAGCACAGTCAGCTGTGGCCCTTGCCCTCTCCCCCACCCGAAAATAAGAAGTAAATAAAGGGCTGAAAGGAGGCATCAATACTCACTCTGGAAGACACTTTCCTCTGAATTAGTTTTGGAATTCTCTTAAACTCATCAAACATATTATAAAATTGAATTTATTTCAGGGCATATCCAGTGGTATGCAGGGCTTACTTCTGACTCCGCATTCAAGGCAGGGTTTGGGGGATTATATGAGGTGCTGAGATTAAACCCAGATCTGCCACATGCAAGGAAGTGCCTTAAGCCCTGTATCATCTATCTGCCCCATTATCTTGAATTATTAGAACAGCTGCTACCATATTGAGTTAGTAAGGAGGAACAAGCTTGGCAATTTTACTTAGCAAGAGACAGGGCTGGGGAATGATAAGGATAATGAAACAGATGAGACACATCCCCAGGAATTCAGAGAGATAGTGAACATGAACTATGGGCAAGCCTGGCTGGAGTCTACTTGGCATCCATGAAACAGGGTCAAAATCCAATTAGGCAACTGGAGAAGGACGGGAAGTGGGTGAGGTGTGGGGCTGGAATTTCCTTTTCTACCTGCTTCCTGGAGGCAGAGGAGATCCCAGCTGCTGTAGGACCACACTGCAGGCCACGTCTGCTGCCCTTCACTCTGTAGATTCGCTCCTACAGGGAGGAGAGAATTGATTCTCCCTGGAGCAGTCCAGTACCAGAAGGTCTGACACTGGTTTCCAGCCTTGTGACCAGTTCCCTGCGGGATCCAGAGAAGGGGCCCTTATTCTCACCTCTCTTAGCTTGAAGTTCCTGAGTATGCTCCCTCCCTTTCTTCTCATCCTCTGAGCCCTGGGACCTTTACCAGAATGAGCTTCAGGAGTGCAAAATGATCCTGCCTTTCCCTATTGAACCATTCAATGTCTCCTCAGTGACTGTGCAGTAAAGACTTTAGATAGCAGATCAATATCTCCTTGACCCGGCCTCTGCCTGACTGCTAACTGCTAGCTGGTCACCAACCTTGTCAGGCAATAAAGAGCTGTAGGCCCACACATCCTGCTTGATGGGCATTGGTTTCACTGATATTTGGGGGGAAGGGCTGGGAAGACCCTTCCTCTAGCCCCTCATATCCTTTATAATTTTTCTACTTTCTTATTTTTTAAAAAAATTTAATAATAAAAATTGAGTCACTGCAGTATACAAAACTGTTACTGGTAGGGTTCTATGTGTAGAACATTTCAGCACTACATTCTCCACTAGAGCTCAATTCCCTCCACCCCTGTCCCAGTGTTCTGGCCCCTTTACCCCTATTTTATTCTTCTCCATCCCTCTCCTGTGGTAAACTTCCTACTGAAGACCAGTTCTCAGCTCCTGTTCCCTTTGTGCATTTGTTATGCCCTACTATGCTTCTTTCTTTTGTTCTTTTTAAAATATCCCACATATGAGTGAGATCATTCTGTGTTTCTCCCTCTCCCTCTGACTAACTTCACTTAGCAGGGTACTTTCCAGAGATCTATGCAAATGGCACCCTTTTCATAGCTGAGTAGTATTCCGTTGTGTATATGAACCACAGTTTCTTTATCTAGTCACCTCCCAGTCTTTCTTTAATTAACGTTCTCATGGGGCTGGAGCAAAGTACAGCAGGAAGGGTTTTTGTCTTCCACGTAGCTGACCTGGGTTTGATCCCTTGTATCCCATATGTTAACTTGAAATCTTCCAGGAGTAAATCCTGAGTGCAGAGACCAGAGTAATCTCTGAGCATCGCCGTGTGTGACCCAAAAAGCAAATAAATAAATAAATAAATGAATAATAAATAAACAAATGCAAAAATCAGAAAACAACCTACCGTACTCATTCTTGTGAGCCCCCAGAAGAGCAGCCCAATGGTCTCGAATGTTGGTCTTTGAGCGTGAGGTCCCAGGTTTCAGCCCAGGAACTGCCTCCTATGCAAGCACAATCTCAGCAGCTCTGCTCTCTTTGTTCCCTGGTGTGGGCAAATGGTTTTTGAACAGCATGCAGCAACGAACTGTGGGAACCCCCAGCAAAGGTATATGACTGTCCAAGTGCAATGGAGCTAAAACTGCCAGAGACCAGGGCCAGGAATAGCAACCCCTGGTGAGCACTTTGACAGTAGAAGAGTCAGTCTGTGAAGCACCACTCCAGAATGTTTGAGCACCACAGGGACAGGACAGTGACCAGCAGAGTGAACTGCCTGAGCAGCGCAATGTGAAAGAGTGTGGCTTTTGGTGACCTCTGCCACTGAGCATGAGACAGTGCAGCCTGGCATGAAAATCTCTGTGAATACTACAAGTAAATGTGTAAATACCACAGCCAGATGCATGTAGGAACCTAGTTTTGATGATAATTAAAACTAAAGAGAAGGAAAAGGTCTTTTTTAGAAGTCTTCTCACTTATTTCCAGATGTTCTTTTCTGCATCATTTACAACATTCTTCTGGGCCCTCTGGATTTCTATGTCCCTTATAGACCAGTGAGTTCCTCTTGTGAAGTCTTGGTGTTTGGTGTCAGTTCGATGTCAATGTCAGTCAGGATGGATAGGATGCTTGAGGTATCACTGCTGCTTTACAAGTATTCTGTTGGGGACATGAATGAAGTGATACTCAGCTACCTCCCAAGTAACACTAGGCAGCCTCTGACCAGATTACAAAGGGAATCTGGAAGTAATTGGTACCCATGTTGAGCCATGCCAAGTGCGAAAGATCAAGTATTACATCATTGGTCTGACCGAGACAAGAAGGCACCAATCTCATCATGCTGTTTTCGACACTAGAGAAGAATTGTTCCTTGGAACATGTGATAAAAGAGGTGTTGGAGGCATCAGTGTCCTTGTCAACACAAACATGACCATGAGCATTGATTCATTCGAATGGCTAACAACCCAAATCGGATGTTTACATTTGAATAGATGTGGCTCACTGCCTGAAGTTTCTATCTTCGTTGTCTACGCACCAACATCTAATTATGATGAAGGAGAAATTGAGAAGTTCTACATGGACCTGGACAAGTTCTATAAAGAAGACCACACCTTCTACAAGATCATCGTGGGTGATTTTAATGCCAGGATAGGACCGAGAAGATCAGCTGAAGAACTTCACATCGGGACCCATGGCCTAGAATGAAACGAACAGGGTGAGAGACTGTCTGAATTCATCATGTAGACCAAGACCATCCATGGTAACTCACAGTTCCAGAAGGCTGAATCTAAACGTTGGACATGGGAGTCTCCCGGTGGACGGTTCCACAACAAAATCAACCACATCATATTCAATAGACGATTTTGCCTGACCAATGTCACTGTTGTTCCAAAATTCCAAACGGGATTAGACCATTGTCTCCTTCGTGCAAAATTCTACTTCACAGAGTGGGGAGAAAGGGCTGCAAAGTTTAAAAAGAGAACTCCCAGAACGACCACCAACTGGGAGCTCTTTGGCACTATTGCCGCCACATGGGAAGATGCCATTGTTGACAACATTGATGAGGAATATGATCGACTGGTTCATAACCTCCATGATTGTGCAGGGAACGGCAAGAGAGAGATAGCCACAAAAAAATGCCTGTCTTCGAAAACTCTTGAGCTTATTCACCAACGTCGTTTGGCGCATACCTCAGGCAACTGCATGCGAACGTCCGAGCTCGCAAAGCAGTGCAGAGATGCGATCAAGGAAGACCTCAAAGAGAGAAGAGCAGAAGTGCTGGAAGATGCGGCAGAAGTTGGGAAAAGTGTTCATAACACCCGCCTGTACTTCGCCAACTACAAGACCAAGATGACTGCCCTCCGATGTCCTGATGGATCTATCACATCTTCCAGAAGGGCAATGGAGAAGATTATCCATGACTTCTACTCAAATTTCTTCGATAGCCATGTCCACTTGCCGATATACCAAATTCCACAGGATGGATATGTCGTTCCCAATGTTCTCCCTTCCGAAATCTGACACGCCATTTCATCAGTAAAGAAACGAACAGCACCCGGCCCAGACAAGGTCAGACCTGAACACCTGAAAAACCTGCCATCAGTACTCATCAATACGCTGGCTCGGCTCTTCACACGCTACCTGTCTGAATGCAATGTTCCGTCCCAATGGAAAACCAGCAGGACTGTACTACTGTACAAGAAGGGAGACATCCATGACATTGGCAACTATCGCCCTATCTGCCTATTGTCTGTCATCTACAAGCTGTTCACTAGAGTCATCCTAAATAGGATTGGCAAAACACTAGATGAAGGACAACCATGCGAGCAAGCTGGGTTCCACAAAGGATTCAGCACCATCGACCATATCCACATGATAACCAAGCTCATTGAGGTTTCTCAGGAGTTCAAGATGCCACTCTGTCTAACATTCATTGATTTAAAGAAGGCCTTTGATTCTGTTGAGATGGAAGTGGTCATTGAAGCCCTAGCCAATCAGGGCATTCAAGCTCAATACATCAAGATCCTTCGTGAGCTGTATTACAGATTCACTACCAGGATCTCACCATTCTACAAAGAAGTAATTATTGATGTCAAGAGAGGGGTTCGGCAGGGTGATACCATTTCACCGAAACTCTTCAGTGCCACCCTTGAGAACATCATGCGATGACTGGAATGGGAAGGAATGGGAAGGAATGGGAGTGAAGACAGATGGTCGGCAACTACATCCCCTCTGCTTTGCAGATGACATTGTTTTAATAACACCAAACATTAGCCAAGCGGCACAAATGTTGGCCGACTTCAACCATGAGTGTGGAAAGGTCGGACTACAGCTGAATCTTATGAAGACAATGTTTATGAGAAACAGCCTCATTCCTGATGCCCCATTCACTCTCAACGGAACGACCATCTCCGAATGCAACAGCTATGTGTACCTAGGTCGAGAAGTCAACATGACAAATGACCTGGCACCCGAGCTGCGCAGGAGGAAGAGAGCAGCTTGGAACGCCTTCAAGAACGTCAAAGAAATAGCTAAGAGGACGAAGAACCTCCGGCTCCGGGCACATCTCTTTGATTCCACTGTTCTTCCTGCATTAACATATGCCTCAGAGACCTGGGCCCTACACAAACAGGATGAGAACGCTATTTGGGTTTCCCAAAGAGGAATTGAAAGAGCTATGCTTGGAATATCAGGTTTCACTCAAATGAGAGAAAGAATCTGGAGTTCCGACCTCCATTGACGATCGATCAAGAATCATGGACGCTGTCTCATTTGCCAAGGTGTCAAAAATCAGATGGGCTTGTCACCTAATGAAATTTAAAGACGACCGCTGGACTAGAGCTGTTACCGACTGGATTCCACGGGATATCAAAAGACCTCGTGGCTGCCCACCTACCAGATGGTCAGACTTCTTCATCAAGATCATGAATGATCAGTTTGAGGCTGTTCGTGTTCTTAGAGCGAACAGACACCATTGGGCTACAGTAGCACATGACAGAGACAAATGGAGACGTTACTGGCACTCGCTCGAACAAATCGACGATTAACGGGAAGTCAAGTGATCAAATGAAGATCACTAAGATCTTGGGACCTAAGAAGATACCAACCCACAGCAGACTGTCAGGCTGAATGCACTGGAAAACCTCAGGAATTCTTGCCACTCTGCACTGGGCTGTATGAATCCAACTTGAGCAGAAAAGGTGAAATGAATTCCAGCCAGCACTGAGCTTTCTTCCTGGAAGAAAACGGTGGGACCACTGCAGGCCATGGGACTGAAATCTCATCATGACTGTCCCCTCGTGGAAGCTGGGCTGCCTGTGGCCCTCCTGCCCTCCTAGCCACGTCCCAGGCCTCCAAGTGGAGGTGCCTTTGGCTCCCTGTTCCCAGAAAGAATGGAATATGCCTGTGTTGACCTCAGCCAGGTCTGGGCAAGGCTGTTCCTCTGAGTAGCGATGTTGAGCAGAGCTGTGACAGTGGTGCCTGTTCTGTCATGCACTGTGAGTATCCCAATTGATTTCCTGTACCCAGCTCATCCGATTTGCACCACTTTTTTTATTGGATAGTCGTGAGTTACAGTTACAAAGCTTTCATGTTTGAGTTTCAGTCATACAATGATTGTACACCCATCCCTCCACCAGTGCACATTTTCCACCACCAATGTCCCCAGTATCCCCCACCCTGCATGCTACCCCTCCCCCTGCCTCTATGGAAGACAGTTTCCCTCTTACTCCTCTCTCTCTACTTATGGGTATTATGACTGGAACCACTTTCACACCACTTAAAGTTCTGACTTCATTTTCTCTTTAATTTAATTTTTTTTTGCAGGTGGGTGGGTGTTATCAAGACCAGAAGTGCTCAAGGATCACTCCAAATGGAGCTGTATCTATGGGGCACAGGGGATTGAGTTAGTTTCAGCCACAAGCAAGGGAAGAGCTTTACATCCCCCACCCCAGTACTATCTCTCCGGCCCGGGATTTATTTTGTAAACTGAGAGCCACTTCACTGGGTGGTAGTTGATTCATCAGTTCTGCTCCAAGCCAGGGTGTGAGGCTCGCTTCCCACCTGGGAAGGATGGGACTAAGCTGTACATGGGGGTGAGAACATCACCACACCTCTGAGATGCACGCCACACACTGGTTTCCTCCTCTCTGGAGAAGGCATATTTCTAGCTTCATATCCATGGATTCTTGAACAACATGTCATTGAAATGTGTACCTCAATCAGCACTCTTGAATCTTGTATCGACCTAATGGAATCCAGGTGACGTCACGATTGGCAATTCAAAGGTTACTCTGGATCTTAACTGTTTCCCATCCAGCTCTTAGTGAGGATGTGATTAAGTCTCTTGTCTCAGTGTCTCACAAAACATTACACATGAACTAGCACCTTTCACTTTGAATGCTGTCGGGGGAGGGGGGGGAGAGAGAGAGACAGACAGACAGATAGACAGACAGACAGAGACAGACAGAGACAGACACAGAGAGAAACTGTATAGAAAATGATACACACACTGCCTTCAGTGGCTAAAAAAAATAACTTAGACCCCAAGACAGATAGTCTAGAACACGCTCTGGGACTTGAATCCTGATCCTATGTCACTTTTCTCTGTATTAGGCTCAAAACATGTATTACCTCTCCTTCCCCATCACCTGTCCCCCTCCCACGCATTATCAGATGTAACAGATATGGGGACTCCTGAGCCATCATGCAGTCCTTGGATGCTTGTTCATCTTTGGTACCATCTCACTAACTCTTCTCCTGCCCCACCTCTCCTCCTTTTATGCCCCACTCAGCCCATGCTTTAATACCCCCAAAACCAAAACTTAGTGCACTGCTCTCCTCTGAATGTGTCCACACCCATGTCAGCCATGCAGACTCTGCTTAAGAAACCTTCCGGCTCTCTGTACCACCGTATCCTTAAACTTTTCTCCTTCAAAGACCAAGAAGTTGGCTTTTCTGATGGGGACTGTTCACATCTTTTTCTGGACCCCAAAGAGTTAAGACTTGTTCCAGTCTAGGTTTCTATTTCTTTCCCCCATTTTTTTAGTACACAGGAAAGACTTTAACTTTTTAGCACAATGGAGGTGCTCAGGGCTATTATCTGCTTAGTGCTCAGGGGATACTGCTCTCCCCGAGATTTAAGGTGGTGGGGGTTAAATTTCAGACTCAGGAGGTGTAGTGTAGTCTGAAGACCACTTTTTTCATGGAGGTGGGTGTTGGGCCACCTGAGGGTATCCAGGGCCTCTCCTGGCTTCCTGCTAAAGGGTAACTCCTGCTGGTGCTTGAGGAGGGGGCGGAAAAATGTGCAGTGCTGCTGATCGACCAGGGATATGGCTGAATCAGCTGTAGACAAAGGAATTTTCTTGTACTATCCCCTCCTGTACTCACTCTCCTGTCCTGGCTCACTCCTTAGAATGGGCTGGAAAAAGCACCCAGGAACTGTCCCTGTTGAGTATTCCCTACTTTCCTGGCAGATCATAGCTGAGAAGGTATCACTTACATCTGTGGCTTCCCCAGACTGCTCTCTAATAATGCAAGGTCACATAAGCATGATGCTTACTCAATTGTCAGATTCTATGACTTGTATACATTTGTGGATTTTTTTTTGGAGGGGGGCAGGGTATGCCAAGATGCAGGCAAAGAATGAAATCAGAACTGTTTATGGAAAAATAAAATAGGAATAGTGAAATCATAAGTAAAACAGAAGGCTTCAAATATTCTATAAGAACATTTGGTGTAATCAGATATCAATGACGGTGGATAAATCTGGTCAAAGGAATCAGTTATATGGAGAAGGCTAGAAATTATAATTTTGGTATATCTTGTATTATAGTATATGCACATGTTGAATTATAATGCTGTATAAAGAAAATGAATGTAATTAAAATGTGGTAAACTATGGCATCATTAAATTATTTTTAAAATTAAAAAATGTTCACATTTTAAGATATAACTGATATGACATAAAAAAATAACTACAGAGGACTGAATAGTACTCTTGAATCTGACTGCTATCTCCTATAGAAGTCATTTGAACTCTTAATCTGTTTTTCTATGAGTGTCAAATTAGGAAAAAATATTATATCTTTATAAAAGTATTTATGCGCGATAGGGTTTCTAAAGGAGGAAAGAGCTTCCAAAATGGTGGGAAATGCTAGAGATACTAAAGGCAAAAGGAATATGCATTTTCTCTCTTCCTTTCTTTGTCCCTCTCCCTCCCCCCTTTTGCAAGAGCACTTAAATAATGTAAATAGGTATTGGATTATTAACTGAATGGATTAAATGTAATAGAAGTCACAATAAAACTTACAAGGCTGGAAAAAGAGCCTGCGAAGTAGACTAAGAAAAACTTAACTAGCAATTCCATTGGAGAACGCAAAATGCAGGAGGCCTGACCTGGAACTGCCTGAGAAGTTGTGAAACTCCATGGAGCCTGCGGACCCCAGAGAACAGAGCTGGGGTCCAGGAGCTGCGTCCCCCCCTCAAGCCCCCCACCCCCCCACTCCCGCCCAGCGACCCAGGCTGGGCTGCCTGTGCCACTCTTCTGAGCAGTCTTGGAAAGTTACATTCTTTTTGAGGGAATGTTCACATTTGTTTCTGGAATTCTGCCGGGTTGCTCAGAACACACAGAAAGGTCCTAGCGTAATTTGTTCAGCATTTCAGTAAAAGCACACTAACGCCACAGATTCGGTTACTGGCAAGGCAGAAAATGCAGTCTAAGGAAGACATGTTTCATGGGACTCTGGCTTGTCCTGTCCTGAACTGTCCTGCCAGAGAGTTCACCAACAGCAGTTAAGGGTCTTGATGGATGCTGGCTTGACCTCCGGCGCCCTTGCTGGGACTTGCTCCTTAAGGCATGTTGGGTTTCATCACAGATTTCGGTTTCACCACTGCAGCCTCTTTCAGTTTTGGTAAAAGCCTTCATTATTCTTGATTAGCCTGTTCCTCAGCACATCCTCAGATAGTTTCTCTCACTCGGTCATCTTTCACTGAGTCCACAGTTGTGCCTTTTTATGGGGGGGGGGGACGCAAATCCAGCTGTGCTGAGGACTTATTCCTGGTTCTTTGCTCAGGGTGGTACTCCGGGGACCATAAGCAGAGCCTGGAATTAAACTTATGTTGGCCATGAACAAAGTGAGCATCTTTAACCCTTGAACTTAGTTTCCTGGCCCCTCACAGTTATTATTTTTCTCCTTTTCCTCCTCCTCCTTCTCCTCCTTCTCCTCCTCCTCCTCCTCCTCCTCCTCCTCCTCCTCCTCCTCCTCCTCCTCCTCCACCTCCTCCTCCTCTTCCTGTTCCTAGCCCTGAGCTCAGGGATCAAAGCTGGTGGGCTCAGGGGACCATATGGGATGCAGGGAATCAAACCCCAGTCTGCTGCATGCAGGCCAAGCACCCTACCCACTGTCCTCTCTCTCTCTCTCTCTCTCTCTCTCTGTGTCTCTCTCTCTCCCCCTCTCTGTCTCCCTCTCTCTCCCCCTCTCTGTCTCCCTCTCTCTCTCTCTCCCTCTCTCTCTCCCTCTCTCTCTCCCTCTCTCTCTCCCTCTCTCTTCTCTCTCTCTCTCCCTCTCTCTCCCTCTCCCTCTCTCTCTCTCTTCTCCCTGTCTCTCTCTCTCTTCTCTCTGTCTCTCTCTCTCTTCTCTCTCTCTCTCTCTCTCTCTCTGGCCCCTACACACCTTCTTCCTTAAATGAGCCTACCATTTCATTCTTTGGACATGGTATAGTTAATTAACACAATGAAAATAACCAGCCAATGTCTTTCTGTTCATAAGCTCTGCTCTACTTGTCTTGTGGATTTGGAGAGGATGAGGGCTAGGGGGACTAACATCAGATTCTAGATAACTTCCTATCTATGAACTCTCTGCTTAAACCTTTTGTTTACTTTGGTCCTATTGACTTTTAGTGGGAAAGGATTCAAGAAGTGGAGTGGTATGCTGACTGACAAAATCTTATATTTGGCATTCGCATTATTAGTAACAAGCTTGTCTTGCCCTTTTGGGTGCAGCAGGAGTTAAGCTGAACAGAGACTTTCTTCTCCCTAGTTTTTCACGGTGAACTGGGTAGGTTAGGTTAGCTGAGCACTGAAAAGATGAGGAAACAATAAATACCTGACCTCAGTCGAGGTCTTTTTTGGGGATGTTTTTGTTCCTGTTAGTTCAAGAGTCACTTGGTTCAAGGGTTGGCAAACTATGATTCAAACAAAACTTATCTTGAAGTGTGATCTTGTGAAATTTTTTGGGCCACAACCATTTTTGTTCAATTTCATTTTGTCTACAGTTGGTTTTGCATAAACAATTGTGTTGAATAGCCGAAAAAAAGATCATTAAGTCTCAAAGTCTAAAATATTTGCTATTTGGTTCTGTAGAGTAAATAAGGGCGAGGGGGCTCTTACTTCTATTGGAGACCCGTGTTGACAACCTGATAACTTGGATTCCTGTTCCATTGATAAAATAAGAAGAGGTGTGAATTTATTGAATTTCTTTTTCTGATGGAAATGCATTATTATTTTACCAATTCTTAGTCATATAACCCATGAATATTGTCACTTTCCCCATTTGTTCTCTGTGGCTGAACATCTTCAAAGATGTTAAACTTTCAAGCTCTAATTATTGCTAACATTGCTCATCTTATTCCTCATTTATCTTATTATTTCCCATCTCTTAAGCTCTTTGTACTGCATTTAAAATAATTATCTAGATCTGAGTCACTAATTTTATAGGTGTGTCTACTTTCTACTAAACTTATTATTATTATTTGTTTTCATTATCACACTATTTTTTTCTAAATTGGAGGTCATTATTTTTTAATCAAATATTCCTGGATATCTTTTTAATATTTTATTTACATATTCCCTTTGATGTAAACATACACAACATATTTTACTTTATATTCCCAATTTGAGTATTTAAAGATATTACTAAAGGTCAGAGTCTACTATTCTATTTTCAAGAACTGGCGAGCTACATGCCTACTTGTTACGGTTTTTTTAGCTATTTTTTTTTTTAATTTAACTGTTCTTAATGGTGAATTTCAGTTTCTCTGGATCCTTTTCCTTGGAAATTCTTTGAATATATTATTTATTTATTTATTTATTTTTGTTCAGAACATACAGAATACCAATTGCCTGAGAGAGTTGTTTTAAACCATACTATTCATAACAGCTCTACTAAAGATTTCCAAGTGTTAGTTAACTGAGTCATTAATGAAATTAATTCTTTGATGATAAACTGCCTCTTGCTTTTGACTTGATATTTTAGGAGGAAAAAGTGAATCTTTAAGAAAAATGTTTGGGCCTGAGATATAATTTAGTTCGGGAGTTAAGGGCTTGCCTTGCATGTAGCTTATCCCCACTGGGTCCCTGAGGCTGCATATTGTCCCCAAGCAACACCAGGACTGGACATTGAGAATAAAGCCAGGAGAAAGTAAGCCCTGAGCACTACTAGGCATCACACCCCCCCATTTTTTTTCATCAGAGTAACACTGGCTTAGAGCGATAGCATAGCAGTAGGGCATTTGCCTTGCACGCAGCCAACATGGCCGACCCAAGTTCGATTCCTCCGCCCCTCTCGGAGAGCCTGGCAAGCTACCGAGAGTATCTCGCCCGCGGGGCAGAGACTGGCAAGCTCCCCGTGATGTATTCGATATGCCAAACACAGTAACAACAAAGTCTACAATGGAGACGTTACTGGGGCCGCTCGAGCAAATCAAAGATCAACAGGAGGGCCTTTACTTTTACTTTTACTTACAGGTAAATGAATCTCTGTATTTACTACATTATGTTTGCCATTAAAAATCTACTTTGTGACGACATTGACGCTAATGACATCTTCAAGGATGAAACACCACTGACCAAGCAAGTGGAAGCAAAGAAAAACAAATGGGACTATATTAAACTAAGTAGCTTCTGCACCTCAAAGGAAACAGTGACCAAGATACAAAGACAGTCCATGTAATGGAAAAAAATTATTCACCGAATATCCATCTGAAATGAGGTTAACATCAAAGAGATACAAGGCATTGGTAGAACTTTACAAAGAAAAAGCTTCCAACCCTATCAAAAATGGAGAGAAAAAAATGAATGGAAACATCCTCAGAGAAGGAATTCAAATGGCCGAAAGGCACACAAAAAATGCTCTTTATTACTAATTATCAGGGAGATGCAAATCAAAACTACAATGAGATATCATGTCACACCACAGAAGCTGGCACACATCCAAAAGAACAAGAACAACCAGTGCTGGAATGAATGCAGGGAGAATGGGACTCTCATTCATTATTGGTGGGAATGCCGACTGGTCCAGTCTTTTTGGAAAACAATATGAACATTCCTCAAAAAACTAGAAATTGAGCTTCTATTTGATCCAGCAATACCACTTCTGAGAATTTACTCTGGGGGCCCAAAAACACACAGCAGAAGCACCATATGTGCTCCTATGTTTATCACTGCACTGTTCACAATAACCACAATCTGGAAATAACCTGATTACTCAGGAACAGATGACTGAATAAAGAAACTGGTATATCTACACAATAGAATACTACACAGCTGCTAAGAAAAATGAAGTCATAAAGTTTGCCTATAAATGGATGGAAATGGAGAGTATTATGCTGAATGAAAGAGTCAGAAGAGAGGGACAGATATAGGATGACTGCATTCATTTGTGGTAAATTAAAAAAGTATGAGATTAACATCCAAATCTAGGGAAAACAGTGGCCAGGAGGACTGGTCAGTGGTTGGAATCTACCACAAGTATGTATGAGGCAGAAGGTAGGTAAAATAGAGAAGGGACCAGTCTGAAAATAGTTGGAAATGATCATTCTGAACATGAACTGAGTGTTTTTCAACATTCAGTTTGGTTAGGGCATGAAAAACTTTCAGTGTCTGTGTTGCAAATGACAATGCTTAAAGGAGAAAAGTTCCTGTCAGAGAGGCAGGCTGGCATTGGGGGTAGTTGAGAGGTAGTAGAAGGGAAACTGGGGACACTGGTACTGGGGAATGTAGACTGGTGGGGAGGTGGGTGTTGGAACAGTGCATAACTGAAACTCAATCAAGAACAGCTTTAAAATGGGTTATCTCATGATGATTCAATAAAATATATTTTAAAAATCTAGCTTGTAATCTCCACCATTGATTGACTTATCAGATTTACCCATCACCCTCTCCTCTTCTCCTCTGGTAATCCTTATTTTGTTTTTATAATCCATGAGTTGTTTTTTTGTTATGTTTGTTTATTATTTTATCTTCCATATATGAGCGAATTCATACAGTGTTTATCTTTCTCCATATAACTTCTTTCACTTGCTATAATACCAAGTGAATCCATGCCTTTTACTGCAAATGGTAGAATTTAATACCTATGTATTGTTCCATTGTGCTATATAACATCTTTATCTAATTATATTCAAAAAGATAAGTACCCACATTTTAATAGCAGCATTATTCACAATCATCTAAACTTGGAAGCAATTTATAAACAATTATCTATTGGCAGATGATAAGAAAATAAATCATATGATCTGACATATGAGGTACACAGTGATATAGTATTTAATATCCAGAAGTCTAGTTTGGTTGTTTTTTTAATTTGCCATCTCATAATTGCCCTCACATATTTGAGAATTAAATTTATATATATATACATATATGTTACATTTTTTTCATTTTGGCCCCATTGTGCTCAGAGCTAACTCCTGAATTTGCACTCAGAGATCACTCTCTTGGAAATGCTTGAGGGGCCCATATGAGGTGCTAAGGATTAAACCCAGGTTGGCCGCATGTAAGGCATGAGCCTTACCTGCTGTACTATCTCTTTGGACCCATACATCACTTTAATTATTTTTTCTTCTTATATTTATTTATTTATTGAATCACAATGAGAAAAGTTACAAAGATTTCAGGTTTAAGTCTCAGTCATACAATGATCGAACACCTTTTCCTTCACTGGTACTCATTTTTCACCACCAAGAACCCCAATATACCCCCCTTCTACCCCTTCCAATGCCTGTGAGGCAGATGATTTCTTTAACTCTTCTCTAACAGTCACTTCCTCTGTTACTTTGAGGTAAATTACTCCTGGTATACTATCTTCTATTTCACCTTGACATATATGTTAGTAATACTCATTTTTATTCACTTTCAAAAGACTTGAATCTGTCTCATGGTCCTTTATTTTCTCTGTATCTGATCTCATCGTGAATAGTTTCAAAACCAACCTCAGACTTTTGAGTTTTTCAACGTTCTTCTAGCTACAGCATTTGCACTGCTCACCTCCCAGTCAGATTACCTTTATTATCTTGGAGACCATCATTTAGAGAGTCCTTGTCTTTCTTCTATTTCTATGACACCAGTCACAGATGGGGCAAAGTCACAATTTTCTCCATGTCCATACCTGGACTGGTGAACATTCTTGAGGAAGTATCATGAATTCCACCTTAGTAATTGATGACTAGATTAATGGATAAACTTTCCTGTTGATACTCAAAATACTGCCTATATCATTAAAATGTTTTCCTTTGCATGGTAGTTAGGTTCAGATAATCAGCTGAGGTGCTTCACTTTTTTATTTGGACTCTCTGGAACACTCAGTACAGGGTGCTACACCCATTTGTTCCCATCACAAGCAACAGTGTTACCTCCTACTTCCCACAGAATTCAGAATCTCAGGCTTGTTTCACCTGCATCCTTTATTGATTTTATTGTATTATTTTTAAATTTTTTTGCCACCTGGCAATGCTTAGGAGTTACTCCTGAATTTACTTGTGGCAGTGCTTGGGGACCATATGGGATGCTGAAGATTAAATCCAGGTTGGCCATATACAAGGCAAATACCCTCCCTGCTGTACCATCGCTCCAGCCAGTGTTTCTGCTTTTAACTTAGCACACATTTCAGAGGAACATCTCATCCTGTATATGGTCTGTAGATTATAAATGCTCTGGGTCCCTGAGTGAAATAAATTCTTTCTCTAAGGCTTTGCAAGTGAGCTAATGTTTGTTATTTTGCCAGTCTATTTTTGTTACTGGTGCCCGCTTGAACAAATCGATGAACAATGGGAGGACAGTGCTACAGTGCTATTTTTGTTTCCATTTCCAATTTTATTAAAACTCTAAATAAATTTTTTTGGTTTATTTATTTATTTATTTATTTATTTTTTTACAGTTGTAGATTTACAAATTTTTTTGTGCTTGGGTTTCAATTATACAATGATCAGATACCCATCCCTCCACCAGTGCCCGTTTTTCACCACCATGGATAATATCCCTCCCACCCCCATCCCCCCATCCCCCCCTGACTCTGTGGCAGGACAATCCCCTGTGTTCTCTCTCTCCGTTTGGGTGTTGTGGTCTGCAAAAGAGGCATTGAGTGGCAAACATGTTCAGTCCATAGTCTACATTCGACATGCATCTCCCCTCCTGGGAGGACCCTCCAAAC
The DNA here is from genome assembly GCF_029834395.1 of Sorex fumeus. Taxonomy (NCBI): domain Eukaryota; kingdom Metazoa; phylum Chordata; class Mammalia; order Eulipotyphla; family Soricidae; genus Sorex; species Sorex fumeus. The sequence goes on from NW_026606188.1 coordinate 6,359,327, forward strand.
ATCCTTTATTTGGTGCTCCCTTCTCTATCTGAACTGCCCTTTCCTCTAGGATACCCGGCTGGCCTCTAAGTTATGGAGTAATCCTCCTGGTGCTGATCTCAGCTATTCTTGGGTATTAATCTCATACTTTGTTACTTTATATCCCCCAGATGAATGCAATCTTTCTATTCTATCCCTCTCTTTCTGACTCATTTCGCTTAGCATGATACTTTCCATATTGTACCACTTGTATGTAAATTTCATGACTTCATCTTTTCTAACAGCTACATAGTACTCCATTGTGTAGATGTACCAAAGTTTCTTTAACCAGTCATCTGTTCTTGGGCACTCAGGTTTCTTCCAGTTTCTGGCTATTGTAAAGAGTGCTGCAATGAACAAACAAGTGCAGATGTCACTTCGACTATACATTTTTGCTTCTCTGGGATATATTCCCAGGAGTGGTATTGCTGGGTCAAATGGGAGCTCAATTTCTAATTTTTTGAGAATCGTCCATACTGTTGTCCAGAAGGGCTGAACCAGTGGACATTCCCACCAACAGTGAAGGAGTATCCCTTTCTCGCCACATCCACGCCAGCATTGGTTGCTTTTGTTCTTTTGAATGTGGGCCAGTCTCTGAGGTGTGAGATGGTATCTCATTGTGGTTTTGATCTGCATCTCTCTGATGATTAATGATGTAGAGCATTTTCTCATGTGCTTTTTTGCCATTCGGATTTCTTCTTTGAGAAAGTTTCTGTTCATTTCATTGCCCCATTTTTGGATGGGATTGGATGTTTTCTTCTTGTGGAGTTTAACCAGTATTTTGTATATCCTGGATATCAACCCCTTGTCAGATGTGTATTCGGCGAATATCCTTTCCCATTCTGTAGACTGTCTTTGTATTTTGGTCACTGTTTCTTTGGAGGTGCAGAAGCTTCTTAGTTTAAGATAGTCCCATTTATCTATCTCTGTTTTCACTTGCTTGACCAGTGGCGTGGCATCTTTGAAGATACCATTAGCTTCAATATCATGGAGGGTTTTGCCAACTTTATTTTCAATGTACCTTATGGTTTCTGGTCTGATGTTGAGGTCTTTAATCCATTTTGATCTTACTTTTGTACATGGTGTTAGGCAGAGTTCTGAGCCTATTTTTTTGCATGTAGCCGTCCAATGATGCCAACATAATTTATTAAAGAGGCTTTCCTTACTCCACTTCACATTACTTGCACCTTTATCAAAGATTAGATGATCATATGATTGAGGGGAGATGTCAGTGTATTCAACCCTGTTCCATTGGTCTGCAGTTCTGCCTTTGTTCCAGTACCATGCTGTTTTAATTATTACTGCTTTGTAGTACAGTTTGAAGTTAGGGAGGTTGATTCCCCCCATTTTCTTTTTCCCAAGAATTGCTTTAGCTATTCGTGGGGGCTTATTGTTCCATATAAATTTCAGGAGTGCTTGCTCCATTTCTTTGAAGAATGTCATGGGTATCCTTATAGGGATTGCATTGAATTTATACAATGCTTTCGGTAGTATTGCCATTTTGACAATGTTAAGTCTCCCGACCCATGAGCAGGGAATATCTTTCCATTTCCTCATGTCCTCTTTTATTTCCTGAAGTAGCGTTTTGTAGTTTTCTTTGTACAGGTCCTTTACTTCCTTAGTTAAGCTGATTCCTAGGTACTTGATTTTCTGGGGCACAATTGTGAACGGGATTGTTTTTTTCATGTTGCTTTCTTCTCTCACTGTTTGCGTATAGGAAAGCCATGGACTTTTGGGTATTTATTTTATAGCCTGCAACTTTACTATACGAGTCTATTGTTTCTAGGAGTTTTTTGGTGGAGGTTATTGGGTTCTCTAAGTAGAGTATCATATCATCTGCGAATAGTGAGAGCTTGATTTCTTCCTTTCCTACCTGAATGCCCTTAATATCTTTTTCTTGCCTAATCGCTATTGCAAGTACTTCCAGTACTATATTGAACAGAAGTGGAGAGAGTGGGCATCCCTGTCTCGTCCCTGATCTTAGAGGGAAGGCTCTCAGTTTTTCCCCATTGAGGATGATGCTTGCTGTAGGCTTGTGGTAGATGGCTTTAATTATGTTGCGGAAGGTCCCCTCTATACCCATTTTGGCTAGTGTTTTCATCATAAAGGGGTGCTGGATCTTGTCAAATTCTTTCTCTGCATCTATTGATATAATCATATGCATTTTATCTTTTCTTTTGTTGATATGATGGATTATGTTGATTGATTTTCGAATGTTAAACCATCCTTGCATCCCTGGGATGAATCCTACTTGGTCATGGTGTATGATCTTTTTGATGAGTAGTTGGATTCTATTTGCTAGTAGTTTGTTAAGAATCTTTGCATCTGTGTTCATCAGGGATATCGGCCTGTAATTCTCTTTCTTTGTGGTATCTCTGTCTGCTTTTGGTATCAGTGTGATATTTGCTTCGTAGAAACTGTTCGGAAGTGTTTTTGATATTTCAATTTCGTGGAAAAGCTTAAAGAGCATTGGGAGTAAGTACTCTTTAAAGATTTGGAAGAATTCACTAGTGAATCCATCCGGGCCAGGGCTTTTGTGCTTGGGTAGACTTTTTATTACCAGTTCAATTTCCTTGATGCTGATAGGTCTGTTCAGGTATTTCAGGTCTTCTTGGTTCAGCCTTGGGAGTCTGTAGGAGTCTAGGAATTTATCCATTTCCTCGAGGTTTTGATGTTCCGTGGCATAAAGCTTCTCAAAGTACTGCCTGAGGATCCTCTGAATTTCTGTGGTTTCTGTTGTAATGACCCCCTTTTCATTTCTGATTCGGTTTATTAGGGTTTTCTCTCTCCCTTTCTTTGTGAGTTTTGCTCGCGGCTTATCGATCTTGTTAATTTTCTCAAAGAACCAGCTTTTGGTTTCATTGATCTTTCGGATTGTTTTTTGGGTTTCCATCTCATTAATCTCTGCTCTGAGTTTTATTATTTCCTTTCTCCTGTTCGGGTTGTGCTCCTTTTTTTGTTCCTTCTCCAAGCTCTTAAGCTGTGAGGTTAGGTTACTTATGTGTGTTCGCTGCTCCTTCCTGAGGAATGCTTGTAGAGCTATAAACTTTCCTCTTAACACAGCCTTTGCTGTGTCCCATAAGTTTTGGTAACTCGTGTTCTCATTTTCATTCGTTTCTAGGAATCTTTTGATTTTCTCTTTGATTTCCTGTCTAATCCACTCGTTGTTCAATAGTGCACTGTTTAATTTCCAGGTGTTTGATTTAGTTTTCTGTTTTTGTGTGTGATTTACTTCTAATTTCAGCGCATTTTGGTCTGAGAAGATTGTTGATACAATATGGAGGCAAGTTTTGTGGCTCAGCATGTGGTCTACCTTGGAGAATGTTCCATGGACGCTTGAGAAGAATGTGTATTCAGCTTTTTGTGGATGAAGTGTCCTTTATATATCTACCAAGTCCCTTTCTTCCATTGTTTCCCCTCAAATGAAGTATGTCCTTGCTAAGCTTGAGTCTGGTTGATCTATCAAGAGGTGACAAAGCAGTGTTGAAGTCTCCCACTAGTATTGTGTTGCTATTGATGTCTTTTTCCAAATCTATGAGTAGTTGTTTTAAGTACTTTGCTGGTCTCTCATTAGGTGCATATACATTTATTATTGTAAGTTCTTCCTGTTGTACAGATCCTTTGATCAATAAGAAATGGCCTTCACTGTCTCTTATGACCTTCCTCACTCTGAAATCGATGTGGTCTGATATAAGGATGGCTACCCCAGCTTTTTTATGGGAGCTGTTTGCCTGTAGGATTGTTTTCCAGCCTTTGACTCTGAGTCTGTGTTTGCTTTGACTATTGAGATGCGTTTCTTGCAGGCAGCAGAATGTTGGGTTCAATTTTCTAATCCATCCTGCCACTCTATGTCTTTTAATTGGTGCATTTAGCCCATTGACATTGAGAGAGATTATTGTTATGGGATTTTGTCCCATTGTTCTGTTAAAATTTGGTGTATTTGAGGGTCCTTTTTTGCCTTAAAGTAGCCCATTTAGTTGTTCTTGTAACCATGGTTTTGAGTCTATGAAGTTCCTGAGCTGTTGTTTGTCTGTGAAACTGTGTGTTGTTCCTTCTATTATGAATGAGAGTCTTGCTGGGTAAAGTATTTTTGGAGAGGCATTTATTTCATTGAGTTTTTTCACTATGTCCCACCACTGTTTTCGGGCCATGAGGGTTTCATCAGAAAAATCAGCTGTGAATTTTAAGGATGCTCTTTTGTAAGAGATTTCTCTCTTCGATCTTGCTGCTTTCAGAATTTTGTCTCTGTCTAAGGTTTTGGTCATTTTGATCAGAATGTGTCTTGGGGTATTTTTATTCGGATTTCTTCTAGCTGGTACCCTTCGGGCCTCCTGAATGTGGTCACAAGTTTTCTTCAGCTCTGGAAATGTTGTAGCAATGATTTCTTTGACAGTTTCTTCTTCATCGAGGTTTTCTTCCTGTACCTCTGGGACTCCAATAATTCTTATGTTACCCCTCTTGGCTTCATCACGATCTTCTCTTGCCATCTGTTCCCGAATTGTGAGTCTCTTTTCCATTTTCTGCTCTTTTCTGGAGAGTCTCTGAACTTCATCTTCGAGTTCACTGATTCTGTTCTCAGCAGCTGTTACTCTGCTGCTGAGGCCTTCCACTGAGCTTTTCAATTCGCCTACGAGATTTTTCAGGTCTGATATTTCTGATTGCATTTTCCTCATTTCTGCCTTCAGATCCTCTTGTCTTCTATTGGTATTGCTTTCCATTGTTTCTTTTAATTCCCTAAGCATCCTAAGTAGCTCCCTCCTGAATTCCTTGTCAGAGAGGTTGTCTAACACTACAGTACTGTTGGTGTCATCTGGGCTAGACTCTTCAATATGAAAGTTTGGTGGGCTTTTGCGTTGCTTTACCATTGTTACCAGTGTGGTTTAGTCCTTCACGTTCACTGTTACTATTCTGCTTGATATGCAGTGTGAGTTAAGATAGGCTTATGAGTTATTGGCTACTGTGTTTCTAGTGGCTGAGCTAAACTAGAGAAGTTTCCATCTAAGAAGGTAGCTTATGGTTCCTAAGGCATATGTAGTGGGAAAATATTTCGTGGCCGCATTAGCGGCCGCGGCTCCGAAAGAGTCCCTGGCACTGGCAAGGAGTTGGGAAAGTCTCCTGTTTGAAATTGGAGCCGTTCAGCTTTGTTGCCCAGAGCTGGGCCTCCGTGCCCGTCCCACGCAGCTCAGGGGTTGGAAACCGGCTGTCTAGGGGCTGGATCTACGTGCGCATGCCCAGAAAGGGTCCCAGGCCCTTGGAGGCGGGCTGTACCTGTTTGAAATTGGAGCCATTCAGCGTTGTTGCCCAGAGCTGGGCCTCCTTGCCCGTCCCACGCAGCTCAGGGGTTGAAAACCGGCTATCTAGGGGCTGGATCTACGTGCGCATGCCCAGAAAGGGTCCCAGGCCCTTGGAGGCGGGCTGTACCTGTTTGAAATTGGAGCCGTTCAGCTTTGTTGCCCAGAGCTGGGCCTCTGTGCCCGTCCCACGCAGCTCAGGGGTTGGAAACCGGCTGTCTAGGGGCTGGATCTACGTGCGCATGCCCAGAAAGGGTCCCAGGCCCTTGGAGGCGGGCTGTACCTGTTTGAAATTGGAGCCGTTCAGCGTTGTTGCCCAGAGCTGGGCCTCCTTGCCCGTCTCACGTCTCAATAAATTTTTTAAAGAGCGGATACTTGTATGACTTGTCCACCAGACTCAACCTGCTCTCTATCACTCTTTTTTTTTAATGAAATCACTGTGAGATACAGTTACAAAGTTGTTCGTCATTGGGTTTCAGTCATCCCTTTTTCACCGATGTACATTTCCCACCCCCAATGTCCCCAGTTTCTGTCCTGCCACTGCCTTTTCTCCCCGCTCCCCACCGCCCCCACGCCCAGGCCTGTCTCTATGGCAGGGACTTTTCTTCTTTTCGTCCCAGTCTAGATGAATTGCAGTCTCATAATGAAAGCACTGATGAATTTAAATGTAAGGGAAACTGAAAGTTCATAGAATAAACTGAACTGTAAATTACTTATCTCAGAAGTATTTTCTAATGTCAGGAGGATTGTACTTTCTTTTTGGTGACTTAGCAATTTAAGGTCCAGATCTAATACATGTGGAGAACCTAGTAACAGACAGTCCTCACTTTAAACCAAAATAATAAAGGTCTATGCTCTTGAGAAAACGTGAATCTGATAAAAATTGCAAGAGAATGTTAGCCTTGGAATTTTAGAGGAAAGCAGAGGGGAAAGAAATGGAAGAAATAATTTTGGAGTCAGGGGAAGGGATGCACACCTGGTGGCGATGCTTTGGGGCTATTCCTGTTTCTGCAATCAAGAATTACTCTTGACAGTGCTCAGTGCTCGGGGGATCATATGGGATGCTGGGTATTGAATCCAGGTTGACTGCGTGGAACGTAAGCACCCTACCCATTTTACTATCAGTCTAGCCCCAAAAAATAATTTTTAAAAAGTTATAACTACAGGCCAGGTTGTGCAGATCTACAGACTATTTCATACAGCCTCGTGAGATCAGGAAAATCTCAAGCCAAGAATTTGTTTGAAAGTGGTTCCAGACTGGCAGTGTTCTTGGTTTCCAGACACAAGTCAATTTTTAGATTCATTGTGGGTGTAGATAATTTTATGCTCCAAGTTTCAAGGAATGTCCCCAAATAATTTTTAGGGAGAGTAAAAAGTATATAGTTAAAGTTATACTCAGAAATCCAAGACAACAGAACATCATAAGAAGAAAATATTATAAATAATAGATGAAATTTGTCAACAAATATTTCACTAATGAATTTCTGGACACAGTTACAAACATTTTTGCTGACTCTTTTTAAGGAACTAAATGGCAGCATGGAAAACCTAAAGATTTTTCAAAAAGACCCGGAAAGAAACCAGTAAAATGTCTAGAAATAAAAAACAAAAGACAATCCAAATTCAAAGCAATATTTGACTCTTTTGGAATGTGTGTGGGTTTTGAGCCTACCTGGGAATGTTCAGGGCCTAATTCTGGCTCTTTGCTCCTAGTGGTGCTCAGCAAACGATACAATGACGGTGATCAAACCAGATTTGGCTTCATCCAAAGGAAGCAACTGAACCTCCATACGATTTCTCTGGCCCTTGATATTTTACTTTAACAACACACTATGCACAGAACTAAATGAGAGTAACATTAGAGAAAAATCATGAACCACAAAAATATAGAAAAGGAGAGGGTAAAAGGTACTTTTACTCTGAAAAGCTAGAGAATAGGGTTTGAGGAAATATTTGAAGAAATGAAAACTGGCATTTGTATGAAACTCCTGACACACACCAATCCCAAGAATCAAAACCCATCAAATAATAAGTAGAATAAATATAGACTTCATACCTAGATACTTTACAATGCAGCTGCAGAATGAATGGGAAAATATTGAAAGATATTAGAGAAAAATGTCATAATATCTTAATTGGATATATTTATTTATTTGGTGTATGGGATACAGAATGCATTTAAAGGAGCATCAGTTATGGTTGACTTTTCAATACTAGCAATGAAAGCCAGACATCCGTGGGATGATATCTCTAAACTCAAAGAAATGTCCGTCAATTTAGAGTTCTATGGGCTAAGGCAAAAACTTTTTAAAAACAAAGATATAATATTGTGGAAAACATAGGTATAATACTTCATGATATTGAACCTAGTGATATCATCAATGATTCAATGACACTGGCCAAGCAAACAGAAACTAACATAAACAAATGGACTACATAAAACTAAAAAGTTTCTGAATCAGAAAAGAAACAATGACTAGAATAATAGGACACTCAGAGATTGAGAGAAATATTTTTCCACCACTCATCTGACAAAGAATATCCAAACACTTGTAAAATATAAATATAAATATAAAACATTTGTGAAATAAGATAAAAGCAACCAACCCCATAAAAAAGGAGGGACAAAAGATGAACAGAAACGTCTTCAAAGAAAACATACAGATGGTCTATAGGTAAATTAAGAAATTTTCTTTAGGGGGCTGGAGTGATAGCACAGTGGGTAGGGCATTTGCCTTGCACATGGCCGACCCGGCTTCAATTCCCAGCATCCCATATGGTCCCCCGAGCACTATCAGGAGTAATTCCTGAGTGCAGTGGCAGGAGTAACCCCTGTGCATTGCCGGGTGTGATCCAAAAAAAGCAAAAAAAAAAAAAAAAGAAATTTTCTTTATCACTTATCAAGGAAAGGCAAATTAAAACTATGAGATATTACCTCCCACCAGTGAGATTGGCACATATAACAAAGAACAAAAACAAACAGTGTTCATATGGATGCGGGGAAATAGGAACCCTTATCTATTGCTGGTGAGAATGTTTGTGGAAAAAAATATGGACACTTCTTTCAAAAGTTATAATTAGACTTCCATATTACTTAGTAATCTCACTTCTTGAAATCTACTACAAGATCCTAAAACTCTATTCCCAAAAGACATCCACACTCCGGTATTCATTGCAGCACTATTTACAATAACCCCAAATTTAGAAACAATACGTGTATCCAAGAATAGATGACTGGGTAAAGAAACTATGGAATATTACACAGTGGAATACCATTCAGCCACTATAAAAGACAAATTCATGCAATTTGCAGCTATGTGGATGGAACAGGAGGGATGAAAGGAGTCACACTAGAAGTCATTCAGAACGAGAGGGACAGATACAGAGTGAACTCTGTCAGATGTGGGATAGAAAGAAATATAGTTGGGAAATAACAAATGTCCAAAAGCAGGACCCGAGAACTGGTACAGAACCGAGCTTACAGTGACAGGGGCTGGATGTAGGGTAAGATGGGAACATTAGGACAATAGTGGAGGGAAGTAGACACTGGTGGAGCAAGTGATGCTTGAATGTCATATGCATGAAAAATTACCATTAACAGTATTGTAAAGTATGGTGCCTAAATTAAAAACAATTTTTTAAAAAGAAGATGTTATGAAATAAATTTCAGAAAAATGAAAATGGTGGCATTTGCTTTAGCTTCATCTCATTCAAGAAGTTTCATTTGTTATAAAATACTGGAGTAATATTTATTTACTATATTGGTTTCAAGTGGGCATCAATTTCCATCAACATCTGTATATAATACATTATCTTCAGCACTAAATAATTCAACTCTACCCTTCACTAATAAACCCCTTTTACCTGATTTATCTACCCCCCATCCTCCTTCCCATTTGGTTCCCACTAATTTGACTAAAATAACTTCTACAGGAGGGTAAGGCCACATGAAAGGTCTAAAATAAATGTAGAATGGCAAGTATAAGAAGTGATATAGATGTGAGCAAATATAAATAAACACTACATAAAATGGTGATAATGCTTTAAAGCACAATAGTAAACACTAGATAATTATGACATAGGGTGAATAAATTTAAGGAAAGCATCTTAAAGTCTTTAATTTTCTTACAGGATAAAAATACTAATATACTTTAGAATTATTTTAGCTATCTACATATTTATATGCTTTTATGTACATGTTTCATAATGAAGTTTTAGAAAAAACTTGAAAAATACAGTGATTTGAGCCCTTAGAAGTCTATAGTCTTTGCCTTTAGTCAACAGCATTTTCAGTGATTCCTGGAACGCCTACCTTTTTCCATTGTCAGATTCCTCACATTCTCCGCAGGAATGCTTTTATATATTCTCTAGTCTCCTACTAATTACATGTTCCCACTCTCTCCCTTCATCCTTAGCACAGAAAATGCCTCCTTATTTACCACATATATAACAGCCATAAGCTGAGCATTTTCTCAACTTCTGGCCTCAAAGCCTGAAATTTTCACACCATCAATTCTTTTCACCTTTTCTATTAAGGAAATTGAGCTTTTCCTTCTCTTAGTCTAATCCCTCGCTGTCTTCAAAGGCATTTTCTTCTCCTTATTCCAACTCTACCAATCCAACACCCCTCTCCTAAAAATAATCTTTAGTTCTAGTAGTTTCATGTGTTCGAGTTCAAGTGCTGTTGATTTTAAGACACACATACCCGTGTGCATGCACACACAGAATTCTTGGACCCAAAGCTCTCTTCTTATAAAAATTCAATGACTCCTTTTTCATAGTTGAATGTTTTGAAACCCTTGTCTCCTCTTTGGTCTTTTTTCCTTCCCTCTACTCATAATTTATTAGAAATAGGACTTTTCAAACTTTTTAATCTTAGGATTCCATTTGTGCTTTTGAAAACTATTCAAGACCTTAAGCTGCTCTGGTTTAGCTGGTTTCAGAATGGATAAATACTCCATACTTTTTTTTCAGATTTTTTATTAGTGATACACCATGAGGTATAGTTGTAGATCTACAAATTTCTGTGCTTGGGTTTCACTTATATAATGATCGAATACCCATTCCTCCACCAGTGCCCATTCAATACTCCATACTTTTGAGATTTTGTTTGTTTGTGGGCACACTTCATCAGTGCTCAGAGGCTCCTGCCTATGTGCTCAGGAGTGACCCCTGGCAGAGCTTGGGTGACCATATGTAATGTCAGGGATTCATTCCAGGGTAGGAGAGAAGCAAAAATGCCTGCAAGACAAGCCCCTTAGACCCTATTCTATCCCTCAGGCCCTCTTTGCTTTTCATCATTGCATTATTTGTACCTTGTAATTGTAGAATCCCAAGACTTAGATTAGTACTTTAGATATCATTAAGTAATTATTAACTCTACTTATTTTTTCTTGATCTCACTAATTCTATTTTGGTAAATGTGAAAGAGATGTATTTCAGCTCAATTAAAAATTTAGGTATTTTTTATATATATAAAACAAAATGACATAGTTTATGAAACAGGAGTACAAAACCAACTCATCCAACTCCTTGGGATAAATGGAAAAGAAAAAAGATTTAATTTCACACTCCAGCTGATGTCTCTCCTACATCTGAGAAAATTGCCCCAGGTGGCCACAACAGAACTTTTGCTTGAGATTCTAATACATGAAATATGATTTTTCAGAATATGGTATTTCTCCAAAGAGTGAAGAAGAAAATACTTTGTCAACAGCAAATTAAAATACAGCTGAGATGCAATAGTATTATCAAGACCAAATGTAGTAATGTGATTCCTTCTTTTTGAAAAATCAGGGATATGCCAGGGGAAAAAAGAGTTGGCCAAGTGAGCAAACTAAAAGTTGGTTTAAGAAAGTTTGGTATAAGACAGTCTGTTCTTATAACTCCAATTAGTAGAGATTTTTTTTTGAGGGAGAGAGATTAACTTTAATATCTCAAAGCTTTAAAAGAATATGCAAGACAAAAAGGAGTTGCAGCAAACTGCATTTTAAGTGTGAATAGTGCTGTCTCCAGATTCTGGCACCATCTCACACATTATGTATGAGCTAGAGCTGGCTGTGCTTCTGCTGGTCTTGAAGAAAGAGACGTGTGCATGTGAATGTCTATGTATGCCTCTGTGTGTGTGTGTGTGTGTGTGTGTGTGTGTGTGTGTGTGTGTGGTCTTTGATAAGAAGAGAGGAAGAAGACAGTTGAGAGTTGGGGGTAGGTTGGCACAAAGATGGGAAGAAGAATATATAAATGGTTCTTGCAGATTTAATATCCAGGCCATCTTCGGAGACAATTAGCCACATTAAATTTTAGGTGGTATTAATAGGATGGCAGAAAGATGGAATGAAATTTAGCTGGAGGTATGTCTTGGTAAAGAAAAATTTGGTGCTTAATACCACCCAAGAAGTTGCCCGTTTTTAAAAGTAAAACTAAATGGATGCTTTTAATTCATGTTTCATAAAAATTCCTAGTACCAAAAAAACCCTTCAAAAAATAGAACTTGCTTTCTATCTCAGTCCAACATTTCATCTGAAATGTGGTCTGAGGCAAAGAGAACCACCCTCCCCGCAAAGCCTTAGCGAGCCCTTTGTGTTTGCCAGCTTTCAGGGAGCACACGGGTTGCCCTAGTGATGAATGTCCTGCTTTGTGTGGCCTCAGCATTTTTTCTGAAGAGGCTGTTTTAATGAGAAGGTGAATAGAGGGGGCTTCTTTTGAAAGGAGGATAAGAAGAGGGCCACTTCTGAAAATGCAGCATAATGGGCCCATTCCTTATCACAAAGATCTGACAGTTCCTAAAGCCTGCTCCCTCCCTCCCTGGCTGCTCTCTGATGTTTGGGATCGGACTCTGCTTTCAACCCTGACTTCTTCTTTTGGAAGTAAAGGGTAACCGACCAATCAAATCTCACTGTGTCCCTCTTGCCTCATCTTCGTTCTAAAAAGGGACTATTCTTGCTGTTTTAGAGAAAGACACACCCATGCTCCTTTCTCCTACCTATTTTAAAATGCTGTACACCCCCCTCCCTATTGACCCACGCACTAAAAATTATGCTTCAGCCTGTTTGAACACCATTTCTCCTTCAGGATCCATTATGCGGGGCAAGAGTGGGAGGAAACCATGTAATTGCTGTATTTTAGGACTCACTTGGGGCTAGCTTTGATTGAACACACACATACACAAGTAAACTCTTGATTATCCATGCTAATGGAAGGAATAGCAATTCAGAGCTCCAACATTGTGCCTGACTTTGAAAATGTGTTATGTGAAAAAAAATTTTTTCTCTTTGAAAGCAGTAGCAGGTGGTTTCTTAAAATAATAGTGAAATTACTTTTGTGTTGTCAGTGTTTGGGACAGGCAGATGTGTGAGGTACGCCATCTTCCTCTTCCTTCCCGAGCCCCACAACCTCACCTAGTACATACACTCCTCCTGTATTCAAGTTATGTGCTCCTTAATTCAACCCTCTTCCCCTCCCCACTGCCTTTGCTTACCAAAATGGACTCTTAGGAAATCAGTGTAGGGGTGAAGTTTATTTGACAGGTAACTAATTGAATAGCCATACAGACAGAGATATTTCCATTTAAATAAGGGTCTACCCCCAAACAAAGGAAACGGAATTTACATAACAATGTTCAATATTCAATGTTTGCCCAAATAGAGCCCTATCCTTTTGACATTATGTATCTCTTATTGTTACTAAATTTTGATGGTGTATGTTTTATTTGATTGATTGCTGTTTCCCAACCCCCCCAACCAACTGTATGTAAAATCGTGGGGGTATATTTTGTGGATCAAAATGACAAAAATGGATAATACTCAGCATATGTTTTCAATTCCTACTGCACTTCTTCAAGATTATAGTCATAATAAAAAATTCTGTCTTCATCCTCCTTTGGCTGATATATATATATATGTATATATATGTATATATATATATAGCTGATAGTCTAAGTCTAAGTAAATACTCTATAGTGTATAAAATAATGGAAGAATTTTTTTCTCATTGAACTTCTGCTATTTGGCACTTTGTTGACTTGTCAGAGCTTTTCTCATCTTTAGGTAACAGCTTTTCTTTGGATATGAAGAGCAAGTCATCTGAGGCCCATGAGTCATAGTGGTTACCAGAACTAACCCATTCCCAGGTGATAAACCGTTCACTATGCAAATCAATAGGAATCCCACTCAGCTTTGTTCATCCTGTCCCTTAACAAAATAGTTGAGCAAAATATGTTTCAGTTCTGTGCCCTGTGAGTTGAGACAAAACCTGAAAGTTAAGATCAAAATGCAGTGAAACGCCTTTTCTCTTAAAGGAGGACAAGGTGTCAATAAAATAAGGAGGTGGAAAGGAGGTAGAACTCCTGAGATGAGATCTCTTCTTCACAAATATATATGGGATGTAACAGAAATTAGTTAATTGCTTGGTTCTGCCTTTGGATCTGGATCTAGGACAGGCTCTCTCTAACCAGTTCTACAGAAAAGGGGCAACTTACTTAAGAACTTACAAGTTCTGCTGCCTATCTTTAAAAAGGTGCTAACAATAATGTCCATTTCACTACAAGATTAAATCTTCAAATATCTGCAAACACCTTAACTTTATCTCTGGCATCTGTTCACACATGTGCACACAGACACAAAGACACACACACACACACACACACACACACACAGATTGGTACTGACAGATATTCCCTCAGCACCTTTGTGAGCCAAGATCTGTGTCAGATAACTTTCACTTGCTCTGCCATCAATCCATTATTCCCAGCGAGGAATCTTCGGCTAGTAGAAGATCAAGAACATTATTTGTGTCACACAGACATAGGGATGCTGGGAATTTGGACTTTTAAAGCTGTTACTGTTCCTTTTGTTGACACTTTCCTTCCTGGAATTTCAGTGCCCAAACGAGTTTATCCCACCGCTGTGTCCCCAGTCATATACATCTCCACTTGACACGATATTGAGAAGATCAAATGCAATTTTTGTCACAGGAAGGAAGAGCTTGTCTCCTGGACATCTCTCATGTTCTTTGCTTTTTGAGCCTGGGTTTCCACTCTGGGCTCTGAGCTGAGCTCACTAAAATGACTCTTCCTTTATCTCCAATCTGGGGCCATTATCTAATTGTGTTTCAGTGGACACCAAGGCATTTTTTTTATTGCCTGAAAAATCTGTGTCTGTGCTTTGGGGCCTCGCCGGTTACTCCATCTGCACAGCAAAATCTGTGAGAAGGGGATTTCTTTTGTGCATGACTGTATCTTCAGCAGATGGTGGAGCTTGGACATCCGAAGAGCATGACGGCATACGAGAGAGCGATTTACCAGTGGAAAAGTGCCCCGGTGAGAGAAGGCTGTGGTTCGGGTTGGTGGGTGTTGTGCCTGAGCGAGTCCCTAATCACTAGGCTTCCTGTAACAGACACAGGGAGTACCGGCGCCTGTGTTCGCTGCCTGTTGGTTCACTGCTTCCGGCCTCTTTGATGCCAGGAGGGATCTGTCCCGATTCTTTGGTCCGGAGTGAGGCCACGAGGTACAGCCTGGACTAAATACGTCCCCGCTCCATTTCTGTTTCATCCTCATTAACTCCACTTCAACGCTGGCCGTAGAGGGAAAGATTCGTTTAGTGACCAAGCTTAATAAATAGATGCTTCTGGCCTCCTGTTTCGTCACCGCTCTCAGAGACTCGGAGCTCACTGAAGGGCCAACTTCAAGAGGTCAAGGGCAAGCAGCTGGGCTTGGGGGAAGTGCAGAGATACTTCTGCTGAGCCTTGTGTGTGGGCCTTTCAGCAGTCACCAAGACTGCAGCGATGACAGGAAAAACCGCATGTCTGAATCACAGCGCCCTTGTGAACGCTGCCACCTACCTGGCCCTTAGGCACACCCAGCCGTGCTTACCTGAGGCGTATCGTCAAAAAGGCTTGATTTCGTCATCCCCGTGAACACCCAAAGAAACCTTTTTTTTTTTTTTTTTTTTTTTGCAGGGGGTCACTGCTTGTGCTTGTGTCTGACAGAAATCTGTGATCTCTCCCGTCTGGAAGGCCTCGGCAAAGAGCTTCCATCTCAGAGGAAGCTTGTTTCTGGGCAGCCGTCTCCAGAGAAAGGCAGCGCGAGGGAGCAGACGGTAACCAGCCTCATCTCCCACAGGACTTGAGGTGACCAGAATAAGTTTTAGAGCGAGTCCAGAGCGGCCACAGCATCAGGGCTGTGCGCCTGGACCCTGTCCGTGTGTAATTGCGGTGTATAATTGATACAGAGCTGAAATTAAGCTCCTGGGTGAAGAGACACTGACAGGTTGAAAAGGCGGAGGAAGTTTCCAAGAAGGAGCTAGTTGACAGGCCCGGGAGCTGTTTCTTCTGCTGTTACCATTTTGACCTTGAGGAATGGGGCTTTCTCAGTTGATTCATTCCTCAGCTCGCCCTCACTCTCTTGCGACCCCAGCAGAAACCTTTGTTTCCTTTCATCTTGTCCTGGGGCCTTTTAAATTCTTTGTCCAGCCCCCCACTCCTGCCTCCTCCATCCCCATAAACAGTTTCTCTCACAAAGCAGGCTGACAGGACATAAACACCCCTCTCTTGGGGGATTCCTTTCTCTCTGAAAGCACTGACTTTACCATGAAGGACTGTCACTGAGAGGACTCTGGTCTGATTATTAATAGAAGTTTGAGGCTCTTTTCACTTTTTTAAATTCTTTTTTATTAAGACACTGTGATTTACAAAGTTATTGAGACTTGAGTTTTAGACACACAGTATTCCAGTAGGAATCTCAGCACCAATGTCAATGACCTTCCACCAGTATTCCCAGGACCCTGCCCTCCCCTGCCCCCCAACCTGTTCCCTGACTCCAGCCTGTCTCTGTAACCAGACATTGCTAAGTTTGGTTGTTGTGGTAGAAGTTTGAATTTTAGAGCAGCTATTCAGTACTAACATATTTATTTTTCATGCTCTTGTTTACTTTAGCCTTAGGATCTCTTCCAAATGTGTATTTCGGAAGAACATAGAGGTGGTGAGGGTAGTTTAGGTAAAAGTGTCGATTGTATGGTGGTAGTTGGAACAATCTTTAGTAGTGAATATTATATACTATATACCTTTGTGATTTATAATAACTTCAAACTTCTAATGTTATAAAATAATCTGCTAATTCAATAATAGTTTTATCTTTTTTTGGAGGGGGTTGGTTTTGGGTCACATCTGGCAGTATTCAGGCCTTATTCCTGGCTCTGTACTTAGGGATCATTCCTGGTGGGGCTTGGGGGTACCAGGAATTGAACCTGGGTCAGCCACCGTGTTGGGGAAATGCCCTACTTGTTGTTCTGGCCCCACTGATAGTAATACTAAGTAAATAAGTAAATAGTAATTTTAAATAAATAAATTTTAAATACATAGTAATTTTAATAAAGGAAAGATGTTTTCTTCTCTCTTTGCTGTTTGAGAATCATCAACAGGCATGAATTAAGCAAATGTTGGATAAGATGGGACTTCTAAACTCTAAATATATACTCTGCTCCTGCCCTTGGCTGACCATTCTTCCACTTTCAACCAAAGGTAATGATGACACACACAAATTCTGCATGTCTGCTTTAACTCTTCAATCTTGCTATTCCCCATTTGGCCAATAACCTTCTTGCTTAATTAGTTTTAATAACCTCTAGCTCCTGGTTTCAAAGGAAGTTTTCTATGAACTCCCTGAGTACCTCTTAACCAGATGTGCTTTATACTTTTCACAGCTTCTCAACTTTATTCTTGACTTTTATTAAGATGGCAGAGGAGGTAGAGAAGGGTATAGAGTTGACGGTGAGGGAGAGGGGGAGAGAGAAAGTCCAATTCCAAGTTCTCTTGTATATTGTTCTATTGGTAGGAGCAAATTTTGGCTTTTTGTTTTTTGTTTGTTTGGGGTGCCATATATAGTGATACTCAGGGGTTACTCTTGGCTCTGTACTCAGGAGTTACTACTGGCAGTACTGTGCAGACAGTATGGGATGCCTAGGATGGAACCTTTGTTGGTGTGTGCAAGTCACGTGCCCTACCTGCTATATTATCTCTCCAGTCAGTTATTTAAATTTTTATATTTTACATACTTATATTTTATAAGTATGACCTATGACATATTCTGTGTTATTTTAGTACCTTTTTTCTGTTATTATTACATGAAATTCTCCAAAATATTTCTTAAACTATTTCAGTTTTTTTAATAAAAATATGGGAGAAATTTACCTGTGAATATTAAGAATTTAATTTAACAGTTGGATACCTCTGTGATGTGATACCTGAACCAATTTTCATAAATGAACTTTCAAATATATACAAATATTTATTCTGATTAACTCTAGCTGCCCAGTTTTGCAACTTCAGCATTGGTTTCATTTCCAGCAAAGACACATAAGGAAAAATTGCGTGCATGTTTGACTGACTCCAGTTCAATCTCTGGCACTGGATAATCCAGCAAGTACTGTTGGGAGTGACTCCTTAGCACAAAGCTAGGAGTAGACCCTGATCACTATTGAGTGTGACCCCATCCCACCAAAGAAAATTAACTGATAACAGCACAGAGTGGCTATGTAAGACAGAGTGCTTATGCAAATACTCTGATGCTTAAGGAAGAGTGAATGCTTTTGACACTGAATTTCCCTAGCGTGTCCTTTGTTTTTACCCAGATCGCATGATGTTCAGGAGCAACTTATGAAAAATATGGGGTTTCTCTTTAAACTATATTTATTGTGAAACCCCATACTATTACTTAGCTTGGATGTCATTGAAGTCTCTAAGTACTTAGATGATATGGCTGGAAAAATAGCTTAGGTCTTAGACATACCTAGTGGTCCCCCAAGCACTTCTACTTGGTAACGCCAGCTCTACTGGCTCAAGAACCACTGGGCACTGGGCACTGAAATGTATGGTCCAGTTGTCAGAGTGTTATTGAGAGTGAACCCTACACCCCCTAAGGACTGGAGTGCAAGCTTTGAATGCAAGATCCCAGTGTTCAATCTCCAGAATCTCATGGTCCCCAAGTAACACCAGGAATGTTACAGTAATGTTGCACTGAGAACTTGCCTCTGACACTTCTTGTAGTGATTCCTTCTCCCCTCAATTCATTTGAAGTATGTCAACAAATGCCCTGCTTGGACTGAAGCTACTGCCATCACTGTACATATATTCTGTCCAGGATATAATTAGGGTTTCTTTGTGTTTTAGGTTGTAAGTAAGTAAAGTAAAGGCCCTCCTGTTGATCGTCGATTTGCTCGAGCGGGCCCAGTAATGTCTCCATTGGAGACTTTGTTGTTACTGTGTCTGGCATATCGAATACTCTCGGTAGCTTGCCGGGCTCTCCGAGAGGGGCGGAGGAATTGAACTCCGGTCGGCCATGTTGGCTGCGTTCAAGGCAAACACCCTACCCGCTTTTTAGGTTGAATTTGTTTAAAATATAGTGTTAAAATTAGATATGTGAAGAATTCAAATGTTGCTAGTTTCACGCATCACTAATTCCTTTTCTCTCTGCAGAAACAAGGTGTTTGAAAATGGGTTGAGAATTGCAAATGTGATCTCAAAGTTGTGCATGGGCTATGTTTTTTTTCCTAAGACACAGCATGTTTTCAGGATCTGTGATGCTTGCTCACTTTAAGTTTGGATGCTTGAAAAATAGAAGATCTTTCTAACTGTGTTAAAGAGATTGTACAATTTTGGTCTATTTCCCATGTACGAGAATAGGCACTTTTGGTCTTTGAAAGGGGCTGATACTGTTAATCGAGAACAAAATTTGGGATGGTGGAATTAGATGCATTTAGGTGGAATACCAATTAATTTGACAAGCTTGTACTCTGTTTTTCCAAACAACCTCAGAAGGTTATACACAGTGCCTGAGACTTTTAAGATATCTTTAATGCATCTTTAGGTCAAATCTCTAAAATGCAGTACATTCTGGGAGAGATTGACACACCACAATAATTTTGCAGATTCAAAAACACTACACACATAGACAAGAATGACTGAGAGCACAGACTAGTCCTCTATTACTCATAATTCTTGATTTTATTCATTTAGTCAACCGAAAATATTCATTAATCAATTTTGGCTTGTAAACGTGGAAGAACTAAATGTACACACTATAGTATCACTTGCATTTTTACTCTAAATATCAATGTTTACAATTTTTGTTAAACACTACTTCTCTTTGCCTCTGTATCAATATAGTTAATCACCAGAAGTCTGTTTTTAAGAGTAAGAAGTTAGAGATACTTGCAGAGAATATATGTGGGAATAGCTCACTCTTTGATATTGTTAGGTAAATTGTCACACAGATGACAGAGGGAAAGGATGGAAAGTAGCTTGGAAAGATGACCTTGGTGACATTGCTGTGGTCAAGAGACCATGTTATTCACTCATTATTTGTTTGTAGACCATACACTATATCATATTTTCTCACTTATTTTCTCTGTGTCTGTCACACATTGGATCATTTAGGTCCGTGGACATTTTTCATAAGTTGAGATTCTCTCATTAGATTATTATGATGTTTTCTTTGGATTTCCATAAAATTAAAGCCCGAGATAAAGACATGGTACAGGCAGAAGTGGTCCTGGGAAGTGGTCCCTGGAAGGAGGTGTGGAGAGGAAAGGCAGCATAAGCTCTAGACTGCAGCACCTCTGCAGGTGGCTGGAGCTCAGTTATGCTGGTACTTGATGTGATTTGTCCAGAGTTATTCTAAGTCTGGTCTTTCAGAAACATTGATCTTGCCCTTTATTAGCTGATGAATTTGCTATAGGTGTTAGATACTTAGACTTCTGGACTGTGTTTTGTCATAGTTTTCATAAGGCTCTGAAGATAAGCAGAAAGACAAGCAGGTTAGCTTTGAGGCAGGCTGTAATGATAGATTGTCCTGAATATCCATTCATTGTTCACTGCAACTTTCCTAAAGTCAGAGGGGACCTGATTTACTGTCAGGCTTACTCTGGTTTGTTCATCACTTTTTGTCCATCCATCCATCCATCCATCCATCCATCCATCCATCCATCCATCCATTTATTTATTCCAGCAAATGCTTATTCCAGTAAGTACTTAGAAATTGTTCTATCCCAGACCACAGGCTAAATGTGGCTTATGTTTCATGAAGAATACTATTTACCAAACAGGAATCAGTGCACTCTATGAGAACAAGTAGAGGCACTAAACTCAGTGTTGGAAGGGTCAGAGAAGATTCTTTGGGCAAGCAGAAATATGAGGAACATTATTAAGTTAACATCAATTTGATGATCATCTTTTCTAAGTTATCATTTTATGTTCTGAATTTATATTCACCTTTGCTAAAAATTGCTCGAGCGGGCCCAGTAACGTCTCCATTGGAGACTTTGTTGTTACTGTGTCTGGCATATCGAATACTCTCGGTAGCTTGCCGGGCTCTCCGAGAGGGGCGGAGGAATCGAACTCGGGTCGGCTATGTTGGCCGCTTGTAAGGTGAACGCCCTACCCGCTGTGCTATCGCTCCAGCGTTAGCAGTTAGTAGGGCGTTCGCCTTATAAGCGCCTTACAAGCGGCCTTACAAGCGCCTTACAAGCGCCTTACAAGCGCCTTACAAGCGGCCCTACCCGCTGTGCTATCGCTCCAGCGTTAGCAGTTAGTAGGGCGTTCGCCTTACAAGCGGCCAACATGGCCGACCCGAGTTCGATTTCTCCGCCCCTCTTGGAGAGCCCGGCAAGCTACCGAGAGTATTCGATATGCCAGACACAGTAACAACAAAGTCTCCAATGGAGACGTTACTGGGCCCGCTCGAGCAAATTGACGATCAACGGGAGGACCTTTACCTTTTTTACCTTTACCTTTGCTAAAAATAAATGAGAATAAGATGACCTAAGTGCTTCTGGCAACTTTAATGAACTATTTGGTAGCATTGGATATCAAACCCAGGGTCTCATACAAGAAAGACCTCGCACCTCAACCTCTGGGCCATAACCTCAGTCCTTCATTTTGCAAAAACTTTGAAGTAAGCAGATGTCAGAGAGAAATTTCTTCAAAGAGGCAGGAATGTAGTCAGGGACTAAAAATTATCTGCCATTAAACAACAGTCAGGAAGCTTATTGCTGAGCAAGTGATTTTCTTGTTTTCCCAGATTGGGGTCTACACAAGACAGTTTGGGTTGCTGATGTCATGTTCCAGAATGCCCAGGTGTGCTTTCTCACAGTGCTATCTCAAGTGGAGCTTGTTTGGCATTGCCTGCTGCGGAGAGCAGTTTAAGCTTGCACTGGAGGTGTCACTTTCTGCCTACTGTGGGAAATTCTTCCCAAATGGATCTTGGCTGGCACCTTGCCCTAGCTAAAATCGATGTTGTATAGTCCTTTGAATCTGGGCATGGGGCCAGCATAGCAGGAACATAGTTCTCGTGTGGCAAAGAAAGATGGGCAGGAGGGGCTGCACATTATCTCTGCAGTCTCTTACAAACTTGCCAATGGCAGTATTATACTAAAGGATGAATATTCACACTCAAGTTCTTGCCTCTTGCCATGCTAATGAAAGAAGATTCACTGGTGATAGTTGGAGACATTGATTCGTGACTTAACTTATCTATTCAAAGATCTATATTAAGTTTTTCCAATATGTAAGTGCTGCTGGGAGCTAGCTCTATGCTAGCAAACAAGACACCCCCGTTCCTGTTCTCCTGAAGATCATATTCTCCTGTGTGGAGACCCAAAGCAACAATCAAACCACAAACCAGAAATGTAGCAGATGGACAGTACCATCCAGAGAAGGGAAAGGTGATGTGAGTTCTTTGGTGGTTTCTGAAAGTTGATTGGTGCAGAAGTCAAATCTGCACAATTATGAAACCGGAGGTCAAAGTCTGAGTGAGGATAGTGATGGTATGACAGTGGGGACTCCTTTTGCAAGGAGAAAACTCAGCATCACTGAATGGGGTGAGGTAGGGCCTGCTAAGGAATTGCTAAGGATGGCAGCATGTGTCTTTAAGTGCTCTCTGATTCTGCAGTGTGCATATGGATTGGGCAGTCCTGTTTGCTGGAGATTCCCATACGCCGTGTTGTGTGGACTGGGATGCAAGGTACAGATGCCCATATTTTTTTTTATTAGTGAAACACCATGAGGTAGTGAAACACCATGAGGTACAGTTGTAGATTTACAATTTTTTGTGCTTGGGTTTCGATTATACAATGATCAGATACCCATCCCTCCACCAGTGCCCATTTTCCACCACCATGGATAATATCCCCCCCACTCCCATTCCCCCATCTCCCCCTGCCTCTGTGGCAGGGCAATCCCCTGTGTTCTCTCTCTCCTTTTGGGTGTTTTGGTCTGCAAAAGAGGCATTGAGTGGCAAACATGTTCAGTTCATAGTCCACTTTCGACATGCATCTCCCCTCCTGGGAGGATACTCCAAACATCCTTTATTTGGTGCTCCCTTCTCTATCTGAACTGCCCGTTCCTCTAGAATGCCCGGCTGGCCACTAAGCTATGGAGTAATCCTCCTGGTGCTGATCTCAGCTATTCTTGGGTATTAATCTCATATTTTGTTACTTTATATCCCCCAGATGAATGCAATCTTTCTATGTCTGTCCCTCTCTTTCTGACTCATTTCACTTAGCATGATACTTTCCATGCAGTATCACTTGTATGTAAATTTCATGACTTCATCTTTTCTAACAGCTACATAGTACTCCATTGTGTAGATGGACCAAAGTTTCTTTAACCAGTTATCTGTTCGTGGGCATTCAGGTTTCTTCCAGTTTCTGGCTATTGTAAAGAGTGCTGCAATGAACAAACAAGTGCAGATGTCACTTCGACTATACTTTTTTGCCTCTCTGGGATATATTCCCAGGAGTGATATTGCTGGGTCAAATGGGAGCTCAATTTCTAATTTTTTGAGAATCGTCCATACTGTTTTCCAGAAGGGTTGAACCAGTCGACATTCCCACCAAGAGTGAAGGAGTGTCCCTTTCTCGCCACATCCACGCCAGCATCAGTTGCTTTTGTTCTTTTGAATGTGGGCCAGTCTCTGAGGTGTGAGATGGTATCTCATTGTGGTTTTGATCTGCATCTCCCTGATGATTAATGATGTGGAGCATTTTCTCATGTGCTTCTTTGCCATTCAGATTTCTTCTTTGAGAAAGTTTCTATTCATTTCTTTGCCCCATTCTTGGATGGGGTTGGATGTTTTCTTCTTGTGGAGTTTAACCAGTATTTTGTATATCCTGGATATCAACCCCTTGTCAGATGTGTATTCGGCGAATATCCTTTCCCATTCTGTAGACTGTCTTTGTATTTTGGTCACTGTTTCTTTAGAGGTGCAGAAGCTTCTTAGTTTAAGATAGTTCCATTTATCTATCTCTGTTTTCACTTGCTCTGCCAGTGGCATGGCATCTTTGAAGATACCATTAGCTTCAATGTCATGGAGGGTTTTGCCAACTTTGTCTTCAATGTACCTTATGGTTTCTGGTCTGATGTTGAGGTCTTTAATCCATTTTGATCTTACTTTTGTACATGGTGTTAGGCAGAGTTCTGAGCCCATTTTTTGCATGTAGCCGTCCAGTGATGCCAGCACAATTTGTTAAAGAGGCTTTCCTTACTCCACTTCACATTACTTGCACCTTTATCAAAGAAGAGATGATCATATGATTGAGGGGAGATGTCAGTGTATTCAACCCTGTTCCATTGGTCTGCAGTTCTGCCTTTGTTCCAGTACCATGCTATTTTAATTACTACTGCTTTGTAGTACAGTTTGAAGTTCGGGAGGTTGATTCCTCCCATTTTCTTTTTCCCAAGAATTGCTTTAGCTATTCGTGGGGGCTTATTTTTCCATATAAATTTCAGGAGTGTTTGCTCCATTTCTTTGAAGAATGTCATGGGTATCCTTATAGGGAATGCATTGAATTTATACAATGCTTTCGGTAGTATTGCCATTTTGACAATGTTAAGTCTCCTGACCCATGAGCAGGGGATATCTTTCCATTTCCTCATGTCCTCTTTTATTTCCTGAAGTAGCGTTTTGTAGTTTTCTTTGTACAGGTCCTTTACTTCCTTAGTTAAGCTGATTCCTAGGTACTTGATTTTCTGGGGCACAATTGTGAACGGGATTGATTTTTTCATGTTGCTTTCTTCTCTCTCACTTTGCGTATAGGAAAGCCATGGACTTTTGGGTATTTATTTTATAGCCTGCAACTTTACTATACGAGTCTATTGTTTCTAGGAGTTTTTTGGTGGAGGTTATTGGGTTCTCTAAGTAGAGTATTATATCATCTGCGAATAGTGAGAGCTTGATTTCTTCCTTTCCTACCTGAATGCCCTTAATATCTTTTTCTTGCCTAATCGCTATTGCAAGTACTTCCAGTACTATATTGAACAGCAGTGGAGATAGTGGGCATCCTTGTCTCGTCCCTGATCTTAGAGGGAAGGCTCTCAGTTTTTCCCCATTGAGGATGATGCTTGCTGTAGGCTTGTGGTAGATGGCTTTAATTATGTTGAGGAAGGTCCCCTCTATACCCATTTTGGCTAGGGTTTTCATCATAAAGGGGTGCTGGATCTTGTCAAATGCTTTCTCTGCATCTATTGATATACTCATATGCTTTTATCTTTTCTTTTGTTGATATGATGGATTATGTTGATTGATTTCTGAATGTTAAACCATCCTTACATCCCTGGGATGAATCCTACTTGATCATGGTGTATGATCTTTTTGATGAGTAGTTGGATTCTATTTGCTAGTAGTTTGTTGAGGATCTTTGCATCTGTGTTCATCAAGGATATCGGTCTGTAATTCTCTTTCTTTCTGGTATCTCTGTCTGCTGTTGGTATCAGTGTGATATTTGCTTCGTAGAAACTTTTCGGAAGTGTTTTTAATATTTCAAATTCGTGGAAAAGCTTAAAGAGGATTGGGAGTAAGTCCTCTTTAAAGATTTGGAAGAATTCAGTAGTGAATCCATCCGGGCCAGAACTTTTGTGCTTGGGGAGACTTTTTATTACCATTTCAATTTCCTTGATAGTGATAGGTCTGTTCAGGTATTTCAGGTCTTCTTGGTTCAGCCTTGGCAGTCTGTAGGAGTCTAGGAATTTATCCATTTCCTCGAGGTTTTGATGTTCCGTGCCATAAAGCTTCTCAAAGTACTCCCTGAGGATCCTTTGAATATCTGTAGTTTCTGTTGTAATGACCCCCTTTTCATTTCTGATTCGGTTTATTAGGGTTTTCTCTCTCCCTTTCTTTGTGAATTTTGCTAGAGGCTTATCGATCTTGTTAATTTTCTCAAAGAACCAGCTCTTGGTTTCATTGATCTTTTGGATTGTTTTTTGGGTTTCCATCTCGTGAATCTCTGCTCTGAGTTTTATTATTTCCTTTCTCCTGTTCGGGTTGTGCTCCTTTTTTTGGTCCTTCTCCAAGCTCTTAAGCTGTGAAGTTAGGTTACTTATGTGTGCTCGCTCCTCCTTCCTGAGGAATGCTTGTAGAGCTATAAACTTTCCTCTTAACACAGCTTTTGATGTATCCCATAAGTTTTGGTAACTCGTGTTCTCATTTTCATTCATTTCTAGGAATCTTTTGATTTCCTCTTTGATTTCCTGTCTAAGCCACTCGTTGTTCATTAGCGCACTGTTTAATTTCCAGGTGTTTGATTTAGTTTTCTGTTTTTGTGTGTGACTTACTTCTAGTTTCAGTGCATTATGGTCTGAGAAGATTGTTGATACAATCTCTATCTTCTTGATTTTATGGATGCATGTTTTGTGGCTCAGCATGTGGTCTATCTTGGAGAATGTTCCATGTACGCTTGAGAAGAATGTGTATTCAGCTTTTTGTGGATGAAGTGTCCTGTATATATCTACTAAGTCCCTTTCTTCCATTGTTTCCCTCAGATGAAGTATGTCCTTGCTAAGGTTGAGTCTGGTTGATCTATCGAGAGGTGACAAAGCGGTGTTGAAGTTTCCCACTAGTATTGTATTGCTACTGATGTCTTTTTCTAAATCTATGAGTAGTTGTTTTAAGTACTTTGCTGGTCTCTCATTAGGTGGATATACATTTATTATTGTAAGTTGCTCCTGTTGTACAGATCCTTTGATCAATAAGAAATGGCCTTCACTATCTTATGAACTTCTTCACTCTGAAATCAATGTGGTCTGACATTAGGATGGTTACCCCAGCTTTTTTATGGGAGCTGTTTGCCTATAGGATTGTTTTCCAGCCTTTGGCTCTGAGTCTGTATTTGCTTGGACTATTGAGATATGTTTCTTGCAGGCAGCAGAATGTTGGGTTCAATTTTCTAATCCATCCTGCCACTCTATGTCTTTTAATTGGTGCGTTTAGTCCATTGACATTGAGAGAGATTATTGTTATGGGATTTTGTCCCATTGTTCTGGTGAAATTTGGTGCATTTGAGGGGCCTTTCTTGCCTTAAAGTAGCCCATTTAGTTGTTCTTGTAACCATGGTTTTGAGTCTATGAAGTTCCTGAGCTGTTCTTTGCCTGTGAAACTATGTGTTGTTCCTTCTATTATGAATGAGAGTCTCGCTCGGTAACAGTAGTTTTGGGGAGGCATTTATTTCATTGAGTTTTTTCACTATGTCCCACCACTGTTTTCGGGCTATGAGGGTTTCATCAGAAAAATCAGCTGTGAATTTTAAGGATGCTCCTTTGTAAGAGATTTCTTTCTTCGATCTTGCTGCTTTCAGAGTTTTGTCTCTGTCTAAGGTTTTGGTCATTTTGATCAGAATGTGTCTTGGGGTATTTTTATTCAGATTTCTTCTAGCTGGTACCCTTCAGGCCTCCTGAATGTGGTCACAAGTTTTCTTCAGCTCTGGAAATATTGTAGCAATGATGTCTTTGACAGTTTCTTCTTCTTCAAGGTTTTCTTCCTCTACCTCTGGGACTCCAATAATTCTTACGTTACCCCAAACTTATATATGGTTTCAGGCCTATCCCTCTGAGTGTTCAGTATTTACTCCTTGTTATGTGCTCAAGGGTCCCTACTGGTGGTGTTCAGGGAAGAATCTATGTAGAGCTGAGCCTTGAATCAGGGTCAGCAGCATGCAAGGCAAGCACTTTAGCCCCTGTGTTAGCTCTCTGTCCTCTAGTGTGTGTTTAACTGATTGAATATGTCTTCTTTCTTTTAATTTTTTTAAGTGTCCCTATCTCCTTTTTTCTTTTCTATGTCTTTAAAAATATCTTTTATTGTTTTAATTATGTGTATTTTATAATATATTCTGTGCCTGTCACTCATCTGGAGAGTTCACTAACACACACCATAACCTGTGAGTTCTTCTGCTGTGTTTTGTTCTTTTCAAGCAAATCCAGGGCAAACCAAGTTTTTGTGACCTGATTCTCTAGAGTTATTTCTGGCTCATGACATACTTACTCTAATTTTCTTCTTGGAAATTCTTTTGCCACCCCAGTGGAACTCCAAACACATATGTGGTGCAATCTTGTGCATTTGAATTTTTATGGAATGTTTCTTTTTCCTATTTATGACAGAACATGTTTCTTGTAGTTTTCATGAGCAGAATGTGACTATTTTAGGGTTTAGAGATTTTCAGGTAGAGTTTCAGCTCCAGTTTCTAAATTATTATCTCCTGCCCTTATGTGTTAATTCAAACAATGTCCCTAGTCATTGAGTTCTATGTCTGGGTCCAGATACTCCTCATGTCAGTTTAGACCTTTAATATTCAGAATTTTAACTTTATTTGTAACATGTTGGGGTAATATACAATTACCACGGTCACGGTCACAGTCCTCCCGTTGTTCATCAATTTGCTCGAGTGGGCCCAAGTAACGTCTCCATCATGAGACTTGTTACTGTGTTTGGCAGTATGTCACGGGTAGCTTGACAGACTCTGCTGTGCTGGCAAGATACTCTCGGTAGCTGGCTGGGCTCTCCGAGAGGGGTGGAGGAATCGAACTCAAGTCGGTCATGTTGGCTGCGTGCAAGGCAAACACCCTACCACTGTGCTAGCGCTCCAGCCCATACAATTACCAATAATTAAAAATTATTTTTATGTCATTTTTCTGAGCCTTTGTGGCAGGGCATTTTTTAAACGAACCTTTTCCTCTGGGTTACAGAGGAAAGAACAATGCCCCTCTAGCCTCTCTCACTTCCTTATGAATGTTAACACTGTGTCACAGGGTGAACTATCCAGAATCAGGTGGAAGACTGGGGTTAGGAGTCCAGGAGTTTCTTAGGAATTGAGTTGTGAAGGAAACCAGAGGGTAGGAAAGGGCAGAGGAGATATCCATTGGCTTTGGAGGTCTAATCCAGCTCTAACCAGCCATGTCAGGAGCTCTGGGGTGAATGCGCCTTTTCAGAATGACCTTCAGATCAAGCTGAAATGTGGCTGAGCCTCATTGTGCTCCTTTCCCACTTCTTTACAAGGTGTGAACTTCCTTGGGAAGGACTTTGAGAAAGGAGATAGTGCAAATGACTCTTGAAAAGGTGCACTGAATCTTGACAGTTGGAGCTGCCTGCTGACTCTGTTTCTTCCAGCTCTCCAGCACTCCTCCACCAAACACACCCTTCGCTGTGCCAAGCATCTCTGCTTAACCACATCCTCCCTGGCTTTAGGTTATTGAGTGATCTCTGATATTTTCCTTTTTCCCAGAGAAACTAATGTCTGTGTGCAAAATTAGGCTTGACTTGACTTAGTAAAAGATAAAAACACATTTATGAGTAGTGAATGAGACAGTCATTGGGATTAGTTGAGCAGGCCTAGATTTGTATAGGACTTGAAGAGTTGGAGAAAGTTTACATTGCCTCGTTGGTGCTGCAGTTTTTTATTGCTGTTCTTATCAGTGCTTATAGATGTATTTCTGTAAAACAGACATCTACTGTCACACAATTCTTTGGGTCAAAATCTAGCTCATTGACTCTAGGTCACACCAAATTGAGGTCAAGGTATTGGTTGTACTTATAGCTAGGTTTGATGGGAGAATTTGCTCATTCAGTGTCTTATGGTATCAAGGCTGAAGTCTGTTATCTTGCTGCCTGTCTGTTGGTACCTTCTCTCAGCTCACTTAGGCCACTGTTTTTATCATAACTTTGTCCTTTGTCTTTGAACCAGAAATGGTGAGTGAAATCCTTCTTATGTTTGGAACTTTCTGATTCGTTCTTCTGTTCTGTTTCTTTCTCCAGGCTGAAGAAGTTCTCTGTTTTTAAAAAGCTCATGTGATTAGATTGCCAGGATAATCCAGGATCATCTCCCTATTTTAAGATCTGTAACCTTAATTTCAGATGCAATGTGTCTTTTGTTATATAACACGACAGGCCCCGCAATTTGGCATGGACAACTTTAGGAGATATCATGCTGCCTATCACTGCCAGAAGCAGAGGTTTCATGAGAACTCTGATAGGAGGAAAGTTCCATCTGGGTGAGATTTTGCAACAGGGGGAAATGATGATTGAGACTAAGGAGAGGTGGGGGAGGAGCTAATCTAATGAAAAATGAAATCACGTGACTCCGAGCAATAACAGAGAAAGGGATGCGACTTCATAAACAGAGAGATACTGCAAAAGAGAGAGTGCTTGTGTGAGGCCGACTCCAGCTTGATCTTTGACACTGTATGTGATTCTCCGAGCATCCGTGGAAGTAACTCCTGGGCACAGAGCCAGGAATAGCCCCTGAGCACTGCAGGGTTTGAGCTTCTCTCCTTCTAGCAAAAAAGACTTTAATTAATGTAAAGGCTTTAATTAAAATGAAGACTTTAATTAAAATATTCAGGAATATCTGACAAGGTTTGCTGATAGATTTATGGGGATTAGGAGAGGGAATGAGTTGCCTGGGATTTTGTGTTCGAAAGGCAATGTGTTGGCATTAAGCAGGTTAACATCAACGTTTTCACTTCAGTGTAGCTGCACATTATCCAGACAATCAGAAACTTAACATCACTTACTCTACCTGACACCCATCCAAGATTATAGGAAGAAGGACTCTGCAATGCACATCCACTTTATATACTTGAAACTGAAACAGTCATTATAGAAAATCTGAAGGAAGAGCAATAAGATCCCAATCATCTACCCAAATAAATAATAAAATAAATAAAATCATTGCAAAAGAAATTTCTGAGTCCCAAATGACAAATTTTTGATAGAGAATGTGATTTATGTGTCTAAACGCTATATTAAGGCTCTTCTTTATTTTTTGCTGGGGGATGGATATTAAATAATGTTGATTCTCTCAGTACTAAGCAATTGATAAGAGTCTTCCTCAGTAATAGCTGGGATGATCACGCTGGACAAGATCTGAGGGTTAAATGTAGGTAAAGGATATTCTTGATAACCTTTCAGTGTCAATATTGCAAACCATAATACCCAAAAGGAAATAGAGAGAGAGAGAGAGAGAGAGAACTGAGGTGGGATGGGGGATGGAGTGGTGGTACAAGGAAACCTGGAGACACTGGTGCTGGAAAATGTACACTGGTGGAGGGATGGGTGTTGGAACACTGTATGACTGAAATCGAATCATAAACAGCTTTGTAATTGTTCAGTTATTCAATTAAAAAGTTGAAAGAATAAGAGTTTTCCTATGGAAATAGTTGGAGAGTAATAAGCTTGAATATCAGGAGAATAAGGAATAATTCTTAAATATATTCATGTTTATTCTTATGATAGAGATAAGATGAGTCTTTAGAGGGCTTAAGGGCTGAGTTTATTCAGATATTACCTTGGTTATCACCTACTTTTGTCAATTTATTTTGGTGGAACTAAGAAAAGAGACATGAGTATGATCCCAAATGGAAAAGTAATGTTTCTCTGTTTTCAGAGCTGGACTCTGAAGCGAGCTGGTTTGGGAAAGATGACACAACTGATCATTCTTCCTTCAACACCTGCAGGTCTGAAATCTTCAGTTCACTCAAGTTTATTTCATAGAAGGTACAAAGGCAGCAGATACTATCCTAGTGAAACATTTCATGTAAATGTGTCAGGAGGTGTCTTGTACAGACACACTCTACTTTTCCAGCATTTAGTGGAATGGCTGTTTTCTTTCATCATGTTTCCTTTTCTCATCAGCAAATATTAGTTTTTTCTTTACCCCATTAATTGCTAAAGGCAACATTATTTGTCATTAGGATGTATAGTGCATATTCTCAAGTGATACCATAAATCAGCCTATGTGTGCTGTAAGGGTAGAAATAGTTTGTTTTGTGATTGAGATGGCAAGAGTTTGGAAAAATGGGAATTAACAAGAAGTAGGTGTGCCTGGTGGGAGTATTCAGCAAAAGCAAACCACAAGGAAGAGTGTAGCAAAGTCTGTGTGTAATTTAGATCATTACCAGGGGTCCAAGAAGAAATAAAGAAATCCATTTTTCATACACTTGTGCAGAATGTTGTAGTTTACTGTGCATATGTATCTATCCAGGGACTCTTTGTAAAAAATGTTGTCTCAAAGACCACTGGCTTTAGTTTGCTTTTAAGAAGCTAACAGCATTAAAAACTAGTTAGATAGTATCTATAAACAATATCTAAAACAGTCACTAATCAAGGCCAAGATTAGTACCAGGAATTTTGCTTCATGGCTTGGAGGCTAGCCACACATGCTAGGGGAAAAGGGAGCTCAGATAGAGAAGGGAGCACCAAATAAAGGGTGTTGGGAGGATTCTACCAGGATGGGAGAAGCATGCTAAAAGTAGACTATAGACCAAACATGATTGCCACTCAATGCCTCTTTTGCAAACCACAACACCCAAAAGGAGAGAGAACAAAAGGTAATGCTCTGCCACAGAGGCAGGGTGGGATGGGGTGATGGGGGATAGGAGGGATACTGGGACCCGTGGTGGTGGAAAATGGGCACTGGTGGAGGGATGGGTACTTGATCATTGTATAACTGAAACCCAAGCACAAAAATTTGAAAGTCTACAACTGTACCTCATGGTGTTTCACTAATAAAAATTTTTAAAAAAAGTCACTAATCAAATGATGGCAAGGGATAAAGGTAAGGACTTCTTAAAAGCATATTTCCATTTCTGAAAGTATCAAAATAAAGAGAAGGGGGGTTTCAGGGAAGTGGGGAAGAGTGTTATATATTGAACATCACTTGATCATTTGACATCCCGTTACTCATTGATTTGCTCGAGCGGGCACCAGTAACGTCTCCATTCATCCCTGTCACGTGCTAGTGTAGCCCAGTGGTGTCTGCTCGCTTCAGGAGAACACGAAGAGCCTCAAACTGTTCGTTGACGAAGGGTCTTGATGAAGAAGTTTGACGATCTTGTAGGTGGGAGGCCATGCAATCTTTTGACATCGTGTGGAATCCAGTCAGTAACAGCTCTAGTTCAGAGATCATCTCCAAATCACAGTACGTGTCCAGACCATCTGATTTTCTTTTTTTATTTTATTGAATCACCGTGAGATAGTTACAAGCTTTCATGTTTGGGTTACAATCGCACAATGATCAAACACTCATCCCTCCACCAGTGCACATTCCCCACCACCAAAATCCCCGGTATACCCGCCTTTCCCACCCTCCCCCTGCCTCCCCATAATCTCTCTCTACTTTGGGGCATTATGGTTTGCAATACAGACCCTGAGAGGTTATCATGTTTGGTCTTTTATCTACTTTCTGCACACATCTCCCATCCCGACCGATTCCTCCAGTCATCTTTTTCTTAGTGATCCCTTCTCTATTCTAGCTGCCTTCTCCCCTTTGCTGAGAAGGCAGGCTTCCAGCTATGGAGCAACCTATCTGTCCTGTGTATCTAATGTCCTAAGGTGTCAGCCTCATGTTATGTTGTTTTATACTCCACAAATGAGTGCAGTCCTCCTATGTCTGTTCTTCTCTTTCTGACTCATTTCCCTTACCATGATACTCTTCATATCTGTTCATTTATAAGCAAAGTTCATGACTGCATCTCTCCTGACAGCTGCATAGTATTCCATTCTATAGATGTACCAAAGTTTCTTTAACCAGTCATCTGTTCTAGGGCACTTGGGTTGTTTCCAGATTTGGGCTATTGTGACCAGTGCTGCAATGAACTTATAGGTACAGATGTCATTTCTACTGTGTTTTTTTGCATCCTCAGGATATATTCCCAGAAGTGGTATTGTGGGTTCATATGGAAGCTCAATTTCTAGTTTTTGAAGAACTGTCCATATTGTTTTCCAGAAAGGCTGGACTAGTGGGCATTCCCACCAACAGTGAAAGAGTTTCCCTCTCCCCTGACATCCACCCCAGAACTGGTTGCTTTTGTTCTTTTGAATGTGTGCTAGTTTCTGTGGTGTGAGATGATATCTTATTGTTGTTTTAATTTGCATCTCCCTGATGATCAACGATGTGGATCATTTTTTTCATGTGCCTTTTGGCCATTTGTATTTCTTTTTTTGAGGAAACTTCTGTTCATTTCTTCTCCCCATTTTTTGATGGGGTTTTAGGTTTTTTTCTTGTACAATTCTATTAGTGTATATCTTGGATATTAATCCTTTATCAGATGAGTATTGGTAAATATTATTTCCCGTTCTGTGGGCTCTTTCTGTATTTTGGTCACTGATTGTTTTGAAGTGCAGAAGCTTCTTAGTTTGATGTAGTCCCATTTGTTTATGTTTGCTTCCACTTGCATGGTCAGTGCTGTTTCATCCTTAAAGATGCTTTTAGTTTCAATGTCATGGAGAGTTCTGCCTACATTTTTCTCTATGTACCTCATGGATTCATGTCTGATATTGAGGTCTTTAATCCACTTTGAGCTGACTTTTGTGCCTGGCATTAGACAGAAGTCAGAGTTCATTTTTTTGCAGGTAGCTATCCAGCTTTCCCAGCACTACTTGTTGAAGAGGCTTTCCTTATTCACAGACCATCTGATTTTCAACGCTTTGACAAATGAGAAAGCGTCCCTGATTCTGGATCATCAATGGAGGTCAGAACTCCGAATTCTTTCTCTCACTTGAGTGAAGCGTTATACTCCAAGCATAGCTCTTTCAATTCCTCTTTGAGAGACCTGAATAGTGTTCTCATCCTGTTTTCATAGGGCCCAGATCTCTGAGGCGTATGTTAATGCAGGAAGAATGGTGGAGTCGAAGAGATGTGCCTGGAGCTAGAGATTCTTTGTCCTCTTACCTATTTCTTCGACGCTCTTGAAGGCATTTCATGCCACTCTCTTCCTCCTGTGCAGCAGTGCCTGGTCGTTCATCATGTTGAGTTCTCGACCTAGATACATATAACTGCTGCATTCGGAGATGTTCGTTCCATTGAGAGCGAATAGAATGTCAGGAACAAGTCATTGAACATCAGTGGAGCAAAAAGGCCTGACAAGAATATAAAGCTTATTTGCATATTTTTCAAAATGTAAAGAAGAGTATGTTTTTATATGCAAAATTTCAACCAAAATATATGATCTGGTTGATGGAAATATTATTTAGTGAGCCAGCTTGCCTATTGACATTTATTTTATTCTTTTACACAAAAGTATACACTGGAAAGAGCTTTATGGGAAATGCAACTATAAGAAAAGGCAGTAATTCAAAGCCAAGATATATTCTTGGATTGAACTTTCATAGTGTCTTAATTCAGCCAGCTGGGTAAATTCTTTTTTCATGTCTAGAGTTATTTAAAATTTCTGAAGGAAAGGTCTTCATTTTTTTATCTGAAATTTGAACTTTTCTGTAATTTTGTCTGTAATATTTATTAATTTCCCAAAATAAACTCCATTTTTTTCAGAGATTGTGAGTATAGGTATGAGGGGACCATGCAGAAAAGAATGATGTACTGTTGTGCATTAGCAAATAGTGCCAATAATGAGGGGACTTTTGACAAAGATAGGAATGACAGTGCCCTAGTTCTCTACACATGATCAAGAGATGGGGCTAAAAGTACTTGTATTGAACAAAAAGAAACTGACAGATATATATGTTTGTGTCATTGCTGGGTATGTACATTAATATAAAACATTAAAAAAAACCTATATTGTTCCATTAGTTGTTTTATGTAGGGACTTGCTTGTGAGACAGAGAATAAAGAGTAGAAATAAGAAATGAGGTTGGTGGTTGTAGAAGAGAATTTTAGTCTTTTCCTTCCCTTCTTTTCTTCTTTTATTAAAAAATGAAAATGCAAATTTATTGTGTAACTCTATTTAAAATTAACAACACAAACAAAATATTAGAACAATTAATTCGATTTTAAAAGTTATTTATTCTGAGTGTGGATGGCAAGAATATGTGTTATTTTTTGTACACTTTGGAGAGAAAAGAGCTTTCTCCCCCAAATTTATCTTACTTCTCTGTGTATTGAAATGGCAGCAAAATGACAGCTCTTACCTGATGCCACTGATCTCTTATTTTTCTACCAGGTTATCTTTGGAAACAAACAGGTGAAGATAAACATAAGAAAAAGAATGTGATTCACTTTCCACATTGCACAGTCATAATGTTCAATGAATAAGGAGATGGAAAAAATTGGGGTAGAAAATGAAAGATGAGAAAAAACATGTAAGAGACAAATGGATTTGAAGATGAAAGTAGAGAGAACATAAAAAAAGAGGAATGTGGTATAGTTCAAAGCATATATATTACAAAGTATGTCAATGATGATAAATGTCAGTCTAGACCGTCTTGACCAGATTTCTGGTCAAGATTCCATAAAATAAATAAGAAGATATCTTCACATTTAAAAAATTTTCATTAGAACTAAATAAGTGTCATAAAAATAAAATTCATTAGGCTAAAGCATAGAGAAAATGTGTCTGTCACATGGGGTTGACCAGAACTATGCTGTGAATATGATTCAAACATTCTTCTCTACCTATCCTGCTAAACGAGGGACTGGAAGACTTCCATTCAAAGACAGTTTGAGTAGGCAACCCAACCACAGAGGCTTTGATCTGTGAACTCAGACAGCAGCATTATAGGGAGAAATCCTACTTCCTGGTTAATAGACACCTTTTGTCTGGAAACTTCCCCTCCAGCTATACAAAGACCAAAGCAAAACCTAATAGGACTGGGCTGGTCTGGAGACACAGCCCCTGCCATGATTAGTGGTCTAGAGCCTCAAACGCCCATAGGTCTTATAAGTGAGAGCACATGAGTGAAGGTTCGTAAGATGAAGTCAAGGTGTTCACAGAAGCTAAGTTGGAATCCATCTTAGAGTTCTTTGGATTTGCATTTCTCTGTTCTTTAGCTCTCTGCCCTGTCTGTTCCCCTAGAATCTCAGTGTTGCAACAAAAATAGACAGGTTCACATTTGCACGTTACCTTGGAGTCCTCTCCCAATCCATGTTTCCCTTCTCTTAACTGGTCATTTTTTTTTTCAGTATTACAGACTGGAGACAAAAAATGAGGGAGTTTAAGATGAGAAAAGACAAACTCCAAAGAAAGGGGAAGAGAAACGAACAAGTTCCTAGTGAGGAAATTATTTTCTGTGCTTCCTGGCTTCCTGCTGAACATGTCAACCTCAAATACCTTTTTGCGCTGATGACCTTGAGCCCCGTTTTCCGTAAGAGCTGAGCATATATTCTGCTGAATAGAGCAGAAATAGAGTTCCTCGTGGTGAGGACTAACCAAGATGAATAAATCATGCCTGGAGAACCTGACCTGATTTTTTTTTCTTTTAGTATAATTTCATGATCTCTTAACAGAAAGGTTTGAGAATATCAGATTATATATATGATTTCCTGAAAACAATTAGAGTTTTGTAATATAAGATCATCTGATAATAAATATAAATTCTTGGCGAAAACAAATATGACGTTTTATTGATAAGCTGGTTGTTATACAGGAATACTAGGCCATATTGACTTTAATAAAACATTAAGTGGTTTAATTAAATCATTAATTCCACCCATAGTTCCATACTTCAAAAGACTGTCAATGTAAAAATAAGATGTTTATTTTTAGCCTCTTCTCTTTCCTCTATAATTCATTAAGATGAGTCTATGGATTGAGTTATTGCTATTCTGCCATAATATGCTTGCTGCCATTTCAAGAATATAGCACTTAAAGCAGGATACTGGGATTTATTGATCTTAAGGTGACATATTCCTTCACTTTTCATAAAAGGGTTTCTTTGTTTTTTTTAGAAAAATCTATAAAATGTTTATGCATGTAGATATTAAAGTCACAACAGTATAATAAAACTGATAAAATAATTGGATTATTTTTCAGATCCATGAAAAAATTCATAAGGGAGTAGGAGCAATTTTGAATATATATAATGTAGTTGCATATTTTATTTTAAAATTAGTTTCAATTTTATGAAAGTCATATAGGTGACCCTTGAACAATGCAAAGGCTGGATCTCCAACTTCCACGTAGCAAATAACATGTAGTTGGAGCTCTGCCTTCTTGAGTTATGCTCCTAGGCACTCAGCTGTGAAAAAGGAATCCTCTTGGAAAAACATGTATGTAAAAGTGGGCTCACACAGTTTAAATTTATGTCTTTCAAGAGTGTTTGTGTGTAGATTTTTTTATTTAAAGGGGCGAGAGAAGAGAGAATGTAGATTTCTTCAGAGTAAGTAGAGAACACCATGAAGTAAAAGAAAGATATTCCATACCTCAATTGCTTAGATGCAGCCAATTCCAAGCTGTAATGTATCAATGTGCAGATAATTTTTAAAATAAGTTTTATTAGTAGACTTAAAAAGGAATTATTTTTTTGTGGTGAACTTAACATAATTGATGTACACATTGATGTTCAATGTTGCACATCTGAAGCATTCTGTGTTATAAAACATTGCTATTGAAATAAAAGTGGTTTAGTGAATTAATAATTAACTTTCCCTATATATAGGTATTCTTGCCACAGGTGGTATCTTCACCTGGTTTATTTCCAATATTTTAAAATAGTGTTCATTCCCAGCCTAGATCCTTTACAAACAGATACCAAGAATTAATGTTATGATACATTACTTTGGTGCAACAAACCCAAAATGGTGAGGGTGAAGAAAAGGAGAAGTGCTGTATACAGATCTACCAATTATTGCCATGTGACACATTATATGATGGTCACTTAAAGGTCAGCATGTGGACTTTACACGTACTTTTACACCCAATACAGTGTGAAAGGGGGAAAAAGAAGTTTACTTTTCAACACTTCTACTGAATATTTATCTATTTGTGTGTCTATTTCAATCTTGAAAATTTTCCCATTAAGCTTTATTGAGTTATAACTGAAAAATATGATTATATGTAAGTTTAAAATGAACAGCATGTAAATGATGGCATCATCAGGTTAATTAACATATCTATCACCTCATTTACTTACTCATTTTTTTTAACCTGGGTTAGTAAATTTAATACATCCTACTTCGATTTCTAAGAGCTCTTTCTTGTCATTTTTTTCTAGAATTCAATGTTTTTATCCTTCAGAGAATATGTCTTAAAATTTTTTTCACTATGTCCTTAATGTCACATTTTCGAAGTCTTTTTATTTTATTTATTTTTTCTGGGGAGGTACACCTGATGGTGCTCAGGGATTACTTCTGACTCTGCTTTAGAGATTACTCCTGGTGGACTAGGAAACTTAATGGGGTCCCTGGTTCAAACCTCGGTCTGCTACATGCAAGTTAAACATCTGACCTGCTCTACTATATCGTACTATATCTCTGGCACCTTTTTTATTTTTCAGATTAAAAAAATCTTTTTTTTTGCTTCCTCTAAAGAACCCACTGGTACTTTGCTACTATCAATCAAGTGTTATATGTAGAGTTCTAAACTTCTACCACTGAACCACCCATGCATCTTATATGCAGAAATTCTATTAAAAACTCTTGTGCTTGTGTGGATATGTTGACTTGTAGTTAGTGGAAATGCATTTTCGTTGGGAGAATCCCTCCAACTATTAGTTTCTCTTCACCTTTTACCAGAGACTGTTACCCTACTCTCCGATTTAATTTTCTACTTTGTTGAGTGCAAGCTCGGTTGCTGGTATTTTTATGTTGTTAGGGATAGAAGAAAAGATTCAAGTCTAAAAATTCACTCTTCCATGTGCCCTGTGTCCTTCAGCCTGAAGATTCTCTGCTTTGACTCCTCAGAAAAGAAAATATCAGGCTTCTTCTGATCAGAAGAAATAAACAGTGGTTTGATTGCAAATGGTGAGAGAAAAGTACCTGTATAGGTACTTTTCTAGAGGGGATTATTGGCATGAGAATACAGTCACAAAAGGAAAGGAAGAGGAGCACTCTGCAAAAACAGGTAGTTTGTGTGGGGTGTAGAGAATTGGAACCTTGTTGGGATGAGAATAGATCAGGATGACACAGTTTGAAGTCCTTAGCATCTGAACAGTGTCCTCAGCATCTGAACAGAATTCATTGTTAAGGGGAATCCCCATTGCTAGGGGATACTGGAGTCCAGGAGAGTGAGGATGGTGATGGCCTTCTGGGTACCAGAGTCTAAAGTGGGTGAGAAAGTCTTCCACATGATGCTACATTTTGTATTAATTCCCAATGACTGTTAGAACAAATCACCACCTTTGTTACCTTAAAAACAGAAATTAGTTTTCTCAGAGTCTTGGAGGCTATAAATAAAAAAAAGATATCAGTTTGACTGTATTGAAATTAGTTTGTCAGAAATACATTTTTCTGGAAGCTTTATGAGAGGAGTCCATTTTCTTTTTACTTTTTTTCTGTTTCAAGAAGCAATACCTTTTCTTGTACCCAGGTGTTATCCCAACACATGCTTCAAAAATCACATCTCTTTTGATTCTGCTGTTCCTGCTTCTCTCATGTCAGCATGCGAGTAATTCCACTTGGTAATTCGGGCTAATTTCTCCATCTCATGTTTTGTAGCTCAAATATATCTACAAAGGTAGCATTCATAAGTTGCAGAGTAGGATGTATATAATTTTCCAGGGGATGAGTTGAGGAAGGAACATAGGTAGTTCTACTAGGGATACCGTGGATTAACATATATGTGCGAATATCTATGACATTGCCCACTCTGAGGGTCTGTGAGCAACAATTCTTAATATCAATTTCTCTAACTGGTGACTAGATATGTTTCTGTTGTAGTTTAGAGATATACTGGGATAGAGCACATACACTGTTTCTGGGTGACATAATTTGAGATAGGCTTACAGACTAGTATCAGTTGGGCTGCCCAGGGAAGTGTGCATCATTGGTCAAATGGCTATATTTATGGCTTTGGAGAAATGACCAATTGCTGAAAAGGGGCAAGGAGAGTAAAATAGGAATTAGAAACATTTAGCCCGGCAAGCTACCGAGAGTATCTCACCCACATGGCAAAGCCTGGCAAGCTACCCGTGAACGTATTCAATATGCCAAAAATAGTAACAATAAATCTCACTATGGAGATGTTACTGATGCCTGCTCAAGCGAACTGATGAACAATGGGAGAACAGTGCTACAGTGTCAAAAAGTAAAAACTTTTTCAATGAAGTGGTATGGATATAATATGGTGATATTATATATTAATATCTATGGATATTATTAAGTGACCATAGATGTAAATTTTGAAGAAACCCTCAGAGACAAAAGCTGTACCATTCAGACATCAGAATAAGTCATGAGAATGATTGATCATAACTCATTGAATGCATCTAGGAACACGAATCCATGCTGATATCAATAAAAGAATAAATTAAATAAATAAAAGAATCTAGAAAGAAATATACATTTTCATAGTTCAAAAGTTTCTCTTAACCCATTTTAACCTAACTTTAAAACCAGACAGGCCATCACAAATCAATACAAAATAGCAGGTAAATTATGATGATGATGATGATGGTGAATATAGGTAGAAAAAATTCTAAACAAAATATTAGCAGCCAGTATCAACAAGAAATTAAAATTATTAATTATAAAGATCAAGAGAAATTTATTTAGGGATGTAAAGGTGGTTTTACTTAAGAAAATCAATGGGTATATTATGTCAGCTAAATGAAGGCTACAAACCATAGGATTATTTAAATAGATCAATAATTTATGATAAAAAATTATCACCCAAACAATTGTAGAGAGATTTGCCTCAACACAACAAAAATAATATGATAAACACAATCAAGCTTACATCATAAACAAATATTTAAAAAAAAACTTTTTCTCTAAGATTAAGAGCAAGTCAAATTATCTACTCTCACCACTATTTTTTAGCATCATTGGAAGTCCTAGACAAATTAGTCAAGAAAAGGAAATTAGATATCTAAATTGGAAATGAAATATAACTCTTGTAGAACGACTTGTGTATAACACTTACGACTCTACTAAAAAACTGTAAAAATAGGGAATGCTCACAGTAAAATTGCAGACTATAAAATCAGGGTACAAAAAATTCATTTCTATTTCTATATGCAAACATTGAACTGCTAAAGCTATTAATACAGCTATCCAATTTACTGTAGCCTCCAAACAGAACACATTCATCAAACATGGCAGAATTACTGCATCAAGGGAAAATTCCATGAAGAAACAACCAGAAACCAACTGTATATCTCATACAATTCACATCAACTCATCACCAGAGGATTTCTGACCAATCAGAACACCTATTTTTTAAAAAGTGGGTGGCCAAAAGACTGTAGAGTTGGTGGAAATAGGAGGGAGAAAGGATCAAAAGTCTAGCTACAAGCACTGCAGAGAATCAGCAGCAATATATTGCAGAACAAGTTGAAAGGACAGGACTTTGGAGCACTCAAGTCTCTAAGACTCCAGTAAGCTCTGTTACCAAGCAAAGAAAGACAGATAAAGCTACCTGAAATTGGGTACTATGTATTGACTTTAAATTCCACAATTATTGCAGAGTACTATAGGTGGAATCAACTCCTTCACCTTTTATTGCTCCTGGAAGATTTGCCTGCACAAGTCACTGTCACCGTCCTCCCCCCCCCCCCCCCCACCACTGTTCATCAATTTTCTTGAGTGGGCACCAGTAATGTCTCCATTGTGAAGCTTGTTGTTACTGTTTTTGGCATATCGAATATGTCACAGTACCTTGCCAGGCTTTGCCATTAGGGCGGAATACTCTTGGTAGCTTGCTGGGCTCTCCGAGAGGGGCAGAGAAATCAAACCTGGGCAAGGCATACACCAATACCCTCTATACTATTGGTATGGTCCCCTGCACAAGTAGGAAAAAATAAGTCTCTTCTACAGTTTAGGACCTGAGAGAAAAACATCCTGAGGATTATGGTACGTATAAGCATGACCATGGCTCTAAAATTACCCCAGGCTCAATGCAGTCCAGCAAGCTCTTTCATAGAAGGAAGAATTTAGTCACAAGGGGCTGAGTGCTCTGACCAGATATTACATCATAACGATTCAGTAGATGTCGAATGGTATGTGGAGCCTGTCTCTGTGCTAGTCTCCACAACACCCATGTCCTCAGAACTAAGCCAAGATTTTGGGATGCCTGCGGCATCCCAGGATCTCTTTCATAGAGGAGAGGCAGATTCATGTGGAAACCTGTAGTTCGGTGCTGCAACAAGACATTGGATGCCTCCTCCTCAAAATTTAACCAAATTTGTCTCCAGAGTGAACCAACAGCTCTAGTTATCTGGCTTGTCATTGGAAGAGGGATGTGGGATCACAGACACTGTGCTTGGACAGAAAATGGGTCTGACTTCAACAGGAGAGGTGGCAGCTAGGGGATTTATACCAAGGCTAGTCCTCTCTACCCAGCCAGTGACTGAAAGCCCCCATCCAGCTCCTTGTCAGAGGCTCATCTTTCAACTCCCACACCTCTGAGGTTCATCACTGTCACTGTCACTGCCATCCCGTTGTTCATCGATTTACTCGAGTGGGCACCAGTAATGTCTCTATTCCAGCCCTAAGATTTTAGCAGCTTCTTCTTACTCGTCTTTTCCCATTGATTGGAGGCTCTTTCAGGGTCAGGAGAATGAGACCTGTTATCATTACTGGTTTTGGAACATTGAATACGCCACAGGGAGCTTGCCAGACTCTGCCCACATGGGCAGGATACTCTTGGTAGCTTGCTGGGCTCTCCGAGAGCATATATTTATATATTTCTCTCTATGATTTATTCCCTACTGTCTGAACCCCATCAAAATTGGTGTGGCAATTATGAAAAATGGGTAGAAAGTGTCTGATGTTCATCAGATCTCCAAAACTAGAGCCATAGCACTAATTTTGCCTCCTTCTGGGACAACAAGGCAAATGTCAGTAAAAAGTAAATCCTTTGACAGAAAAAGAACTTGTATGGTTAATCAATCCTAGTGATACAGAAATGGAGAGCCCAACAAACCCTTAGTGAAAAATAGCTATTAAGAGGAAAATCCATAAGATACACCAAATGTCTGCTAGCAGATTTAATGAGCTCAGAAAGGAAGTGCAGGAGCAAACTGAGTTCTTCACTACTGAAGTCACGAAAAATTCCATGGTTGTTGAAAATGAAAAATACAATACATGAAATAAAATCAAAACTTTCAGGTAAAGGAT
Source organism: Sorex fumeus (assembly GCF_029834395.1). NCBI lineage: Eukaryota > Metazoa > Chordata > Mammalia > Eulipotyphla > Soricidae > Sorex > Sorex fumeus. Next base: position 6,402,897 of record NW_026606188.1, read on the forward strand.
AATGAGTAGAATTACTCTTGCATGTGGAGGAATATCAGAAATTTAGAAGAAAATTCCAGCAATGACTCAGACGAAAGAGTAATAAGACATGAGAAAATTAAAAACAAAACAAACTCTATGAGATCTATCAGATCCACTAGAAGAGGGAACAAAAATAATGAGTACCCCCCTGTATACCCTCCCAACCCACATCCCAGTCCTCACCCTGCCTCTATGGCGAACAATTTCCCCAGTACTCTCTCTCTAATTTTGGTTATTAAGTTTTGTTCAAATACAACATAAGGGCTGGAGCGATAGCATAGTGGTAGGGCATTTGCCTTGCACGCGGCCAACGTGGCCTACCTGAGTTTGATTCCTCTGCCCCTCTCGGAGAGGTCGGCAAGCTACCGAAAGTATCTCGCCCGCACGGCAAAGCCTAGCAAACTACCCATGGCGTGTTCGATATGCCAAACACAGTAACAACAAACCTCACAATGGAGACGTTACTGGGCCCGATCAAGCAAATCAATGAACAACGGAAGGACAGTGCTACCTATGTTTTGTTCAAAATTTCCCATCACCATTCAAGCCTACCTGCCAAGGGAAGATGATAGATAATTTATTTTCCATTGCTCATTTTGGATATCATGAGAGCTCACACAGCCACGACCGTAAATGTAAATTTCTAGATTGTAAAAGGTTGGATTCCAGAGACATCTCTGTATGGCACTAATCCATTTTGGGATTCAACTGGGAGTCTCTGGACCAGGGATGTGGTGTGCTAAGATTGCACCTGGAGGCATGGGTGTGACAGCCAGTCTGCTGGGTGGGCAGAGACCTGGGGAGGGACAGCCCAGGTCTTCTGCTGTCATGCGGCCTGGAGATTCAGTCCTCGAACCCACATACCTGGGTTATGCTTATGGAAGATCTTGGTCACCGGCATTCCATCTGGAGTAGATAGGGAGACTGCATCTGCTCCATCTGGGGTGCCCCAGTGAGAGAGGCCTGGTAGGGGTCCGGAGAGATCTCCGGTGCTGTAGTATCTTCCAGGACTTGACTCTTTGTCTCTGGGGCAGGTCTGTTGGTGCACTAAGATCCACATTAGAAAATTTTCAGCAGATTATATCTTGGTGGGGTCCATTCTGAGACAGTGGAGTCAGGTTTGGGGTATGGCGATGATTTTGAATTTGGAAGCAGATGGCTGCTGGGAACTCTGCTTGGGTGGGCACAGGCCAACCTGCCTCCCTCCAATTTACCCCATTCTGTTCAGCTGTGCATGGGTCCAAGCTTAACTGTGGCTTTGATCTCTTTTGAGACTTATTTCGCAGTCTTTGAAACAAGGCTGGCAGTAGAGCTTACAGGGTGGTGCTGGATTTGGTTCTGGGAGTGACATCCAGTGCTCCCATGTGCATTGGGAAGTGGGGAGAAGGTAGGCCACCACAACTCTGAGAAATCCTGGAGATTTTAGTCACAAAACCTGCATACCAGAATTTTTCAGCAGATTATATCTTGGTGAGGTCTGTTCTGAGACGGCAGAGTAAGACGGGGGGTATGGCGATGATTTTGATTCTGTCATAGAAACCATAAAGAGAAAAGTATTTCTTTTTCACTATTCTCAGAGTTGTAAAATGCTGATACTTTACATCCTTATTATAGTAGGGCTGGATTTATGCTTTCTTTCTGTCCAATTGAAAGTTCTTTTTTTCTTCACTTCCTTCATAGAATAGAAGGTCACTATCCACTAAGACTGAAACTTTACTACTTACAACATTTTTTCAACTATGCTGCCTGAAGTTGTAATGCCAGTGGCCTTTGGACATTTGAGAAAATTGGAAATAGGAGACATTGTCATATAAAATAGTAAAACCATTCCCATGAACAGAATTCCTAATTCTGATGAGAGAATCATTATATATCTGGAGTAGTATATATTGTATCATTTAGGCTCATAAAGAACTCATCATCTTATGACTTAGACTTCAGTTTATTAAGGTGCAGCCTGTCATTCAAAGTCAATGAAATGACTTCAGTTCCATAGGAGAGAATAAAAGGCAGCTTAATGTTTATCTTTGTAAGTCACCATCTCTCTCATCTATCTTTTCTGTCTTTTCCTTGAGTTTCTTGTTGTGCTATTGAGTTCCCTAAGTAACTATTTGTCAGACTGATGCTTCTATGTTATATAGAGTTGGTGTTTCAGTCTGTTGTTCTCAGGTTATCACCAAACAATTAGATTTTCGGCTTTTTTAGTTTGTCATAAAAATGAAGATTAAAGAATCAATTCTCTACTTTTAAAAGATTGATGGATACTTTAAATAAATTAGTTACATTTGATCTTTATCTTGTTCCTTCTGTTCTCTTAAGAATGACTAGATAGTTCTTTCTAGGTCATGTTGGTGATTATACACTTGGTTTTATTTTTGAGATAATTGGAGTTCCCTTTTACTTCGCTGTTGGAAATTCACCTCTCTTTTTTATCATACCATTTATTAATCTCAGAAAGTCACTTATTTTTGTGTGTTTTTGCTTCAGTAAAAAACAAGTATTTTACCATATGACAAAACATAGCACTGAGCATTCTTTGCATAGAACATTACTGACTTATGTCTTAGCACTTTTGTGTTGAGTCAGTTTTGTAATGGCAGAGAATTATATTTTAAAACTACCTTTAAGAAAAAATGGTAGTTTTAGGCATTCAACTTAAAGCTTTGGAAGAAAGAAATACTTATTCTATCATGAAGTTCAATCTATTAAAAGTTTAATTATCATTGGTGATAATAAAGACAACGCGTTGAAGGATAAAGAAAGAAAAATAACTTATCACACAACTCTGTTACCTTAAAGTACTCTACGACTGCATTTAGCCATGGCACTTAGGAACTAGCTCTAGGGAATCAGAATCTAGTAGTTTATATTATCGTGTATTTGAACCATGGTACTAGTCGTTCAGTTTTGGAATTACCACACCACCTAGCAAAATATTTGACACCTCATGCCGAAACAATACCTATTTTTAACAAAGATTTAATTATATAACATTTACCTTTGCATCATATATTTCTCTACTTAGATAAATAAGTATGTTTAATTCTAAATTAATTATAAATTGTTGCACTGTCCTCCCGTTGTTCATCAATTTTCTTGAGCGGGCCCAGTAATGTCTCCATCATGAGACTTGCTGTTACTGTGTTTGGCATATTGAATACGTCACGAATAGCTTGCCAGGCTTTGCTGTGCGGGTGAGATACTCTTGGTAGTTTGCCAGGTTCTCCGAGAGGGGCGGAGAAATCGAACTCTGCTCGGCCGGGCTGGCTGTGTGCAAGGCAACCGCCCGACAGCTGTGCTATCACTCCACACTATAAGTTGTTATAATTAACAATTATAATTAGTTATCTTAGATTACAAATATTTATATATTATGTTTATGATTACATTGGTTATGATTAATTATTCCCTGTTCACCCAGGGATGGTTTAAAACCCTAGTCTACTGGGTGGTCATGTGACTTCTGGAGTGAAGTCACCATACTGGAGTCTGCACTGACAATCTGATTCTAATTCGTTTAGATATTTTTGCCTGCAGAGCCCCTCCTGGATTGATGACCACCAAACCATTCACATCTGTCAAGCTCTTCTTGTTCACTTGCCTTTCTTGTTCCAACAGAAATCTAGCTATCTCCAAAGAAGCTTCTTTCTTATATGTTTTATTTTAATACTGAAAACTTTCCTACTTATCTTATTTGACTAACATTATTTTAATACTTGATCAAAATATTTTGGTTACCATTCTTTTGTACTCATTAATTTCTGTACTTACTTAGTTTATTGATTCTTTTTTATATATTGCTGGTTTACTGCCAGAATTCTCTACTCTTCAATGACAAGAAAGACCTTATTTATTAAGCAGCTTTTCTCTAGGGCCTGGCACACATTGAGAATAAATGATCATGGAAGCTAAAATGTTGAATGCTTCTTAAAACTAATTTTATCTTTTAGCTATACTAAAGCATTGGGCTAGAGCGATAGCACAGCAGTAGGGTGTTTGCCTTGCACACAGCCGGTCTGGCCGAGCCGGATTCAATTCCTCCGCTCCTCTCAGAGAGCCCAGCAAGCTACCAAGAGTATGTCACCCGCACAGCAAAGCCTGGAAAGCTACTCGTGACATATTCAATATGCCAAACACATTAACCACAAGTCCCAAGATGGAGACGTTACTGGGCCCACTGGAGCAAATCAATGAATAACGGGAGGACTGTGACTGTGATACTAAAGCATTAGTCATAATATTTTGGTGCAGCTGTAGAAACCAAATGCAGGTTATTACACATAAGTGGCAAGTTTTCTACCCATGAGCCTTATCCCCATTAATATGATCATAATTTCTTCCCCTAGATATTGAGTATTAAATGGGTGGATGATGGCCTAGCAATGTATTTATTAATATCTATGAGAAAAAAGCAATATCAGTTTGTTGGGTGGCTGCATTTATTTTATTGAGGTTCTGAAAGATTTGTACTTTTGTAGCAGTACCTGAATGAGAAATATTATTTAACATATCACGTCTGTTCATTCTCAGCAAAAAGTTGGGAAAGTTAAGAGAGAGAGAAAGATAGAGAAAGAAGAAAAATGCCTGCCATAGAGCAGGTGGAGAGTGGGGGAGAGAAACTGGGGACATTGGTGGTGAGAAATGTACCCTCGTGAAGGGATGGGTGTTGGAGCATTATATAACTGAAACCCAATCATGAACAACTTTGTAACTGTGTATCTCACTGTGATTCAATTAAAAATAAACAAATAAATAAGTAATTAAAAATTAAACAAATAATAACAAAATAAATATACATCTGTATCACCCTGAAAACAAAACAAAATAAATGTTCAAGAAGTAATAAAGGATAAGATAATGTCACATCATATCACAATGCTAAAAACATATAAATTAATCACATAAAGAAAGCTGAGTAAACTCAACAATCCAGAAACTAAACAAAATAGTATTGAAAAATTATTTTTACTAATCAGGAAATTAAAATTAAAAGTTAGGAAATTTGGCACTCGAGAGATTTTATAGGAGATGAGTTTATCTTATATGCAGCTAACCTAGTTTTGATCCCTGTCACCTTATGTGGTCTCCTGAGAACCACTACAACCTCCTGTTCCATGCCTTAGCACCTCTGCTTGTGACTCACCCTCCAAAACTAATCTGGGAAAATTATCTCTCTACTTATGTGCTGGTTCAAATCCATAGCTTATTTTGCTGAGCTTATGTATTTGTTTCTTTAAATCTCATTACGTGACCAGCCCATCTGATTTTAGACACCTTGGCAAAGGAGACAGCATCCCTGATTCTTGATCGTCAACGGATGTCGGAACTCCGGATTCTTTCTCTCATTTGAGTGAAACCTGATATTCCAAGCATAGCTCTTTCAATTCCTCTTTGGGAAACCCAAATAGCGTTCTCATCCTGTTTGCATAGGGCCCAGGTCTCTGAGGCATATGTTAATGCAGGAAGAACAGTGGAATCAAAGAGATGTGCCAGAGCCGGAGGTTCTTCATCCTCTTAGCTATTTCTTCAACGCTCTTGAAGGCGTTCCAAGCAGCTCTCTTCCTCCTGCACAGCTCGGGTGCCAGGTCATTTGTCATGTTGACTTCTCGACCTAGGTACACATAGCTGTTGCATTCGGAGATGGTCGTTCCGATGAGAGTGAATGGGGCGTCAGGAACAAGGCTGTTTCTCATAAACATTGTCTTCGTAAGATTCAGCTGTAGTCCTACCTTTCCACACTCACGGTCGAAGTCAGCCAGCATTTGTGCCGCTTGGCTGATGTTTGGTGTTATTAAAACAATGTCATCAGCAAAGCAGAGGTGGTGTAGTTGCCTACCATCTGTCTTCACGCCCATTCCTTCCCATTCCAGTCGTTGCATGATGTTCTCGAGGGTGGCACTGAAGAGTTTCGGTGAAATGGTATCACCCTGCCGAACCCCTCTCTTGACATCAATGATTACCTCTTTGTAGAATGGTGAGATCCTGGTAGTGAATCCGCAATACAGCTCACGGAGGATCTTGATGAGCTTGAATGCCCTGATTGGCTAGGGCTTCAATGACCGCTTCCGTCTCAACAGAATCAAAGGCCTTCTTTAAATCAATGAACGTTAGACAGAGCAGCATCTTGAACTCCTGAGAAACCTCAATGAGCTTGGTTATCGTGTGGATATGGTCGATGGTGCTGAATCCTTTGCAGAACCCGGCTTGCTCGCATGGTTGTCCTTCATCTAGTGTTCTGCCAATCCTATTTAGGATGACTCGAGTGAACAACTTGTAGATGACAGACAATAGGCAGATTGGGCGATAGTTGCCAATGTCATGGATGTCTCCCTGGACTAGAGCTGTTACCTACTGGATTCCACGGGATGTCAAAAGACTGCATGACCGCCCACCTACCAGATGGTCAGACTTCTTCATCAAGATCATGAACGGTCGGTTTGAGGCTCTTCATGTTCCTAGAGTGAACAGACGCCATTGGGCTACACTAGCACGCGACAGGGACAAATGGAGACGTTACTGGTGCCCGCTCGAGCAAATCGACGATTAACGGGAAGTCAAGTGATCAAGTGATGTCTTTGTGAATAAAGGTTATCTTATATTTCTAGATAGTTCTAAACACCAGTTGAGTAGACAAATAGATGCTGTAAGGCAAAAGAGGCACCCCCAACTTTAAATGATACATATATATTAAGAACTGTAGCGGAAAGGGAACACCATCATTTCAACTGCCATACAAGTAAATTTTTTTTAGTGTAGGAGTACTGCTATTTATTCAGCCACTTATTAGGCTGATTGAATTTTGCATGAACTCCACCTTACTTTTTTCCCCCATTTTTTATATTTTTATTTATTGAATCACCATGAGAGCAGTTACAAAGCTTTCAGGTTTAAGTCTCAGTCATACAATGAAACACCCGTACCTTCACCAGTGCCCATTCTCCACCACCAAAACCCCCAGTATACTCCCATCCCACACCCTCCCCCTACCTGTGGGGCAGATGATTTCCAAATCACTTTCTCTCTACTTTGATCACATTCAACATTTCGACACCACACCCACCATTATTATTTGGGATTTTACCCCAACACTCAGATCTGCTGAAAAGGCAGCAGTAGACAATTTGTTTTCTATTGCTAGTCATGAATAATATATGATGTTGTACGGTTGCAGTAGTGGCTGCGCAATTTTGAAATTCCAAAATTTTAACAATTAAATCTGGAGAGATTTCCTGCCAAAACCTGCTAGGTTCCGAGATCTGTTCCTGAGTCTCTGGGATCATGGCCATTAAGCAGCTTGATCAGGAGCCAGTGAGGCAGTTCGTGGGCAGCGACTCGTGGTCTCGTTGGGGTGGAGAGGAAAGGGCCAGCTCCACTCCCATCCCATGAGACCCTACATGTCTCGTCACCGTGGGCCCAAACCTGACTGTCTAATGGTCTCTGGCAGATGGCGGCCCCAGAGCTGCCAAGAGGGAGCAGGCCAAGGCACTATACCTATGCCCACCTGGAGTGGCCCAGAGCCAGTAACCTACTGCGTGGCCCACACACATTTTTGCCAAACGCCGTTGAGTTTCAAGATTTGTTTCTGAGACTTTGGGATCATGGCCATTAAGTAGCTTGATCAGGAGCCAGAGAGGCCGTTTGTGGGCGGCAACTCAGGGTCTTGTTGGGACGGGGAGGAAAGGGCTGGCTCCACCCCCATCCCATGAGGCCCCCGTGTGTCTCATCACTGCGGGCCCAAACCTCACTGTCCAATGGCCTCTGGAAGAAGTTGGCCTCGGGGCCGCCAAGGGGTAGCAGACAGAGGGACAGCACCCTATCCCCCTTGGGGCGGCCCCGCAACAGTAACCTACTGAGCAGTCCATATGCATTTCTGCCCAAAGCCACTGTGTTTAGAGATTTATTTCTGAGTTTGTTTCATGGATGTTAAGAAGCTTGATCAGGATCCAGAGAGGCTGTTCATGGGCGGCGACTCGCAGTCTCTTTGGGGTGGGGACGAAAGGGCCAGCCCCACCCCCATCTCATGAGGCCCCGTGTGTCTCGTCACTGCAGGCCCAAACCTGACTGTCCAATGGTCTCTGGTGGATGGCAACAAGGGAATTTATTTTAACTTCAATTATGTCATGAAATAAGAGTTGTGTTACTTCAAGGGTTACAGATTCCAAGAAGGATTTTGAATATTTTTTAAATACACACACATACACAAATTTCTTTCAAGAAATCAAGATGTTCTCATAAGAATAATGGGGGAAACTGAAATTATCAACATCATACTTTGTGGAAATCTAAAATTAACTAATTCACAGTAAATATAATAGTGCTGTAAGAACTAAGACTATATATAACTCTGTTGTTCCAATTAGTATCTGATTTCACATGTAATTAACACTCTAGAGGAAGGTGAGAGAGAGAATGAAAGTTTGAAACAAGAACAGAACTATTGAATCATATGCCTTATATTACTGCAAAGAATAGGGAAAATTTCTCCCAAATGAAATCCTAATTTATTTTACAGCATGGACAAATGTGACATTATTTAAAAATAGTCATAATTACAGTGACTAAAACTGAGAAAATTCACTGAGCAAAACATTTTATTTATATCTACAAGTTGAGAAACTGATCAAGTATAAAAGACAATAAGTATAATTAGTTGGAAATTAGGAGGGAATTTTCATGAAGCAAAAGATTTGGTGTGATTCAATGACACTTACTCAAGAGAATTCATGTTTCAAATTCACATTCACAACATAACACTTCATTGATTTGCTGCTAAACCACATAGTAGTAGCATCTATAACAGGTCAAGTTCCTGCCTACTGCTTTTTGAACCATGCCATGACAAGAGTTTCTTATTTTGTATTTATCATTTTAATTATAGATAACTCACCTTCCTAATAATTTCAAATGCACAGTATTTATTATATAACACACTGACCTTTAATGGAGTAATGATTCTGTTATTATAAGCTCAGGAAGAACCATTAATTTTTCCATTATTGCTTAAGTAAACTGGTTTTGAAATCGATTTTAAGGGTGGGTTTGCATAGCACAAAAATAGAGGAAAGGAGATTGAACAGCTGAAAAGCCAATTGACTAGTGGATAATATAGTCAGTTGGTTGACAAATGTGGAATCAAAGTGGCATAGGCTATAATTTAACAGTGGTAGGCATTTGCTGCTTTTGCTGTAAGTAATAAAGTCCTTTGTGTCTGATGCAGGAGTCTCATGTTTCTTACAGGCATCCACTGAACTGGGTAGACTGGACCTTTAAGCTGTAGAGTCATTTTGCTGGGTATTTTTAGGTGCAAGGTCTCCTCCACATCATTAGATTTAAGTATGATAAAATCTCAACAGCTGATTTGCAGAAGACTCCATTTTTCTGGATATGCAATAACTCCTCTTCCTACTCTGCTTTAAACAGCTAGACTTAGTGCTATAGAGCTCAGAGAAAATTTTTTTAGTTAAGAAATTGATTTTCTTCTGATCTCATTTGGTCATCACACATTGCTTAACAAAAGAGAGATTCTGAGAAATGTGCCATTTGGTAATTTTATCATCTGCAATTGCCATAAGTAATATGTACATGTCATAACCCACATGGGACAACCAACTAAATGCGTAGGCTATATGGCATAGCCTTTTTTAAGGCTTTTATATTAATTGAGTTTCTGTGGCTTAAAATACTATTAGTATTGTTTCTCATGCACATAATTTCAATATAACACCCATTGTCAGCAAACCCACATTCCTCTCCCAAAGACCCCAACAACTTTTCCTCACAATATGGTATAGATTTCTGGGACAGCTTTTTAAATTATGATCTTCCCTCAAGTGAAATGCTCTAATTAAGTGATGCATTACTATCTCTGTTCTCTTTCAATTTGCTAGATTTGATATTGAAAGAAAAAATTGTTTCTTCTACAAAGAAGAATCTAAGAACATGCTACCTTGAAGCTTAAGCTAAAACAAGTTCGGATGCCAGGGCTGGGTCCCTTGGGTTGGGGAGGGCTCTCACCCGCCCCCCTCTGTGGCTCCCTGTGGTGAAAGCAGCCTTCGGAGTCCAGTGGCATGGTTATGGGAGCCTTGTTTTATGCTCCTTTCCAGAAGAAGCAGCTGTGAGTTCTGGAGGGTGACGGATGAAGAGATTATCTGACGCTGGCAGGAGGTAGCTTATGGGTGGACCCCTGAGTCACCGGAGACTGAGGAAAGCAGGCAGAGGATCTCTGACCCCGGGTCCCACTGAGCCCAGCGTCCAAAGGCACAAAGTTCTGCATTACCTGGCTTCGGTGGGACTTTGCTCACGCCTGAGGCTCAGCACGAGTGTGTGGAAAACAGCCTTGAGTGTGGCGGCAGTTGGATAGTGGTATAAAATTTCTCTATACCTTGAAATTTTAATATCCAGTTTTATGATACTTCTTAACATAAACCCCAAATTAAGAAATTTGATTTTCATTTAGAATCATATAAATAGCTGTAATTATTTTCTTACACAATTATTTCATGAAAATTGAATACTTAATGTATACTGTACATCATAGTTTTCTTTGGAGGATATAGGAAGACAAAGTCCTGCCTCTATAAGATCAAAACCAATAATTAGACAAGTAAGATCCTTTCTATTCTGCTTCAAACTGTTGCTCAAATAATCTGCTAGTATATTTTGAATGTCGCTTGTTGGTCCTGGATATCCATGGTTTGTGAAGACGACTGAAACATGAATAACCTGTAATTAAGAAGGTATTCCATTTTGAGAAAACATAGAAACACATAAAGGAATTCTTAATACCAAAAACATGCATGTCTAAATATGGTTTAATAAAGGATACCAGGAATTGATAAGATTATTTTTTAAAAGATGCTCTATAATTTCATTAACATAATCTGCTATGGATATGGGTCAGTAATGGGTTTTACATGGTTGCTGGTGGATTAGAATGGGAAATAATATTTACTGTAAGCCATTTCTTTATGAATAAAGTGTATTTTTCTCAAAAGTGGGGAATCAAGATTTTCCTGATGCAAAAAGAGTCTAGGAAGAAGAGATCATGAACAGAATATTTTTTAGGCATAGTAGATGAGTCATTTAAAGAAATTAGTTTGAGTCTCCTGGATTTCCATTCTTGAGAGAATAAATCATGTGTTCTTTGAAATTCATAAATTTATCCCCACTAAAAATCATCCTTAGGTACAGAATAGTACAGGGAACTTTTCATAGTGTGCATATTAAGTCAAAAGATGAGATAGAACAAGAAGCACAGACAAATCAGCATTTACTGAGACCTACAAGCATCTTCTGAGAATAATTTGAGTTTAGGAAAGAGATCTTCGAGATGCTGATGGAAATCTTCCAAGTTAATCAAGGAATTAAGCTAACAAAGTTTTGATAATTGTTGGCCAATGTTGGCATTCTAAGTAGCTAGTATTATGCAACATATAACCTAGGAAACCTGAAACTATATTTGGCTTCCTCCACTAAGTTCATTTATTGTGAAAACCTTGATGGATATCGTCTCTATCCTCTTGACCCACAGATAGTGAGATGAAGGAGAAAAGGTAGATTTCTTCTGAAACTATCTATAAAGATATGAGTTATTTACATAACCAGTTGAATACTTGCTAGTGAAGATGATCATATTGAGAGTCTCACTTAATCATAACAGGAAGATTTCAGACAGCTTGATCGTTGTTGGTACTTCAAGAAAATTTTGGGGGGGACTGGAAATGTATATGAACATGGAAGAGTAAGCTGGCATTTTTCTTTCCCTACTTTATCTATTGTAGGTGAAAATTTGTGCATCGTCAGTTGTGATCCAAAAAGCCAAAAAAAATTATAATCCTATCGACAGTATTTATTATTTTATTTATTTATTTATTTTTAAATATAGGAGTACTGGTATTTATTCAGCCACTCATTTGCTGATTGATTTGGGCATGACCTCTACCTTACTTTTTTTTATAGTTTTATTTATTTATATTTCTTCTTATATTTATTTATTGAATCACTGTGGGAAAAGTTACTAAGTTTTCAGGTTTAAGTCTCGGTCATACAATGATCAAACACCTCTCCCTTCACTATTGCTCATTTTCACCACCAAGAACCCCAATACACCTCCCTCCCACCCCTCCCAATGCCTGTGAGGCAGATGATTTCCACTTAACTCTTCTCTATGTTGATTACATTCATTATTTTGACAAAAGATGTACCATTATTGTTTAGAATCCCCCCCCCCCCCCAACAATCAGAATTGCTGAAAAGGCATTGTGAAATATTTTGTTTCCTATAGCTGGTTATGAGAATCATATAATGTCAGGTGGCCACGATTTTGGATTTCTGCAAAGAGCCAGCTAATTACGAGATTAGTTTCTGTGTGTCTGGTGTTATGGCCATGCCGGAGAGCCGCTCGTGGGGGGGTAACTCATGACCTTGGTAGGGTGTGAAGGATGTGCCAGTACCACTCCCCTTCCCATGAGACTGCAGTTGCCCTGTCACCGCCGGCTCATACCTGGCTTTCCAAGCTCTGAGGCAGCGGCCAGCTTGCTGCCGGGGGCGGGGCGGGGGGGGGGGGGTAGTGAGGGGAGAAAGGCGGAAGGGAGCAACACCCTTTCCCTCCAGGGGAGGCATGGTGCCGTAGTTTAACTCATGGTTCATTCACTTTTCTGCCACAAGCTGCCAGTCTCTGGATTAAGTCCTTTTGCCTCTGGAGCCATGGCCATGCCAGAAAGCCACTTGTGGGAGGCAACTCGTGACCTCAGTAGGGTGTGAAGGATGAGCCAGTACTGCCCCCCTTCCCATGAGACTGCAGTTGCCCCATCACCGCTGGCTCATATCTGACTTTCCAATAAGCTCTGAAGTGGCTACCACCTTGTATGCAGTCCAGATGGTTTTCTGCCAAAAGCCTCTGGGTTTCGAGATTTGTTTCTGAGTCTCTGGGATAATGGCCATTAATCAGCTTGATCAGGAGCCAGAGAGGCCTTTTGTAGGCGGTGACTCAGGGGTCTCTCTGGGATGGGGAGGAAAGGGTCAGTTCCACCTCCATCTGGTGAGGCCCTGCATGTCTCATCACTGCAGGCCCAAACCTGACTTTACAGTGGCCTCTGGAGGATGGCGGTCACCCAGCCGCCAAGGGGAACAGGCCAAGGCACGAAACCTATTCCCACCTGGAGTGGCCCAGCACCAGTAACCTACTGCAGGAGCAGGACGCATTTCTGCCAAAAGCCTTTGGGTTCCGAGATTTGTTTCTGAGTCTCTGGGATCATGGCCGTTAAGCAGTTCGATTAAGCAGGTAGGCCATGCCTCCAATTATATAGGTGAGCCTGAGGTGGTTTGTGGGTGTGTCTCCCACATACCTAACTTTTGGCCGTTTACTTTCTTGGTATACTTTGCCCCAAGTTTTTGGGGTCTGGCCAATGGCACAGCAGCAGTTTTGGGGTATCTGAAAGTGTGACGGTGCCATCAGGCTGCTGATGTATTTGCCTCACAGGTACAGATTGACCTGATGGTGGCACCATCTCCCCTAGTATTTATTATTTTTAAGTAACTATTAGTATTATTAAGTAAATTTATTTCGTATTTTTAAGTAAATTTATGTAAAAAACAACCTAATTATAAGCATTTTATTCATATTTATTTTTATCTGCATAGTTGGAGATTATTTTGTGACTTTTGTCACACAGGATTAGAGTCTCTTTCACATTCTGGTCTCCTCCACAGGCCAATTCATGAAGTCTTGAATAGCCTGACGCAAAGGAAGCCATTTCTTAATTGATGTCTTCAGAGCTGTAATCCAGCTACAAAAATTAAAGTACAGGAGAAGTCATTAAAAAAAGTATTGGACTCTAAGGAGAGATAATGTTACAAAATCCTTAAATGTATTTTTAGTCTTGGTTATTAAGTTTTAAATTATTAGGATAACTGTGCTTCTTAGATTTTGGATCCAAAAGAGAAAGTCAAAATACCATATATGAAACTAAAAAATATATTAATGAATTAAAACTATGTTGCTATAAATAAGATTTGAAGAGTGTATGGTGTTTGCAAATAATCATTGAGAAAGATGAAGGGCTTCTAAAATCATTTTATTTTTAAAACTATTATTGGTATTTAACTGTTCTACTTATATTGAAAATTTAGTTGATTAAGCATACAGTAATTACCTATTTCCACCAGGGCAAAAAATTTCTTTGTTATATTATTATGGAAACTATAGAAAACTTTCCAATTAATTCCCTCACTTCCTCCTCTTTTCCTTCCATTTATTTTGATGATATTTTACTAAATGTGCCTATTTAAACTTTATAATAAGGGTTGTTAATAAGAGGTTTTTTTTTTTGTTTTTTTAAAAAAAACACTTAATTGGCTCAGATAAGCTTTGGAGGTGGAGAGTTAACCAATTTAGATTTTCTGGTTTTCAGTTTTGCCATCTTCTAAGTATCTGTTAAGATTTTAACTATGAGTTACCATGGGCCAAAACTGCATTATTGACCTGGAGAATACATTTTGAAAATTTTTTAAAAAATGTACATAAACAAATCAACTTAAATATCAAATTAGATCAAAATTACTTTTTGCTTGTGCAAAACTATTTTTGCATCCTTCCTAAAGAGCAATAGTGAGTATCAGAAGTTTCCACAACCAATAGAGACTCCTCTTTTTTTTTCTTTGCATATGCAGAGCAATTTATGAGAAAAACAGTTTAAATTTAAATGCGAATAAATGACCTATTTTAAAGATTATTTCTCCTGGGGTCCTTTTAATCTGTGATATATTGCTTTCCCCGAATGTTGTTCCTTTTACTGGGGGTTGGGAAGAAGTTATCAATCTGAAGAAGGAAGGCACTGAGAAATCAAACTTTTAAGTGTTTTTTTGGTGTTTTGATTCTCTGACATAACCGAGATCTCATACAGACTACAAAAGATATGAGTAAGTGGTGATTAGATTCTTAACATTTATTCCCGCCTTTCACCCTAAGGTTGGTGCACTATCCTAACAACAATTTAAAAAAAGGGCGTTGACCAGCCCGCCCGTTCCTCTCTGGAAAGAAAGATGGCGGCCGCACGGGAGCCTTGTGGAAAGCGGGTTTGAGCCGGGCTCGGGGGGGGGAGCAGCGGGGACCTCATGGGAAGGGGGGCTTTGTGGGCCGTCCCCCACGCCCCACCGGGGTCGCCAGCTGCCCCCCACGAGCGGCTCTCCGGCACGGCCACGGCCCCGGAGGCACAAGGACTTAGCACAGAGAACCAGCCGCTTGGAGCAGAAAAGCAAATGGACTCGTGTTGATCCGCGCCACCAAGCCTGCCCGGAGGGGGAAGGGCGTTGACCAGCCCGCCCGTTCCTCTCTGGAAAGAAAGATGGCGGCCGCACGGGAGCCTTGTGGAAAGCGGGTTTGAGCCGGGCTCGGGGGGGGGAGCAGCGGGGACCTCATGGGAAGGGGGGCTTTGTGGGCCGTCCCCCACGCCCCACCGGGGTCGCCAGCTGCCCCCCACGAGCGGCTCTCCGGCACGGCCACGGCCCCGGAGGCACAAGGACTTAGCACAGAGAACCAGCCGCTTGGAGCAGAAAAGCAAATGGACTCGTGTTGATCCGCGCCACCAAGCCTGCCCGGAGGGGGAAGGGCGTTGACCAGCCCGCCCGTTCCTCTCTGGAAAGAAAGATGGCGGCCGCACGGGAGCCTTGTGGAAAGCGGGTTTGAGCCGGGCTCGGGGGGGGGAGCAGCGGGGACCTCATGGGAAGGGGGGCTTTGTGGGCCGTCCCCCACGCCCCACCGGGGTCGCCAGCTGCCCCCCACGAGCGGCTCTCCGGCACGGCCACGGCCCCGGAGGCACAAGGACTTAGCACAGAGAACCAGCCGCTTGGAGCAGAAAAGCAAATGGACTCGTGTTGATCCGCGCCACCAAGCCTGCCCGGAGGGGGAAGGGCGTTGACCAGCCCGCCCGTTCCTCTCTGGAAAGAAAGATGGCGGCCGCACGGGAGCCTTGTGGAAAGCGGGTTTGAGCCGGGCTCGGGGGGGGGAGCAGCGGGGACCTCATGGGAAGGGGGGCTTTGTGGGCCGTCCCCCACGCCCCACCGGGGTCGCCAGCTGCCCCCCACGAGCGGCTCTCCGGCACGGCCACGACTCCAGGACACAGAAACCAATCTCTTAACTAGCTAACTTTTAATAGAAATTCTTCCAGGGTCAATAAGTAAAATAGCAGAAATTCAAAACCGCGCGGCCGCTATCGCGGCCGCGCGACATCATTTTATTCTTAAACCAAGTTGTAGAAAGCAAATCATTTCACAACGCTGTTTCAGCATGTCTGATTGGGGGGGGGGGAGTGGGTCATAAACTCTTAACAATAATTGTGCATCTTTTATCGAAATAATCTATCTAGTCAAAGTAGATAGAGTATTAACTAGAACTCATCTACCTCACAAGAATTGGGAGGGGTGGGAGGTGGGGGTCTATTGGGGTTCGGGGTTAAAAATGAGTATCGGTAAAGGGAAATGTGTTCGGTATCTACATGACTGAGACCTAAACCCGAAAGCTCTGTAACTTTTCCCACAGTGATTCAATAAATAAATAAATTATAAAAAAAAAAAAAAATAAAATAAAAAAAAAATAAAAAAAGACCAAATATGACTTGGTTTGCTACTGCTATGACTGATAATTGTATTATTACAATGTGTTAATGAAATATTTCATAAAGCTTGAGGCCTTTGCGTATGGTTGACTTTGTTTTCTAAGGCACAGAGCCAGTAGCAAGCACTGAGCACAGCCAGGTGTGTTCCCCACCCCCGCTCAGGTTAACTTTTGTTTTTGAAATGGAGAAAAAGATGATTTTCTAAGCTCCAAGGGTGGAAGTGACTATAGTAAAGTGCCCAGTTATAAGTACAGTACCCTCCTGGAGACGATCTCACTGAATACAAAGTCTGTCATTGTTATAGAGTAAGAGCAATGAATATCATGCTGGTACAATGTTTGGAGAGAAATTTCTCATAGGGATTGAACAAATATTTGGTGTCTAGTTGTTGCAGTAATGTACAATATGTCTCTTTGAGAACTACACACAGACCTGATTTATTCACGAACAATAGCCAGCAGTCATATTGTTACTTCCAGCTTTTGCTGGGAAAGATAAAAGGAAAAGAAATTGCCGTGTGTGTGTGTGTGTGTGTGTGTGTGTGTGTGTGTGTATGACAAGAAGCTTCAGGTCTATGAAGAGGCACTTCTGGAATATTCTTTCAGTGGTTTTTATACTATTAGTAGACATTGGTAAGCCAACAGTATATATTTTTAGAATACAAAGACTGTCCTTGACGGTAAGGAAAGACTTCAGGGAACTCACTGAGGCTATTTCTCTAACTCCCACAATACCCATTAGAGGAACACTACTTTAACTGAAAGCAAATGTTGAAACCAGGATTTGTTGCTCTTCGTTGCCTAATTCTTTCTCCTACTTTAATGCTCTCTTTCCCCTGATCTCTCTTGATTATTTCTCAGCAGTTTCTCAGCATCCCTTGTCACTGTTACAAGAAAGCATTCCTTCCTCTAGTATTTATAAGAAATAAAAAATATCATGTGGGGCTAAAGAGATAGAACAGCGGGTAGGGTGTTTGCCTTGCACACAGCTGGCCCAGGTTTGGTCCTGGGTATCCCATATGTGCCCCCGCATACCGCCAAATGTAATTCCTGAGTGCAGAGCCAGGAGTACTCCTGAGCATTGCCAGGTGTGGCCCAAAGTCCCCGTCCTCCCCTTCACAGGTATGAAAAGGAGGGAACTAGACCAGAATGGGATGTGAAAAGTTAAGATGCACTTGGACAAAATGACCAGAAAAGAAATATCATGCAGAACCTCCCTGATCTCAAACAGAGAATATATAGCAAAAGAATAAAATAAATGATAGGTGAAAATAAAACAGTAAAACTACTCAGATGCTTCAGTCTAGGAACCGCATCTCTATGAAGTGGTGACCACAGAAATCCATGTGACAAAAAAGTCAACATGGTATAGACAAACATAAATGTAGTTTAAGGGGAAAAAATTTCTGTAAATGCTGTTTCTGTGGATGAACATAATACTAATCATTGGAACTAACATAAATGAAGAGACAGTAATTTTTTTTACATTAGTACTTTTCCATCACTTCTGGCTATGATCCAAAGATGTCATAAATACAGACTTGAGCGTGTTTCTATACCATTAGACAAAATTTCTGTTGAAATATTATGGTATACCGTGATATTTTTGATTAAATGAAATTTTATTCAAAGAGAATGGTCATCTGCTAATCATCATGGCTTGCCACAGAGTGCATAATGCAGTAATAGGATTTAAATGTGCCATTTGGCCAATACTGCTATGATGGTAATCAAGATCTACATCAAGTAATGACCTTCACAGGTATGAAAAGGAGGGAACTAGACCAGGATGGGATGTGAAAAGTTAAGATGCACTTGGACAAAGTGACCAGAAAAGGCATTGTGGCTCACCCCCAACACAAAGGTCATTCACTTAGCAATACTTAAAGGAATTGAAAAAGAATTTTACAACTATGCCTCATTATTATTAACATAATAATTATTCATAGTCCATGTATGCCTAATGATTAAGTTAAACTAGATTGTAGTGTCAGCAGTGCTCAGGGAACAGAAAGGAATCAGTTATTCACAGCATTTCTTCTGTTGTCCCCTCAACTTGTGATAAATAGACTAGGTGGACCCTGGCTATAGCATCAAACAGGCTGCAACAATGCAGAGGCACAACCTTACTGAACACTATTTTAAGAAGTCTAATTTTTTCAGGGAGTGATATCCATTTCCTGTGGCTAAGAGCTTGGTATAGGATTGTGATGATATTTACACATTTTTGTCTTTGGTCACCAGCTAGATGTGTGTGTGTGTGTGTGTATATATATATATATATATATATATATATATGTTATTTAATCCAAACATTTTCTTGATTACAAGAAGGCATAAAAGTGCATGTGTTATAAACATTAGACACAATTAATTAGTATAAAGTACTTATCCTAGAGCTAAAGAGATAGTACAGAGGGTAAGTTGCTTTGTGTGTGACCCACCTGGGTTCAATCCCTAGCACTGAATATGTTTTCCAAAGACTACCAAGAGTGACCTCTAAGCAGAGTCAAGAGTAAGTCCAGGGCACAGACTCATGTGGTCATCAAATAAAACAAATCAAGAATGGAAAACAAACAGCAAAATAAAATATGGATCCTAGCCTGAGATACAAAGGAAGAATTTACTAAGACATGAGAATTTTCCCACTAGCATGCAACTAAATAATCCCCTAAAAAATGTGGTTTTGGGGGCAGTGAGTCTTTGAGGAAACTGGAGTTGGACGTATTTATTTTAAAAATTATCCCAGAAATATTTGGATATGCTTCAATTATATATTGGGTTTTATTGTCTTGGATTCTTGGCTGGGAATCTCAGTTCATGAAGTTTAGAAGTACAACAAGATTACTAGAGACTCTTAGAAAAAGTATGGGAGGGGCCAGAGTGATAATATATCTGGGAGGGTGTTTACCTTGTACGAGACTGACCTGGGTTCAATCTCTGGCATCCCATATGATCCTCAAGTACCGCCAAGAAGTAATTCCTGAGCGTAGAGCCAGGAGTAACCCCTGAGCATCACTGGGTGTGACCAAAAGAAAAAAAAGAAAAAAGAAAAAAGAAAGAAAGAAAAAGTTTAGTAATATCAAACTAGAAGGGGCTAGAGCATTTTCCTTGCATATGACCAACTCCTATTTGAATCTCTGATTCCCCAAGCACCACCAGATGTGGCCAAATATCGCCACCTACTCCAAATAAATTAAAATAAAATGCAAGCCTAGGAAATGAGAAAAATTTCAGAAGACTTGTGGCAGAGCATCTTAATGCTGAAGTAACTCATTAATACTGAGAAAGCCTCCCTTCTTCCTTGTGCTTCAAGCAGCTGTCAGAGTAGGAAAGCAGAGGGCATGGCGGTAAAACACACCTTTCAGGTACATTTACTAATCAAGAAACAATAGAGCCATGTTAAAACAAACAAGCTCCCTCCATCACTATTTTAGAGCCAGATAGAAAATTCCTTTGGAATTTCAGTGAAGAAAATGTTATGCTTGAAGACATTTAAGGGTTGAAATATACAGGAAGCACAGCCTGAAAAAATAAAAGTCTTGGATTAAATATTTATTATATGAACCACAAAGCAATATATTTCCAAGAAAGGAATTAGAAAACTTATTGCTGGAAGATTGTGGTAAGGCAAATTGTAGCCTGAGTTCTGGTTTGTCTTTAAGTTGTCTAGTAATCTTCTAGATTTCCTCACTATTAAACTGGGGAAAGGGTTGGTAAACTAACTATCAATTCAGAGGACTAACAGTCAATTAAGGTTATTTAGTCGTTTGCTTGCTAATTAAACATACGTAGTGTCATTTCATGTATGGAACAAGTGATCCCTTAGAAGAGATGAAATGGTCACTGGGAGTTTAAATACAGATTAGAAAGTGAGGGTGACAGTGTCCAGGAATGAGAAACACTCTGTTAGTCTGGGATCACCAGTGAAGCCCTGTACTAAAGATGGGTGCATTTCAGTAGGCAGATTCTGTCTTGTGCGGAATGAAACGAGTCTGGCGTGCTGTATCAAAGAAAATGTCTCAGGTATGGGACCGGTAGAAGCAAAGACACGGGTCATCAAATTCGGTCTTCCGCATTTACCAACCAGGGTAACTTGACCAAATGATTTAACTTTGCTCAGCTTCCAAACATGTAGACAGGGCAATACCAGTCTTTTGGGATTGGTGTAGAAAGGAAATGCTCAGTGAAAATACTTAGCTGAGGGATCAGTATAACAGTTACATACTCTCTAAAAACTGCTACTGTCACTATTGTTATTTTCCAGCCATTTCCCAACCCTCTAACTTTGATTTTTCCAAGTAGGACATCCTCTGGC
Organism: Sorex fumeus; assembly: GCF_029834395.1. Taxonomy (NCBI): domain Eukaryota; kingdom Metazoa; phylum Chordata; class Mammalia; order Eulipotyphla; family Soricidae; genus Sorex; species Sorex fumeus. Next base: position 6,423,848 of record NW_026606188.1, read on the forward strand.
CTTTCAGAAAGCTACCATGGCTGTATTACTATTTTATTTATTTATCTTTGCATCACAGAGAGATTGTATTTAAGCACTATTATTTGCAGTGCTGTTAATATGCTCATTATTTTATGAGGATAGTTTATGAGCATAAAATGAGGCTCCCATAACCATGCCACCAGACTCCACGCCAGGCTGTTTTCAATAGGGGCTCCCCAGTGGGGGGGTGGGTGAGACCCTCTTCACCCCAAGGGACCCAGCCCCAGCAGCCGATCTCCATTACCCAACCACCACCATGCTCCAGGCCACTTTCCACATGCTTGGGCCGAGCTTCACACATGAGTGAACATATTCCTGGATCGTGCAGCTGCGACATCATAAGACATTCCCTACCCATTTTCCATAATTACCACACCATATTTGATGGGTTGCAGACAATAGGCAACAAATCATAGAAGGAAATATATATATGAGTGTATATATATATTTATATATATATATCTCAGAGAGCCTGGCAAGCTACTGAGAATATCCTGCCCACAGGGCAGAGCCTGGCAAGCTCCCCATGGTGTATTTGATATGCCAAAAACAGTAACAATAACAGCTCTCATTCCCCTGACCCTGAAAGAGCCTCCAGTCGTTGGGAAAGACAAATAAGGAGAGGCTACTAAAATCTCAGGGCTGGGGCGAATGGAGACTTTACTGGTGCTCGCTTGAGTAAATGGATGAACAGCAGGATGACAGTGATACAGTGATACAGTGATACTGTTAATATGAAAGTTTCCAGCTATGTAATATTGCTACACAATTCCCACCTTCGTTTCTAGATTCTCTCTTAATACCACACACCACCACTCCATGAGTTCAGTTCCATAACAGACTCTGTGTGTGTGGGGGGTCTGTTATGATGAGCTGTTGTTTATTTCTTAGATCTTTTTTGCACTATATTTGAGTGAGATTATTTGATATTTGGCCTTCCTTTGACTCATTTTGCTCACCATGACATCCTCCAGCTCCATCCAGAAGTTTAAAAGCACTTAGTGAATATTGAAGAGTTTGGGATAATTGGAACATTCCACCCTAAACTGTTCTTTCAGTATCTGGAAACAGTCTTTGGGAATGAGCTTCATTAATTTGGCAATTAAAATGGTTTGAACTTTTGTAGTGATATTTTATAATGAATGTCAGGAACTACATTGGAGTTTGTTTTGTTTACTCTCATTTCCATCCTGATATCAGGGGCTTAACGCTAGTGGATTTAGGATTGAGTGGGAGCAGCCTGTTCAACAAGTGCTTCAAAATGATGGTTCTCTCTAAGGAAGTTGAATAAGATTCAGTGTCATGTTCCAAAACTCGAGTTTAACTGGAAGAGGATTACTGTTTAACTCAATACCAAGTGAACAAAAGTGGATCAGATTGTTTGCATATCCCTTGTAACCTTCCAAGAAGGTAAAAGTGACCACCAGATATACCTCCTTGGCTTTTGGCAAGCCCATCTGGTTTCATTAAACATAAGCAGTATTTCTAAAAAAGAGTGATATTTGAGGGGTCAATTGCTTCTAATTGTTTAACAATTGTTTATAGAAAAGCTGAACTTCAAATAAAAGACAAAAGTCTCTTTTTGTAAAATAAAGTGTAAGAGATTTAAACTATATTTTTCTTTCATTATTTTTAGTTTGGGGCCACCCAACTATGATCAAGTGCTCAGGGATCATTCCTCGCGGTGTTTAGGGGACCTCAGGCCATGCCTGGGACGGAACACAGGTCAGCCATATGCATGGCCTTACCCACTATTTTATTTCTCCAGCCTCATAAACTGTATTTCTTATAGAAATCAAGCACAAATATTTTATTATTAAATTATATTCTTTATACACTCATTTTATATGATTTTGGTATATTATATATAACTTTATAACTATAACAAAATATATTGTATGGGCTGGAACGATAGCACAGCCAGTAGGGTGTTTGCCTTGCATGCGGCTGACCTGGGTTCGATTCCTCTATCCCTCGCAGAGAGCCCAGCAAGCTACCAAGAGTATCCCAGCAGAGCCTGGCAAGCTCCCCATGGCATATTCATATGCCAAAAACAGTAACAACAAGTCTCGCAATGGAGACGTTACTGTGTCCGCTCAAGCAAATCAATGAACAATGGGAGACAGTGCTACAGTGCTACAATATATTGTATATGTGTGTAATAAATGACCAACATACACATATAAATCATATATTTTTAGGGAGAGATTTTTTTTAAAATTTTGGGCCACATCAGCCATGCTCAGGGCTTATTCCTGGCTCTAAACTCAGGGACGAGTCCAGGCTGGGATGAGGGATATAGTGCCAGGGATTAAACCTGTGTTGACTGTGTGCAAGGCAAGTGCCTTACCCACTGTATTATCTCTCTGCCCTTTGGATGGAAATGTTTATAGAGAGTATTTATATATAAAGATTAACTTATTTTTATACAATATTTTTATTTAATTTTCACAAAGTTAGAGATATGGTGAAAAAATGTAGAGTCAATACTCAAGAAAACCATTAGCATTGACCCTGAATGTCATCAAAAATGAATGAGCAAGTTGAATTTTTTTATTCATTTTTTTAATTTTTTAAAAAAAATTTTATTAACGAGACACCATGAGGTATAGTTTGCTTTCCAGGGAGTGGAATCGTGTAGTTAAAACCCAAATTTCATTCTTTGTTTGACTGGGATTAGAATTAATCACAGCTAACCTTGATGTTTACTGTATGTTATCTTGTCAAGTGAGGTAGCTTTTCTCACTAGTCTTCTTAAATAGAAAATGTGAATGAATGATAACTGCATGGAATTAACAAACTTAATAAAAGTACAAATCACAATGTTTAACAAAGGTTCAGTGTACTATCAACATTCAGATGTCATTCTCCTTGTAATAGCTATTTTTTAGTGAAAACTAAACTCATACCTGAGGCCTTGGTGGAGTGAATGGTAGTATAGAAGTATAAACAGCTGTACTTCATAATACAGTAGTCTAGATCCATACATCTGTGCTTCTGAAGAGTTGGTGCAGAAGACTCAGGCACTCGGGGTTCTTGAGAGCCAAGGGCAGTAGGTTACTGTTATGTAGAGTAACATATTCCCAGACATGGTTCTGCAGATGTACCACAAAGCAAAATAAGAGGTCATCCTGCACCAATGGTAATTCCAGAGTCAGTGACATGGACACAAAAGCAGTTTCCTTGGACTTTACCTCCCAGAAACAAAAACATTTATTTGAAAGTATATATCCATACCTGCAGTGCTGAGTGCAATAGCAAGGAGATGGAATTAAGAGGAGACATAAGGATGCTTAATGAAGCTGTGGTTTATGTGCTCAATGGAATACCATGCAACCTCAAAAAATGATGAAATCATGTAATTCAATATGTAATTAAATGCAACTTATATAGAACTAAAGGATCTCATATTAAGTGACATAATTCAGAAATATGAAAACAAATACTGGGTGAATATTCTCTTTAATCTGTGGAGTACAGATCAACATCTTGAGAAAATGGAAGGTATGGGCAAAGGGTTAGTTCTATCTAGAACGTACAGAAACAAAGCTGAGGAGAAAGACAAATTGAAGGGGAGAAGCAAAAAGAGGGGGTCTAGCGGTAACAGAAGGGAAAGGGTGAGACCCCTTGGGTTTGTCTGTTGTATAGAGGTGGAGTTCCCACACATATCTAAGTCACTAGACCCAACACTACTAAAAACATGAGACCCAACAATGATAATGAAACTGAAAAATGTGTCTATCAAGGAGTCAGGTTGTGTGGTGGGAAGGAACCGCGTCATTGGTGGAGGAACAGGGTCACAGACTATGGGATTAGAGATGGAAACATTGTATGCCTGTGACCCTACAGTAAATAACTTTGTATGTCACAGAGTCTAAATAGAAATTTAAAATAATTAAGGCAGATTTTACTTATTTATTTTGGTTTTGGGGTCACACCTGCCAATGCTCAGAGCTTTCTCCTGGCTCTGCACTCAGTAGTCACTTCTGGTGGTGCTTGGGGGACCATATGGGATGCCAGGGATTGAGCCAGGGTCTACCGCATGCAAGGCAAATGCACTACCTGGTGTACTATCGCTCCAGTTCTGAAATAAATTAACTAATCAGAGAAACTGCTTCCCTAAGTGACTCAGTTGCTCAGTCCATCTAAATACTTGAGAAATGAGCCCTAAGACCTGAATATATCCAACACCTAGGGGCCGCTTCCCTCTTTTCATCTCCTTTCTCCTCTTCTTCTTCTTCTTCTTCTTCTTCTTCTTCTTCTTCTTCTTCTTCTTCTTCTTCTTCTTCTTCTTCTTCTTCTTCTTCTCCTCCTCCTCCTCCTTCTCTTCCTCCTCCTCCTCCTCCTCCTCCTCCTCCTTTTTTTCCTCCTCCTCCTCCCCCTTCTCCTTCTCCTCCTCCTCCTCCATCTCTTCCTCCTCCTCCTTCTTCTCCTCCTCCTCCTCTTTTTTAGGTCACACCCAGTGATGCACAGGGGTTATTCCTGGCTCATGAACTCAGGAATTACTCCTTGTGGTGCTTGGGGAACCATATGGGATACTGGGGTTCGAACCTGGGCTGGCCATGTGCAAGGCAAATGCCCTACCTGCTATGCTATCTATCACTCTAGTCCCAAGACACCCTCATTTGGATTCCAGCCCTAGCCCACAGGCCTTAAAGGCAGACGCTTTATGGAAACTCTGACCTGAGCAGGGCCAACAGGCTCTTCACTTCTTGATCAGAATATCATGACAGGGGCTGATCAGTTTTGTGCCTTCATTTGCCTTCATTTTGCTCCTTCCTTTCACCGAGGCAGTGCAAAAGATTTCAGAGTGCAGAGTTGGCTCCATTTTTTCATATGTGAAGTGGGCTCCTGCTGGGAGTGTGGTGTTCTTTTTCACTCTGCTGCAGACAGTGAGTGCATTAGCAGAAAAGATCCCTCTTAAAAATATCGAGGCTCATTAGGATGACACATCAGAGAGATGGATGAGAGTACTGAGCATTGTGTTCCAGGTGAAATGAAACACAAGCTCTGCTGTTTGTCGGAAGATGGTGCCGGGGATCGCTCGGAAAGTATATTGAGGCTTACACAACCCACATTTGCCAGAGAGATACAAGTCGAAAAGATGTAGAGAAGTGATAAATACCCTGTGCTTGTAATTACATTTTGTAAGGAAAATGAGCCCATTTAAAGGAGATCTATAATCTCATTAGAAATAAAGTACATAGCATGAAAATGAAATAATTGGGCATTAAAGTAATACACCCCCGACACTCACACACAAATTAGGGTGCAGGATTAAAAAAGAAGAATAGCCAGTGCCTGGCGTTTGTTGGAATGATGACTCATAGGCTGATATTATGAAGTTATCTAAATTTAAAATATATTGTTTCAAAGCTAGGAGTATGCGTGTTGCAGGCCGAAGCCTCTTCCATCCTTGTCAAGGGGAGTGCTAACCTTCTCTCCGCAGGTAGAAACAGTGAAAAGTTGTCTCATAAATCTCAAAAACAGGCTAAAGAGCATGAATTACGTTCTGAACAGAGACCTTTCTTTCATAAAACGCAGCTCAGCCAATGGCATTATTCTAAGATATCCCTAAAGATTTGTCCTTGGGAAATGAAAAGAGAAGTCAGCAGTGGGAGAAATGTTGGTGAAATACTGGATTACTCTGTATGAAACACTAATTTCACCCCAATGTGTGACTACTTACTGAGACACACAGAAAAGAATGTTCCAGAAATGCTTGGGGGAGGGGGTTGAAATAGATTAAAAAAAAAAACAAGAAGCTGGTGAGATATACAGCAGAAAGGCGTTTGTTTGCATGAAGCCAGTCTTGATTCAACTCCTGGCATATTATATGACCCCCAATACCCACGTCAGGAGTGATCCCAGAATTCAGAGCCAGAGTAAGCCCTGACCTCAGACAGGTTTGGCCAAATTGCTTGCAAAGAAAGCAACCCAACAAACAAAAACAGCAGGGGTGCTAGGTACTCCAGAGAATCTGTGTATGAGATTCTAGATTCTGGTGACTTCAAATCCTCTTGGTCAGCTTTCAGATCTAGGTGAAGGGCCAGGGCATGCAGACTGCAGTCTAACAATTCCTTCTGAGAACAAAAGCAGAATCAGACCAGTGATCACTCTCAAGGATGCCTTCCATGGCTTCCGGCCACTTGCAAGAGAGATGAGAGGCAGCTTCCTTGCACATCTTTGGAGGTGAGTGTTTCTAAGAGGAGATGGCTGTGGTCTCTCAAAGCCATCAAGACTGAGCTGCCTTGAGACTCATCTATACTTTATTGCTGTGGTTCCTGGCTATGAGGCAGCACCTTCTTCTTCATCTTTTTTTCCCTGCTTTTTAAAGGCTATACATAGCAGTACTCAGGAGTAATTACTTCTGGACCTGCACTCAGGAACTATATCTGGCTGTTCTTGGGGAATCTTATAGGATGCTGGAGATGGAACCAGGCTCAGCCACGACTAGTGCAAATACTCTGCCTACTAAAGTCTCTCTCCAGTCCCACAGGGCAGCATCTTGCTATAGAATTAGAATTCCTAGATGGCAATATCCCATACTCTGCAGGCACAGAGTCAAATCAGTTACTTCTGCACCTATCTTTTAACTCAAGCTTAATTAGCATCAAAGAGAAAACTCACTCTTTAGTTTATCAAGGCATATAAATTTACTAATACCATGGGCTGATAATAACTGGTTTATTTACATGAAGGCACATTCTATTAAAATGTAGGGAAAAGAAGTAGCTAGCCATGGTCTTTCTGACCTTTTACTTCAACACAGTACCCACATTTAGTTACCATTAGTTCCCTTGTTGCAAGGACAAATTTTCTTTGTGGTCTTATTTCTGTAACTAGAATTTAGCCTGTCAACCCACATCACACTGTCGCATTTCTGTTGTCATTACTTTGTATTATTTTTTTGAAAAAAGTTTATACACAGCTATGCTTAGGGCTTACTCTTCCTCTGTGATCACTCCTGGGAGGGATTTGGGAACCCTGTGTAGTGCTGGGGAACAAATCAAGGTAAGCCGTGTGCCCGGCAAGTGCCGTATCTGCCAACTATCTCTCCAACCCCTGCCAATCTCAGAATCTTCCATTTAGTCCTGGAACCCCCAAACAGAGCATCCTGCTTGCTCTTCTGCTTATGATTTACATAAAATCTATTCTTCACATAATTAATTTTGCTCTTCAAATTTGTTTATGTTTTAACCTTTCTGTTCCATTTTTCCTTCTAATACGATTATTTGACTCAGTACCACAGTCTTCATAAACTTCTCATTCCACGTGCAGAGACCTTTTCTCCTTAGCTTCAGTTTCTAAGCTATCTTATCCTGTAGCACTTCTCAATTTTTATGCGTTGCATTGAAAATGTTAGTGTAAATACTTATATTCTTAGTTAAGAACCTTTTGCTGAAGGCAAGGATTGGTGCTTAATCATACTGAAGTCACAGAGACCTGACTACAGTGTTATATACAAATTAGCTGCTCAGTAAATAATGCCCCTGAGTTGAACTACAATGAAGTCACTGTCATTCAGTTTTTCTGTTTGTCTTTTAAAGCAACATGCAATTGCTGTACAGTGTTCTGCATATAGGGTTAGTATATGGTTTGCTTAAGACACTCCAGTCAAGGGCTGTCTTAAGAATTGGGTCAGATTTCAAATTCTCTTAAAGACATAGTTGAGCGCCATCTGCCTTTTTGTCACTGTCTCAGTCATTTTGTCATTGTCTCAGTCACTTACACTTCAGCCCCTCCCTGACCCTAAAGCAACAGTAGTTACACAAAAGTTTTCAGCTGGTTCATTGAATTAATCATTGAAATGATCTCTGATCCCTTAGGGTCATGCACTGACATTGCTGAATGCTTAGAATTTATAAACCTCCCCTCAGACCCTCTGCATGTTTCTATGATGTTGTTGAAATTTATGCTTGCAAATGTCAACTGGTTCCATTTAACAACAGGGCCCAATTATTATCATGATTACTTCTTTATCTTGGTGATTTGTCTGCAGTGAATTAAACTGTAACTCGATACATTATTTTTATATCTAAGACTGTCTATTCAATTACTTCAAAAACATAAATTTGGCAACTTTTGGGGTAACTGAATATGAACATGAAAGCATTAATTTTTTTTAAAAAGTAGAGCAATAAAATAAATAAATGGAAGATATTTCTCTTCTTTAAAAACTCTGTAAGAAAATAAAATGTGGGGAATCATAGGTCATCACACTTTTCATACCTAAGAAAAAGACAGTTTATTGATTTATGCTATACATGTGCTATTCTCTTCACTACCTTCAGTCCCAAGAATTTATAGATATTTTTTAAAAAACATCCTCCCAACTAAAGTAAAACTGTAAGATAAAACAATTAAGAATTATCTTTTCATTTCTTGGTGTGAGGTTGCACAAAAGCAGAAAGTTCTATTTACAGACTGAGGCACACAGTCAAACACAAATGATTTGTCCAAGCTGCCATCAATACCAACTTCTGCATCTTCTAATTTTATTACCTCCAGGGGCGGACATTTTTCTTTATCCTCTAATCAAGAAGGAAGGGGTTCAACATGGGCATTGCAATTAAACAGAGTAATGAAGAAAATTATAGAGTAAAGAATTGGAATTGGAATACATTTAGAAAATCTGTTGCCTACTATGAAATGAAAATAAAAACCAATGTTTTATAGATTATAAACTTTGATATATACTATGGAACTCCAGATTTTCAGCAATGACACTTTCCTACCATCTTCTGTTATTATTTTTATTTACAAGTTTGGAAAAGCATGATCTTTTATTATAGTTAAGGTAACATGGCTAAGGTAGTGCTAATGTTTGTGGGTTTGGTGTATAAAGTTACTGCATCTATGTCACAAATTGCCCAAGACCATCTACTACTCCCCTTGGTAACTTTATCTGCATCCACTTTCACACATTGCTTTGTCAACTCAGGTTTTTAGTTTAAGTCCAAGAGTTTTTCATCATTAAATATTGTCTTCCTGTTTAAATTTCTGTATGCTACAGGAAAACCAGCTAAATGAGATCAGCTGGTGTTTGTCTTTCATTCGCTGACTTTCCACTCAACCTTCTACCTTCCCGTTCCATTCAAGTTTCAGAAAAATGAAAGGTTTCATCATTTTTATAGATCCATAGTATTCGTGTGTATGTGTGTGTGTGTGTGTGTGTGTGTGTGTGTGTGTGTAAGCACTCTACAACTTTTTTATTCATTTATTTGTTGTTGGACATTTGGGTTGCTCCTGTATCCTGGTTATTGTGCTTACTGCTTCAATAATCGTAGGTATGCATAGATATTTTTCAAGCTAATATTTTTGTGCCTTTGAAAGGAAATACTGAGAAGTAGAAGTTCTGGGATACATGAAAGTGCTAGTCTTAGTGTTTTTCAGAAGTCTCGATGTTGATTTTTATAGAGACTGAACCAAATGATATTCCTACCAACAGTGAATTAGGGGTCCTTAATTTCACCAAATTTCCTCCAACATGAATTGCTTCAGTTTTACTGATATATGCTACTCTCATTAGTGTGAAATGAGAGCTCATTGTCTGTTTTTTTTTTAATCACCATGAACTACAGTTATAAAGATAGTTATGATTGAGTTTCAGGCATGCATTATCCCAATACCTTCACCAGTGCCCACTACCCTCCACCAATATCCTCCGTTTCCTCTTATCCCCAGCCTGCCTTTGTGGCAGGCTCTTTTCCCCTCCCACTAGTGTTCCCTCCCCTAACTTATCCCCATCTCCCTGACCCATATTTAGCTCTGTACGGAGGGTCAGTTCTCCTGCTCTTTGTTTCTATTGCCATTGGGCATTTGATCTTTCCCTCTGGGGTTTCTTTACATCCCACATATGAGAGAGATTATTCTGAGTCTGTTCCTCTCACACTGGCTGATTTTACTCAATGTGATTCTCTCCAAATCCATCCACATTGCAATAAATTGCATGACTTCATCTTATCTTAAGGCTGAGTAAGTATTGTCGTTTCTTTATCCAGTCATTTATTCATGGGCATTTGGGCTGTTCTCATATTTAGGTTACTGTTCAGTGCTGCAATGAACACAGACATGCAAATGTCTTTTCTGCTTTGTTCTTCTGGGCCCTTGGGGCTTTTTCCTAGGAGTGGAATGGTGGGACGCATGGAAGCTCAATTCCTAGGTTTTCGAGGAATATCCGTGTTGTCTTCCCAAGAGGCTGGACCCGTGGATGATCCCACCAGTGGAACATCCCCACGTGCGTTTCCATTTGGCTTATTGTTTTTTTTTGTTGGTGACACTGAGTCTTGTGAGTGCTTTTCATATATTGTATTTTAGCTCTCCATCTGATGTATGATATACAAGTATTTTCTCCCATTCAGTAGAGTGTTTTTGTTTATTTTTATCAGCCTGAATATCTTTTTCCATGCAGCAGCTTTTGATTTTGATACTATGAACTATTTTTTATTATTTTATTAAAGCCTAATTTTTCCCAGCAGAAAAAAGCAACAAGAAGAAATTGATATTGCAAATAAATGAGATTAATAGTAACTTGAGCTCTCAGTGTTTATATTAAACATGTGTCTTTGTTCATTGTATGAAAAAGGGGCAACAATTGGTTTATTTTCACAAAAGCTCCTTTTTTAATTGCTTTTATCATTGAATTAGGAAACTGAAAAGAAGAGAAAAAAGAATGCTACTTTCTCCATTTAAAATCTGTTTCATGGAATGAGACAGAGTCCAGCTGGTAAGGCACACTGGCTTTGTTGCGGCTGAGCCAGGTACGATTCCAGGCACTCATCATGCTCTTCTCAATATGGCCAGAATGATCCCTGAGCACAGACGGGTGTGGCTCAAAGGTCAAAACCCAAAAAACAACACATTTTTTTTAGAAGTAGAAAGATAATACAGAGATTAAGGTGCGTTCCTTGCATGCAGCTGAATCCTGATTTAATTCTTTTTTTTTTCTTTTTTGGGTCAAACTTGGTGATGCTCAGGGGTTACTCCTGGCTTTGCACTCAGGAATTATTCCTGGATTCCTGACGGTGCTTGGGGAACCATATGGGATGCTGGGAATCGCACCCAGGTTGTCTGCGTGCAAGGAAAATGCCCTACCCACTGTGGTATTGCTCCAGCCCCTTGATTCTTGGCATTACATGATATGTATGCAAAGGAACTCTGATTTTACAGGGAAATATTTTGTTACTTATATTTCTTTTACAATTATATCTCTGTCTGTCCACTGTTCATGCATTTTTATAAACCAACTGTACTGAGCCATAATATATATACCATAAAGTTTGTATATCATAAATTGTGTAATTCAGAGATTTGGAGCGATAGCACGGCGGTAGGGCATTTGCCTTGCACGCAGCCAACATGGCCGACCCGAGTTCGATTCCTCCGCCCCTCTTGGAGAGCCCAGCAAGCTACCGAGAGTATCTCGCCCGCACAGGTGGGCCTGGCAAGCTCCCCGTGATGTATTTGATATACCAGACACAGTAACAACAAAGTCTCCAATGGAGACGTTACTGGGCCCGCTCGAGCAAATCGATGATCAACGGGAGGGCCTTTACTTTTTTACTCTCTTTTTAGTGATTGTCTAACATTGTGTGAAACAATTGCTATAAAATAGCTTTGGAAAATTTCCACCAACTTCTGATTTTTTAAGCTTGTTTGTAGCCAGTTTCTACCTACTCTTCAAGTATAGTCAACCAAGTTTGTTTTTACGTTCCTATAAATACTCTATTTCTAGGTACTTCATATAAATAGAATAATAAATGACACGCTTTTTTTTTACTTACTGCAATGTTTTCAAATTGTATCCATGTTTGCAGCAGTTATTAATACGTTTTCCTTTTATTGATGTGCTAAATATTATTTTATGAGTATACCATGTTTTGACATTCAGAGCACTGGGCAGAAATCACATCGTGTCAACACCTGCCTCGGGCCTTCAAGATGCTTTGTTTTAATTAAACAGTCAGATTCCCCTGGTCCACAGGCGCCTAGCAGAACTGAGGCGCTGGGGTCTATCCTGGGGGGGGGGGGGCGGGGAAACGGGGATTCACGTGGGATGCAGCACCAGGCTGTAGGGTGGGTCAGAGCCCTCATCACTCCAAGGATGAGCCATCAGCCCCAGCAGCCAACCTCCACTGTCTAATGATCACCATGTTCCAGGCCATTTTCAGGACATTAGGCTGAGCCTCATGCAAGAATGAAGTCTCATGGAACCCAGAGAATGTGGAACTTTGTGACCCTGGACTCTGGACTCAATGGGACCCAGAACAGAGATCCTCTGCCTGCTTCCCCCAGTCTCTGGTGACGGAGGGATCACACCCATAAGCCACACCCTGTGGGCACTAGATAGTCTCCTAATCAGTCACCCTCCAGAATTTAAGGATGCTCCTCCCAGATAGTAGTATAAAAGGAGGCTCCCAGAACCATGCCACCAGACTCTGCGTCAGGCTGTGGGGCAGGTAAGAGCCATCTCCACCCCAAGGGACCCAGTCCCCGTAGCCACTGCCCAACCACCACCACGCTCCAGGCTGCTTTCCAGACCGAGAGACACATTATAAGACACTTCCTACCCATTTATGCCTCTCTGAGAGCCTGACAAGCTACTGAGAGTATCCTGCCTGCAAGGGTAGAGCCTGGCAAGCTCCTAGTGGTATATTCGATATGCCAAATAAAGTAGTGACAAAAGATCTCCTTCCCCTGATCCTGAAAGAGCCTCCAATCATTGGGAAAAGATGATAAGAAGAGACTGCTAAAATCTCAGGACTGGGAGGAATAGAGACATTAACTGCTACCTACTCGAGTAATTCGACAACCAATGGGATGACTGATACAGTGATACCATATTTTATTTATTCATTTCCAAATTGATGTAGCTTTTTTTCAAGATTTATGGTATTTTAAATCATGTTGCAATAATCATCTGTTATTAATATTTGAGTGTATATAAGATTTCTTTTGGTAGATTGATGGCACTAAAGTTGTTGAGAAATATGGTAAGTTCATCTTCAATGTTATTAGGAATTGCCAAGCTGTATTCGAAAGTAGCAGTTTTGAGTGTATGAGAGTATTCCAAATTCTTCGTACCTCCCCCAATACTTTGTAGTGTTTGTCTTCTTAATAAAAGCCACCAAAATGGATGTCTGGTAGTAGCTCGTAGTGGTTTTAATTTTCATATTCCTAATGAATTATTAATGAATAATAGGTACCTGTTTCCTTTGAGGACTGATGAAAACCCCCATAGAGCATTTCCCTTTTCAAAAGACATGTATGTATATATGTGTATTTAAATGCATATGCATGTATGCTGATAGCAATTTCTTTCCTATCATTTCATTTATTTACACAATAGTGGGCTGGAGCGATAGCACAGTGGGTAGGGAGTTTGCCTTGCACAAGGCTGACATGGCCAACCCAAGTTTGATTCCTCCACCCCTCCTGGAGAGCCCGGCAAGCTACTGAGAGTATCTCGCCCGCATGGCAAAGCCTGGCAAGCTACCCATGACGTATTCGATATGCCAAACACAGTAACAAGTCTCACAGTTTTACTGGGCCCGCTTGGAAAGCTACTGGTGAGGTATTCGATATGCCAAACACAGTTACAATTTCCAAAATGGAGTCGTTACTGGGCCCGCTCAAGCAAATCAATGAACAATGGTAGGACAGTGACATTAGGACAGTGATGCATGTATGAATGCATAATGACATATATGTATACCTGTACACAAATATGCAAATTTTGGCATTCAGGTAAATGGACAGAAAGCTGTTCTTAAATTGAAAGTAAGATTTTTACATGTCACTTTAGTTTATGAAATATTGTTATGGACTCCTTTGTTCTTCACAAGTGCTCTGTAAATTTGAAAACAAATGTTATCCTCAGCTAATATTATCTCCATTTTTTAGAGGAAGAAACTGGACTTCAAAGAGCTGCCCCAGTATTACATAGAGAGATGACATCTCAGCACTGACATTTTGTCTTTGTCTTTCATATACTTTTCTCTCATTTCTGGTTCATGACCCCTTTAATTTGGGAGACCACCAATTTGACTACTGACTCAGCAGTAAAAGACTTTATGATTCAACTGTAAAGGAGATGGAGTGCTTCTGGAAGCCATTAGCTTTCCTAGAATAGAGACATCTACAATTTTGGTGATTTAATAAATAGAAAGAAAGTAGCATATTTTTTTAATACTTCTATCTGAGCAGTATCAGGACATTGAAAACCATAAAATACATTTATGTTTGTTTTAATGGTGATTAAGCCGAATGCCTTAAAAAGTGGCTATCTATATTATTTTTTCCAGGATCATCTTCAATTAAAAAAATTAAGAGTTGACATAAATAAAATCATATTTTATTTTATTGGTAAGTGATAGATACACTCATTTATTAGGAGAAAATGCATACAGGTTTGCTTCCTTTGACCCCTTTACACAAATGCAATGACTTAATATGTTGATCTCTCAGTCAGCTTTGAAGGACCACTCCAGAAATACAAGTGTTTCCCATGTCCTTTGCCAGAGAAGAGTGCAAAGGAGTTCATTCTCATGGCATGTGGTACTCGAAACCAACAATATTCCCTGGCATCACTCCTGAGGCTCTTTCCCCTTTGTGCTAGTCACTGCTGTGTGAGAAACAAATGATTAGGGAGTGGAACAAATTAGAAACTGAGGGAAACTGCCTTTTACATACTCTCTCTGCTGACCTGGATTCCAGTTTGCTCAATTCCAGCATCCTCCTCATTTCCCCTGATTATGTTCCAGCTGTGACTCTAGGAGCAGCAGCGATTAGACTATGGTCCCAGCATGGCCTAGCAGGTGTGGCCACTCATGCAGCTGTGCTTAATCAACTTACTCTTTACTTTTGTTTAACCAGCCGACACATCTTTAAGCTCCACTTTTGTGGATAAATAAAGGTAGCAAACGTCCTTTTTAGTCTACTTCTAATGCAGTTTGCATCATAGTTCAATGTTTCCTGATTATGTATTTTCTAGGAACAAAAGTCAATTATAATCTCTTCCATTTTAGTGCCATGCCCTTGTGGTTTTTTCTCTTCCTTTTAAAAAAAATTATTATAGCACTGTGTTTTACCAAGTTGTCTATAATGCAGTTGTTGTAGACATTTAATATCCCAACATCAATGCCACCACTGACGTGCCTTTCCCATCAATATCCCCACCCACCACCCCAGACTGTCTCCTTAGCATGCACAAACAAATTTACTTTACGTTGTTTGCTACAGTACAAGGCAAATGGAATTATCTAAACTTAGATGAATAAAAGTCAGTTTGTGATAATTGTTATATCTCATAATGGCTTAACTCTCCTTTTAAGCAAAAACTCAATTCCTGAATTTGGCAATAATTCTTGAATATGCCCTGTTTGATTTGTTCTCTCTTGCTGTGTCTGTCAAAGTCTTGCTTATGTCAGTACTGGAAATAATGAGGTGAATATTCTTATTTCCCCACAACTCTAATTTCCAAGGCATAGAAAGGCTCTAGCACTATAATTTTCTGTTACTGAGCCAAATGAAAGACTCAGGGGCTTCATGTATATCAAATTGACAGGGACACTAAAAGCATGTAGTAGGGATTTACTTCATGAAATCCAGCTATCTACTGAGAATATGGGAACTAGAGCTAATCATACCAGATGGCCTTGGCTAACATTGACACTGTCACTCATGGAGATCAGATTTTCTACAGATATAATCTCAAAGGTTCCACTGTTTAGAAATGGGAAATAGTAAACAATAATAATGACAAAGATCCAGTCTTGAGTGAATTCACTTTTAAGTTAAATTCTTTATGTAGGAGAATACAGACAAGTATTTTTCTATCTGTAAACTGTTGTCCCTGATAAAAATATCATCATCTATAAATGCTTAAAATGATTTGCTTTTGTTAAAATTTCGGGTTTAAATGTGCTAGAAATTGCTTTTACTAAACAATGGAAGAAAGGGACTTAGTAGATATATACAGGACACTTCATCCACAAAAAGCTGAATACACATTCTTCTCAAGCGTCCATGGAACATTCTCCAAGATAGACCACATGCTGAGCCACAAAACATGCCTCCATAAAATTAAGAAGGTAGAGATTGTATCAACAATCTTCTCAGACCATAATGCGCTGAAATTAGAAGTAAATCACACACAAAAACAGAAAACTAAATCAAACACCTGGAAATTAAACAGTGCACTATTGAACAACGAGTGGATTAGACAGGAAATCAAAGAGGAAATCAAAAGATTCCTAGAAACGAATGAAAATGAGAACACGAGTTACCAAAACTTATGGGACACAGCAAAGGCTGTGTTAAGAGGAAAGTTTATAGCTCTACAAGCATTCCTCAGGAAGGAGGAGCGAGCACACATAAGTAACCTAACCTCACAGCTTAAGAGCTTGGAGAAGGACCAAAAAAAGGAGCACAACCCGAACAGGAGAAAGGAAATAATAAAACTCAGAGCAGAGATTAACGAGATGGAAACCCAAAAAACAATCCGAAAGATCAATGAAACCAAGAGCTGGTTCTTTGAGAAAATTAACAAGATCGATAAGCCTCTAGCAAAACTCACAAAGAAAGGGAGAGAGAAAACCCTAATCAACCGAATCAGAAATGAAAAGGGGGTCATTACAACAGAAACCACAGAAATTCAGAGGATCCTCAGGGAGTACTTTGAGAAGCTTTATGCCACGGAACATCAAAACCTCGAGGAAATGGATAAATTCCTAGACTCCTACAGACTCCCAAGGCTGAACCAAGAAGACCTGGAATACCTGAACAGACCTATCACCATCAAGGAAATTGAAATGGTAATAAAAAGTCTCCCCAAGCACAAAAGTCCTGGCCCGGATGGATTCACTAGTGAATTCTTCCAAATCTTTAAAGAGGACTTACTCCCAATACTCTTTAAGCTTTTCCACGAAATTGAAATATCAAAAACACTTCCAAACAGTTTCTACGAAGCAAATATCACACTGATACCAAAAGCAGACAGAGATACCACAAAGAAAGAGAATTACAGGCCGATATCCCTGATGAACACAGATGCAAAGATCCTCAACAAACTACTAGCAAATAGAATCCAACTACTCATCAAAAAGATCATACACCATGACCAAGTAGGATTCATCCCAGGGATGCAAGGATGGTTCAACATTCGGAAATCAATCAACATAATCCACCATATCAACAAAAGAAAAGATAAAAAGCATATGATCATATCAATAGATGCAGAGAAAGCATTTGATAAGATCCAGCACCCCTTTATGATGAAAACCCTAGCCAAAATGGGTATAGAGGGGACCTTCCTCAACATAATTAAAGCCATCTACCACAAGCCTACAGCAAGCATCATCCTCAATGGGGAAAAACTGAGAGCCTTCCCTCTAAGATCAGGGACGAGACAGGGATGCCCACTCTCTCCACTGCTGTTCAATATAGTACTGGAAGTACTTGCAATAGCGATTCGGCAGGAAAAAGATATTAAGGGCATTCAGGTAGGAAAGGAAGAAATCAAGCTCTCACTATTCGCAGATGATATGATACTCTACTTAGAGAACCCAATAACTTCCACCAAAAAACTCTTAGAAACAATAGACTCGTATAGTAAAGTTGCAGGTTATAAAATCAATACCCAAAAGTCCATGGCTTTCCTATACGCAAACAGTGAGAGAGAAGAAAGCAACATGAAAAAAACAATCCCATTCACAATTGTGCCCCAGAAAATCAAGTACCTAGGAATCAGCTTAACTAAGGAAGTAAAGGACCTGTACAAAGAAAACTACAAAACGCTACTTCAGGAAATAAAAGAGGACATGAGGAAATGGAAAGATATCCCCTGCTCATGGGTCGGGAGACTTAACATTGTCAAAATGGCAATACTACCGAAAGCATTGTATAAATTCAATGCAATCCCTATAAGGATACCCATGACATTCTTCAAAGAAATGGAGCAAACACTCTTGAAATTTATATGGAACAATAAGCCCCCACGAATAGCTAAAGCAATTCTTGGGAAAAAGAAAATGGGAGGAATCAACCTCCCGAACTTCAAACTGTACTACAAAGCAGTAATAATTAAAACAGCATGGTACTGGAACAAAGGCAGAACTGCAGACCAATGGAACAGGGTTGAATACACTGACATCTCTCCTCAATCATATGCTCATCTAATCTTTGATAAAGGTGCAAGTAATGTGAAGTGGAGTAAGGAAAGCCTCTTTAATAAATTGTGTTGGCATCACTGGATGGCTACATGCAAAAAAATAGGCTCAGAACTCTGCCTAACACCATGTACAAAAGTAAGATCAAAATGGATTAAAGACCTCAACATCAGACCAGAAACCATAAGGTACATTGAAGATAAAGTTGGCAAAACCCTCCATGACATTGAAGCTAATGGT
The DNA here is from genome assembly GCF_029834395.1 of Sorex fumeus. NCBI lineage: Eukaryota > Metazoa > Chordata > Mammalia > Eulipotyphla > Soricidae > Sorex > Sorex fumeus. The sequence continues at coordinate 6,442,279 of NW_026606188.1, forward strand.
ATCTTCAAAGATGCCACGCCACTGGCCGAGCAAGTGAAAACAGAGATAGATAAATGGGACTATCTTAAACTAAGAAGCTTCTGCACCTCCAAAGAAACAGTGACCAAAATACAAAGACAGTCTACAGAATGGGAAAGGATATTCACCGAATACACATCTGACAAGGGGTTGATATCCAGGATATACAAAATACTGGTTAAACTCCACAAGAAGAAAACATCCAACCCCATCCAAAAATGGGGCAATGAAATGAACAGAAACTTTCTCAAAGAAGAAATCCGAATGGCAAAAAAGCACATGAGAAAATGCTCTACATCATTAATCATCAGGGAGATGCAGATCAAAACCACAATGAGATACCATCTCACACCTCAGAGACTGGCCCACATTCAAAAGAACAAAAGCAACCGATGCTGGCGTGGATGTGGCGAGAAAGGGACACTCCTTCACTGTTGGTGGGAATGTCCACTGGTTCAGCCCTTCTGGAAAACAGTATGGACGATTCTCAAAAAATTAGAAATTGAGCTCCCATTTGACCCAGCAATACCACTCCTGGGAATATATCCCAGAGAGGCAAAAATGTATAGTCGAAGTGACATCTGCACTTGTTTGTTCATTGCAGCCCTCTTTACAATTGCCAGAAACTGGAAGAAACCTGAATGCCCAAGAACAGATGACTGGTTAAAGAAACTTTGGTACATCTACACAATGGAGTACTATGTAGCTCTTAGAAAAGATGAAGTCATGAAATTTACATACAAGTGGTACAATATGGAAAGTATCATGCTAAGCGAAATGAGTCAGAAAGAGAGGGATAGACATAGAAAGATTGCATTCATCTGGGGGATATAAAGTAACAAAGTATGAGATTAATACCCAAGAATAGCTGAGATCAGCACCAGGAGGATTACTCCATAACTTAGAGGCCAGCTGGGTATCCTAGAGGAAAGGGCTATTCAGATAGAGAAGGGAGCACCAAATAAAGGATGTTTGGAGGATCCTCTCAGGAGGGGAGATGCATGTCGAAAGTAGACTATGGACTGAACATGTTTGCCACTCAATGCCTCTTTTGCAGACCACAACACCCAAAAGGAGAGAGAGAACACAGGGGATTGCCCTGCCACAGAGACGGGGGGATGGGGGGATGGGGGTGGGAGGGATATTATCCATGGTGGTGGAAAATGGGCACTGGTGGAGGGATGGGTATCTGATCATTGTATAATTGAAACCAAAGCACAAAAAATTGTAAATCTACGACTTTAAAAAAAAATAAAATAAAGGGGGAAAAAAAATTGCTTTTACTGCTGAAGAAGTGGTAAGAGGCTGAAACTTTATACCAGTGTGTGTCATTTTATCTGAAAACAGAGTGAAGAAAATCCACATAATAAGGAACATTGAAAAGAACTTTGAGTCACAAAAGAATAGCTAATTATTGACAGGGAAAATCAGAGAAAGTGAAAGAGAAAGAGAGTGAGAGAGAGAGAATGAGAGAGGAAGGGAAGAGAAGGGAAGAGGGGAGGAAAGGGGAGGGAATGGGGGGAAAGGAAGGGGAAGACTTTTGCATGTCTTAAAACTCTATAAGTAAACTCAAACTCTAAAAGCAAAACTCTATATGAAAGGACACAGGAAATAACATCTAGCATGCTGTTTTTTAAAGTCATCAGAGTAAAAAAAATTCAGGAATGAATATCTTTCAGAACCTTATTAGGGTGTCTAGAACCCTTTATCTCTAGGTAGCAGTTCGGAGCAGGCATCCCCTCCCCTGGTAACCCGAAACCACCAATGTTTGGTAGAATCAAAGTCTGTGCAAATGTCTTTAAATAGGATTAGGAGAGCAACAAAGTACAAGAGAGATTTTGCTGTAGAGATCTATGCTCTTCTGTAGTGATCTATGCTACCTTCTATGTAGAAATCTATTCTGCCTCCTGTAGAGATCTATGCTGTCTACTCTGTAGAGACCTATGCTGTCTTCTGTAGTGATCTATGCTGTCTTCTGCTGTAGTGATCTATGCTGTCTCTGTCCTGTGATTAAGTAGAAATGCTGAATCAAGAACTCAGACACTGTCATTATAAGATTGTGCAGTGCATGTACTTGTTTTTTTATGCTTTTCTCCCCATCTCCAGGTGTGTGTGTGTGGGCGAGAGAGAGAGAGAGAGAGAGAGAGAGAGAAAGAGAGAGAGAGAGAGAGGCCTGAGAGAGAGGCCTGAGAGATAGTACAGGGGTTAATATGCTTGCCTTGCATGTAGTTTGATTTCTGGCATTGCATAGGATTCCCTCAGCCTCACAAGAAGTCACCCCTGAGCACAAAGCCAGGAAGAGCCCCTGCTCACTGCTAGGTGAGACTACCACCCCCGCCCCCCTCCACACACACACACATGCGTGTGCACCACACAAAGAAATGAGGACATGGCATAAATGGTTGAGCAAGTGTGCAAGTCAGACCTGTCAGTATGGGAGTTTCGAGATTCCTTGGCAAAGCTTTGTGGATTTAGCATTTCCCTTTCCCTTTTCTCAAGGATTTGACATGATGACAATTTCATTGTCTCAGAAGTTGCTGCCACTCGCTAGTCTGAAAAGAAGTGTGGTGCTGCTTTTGTCCTACTTTTATACCATTTCCTGGCTGCAGTTGTGACATGGGCAGAGGTAACTGGCTGCAAACACAGAATTCTGTGCTTTTCTTTCCAGTTTGTCTAGAGTGGAGCCCCATTATACAGGAATGATGAATACATGCTGGCAGTACCACCTCATTTCCTGCCACTGTAAAGACTCCTGACTCCCAGGCTGCTTGGAGGGCTGAAGCAATTTCTCTGCACAAAGACCAGGACATTATGTTGCACCCAGACAGACAGGCTCCTGCCAGAAAGCTAAGGCAGCAGAGAGATGCTAATGAAGTGGGGCTCTGGACAGTGAGATCACTGTGACCTCAATCGTGCCAACTCTGCCACTATCTTCCTTGAATCCTAAGCTTCCTCTTAGAGAATATCAACTACCACTCACTCGATATTTTCACTATGACAGGGATTATGAAATAGCAAGTCCAAGTCAGGGATCTTGGGACCTGTCAGAAAGCTGAAAGGATATTCATCAAGTCAAGACATCCTATGGCGTAAGCTCCGTGAATGATGTTCGTCTGAGTTTTTGCTCTGAGCTCACTTAGTGCATTGTTCATGTATACTACACTTGATCTTAGCCAAAAGGCTGAGAAGCAGTGCATCGTTCATTCGTATGTAAACTCTAGAGCCTGATAATTGGGTCTGTAGATCACCTCACCACTGATTAGGTAACTTTTGGACCTTGGGCAAGATGCTTACCCCCACTATGCTCAGTGTCCTTCCCTGTAAAACAAAGCTGTTGTCTAAAGTCCAATGATTAGCCTAAATTCTTATTTTTAATGGAGACTTTTTTGGTTTCATAATCTTTACTATTCTTTTTCTTTATACAGAGCACTCCCCTGCCGTTTGATGAAGGCATGAGCGACATAGAGCCTCTTGAATTTCTCTCTTCTTAGTATTCTTTTTTTTTTGGCTAATATTTATTAAATTATTATATAAAAGGCAACATGATGTATACCTTCAAACATTTAATCATCTCATCTGGGTGATTGTCTATTAAATTCTCTATGAAGGGGCATATGGATGCTTATAATAGTTACCATAAATTGAGAATATTATTCATTCTTAGAAGAACCAAATAGGATGATGGTCTGTTGTTCTTAAGCAAGCTACTCTAATAAAAAGCACTTGACTTCCAGGAGATAAGCTGAAAGTATCTAAAGAGAGAGACAATATGTAGAATCTGCCAAACTCCTAAGGGAAATTGCTGAACATCTTAAAACTACAGTTACCTGTGGTTTTATATTTCCTATAAATCATCAAGAGAAGCTCTCTACTGAACTTGCTTCCAGTGAGACAATCCACCTCCTGAGCCCCAGGGAGTAATACACAGGTGATCACACATCTCTCCCTCTTTGCAATGGTTGGTTGGTACTGTCACAGAATTGATTGCAAGTTTTTATCAAATTTCTTTCTATCTGATTTCAGAAATATTCTAAATGACTCAGACCTTTGAGAAAAGGACAAGAAATTTCACCAGGATACTGCTAAAATTGTACACAAATCACCTACAGGTGATTTCTGAATGAAGTTTCTTGAGTAAAGATTAAAACAACTGCCTCCTGGACCTGGTTCTTCACATCTAGAAAAGTTTGTCTTGAAACTCCTCTGTTGATTTCGGCAAAGTTGAAAACCAACTTTACTGTGAGAGCTACATTACTCATATTTTATAACTAAGGAAATGCGGACAAAGAGGTTAAATGTTTTGACCAAGGAAGTGTAATGACTAGATGGTAAATCCAAGATGCTGGCCGAGGCATACATCTTTCACATGAGCCCATCTTGGTGAAATGCAACTGATTTAATAAAGGCCAGATTTACTATATTCCATGTTCACACTCACCTTGGGAGATCTGGCTTGTTATTATCCTTACCTTATAGTTCAAGAGAAGGAGTTGAAAATCTCATTGAATTGCACAGGTCCAGCTAGGTCTAGCTAGGTACCAAGTCAGCAAGATAAGGCCTGGATTTCAGACTCAGAACCAGACCTAGTGGTCTTAATCTCTTCCAGACGTCCAGTAATCCACTGGGGGCCTTATGTGTTGGATATTAACCCTAAGTGTTTTGTACTTCATCAATGAATTGTCCCTTTTCCTCCTCCCAGAGACGCTTACATGCTCTTAAGAGTACCCCTAATCTCCTGAGTTTATCTTTAAGCTTTCTTTTTGTGTTAGTTACTCAGTCAAAAACTTCTGATAACTCTGGACTTTATATTTGTCGTGAAAATAAATAAATAAATAAATTTGTAGTGAATTACTTGTTTTTATATTTCCTCTATAACCTTTTCATACTTTACTATAGAGCTTAAACACAGAAAGGCCATTAATACTGTGCTCCTAATATTTGGGAGTTGGTTGACTCTGAAATATATCTGCTCATGGTCACCTCTCATAATTACTTGAATCAGGCTTTGGTTGCTGTGGTTTCTAACATCCCCAAAGTGTGTGTGTAGGGGGGGGTGGAATCTCACCTTGGGACTGGGATGGACCTGGGGAAAGTGGTAAAACTACCCTGGCATCGAAATGGGACAGTCTAGAAAGCATAAAAAGACATTCTTGATGCAAGCCCTTATGACTGAAGAGACAGGACTCCCATGGGGAAGTAAAAGCTAAATCTGCCTGAGGACTTAGTCTGGGATTTATGGTAAAAGTCTTGCTTGCCCTTGGAGCCCAGAGAAATAAGTTTTGGAATCTGTGTCTCTTACTGTGTTTATCCAAATAACTGCAAGTATTAATAAGAAATAAATTTAATTGTTTAATATGTACAATTAAAGGAAAATAGAGAAGCAACATAGACATTCCTGGGAGAATATTGTCTCCTTGAGTTAATCCCCCAAGAGAATTGTCTCCATCAAAAGGCTTTAACTCTATAAATGATCAATCAACCTGCATGCAGTCCTATACCTCAAACCCTCTCTGATCTTCCATAAGTATGCTAGCAGCTCTGCATTAAATGGACCATTTTGACCACCAGTCTGTGGTCCCACATCTCTCTGATCCTCTTTTGGGAATGACGGGGAAGGTTTTCTCCCCCACTGAATGCATAGCACACCAGCACACTTTTGAACTCACATTATGGGCAAACGTAGACACAGGCTTCATCTGAGCAGACATTGTGTGCTTCTTCCCAGATCCTAGCTAAGAGGGTGCTGGGTCCAGAGGAGATACTCAATGAAATATGTAATGATCAAGGTGGACAACTTCTAAGAAGCCAAGGTCCTGGTACCAAAATTCTTTTTGGAATGCATTTCTTGTATTTTGGGTAAAACAAATTCTTTCCAGTCTTTCCTTAGTTCTATTTTGAAAGATATTTATTCTCCCTAAAGTGATATGAAGTGCACTCATCTGATGGTTTGAGGCCCCAGAATGATATATAACCATTTCTGGGTCCAAGTTTAAGATGGACCCTGAATGATACGATAGCTTAATTTTTAGCTTTATAAGGAGTGTCCATGTTGTTTGTCAAAAGGATTGAGCCTGTAAACATTCCCTCCACCAATGAATGAGGGTTTCTTTTCCCCCACATTCAAGTCAGCTCATGTTTGTTCTTATTTTGTTTTTTTGGGGGGACCACTCCCAGTTTTGCTCAGGGTTGACTCCTGGCTCTGAACATAAGGAGGTCACTTAGTGGGGCTCAGAAGACACCATGTGTGGTATCTAGGATCGAACCCAGGTTGGTTGCATACAAGTCAAGTGCCCTACCAGCTATACCATCTCTCAATTCCCTCATTTGTCTAAATCACTATGATGTGAGGTGATAGCTTATTGCTGTTTGGATTTGCATTTTTGGAAGATAAGTAATACAGAGCAATTTGTTTCATATACTAACTGTCAATATGCATGTCTTCTGTCAGGACGTTTGTACTCAGGTCTTCTTCCTATTTTTATGGGATTTTATGTCTTTTTTAGTGTTAAGTTTTATAATTACATTATATACCATGGACACTAAATCTTTGTCAGATGAATTGTGGGAAAATATTCTCTTCCAGTCTATAGGGTGTATTTTTATTCTGTCAGTTGTTTATTTTGCAGGACAGTAGCTTCTTAATTTCATGCAGCCCTATTTGTTTATCTTTGCTTATGTTTGCTTGACTAATGGCATTAAATCACTTAAGATGCTTCTACTAGATGGACACTACTTCCACTACCCAGCCGTCACCACACTCCAGGACACTTTCCGGACCCGCGCGGCAGCTCCGGCCGAGACCCACGCACAACTGAAGACCCACAGAACAAGGGATCGAATTGTGCACAGGAGACCCACCCTACCCAGATAAATACCCCACTGGCAGACTTCCACTCTCGACACTACTTCCACTACCCAGCCATCGCCACACTCCAGGACGCTTTCCGGACCCGCGCGGCCGCAAGCGGCCGCTTACACATCATAAGACACTAAATACCCGTCTTCTGGAATTGTCGTACCAAATTTGATAGGGTTCAAATATGGTAACACCTACAAGGGTGATTAGAGGTCACCCCAAAAGCCTCTATACCTCTCGGAAAGACTGGCAAGCTACCGAGAGTATTCCGCCCGCACGGAAGAGCCTGGCAAGCTATCCGCTGTGTATTCGATATGCCAAAACCAGTAACTACAACTGGTCTCATTCACCTGACCCTGAAGGCTTCACCGACATGGCAGCACTGAGAAGGATGAGAAAGGAGAGGCCGACAAAATCTCAAGGCCGACCTAGGCTGCCACAACGAAGGAAGACAAAAATGATCGTCTGTACTTTCAATGCACGTACGCTAGCATCAGATGCATCCATCGAGGACCTGATGGTACAAGCGCGAATGATCAAGTACGACATCATTGGTCTGACCGAGACAAGAAGACACGAATCTCACCATGCCGTTTTCGACACTGGAGAAGAATTGTTCCTCGGAACATGCGATAAAAGAGGTGTTGGAGGCGTCGGTGTCCTTATCAACACAAACTTGGCCAAGAGCATTGATTCATTCGAATGCCTAACAACCCGAATCGGACGTTTACATTTGAATAGATGTGGCTCACTGCCTGCAGTTTCTATCTTCGTTGTCTACGCACCAACATCTCATTATGATGAAAGAGAAATCGGGAAGTTCTACATGGAGCTAGAGAAATTCTATAAAGAAGACCACACCTTCTACAAGATCATTGTGGGTGATTTTAATGCCAAGATAGGACCGAGAAGATCAGCTGAAGAACTTCACATCGGAACCCATGGCCTAGAATGGAACGAACAGGGTGAGAGACTGTCTGAGTTCATCATGTCGACCAAGACCATTCATGGTAACTCACAGTTCCAGAAGGCAGAATCTAAACGATGGACATGGGAGTCTCCTGGTGGACGATTCCACAACGAAATAGACCACATCATATTCAATCGACGGTTTTGCCTGACTGATGTCGCTGTTGTCCCAAAATTTCGAACGGGATCGGACCACCGTCTCCTTCGTGCAAAATTCTACTTCACAGAGCGGGGAGAAAGGGCTGCAAAGTTCAAAAAGAGAACTCCCAGAACGACCACCAACTGGGAACTCTTTGGTACTATTGCGGCAACATGGGAAGATGCCATTGTTGACAACATTGACGAGGAATACGATCGACTGGTTCAGCACCTCCATGAATGTGCGAGGAACGCCAAGAGAGAGATAGCCACAAAAAGTCGCCTATCTTCGAAAACTCTTGAGCTAATTCGCCAGCGTGGTTTGGCGCATGCCTCAGGCAACCGCAAGCTAACGTCCGAGCTTGCAAAGCAGTGCAGAGATGCGATCAAGGAAGACCTCAAAGAGAGAAGAGCAGAAGTACTGGTAGATGCGGCAGAAGCCGGGAAAAGTATTCGTAACGCCCGCCTGTCCTTCGCCAACTATAAGACCAAGATGACTGCCCTCCGACGTCCTGATGGATCCATCACATCCTCCAGAACGGCAATGGAGAAGATTATCCATGACTTCTACTCAAATCTCTTCGATAGCCATGTCCACTTGCCGACATACCAAATTCCACAGGATGGGTATGTCGTTCCCAACGTTCTCCCTTCCGAAATCCGACACGCCATTTCGTCAGTAAAGAAGCAAACAGCACCCGGCCCAGACAAGGTCAGACCTGAACACCTGAAGAACCTGCCGTCAGTACTCATCAATACACTGGCTCGGCTCTTCACTCGCTACCTGTCTGAATGCAAGGTTCCATCTCAATGGAAAACCAGCAGGACCGTACTACTGTTCAAGAAGGGAGACATCCATGACATTGGCAACTATCGCCCGATCTGCCTATTGTCTGTCATCTACAAGTTGTTCACTCGAGTCATCCTGAATAGGATTGGCAGAACACTAGATGAAGGACAACCATGTGAGCAAGCAGGGTTCTGCAAAGGATTCAGCACCATCGACCATATCCACACGATAACCAAACTCATTGAGGTTTCTCGGGAGTTCAAGATGCCGCTCTGCTTAACGTTCATTGATTTAAAGAAGGCCTTTGATTCTGTTGAGACGGAAGCGGTCATTGAAGCCCTAGCCAATCAGGGCATTCAAGCCCAATACATCAGGATCCTCCGTGAGCTGTATTGCGGATTCACTACCAGGATCTCACCATTCTACAAAGAAGTGATCGTTGATGTCAAGAGAGGGGTGCGGCAGGGTGATACCATTTCACCAAAACTCTTCAGTGCCACCCTCGAGAACATCATGCGACGACTGGAATGGGAAGGAATGGGAGTGAAGATAGATGGTCGGCAACTACACCACCTCCGCTTTGCTGATGACATTGTTTTAATAACACCAAACATCAGCCAAGCGGCACAAATGCTGGCCAACTTTGACCGTGAGTGTGGAAAGGTAGGACTACAGCTGAATCTTACGAAGACAATGTTTATGAGAAACAGCCTTGTTCCTGACGCCCCATTCGCTCTCAATGGAACGACCATCTTTTTTTTTTTCCGAATGCAACAGCTATGTGTACCTAGGTCGAGAGGTCAACATGACAAATGACCTGGCACCTGAGCTGCGCAGGAGGAAGAGAGCGGCTTGGAACGCCTTCAAGAACGTCGAAGAAATAGCTAAGAGGACGAAGAACCTCCGGCTCTGGGCACATCTCTTTGATTCCACTGTTCTTCCTGCATTAACATATGCCTCAGAGACCTGGGCCCTACGCAAACAAGATGAGAACGCCATTCAGGTCTCCCAAAGAAGAATAGAAAGAGCTATGCTTGGAATATCACGTTTCACTCAAATGAGAGAACGAATCCGGAGTTCTGACATCCGTCGACGATCAAGGATCAGGGACGCTGTCTCATTTGCCAAGGTGTCGAAAATCAGATGGGCTGGTCACGTAATGAGATTTAAAGACGACCGTTGAACTAGAGCTGTTACTGATTGGATTCCACGGGATGTCAAGAGACCGCATGGCCGCCCACCTACCAGATGGTCAGACTTCTTTGTCAAGGTCATGAACGATCGGTTTGAGGCCCTCCATGTTCCCGGAGCGAAGAGATGCCATTGGGCTACACTAGCACGCGACAGGGACAAATGGAGACGTTACTGGCGCCCGCTCGAGCAAATCGACGACTAACGGGAAGTTAAGTGATTAAGTGATTAAGATGCTTCTAGATACAGTGTCTTGAAGAATTTCTGCATCTATTTTCCTCAATTATAACAATGGGTTGAGGTCTGATATCAAGGTCTTAAATCCATTTTAAATTTACTTTTCTGTGTGGGATGAGATAGGAATCTGAGTTTATTTTCAAATGTATGACTAACCAGTTTTCCCTCCACATTTGCTGAAGGGGCTTTCCTCACTCCACTTCACACTTCCAGCTTCTCTGTTGAAGATGGGATGATAGGAGGGTCTATCTTTAAGTTCTCAGTTCTATTTCGTTTCTCTGAGAGCTTGTCATTATTATAGTGTCATATTGTATTGATTACTAAGAATTGAGTTTCCATATATTCCTATAACCATGATTAAATACGCCTGTCATTCTGTTAAGATTAGTCTCAGCTTTCTTTCAAGAATGCATTCCTGTGTAAAACACTATCATCTTGCATTATAAAGTTGGAGATTTTAGGGTAGTGCAGAGCTTTCCTTGGGCAGATGAGATGTCACTAGTCAATAGAACAGGTAAAATTAAGGTAAAAGGTAAAAGGTAAAGGCCCTCCCGTTGATCGTCGATTTGCTCGAGCGGGCCCAGTAACGTCTCCATTGGAGACTTTGTTGTTACTGTGTCTGGCATACTCTCGGTAGCTTGCCGGGCTCTCCGAGAGGGGTGGAGGAATCGAACTCGGGTCGGCCATGTTGGCCGCTTGTAAGGCGAACGCCCTACCCGCTGTGCTATCGCTCCAGCCCTGTGTGAGGATAAACAAGCTGGCCAGTCTCTTAGCAGGAAAATCTTACCATGCTCCTTTCAGCTCTCATTTCTAGTGAATTAGATTTTCATGCCTGGGTAGGATGACTTGTGATGTTCAGCCAAGTATCACAGTAGCTTCAGTTTCATTTCATGCCTTTCTATTGGATCTTTTTCCTCCATTCCTTTTTTCCTCCATCTTTTTATTTTCTGAAAAATTGTCCCTTTTATACACAACTTTTTATCTTCAAACAACAGCTGATTTAAAGTCACACACTGTCACACTGTCCTCCTGTTGTTCTTTGATTTGCTAAAAGCAGGCCCAGTAATGTCTTCATCGTGAACTTGTTGTTACTGTGTTTGGCATATTGTCATGGGTAGCTTGCCAGGCATTGCCGTGTGGGCGAGATACTCTCGGTAGCTTGCTGGGCTCTCCAAGAGGGGCAGAGGAATCGAACCCCGCTCGGCCGGGCTGGCTGTGCACAAGGCAAACGCCCTATCGCTGTGCTATCACTCCAGCCTATGATTTAAAGTAATACTAATAGATATAGCAAGTGTAACCTCCTCTAGCTCAGGTGACGCTATGATTGATCACACGTTAACAGATGTTCATGGGCTCTTTGGGAGGCTCTCTTACCACCTGCATTCAGTGCTCTTGAACTGCTTACCCACCCGGGATGGCCTTTGCCTTGAAGAGACAAATTAGGAACAAGAGCCATGCTGGTTGGTGATCAGTTGCCATTTATTCCATCTCTCATCTCTCCCAAACTCTCTCTCTTCAACCCTCTCTCTCACCAACTCTCTTCCTAACTTGCTCCAGAATGCTCTGCACCCCTGGCCACAACTCTCTCTTCCACTCTCCACAGCTCTTTCCCACCTCTCGCTTTGCCCTCCACTCTCTAACTCCCGGCAGCCACCACCTTAACTACTTCTTCTCTAACTACGCCTCCCCAACCATGCCTCCCCCAAACATACCTCCTCCCACAATCAACATTTTTTTCAAGCATTCCTTACCACCTGCACTTAAGTTGTGTTTCTTCTCTCCTTAGATCAGTAACTTAATTGACATCTTAATTCTACTTCCTAATATTTGCCATTCTGTATGGACACAGTAATAAGACACATTTAGGCTTGTAGGGTTCAGGAGATGTGCAATGTTTGGGCACTTACCTAGCATGTGCCCCACCCAGGATCAATTCCTAACACTACACGATCACCCATACATCATGGGGTGATCTATAGCTCTGCTGGGTTGGACAACATTGCACCTTGGGTTTTTCACACTGAACAGCCAACCTTGTTGACTGAGAATCACCAGTAGAATCCCCTGACCTGCTGAGCCCCACCCCTTAGAAGTCCTACCCCCAAACACAAACAGGCAAGTGTTCCTTCCCTCCATGGCCACAATGACGATATCACACAAAAGTAGAGAAACACATGATTTTGAAGGACAGTGGCTACCTGATTTATGTAGGTTGAAGGAAAAACTCTTGGATTCTTGGACATGTTCACAGATATTTCATCTCTGCTGGGCAGAGCACCATAAGTGAAGGGTGTAATAAGCATTTTCAAATTCTTCTTCTTCTTTTTTTTTTTTGCCTTTTGGATCACACCCAATGATGCTCAGGGGTTACTCCTGGCTCATGATGCACTCAGGAATTGCTCCTGGCGGTGCTTGGGGGACCATATGGGATGTCAGGGATCAAACCCAGGTTGGCCACATGCAAGGCAAACACCCTACCCACCATACTATCACTCCAGCCCCACATCTTCAAATTCTTTATGGGTTCTTTCTTTATATTTTCTAAGTGAAGGAATGTGGAGGGAAGAAGCAGGCATGGGTGGCTTGCTTGGGTATGGCTCAGGTGTGCTTCTATCTCTTGCCACCTTGGGACAGTTCCTTAGGCCCCTGTTTGCTTACTTTCAGCCCAGTGACCAGTAACACCCCCACCCCCACCCCTCAGGTCCCTCTACTGTGCTGAGCGCTGTCTTCCATAGCTGCAGGGTGCTAGTGTGGGAATAGGAGTGTTGGATGAGAAGAAAAAGCATATGTAAGTATCCTCATGCTTAAAGGAGTTATCCTGTATTAAATAACAGGTACAAAACTCTACAAGTCAAGACAGAGCTGACTAAAGAGTAAAAAATGTTTTTGTATTGCAGTTTGAACAAAAGTCCTGACACCTTCATTTTTCCTAGGGTCTCACAAATTGTACTTCTAGCCCAACTTAAAACTATTTGATAGCCCAGGTTCTTATGAAAAAAAATCTAGGCATAAAGATAAGAATGTATAAGGAAACAAGAAGTTTCCATAGGATCACAGAGAAACGTATGTTTATCAATGAAATTACAGTTCATCCTAAGCCTGAGAAATATTCCTATGGCATATTTTTATAAAGAAATCTGAGTTCAGGAACCAAGTGACAGTATAGCAAATAGAATGCTTGCCATGCATGCAGCTGACCTGGGTTCAATCCTTGAGCATCAGTACAAGTAATCCTTACATACAGAGCCAGGACTAACCCTGAAGCATCACTGGATGTGGCCCAAATGTCTCTCATTCCCCACTCCCCCCACTGAAAAGATAAGTGAAAGTTGCTCTATACCTTGAGGTTCTCTCTACTCATATATGTCATAGCTATTGTCAAGGTCTGGGCTCTGTCAAAATGTTCAGCATACTGTGTGAATTTTGTGTATTACCAGACCATGATTCAGACCCAGACTTGCTGCCAACTAAATACGATTCATATTATCCTGGTTCTGGTACAATATTTCACACCACTTTATTTGCCTCAAATTCCACTGCAACCATTCTTTGAGGCTAAACTATCATTCCTCTCTCTGGAACATCCTACCAGTGTTCCTCTTCCTCTTTGTGCTCCTTTTCTCTGTCCACATGGTTCTTTCTCCAGCTTGTTCAATGAGAAGCATGTATTTGTCCATCCGTGATAAAGTTACCTCCATCCCAATCTCTTTGACTCTATTAGCTGTATTTCTAAAATTTTAAATGAATGTTTATGGTGGTGATCATGTCTCCCCACAAGAAAGGACCTCATTGCCTTTTTCAAGTTCAGATTAAGCTTCTGCCTCTCCCCATGCTGAGCATAAAACTGTAAAGAAAGTGTCTGTTGCCTCCAAGAAACATGGGTGCAATGTACAGCTCATCTTTTCTTTGTATGTGTTTTTCCTCTTTTATGCTATTAACTTCTTGAGTGGGGGGGAATGAGTCACTCTTACTCATCATAATGGCTAGGAGGATACTACATTTCCATCAGTCCTGGCTCAATGCTTATATAAAAATAAATGGTGCAGAGTGAGGGCCTTTCTTTGCTCTTTCAGAGTAACTGGGCACAGCATTAAGCCACAAAGATCAAAATTAATTGCTGGAACAAGATACTCACACACCAGTTAGCAAGCACTGCGTCTGCCCCAAGGATGGCCTCTGAAAAAAAGTGAGACCAACTCACAGCGTGAGGAATCCAGAATGACCTCTGCTCCTTTCAGTGCTGTCCTCTTAGCCCACTTGGGGTCTTTGGAACATGTGTGATGAAAAATTTTCCAAAATGGAGACCAGGAATGAAGTTTAATTTGAGGGCAGCATCAGAGATGAAGCAGGCACCTTCTTTACACACATCAGCTGTCTGTGTTATTCTTCAGCAAAACGTTTTGGTTTTCATTTTTCCTAAAACTAGAGACATTCACAGATCTTTTTTTGTCGGGGGTGAGTAGGGTTTATAAAAAAGTTGGGATGTGCCGTTCGCCTAGATAATGACAGGTTTGGGGCAGAAATGAAACTATGAAATTAAAATGGTGAACATAAAAACTCTAGGGCCATGTCTGGGCTGACCTGAGCGAGGACAGCCTGAGGCCTGCTCAGCTCAGCTGACATGAGCATTTTAAGTCTCAGACTATTAAGAATCCAGAAATGCAAAAGACTCAGGTCCCGGATAATAGAGCAAATATGCAGAAGTTAAAGGATTTAGAGTATGGGCTGAGAGAGGATGAAGGATTCTGATACTCTCTTCACCAAGTTCATCTCTCCTCACATCAAAGAGATGCCTAGCTCCTCACTTGAAGAGTTGGAATCCCGAAAATGGGGTGACACTCTGGTTTCCTGTGTAAACTCAAAAAGACAGCTGTGGTCTATCTCTCCCGCTGCTCACGTTCGGTAGTCTCACACCATTTCCCCAACCCCGGGGAAGGTCGATGGCGATGGGCAAGCGAAGGAAGGAAACAAGGGCCAGGCTGGTTGGTCTTAGTTGCAGTTTATTCCATTCTCATCTCCATTCTCCTCTAACTCTCCTCCTGCTTCTTCCTCTCCCATGCTACTTCATTCTCCTTCTCAATCCCCCTTCATTCTGCTTCTGGCTCTGGAATAGGGGTCCCCTTTTTCCTCCTTCTGGAGTATGGATTCTGATCCTTTTTCTCCTTCTCCTTCTTTAGTCTGCATCCTTATGCCAATTTTCTTTCTCCTCTTGCTCTGGAGTCTGGGTTCTGATCCCCCCAGCCCACTCTTCCAGTCTAGTTAAATCCCAAAACCATGAGGGGTTGGGGTAACAATTACACATAGGTGTGGTCACAATTAATAGGGGTAAAAAGGACATTGCTTTAAAGTAAACTATTCATACAACATAAGGAGAGGAGAAATTCAATATTTAACTCATACATATAAAATCATAGATTTCTGAGGAATCTGCCCTTACCAGTTAACAGAGTCTGACTAAGGGAAAAAGCTGATTAACTGGTTGGGGAGGAGAGCATAGGGAAGAGTTTACAGATAAACACAGTGGGATGGAAGTGCCTCAGGAGCACTGTGATAAACCTGAGTTCCTTGTGGCAAGGGAGGAAGGACAAAGCAATGTCATCCTAGAGTTTCCCAATGGTGCAGAACCCCAGGTGCTCCCTGAGATGAGAGGAGAAGCTGTTTCATGACTAAGAAAGCCTGGGATTCAGAATCAGGGTTTCTTAGTAGGAGTGTGTGTTGGAAAAGCAAAGGTCATGGATACACATAGCAATGAAATACACCATGGGCTGAAGGAAAGTCATTCACAGATTCTGAGAATTGTCTGTGGGGTCTGATACTTGATACATTTGTAAACAGGGACCTGCTGTGTGTGCCAGTGGAGAAAGGTGCCCTCAGAGAAACTCCTAGAAAAGGTAGAACAAAGACTGAGGTGTGATTTTAGAGAATTTTGGGGCAAAGTTCTGGCAGGTGAGCATAGAGGAAGCTTCTTTAGGTGATAACAGATGTTTTGTACCAGGTCTCTTGTCGGGCTGCCCTCTTCCGGACAGATAAGAGGATGAGAGGAATGTAGAAGAAACCATCCTGAAGTTTTACACATAGAAACCTCTCACAGTAGTCAGTCAGGCACGCCCTGGCCTTCAAGAGGCATAAAGGGGGATAACTGAGCTCAGAGGGCAGATACAGGATACTGGCTAAAAAAGTTATTTATCTCTTTTACAGTTCAGAGACAATCATTCTCCTGATAAAGAGGAAACTGCAGTGCATGGAATTAGACTCCTAACAGATTTCCCCATGTGGCGACATCCAGTTTTGTACCTACTTCTATGTCCGGGTGAGCTGTTCATCCTTCCGGCAGTGAGCATTCAGTTTGTCTTGAGACTTGGCCCGTACTTACTGGGTGGAAAGACGTTTCCAGGGGCTGTTTTCAGTTGGTGAGTAAATTGTTTACTTGTCCAATAAGTCACTTAATAAAGCAGCCCTTGCTTTCAAAATCTAAGACTGATGATTCCAGTGTGCCAAATAGCACCCAGGGATTCCAGATCCTGCCAGAACAAGGAATGATTTGGAGCTAAAGGGAATTTCAGCTAGTCTACCAGTTCTGTCTCCAAAAATAATATCTCTACAAGCCCCCATGTCTCAGTTCTAGAAAGCCACCATGGTGTTTAGACAAAATGACTTTCTCTGCATTGCTGTGTCTCATCTGGTCTTCCTGTCCCACCCTTTCAGGTCATTCCCCATTCAGAAGTCACAAATATGGACAGTAGTAATTACTAGTTGAGGTTGTAACAAGTCATCACAAATTTAATGGCTTAAGAAAGAAAATGTATTCCACTGGAGTTCTGTATATCCTGGGTGAATGTCTTAGGCCCATATGGGTCTATTCTCATGAATTTTCCTCTGGGACCATACTCACTTAATCTCACCCTATTTCCCTCCTCTCCCTACATTGCTCTATCAGTGGGACCTTGAATAATGAAATCACATTTGAGGATTAAGTAACGAAAAGTCATAACTCAGTTACCAACTGTCACAATTAATGTAAGCATCTTTACTTGCAGTCAGCAATGGCTTCCACAATTGTTTATGGAATTAACATAAACAAAACTTCTGTCACACACCTGCCAGTTAGATACAATTATGTTTGTAAATCAAGCTTGACTGGAAAATTTATTATCCCATAAAAAGGACAGATGCTCTCCAAAACAGTAGAAATATAGCTAGCATCTGACCCAGCAATGCCACATCTAAAACACAGAAATGTTAATCAAAAAAAAAATTCACATCATGTTGATTGTTGCACTCAGTACAGTAGCCAAGACATGGAAACAACTCCATTGTTGTTTCCACTGGTCACTTATATTCCAGCCCTCCTGGAATATAAGGAGAGCTTATATGAATACGTGAATTATTATCTGTCCCTATAATTGTTAGAATAAAGTCTAAACATTATCACAGTTTAACAAGTTTCTCTAGCATTTCATTTCAATTTTCTTTTTTTTTTAATGTAGGAGTAACTGTAACTGTAATTGTCCTCCCGTTGTTCATCGATTTGCTCGAGTGGGCCAAGTAACTTTTCCATTGGAGACTTTGTTGTTACTTTGTTTGGCATATCGAATACATCACAGGTAGCTTGCCAGGCTCTGCTGTGCGGGCGAGATACTCTCAGTAGCTTGTCGGGCTCTCCAGGAGGGGCGGAGGATTGTAGGAGTATTGCTATTTATTCAGTGATTGATTAGGCTGATTGAGTTGGGCATAAATTCCACCTTATTTTTTTCTTTTTCTATAAATTCATTTATTGAATCACTGTGAGAGCAGTTACAAAGATTTTGGGTTTAAGTCTCAGTCATACAATGAAGAAACACCCGTCCCTCACCAGTGCCCATTTTCCATCCCCAAAAATCCCAGTATACCGTCCCATCCCACACCCTCCCACTACCTGTGGGGCAGATGATTTCCACATTACTCTCTCTACTTTGATTGCATTCAATATTTTGACCCCAGACCCACTATTATTATTTGGGATTTTACCCCAACACCCAAATCTGCCAGAAAGGCAACCATGGACAATTTGTTTGCTATTGCTGGTTATGAATAACATATGATGTCATGTGGCCAGAGTAGTAGCTGTGCAATTTTGGAATTCTGAAATTTTAACAATTAAATATGGAGGGATTTCTGCTCAAATCTGCTGGGTTCTGAGATTTGTTCCTGAGTCTCTGGGGTCATAGCCGTTAAGCAGCTTGATCAGAAGCCAGAGAGGCCGTTTGTGGGCATTGACTCGAGGTCTCATTGGGGCGGGGAGGAAAGGACTGGCTCCACCCCCATACCATGAGACCCCATGTTTCTTGTCACTGCGGGCCCAAACCTGACTGTCCAATGGCCTCTAGAGGATGGCAGCCACCGAGCCACCAGGGGAACAGGCCAAAGCACAAAACCTATTCCCAACTGGGGTGGCCCCAGGAAAGTAACCTACTAAAGGGACTGAACACATTTTTGCCAAAAGCCGCTGGGTTGTGAGATTTGTTTCTCAGTTTCTGGGATCATGGTTGTTAAGCAGTTTGATCAGGAACCAGAAAGGCCTTGCTTCCAATTATATAGCTGGGCCAGAGATGGTTTGTGGGTGTGTCTCCCACATACCTAACTTTTTTTATTAGTGAAACAACATGAGATACAGTTGTATACTACAAGCTTTAGTGCTTGGGTTTCAGTTATACAATGATCGAGTACCCATCCCACCACCAGTGCCCATTCTCCACCCCTACCAATCCCAGGATCCCTCCATAGTCTACTTTCAGCATGCATCTCCCATCCTGGGCAGATCTTCCCAGCACCCTTTATTTGTGCTCCCTTCTCTATCTGAGCTGCCTTTACTCCTAGAGTGTGTGGCTGGCCTCGTAGCCATGGAGTGAACCTCTTGGTATTTATCACAGATGTTCTTGGGTGTTTGTCTCTTATTTTGTTACTTTATGTTCCCCAAATGAATCCAATCTTTCTATGTCTATCCCTCTCTTTCTGGCTCATTTCGCTTAGCACAATATTTTCCATGTAGTACCACTTGTATGTAAATTTCATGACTTCATTTTTTCTAACAGCTACATAGTACTCATTGTGTAGATGTATCAAAGTTTCTTTAACCAGTCATCTGTTCTCGGGCACTCAGGTTTTTTCCATATTCTAGCTATTGTAAACAGTGCTGCAATGAACAAACAAGTGCAGATGTCACTTCGACTATACCTTTTTGCCTCTCTGGGATATATTCCCAGGAGTGCTATTGCTGGGTCAAATGGGAGCTCAATTTCTAATTTTTTGAGAATCGTCCATACTGTTTTCCAAAAGGGTTGGACCAGTCAGCATTCCCACCAGCAGTGAAGGAAGGTCCCTTTCTTGCCACATCCACGCCAACACAGGTAGCTTTTGTTCTTTTGGATGTGGGCCAGTCTCTGTGGTGTGAAATGATATCTCATTGTTGTTTTGATCTGCATCTCCCTGATGATTAATGATGTAGAGCATTTTCTCATGTGCCTTTTAGCCATTCGGATTTCTTTTTTGAGAAAGTTTCTGTTCATTCCGTCGCCCCACTTATTGATGGGGTTGGATGTTTACTTCTTGTGGAGTTCAACCAGTACTTTGTATATCCTTGATATCAACCCCTTGTCAGATGTGTATTTGGTGAATATCCTTTCCCATTCCGTAGACTGTCTGTATTTTGGTCACTGTTTCTTTTGAGGTGCAGAAGCTTCTTAGTTTAAGATAGTCCCATTTGTCTATCTCTGTTTTCACTTGCTTGGCCAGTGGCGTGGCATCTTTGAAAATACCATTAGCTTCAATGTCATGGAGGGTTTTGCCAACTTTGACTTCAATGTACCTTATGAATTCCAGTCTGATGTTGAGGCCTTTGATCCATTTTGATCTTACTTTTGTACATGGAGTTAGGCAGAGATATGAGCCCATTTTTTGCATGTAGCTGTCCAGTTTTGCCAGCATAATTTGTTAAAAAGGCTTTCCTTACTCCACTTCGCATTTATCGCTCCTTTGTCAAAGATTAGATGATCATATGTTTGAGGGGAGATGTCAGTATATTCAAACCTGTTCCACAGGTCTGCACCTCTGCCTTTTTTCCAATACCATGCTGTTTTAATTATTACTACTTTGTAGTAAAGTTTGAGGTTCGGGAGGTTGATTCCTCCCATTTTCTTTTCCCCAAGAATTGCGTTAGCTATTTGTGGGGGCTTATTGTTCCATATAAATTTCAGGAGTGTTTGCTCCATTACTTTGAAGAATGTCATGGGTGTTGTAATAGGGATCACATTGAATTTTTACAGTGCTTTGGGAAGTATTGACATTTTGAGAATGTTAATTCTCCCTATCCATGAACGGGGGATATTTTTCCATTTCTTCGCGTCCTCTTTTATTTCCTGAAGCAGCGTTTTGTAGTTTTCTTTGCACAGGTTCTTTACTTCCTTAGTTAAGCTGATTCCTAGGTAGTTGATTTTCTGGCGTACAATTGTGAACGGGATTGTTTTCTTTCTGTCACTTTCTTCCATTTCACTATTTGCGTATAGGAAAGCCATGTACTATGGGGTATTGATTTTATAGCCTGCAACTTTAATATACAAGTCTATCGTTTTTAGGAGTTTCTTGGTAGAGGTTTTAGGGTTCTCTAAGTATAGTATCATATCAGCTGCAAATAGTGAGAGCTTGATTTCTTCCTTTCCTATTTGGATGCCCTTAATATCTTTTTCTTGCCTAATCGCTATTGCAAGTACTTCCAGTACTATATTGAACAGATATACCTAACTTTTGCTGTTTACTTTCTTGGTAAACTTAGCCCCAAGTTATTGGGGTCTGGCTAAAGGCACAGCAGCAATTTTGGTTATCTGGAAGTCTGAAGGCACCATCAGGCTGCTGATTCACTCGCCTCACAGGTACAGACTGACCTGCTGGCAGCACCATACCCCAGTCAATTTTCTTTTCAGTGGTCCATTCCTTGGCACCATTCCTCATTCTGTTATTTAATATATTAATCATTTCATGGGGAAAAAACTTATTCACATATTGAGAGTTTGGGGTAAAAACAGGCACATTTATAGGTTTTTGTTTTTGCTTCATTGGCCACAACTATTGTGCTCAGGGCTTACTCCTAGGCGTGTTACCCACTGTACCATCTTTTCAGTCTCATCACTATTATGTTAAAAATATAGTTTATATAATTTATCAAATATATCTTATTTACAGTTCAGAAGGGTGGAGTGATAGCACAGCGGGTAGGGCATCTACTTTGCACGTGGCCAACCCGAGTTCGATTCCTCCACCCCTCTTGGCGAACCTGGCAAGTTACCGAGAGTATCTCGCCCGCGGCAAAGGTGTGTCATATTCATTATGCCAAAAACAATAACAATAAGTCTCACAATTTGTTGTAAGACATTACTGGTGCCTGCTCAAGCAAATTAATGAACAATGGGAGGACAGTAACAGTGACAGTGGCAGTTCAGAAGAGTATTATTATGAGATCTTATTTGTACAAAATTTAGATTAACCTAGTCTACAGATCGTATATATCTTTTCTGGGAGGTAGTACAGTATGGAGAATCCTACCCAAAATAAAGCTTTAAAACCTGCATTTAAAAAATTTGATTGCAGAACCAGAGCAATAGCATAGCAGGTAGGGTATTTACTTTGCACAAGACTTTCCTGAATTTAATCCCTGGTACCTCATATGGTCCACTGAGCCTGCCAGAAGTGATTTCTAAGAGCATTATCTGCAGTAGTTCCTGAGTACTGCAAACATAAAAAATAGACATACAAACAAAAATACCAACCAAACAAAATAACCCCCCAAAATGTTGATTAATTACCAAGTACACAAAGGTTATTTGTCCCAGTGTATTGTTCAGTCTTTTTTCAGCAATAGACAGCCTTGATATCTCAGTCTTCATGTACAGTTATATGTCTAAAAGGTTGGTCAATTCCCAGATACTTGTGACCTTTTTTCAATTCAACTAACTTATTGTGGGAACCTGTGACACAGAGGCATTTTCTTTAAAAATAAGTAATGCAAGAACATGAAAGTGGGATAAATTAATGACCTAGATACACCCCAGATTTCCTATGAAATAAATAATATTTTCACTTATTAAACATCACAGAATAAGGCAATTAAAGAGCAATGGTTCAGAAGTTGGAAGCAAGGAATGTTTTGGGACAGTATATGTGGAATGGGCTGGATTCCAGAAGAGGCATTGAGGAAAGTTATGGATGTGGGTCTAGAAGTGAGGCTTGCAGAGATGATCCATGCTAGGATGAGGAACTGGAGTTTGTTCTGTTGAAAGATTTTAAGAAGGAATGTGACACAGTTTCTCATTAATTTGACCAAATTAGGGAAGATTTGGTTGCACTTTTATATTGCAACAGTGTTTTCTATATATGTATTTGTTTGTTTGGGGGCCTCACCCAGCTGTGCTCAGTGATTTCCTAGTATAGGCTCAGGGATCATTCCTGGTGGGGATAGGGAAACATGCAGGGTGCTGCGGGTCAAATTCAGGTTGGCAGCATGCAAGGTAAGCTGTACCCACTCTACTATTTCTCTAGCCCCATGAAATATGTATTTGAAGAAACATATTTCCTAAGTTATTTCTGAAAAAATACTAGAAGCTTGAAAGAGTTTATTTCTTAAAAATATAAGAAAAATTCAGAGAGATTCACCACCATGCTGAAGCTGATAGGCCCAGTCTCTGGGTCCAGGTCACTGGGATCCTTCTCAGAATGGGACAGGCCAAGTCCTTTCCCTGCTGGAGGATACAGCACTCTACCCACCCACACCCACTTCCGCTTATATCATTTTAATGGTCCAGCCCCACAACCGATCTCAGAGAGAAGCCACAACAGCAACCAACCTGGTAGACCCAAGATGTCGAGCTGCTGAATCATCCTAGTGATACAGGTGCTGGTACTTGCATACACAATAGAACGACATCTCCTAAGTTTGCAGTACTGACAGCCCAGTAGGAACATAGAAAATTAGATGGACAGTTGTGAGGAGGACCACCAAGCTCCATTAGTGAAAATAATAGCAAAGAAGGCTCAACCAGCACCTAACAGCACAGTAAATCAATGTTAGTGACACCACTATGAGATGTATGCTGTACAAGTAATATAAAGTAAATTATTTTGTGCCTGCTAAAGTAGCTGCTAGGGGATCAGTGGGTAGGTAACTAGGGACATTGATGGAGGGAAGTCACACTAGTGGAGGGATTGTTGTTGGAATACTGAATACCTGAAATGACTGCATTGTAAACAACTTTATAAATCACAGTGTTTAAATTAAGTTTCAACTTAAATAATGTTTCAAATGGGTACAAAATATGTTTGTGTCTATGTATGTGTGTATATGTATTTTATATATATTTTGCTGAATCTCACTGAAACAATGTTTATGAAAAACGAACTAGACCCTGACATTCTATTTGCTCTCAATGAAACGAACATTTCTGAATGAAGCAGCTATGTGTACCTAGGTCGAGAACTCAACATGAGGAATGACTTGGCACCAGAACTGTGCAGGAGAAAGAGAGCAGCATGGAATGCCTTCAAGAGCGTCGGAGAAGTTGTTAACAGGATGAAGAATCTCTGGCTCTGGGCACA
The DNA here is from genome assembly GCF_029834395.1 of Sorex fumeus. NCBI lineage: Eukaryota > Metazoa > Chordata > Mammalia > Eulipotyphla > Soricidae > Sorex > Sorex fumeus. The sequence goes on from NW_026606188.1 coordinate 6,466,098, forward strand.
TCTTTTTGACTTTACTGTTCTTCCTGCACTAATATATACCTAAGAGACCTGGGCTCTACAAAAACAGGACAAGAATGCTATTCAGGCATCTCAAAGAGGAATTTAAAGAGCTATGCTTGGAGTATCACGCTTCACTCAAGTGAGAGAAGGAATCTGGAGTTCCAAGCTCTGTCGATGATAGAGAATCAGGGATGCTGTCTTGTTTGCCAAGGCGTCAAAAATCAGATGGGCCAGATACATAATGTGATTTAGAGATGACCACTGAACTAGAGCTGTTATAGACTGGATTCCACGGGACGTCAAAAGGACGCACGTGGCCACCCACCTATGAGATGGTCAGACTTCTTCATCAAAACCCTGAACAAACAGTTTGAGGCTCTTTGTGTTCCTGGAGTGAGCAGATACCATTGGGCTACACTAGCACACGACAGGGACAAATGGAAATGTTACTGGTGCCCGCTCAAGAAAATCAAAGATCAAAGGGATGATAAGTGATACAAGTTATATATATATCAGGCATCTCAAAGAGGAATTTAATATATATATATGTATGTGTGTGTGTGTGTGTGTGTGTATGATAAAATGTTTGTGTTCTCTGGAGGCTACAATTTACTCTTTCATGTTCTACCACATTTACAAAAATATCAACAAAATGGTTGTGCCTAGTTAAGTCTAATAATTTAAGAAGAACTTACAAGAAACTGAACAAAGAAAAAACTGGAAAAAGCATGAGAGTTCTAAAGATAAAAATAACATTATGGTAAACTTTTAGCAATCACAAAATTAAATAATATTTAGACGTGTCTTATTTCTGAAAGTTCCAGTAACAACTTCACCTTAGCATCTACACTCATTTCTAGATCAGCCAGATAGTTACTCTGAGCTCAGCGAATTTACTTTCCTTGCTAAGACTCTGCGCTGGAGTGATAGCACAGCAAGTAGGGTGTTTGCCTTGTGTGCAGCCAACCTGGCCAACCTGAGTTTGATTCCTCTGTCCCTCTAGGAAAGCCCAGCAAGCTACTGAGAGTATCTTGCCTGCATGGCAAAGCCTGGCAAGCTACCTGTGACTGACATGTTCGATATGCCAAACACAGTAACAAGTCTCACAATGGAGACGTTACTGGGCCCGCTCGATCAAATCGATGAACAACGGGAGCATAGTGCTAGTGCTAGTGCTCAGACTCTGTTGTCTCATCTGTAAATGGGAGTCATGATGTTTACCTCAACAAATCATTTGAAGTTCAAAGTTTGTAAAATGCTTCACAGAGACCTATTTTGTTCATAATAAGCTTTAAACTAATATTTGTTATTTTACTTTAACTCTTTTGCCACATTTTAAAGGAAACCTCACAATGAAACAAAGAATAACTTTTCATATCTAATTTCTGTAATTTGTTAATTTAATATCTAACTTTAAAAAGGGCAGTTTCTCTCATTATTCATGGATTCCTTACATGAAGATTTGTCTACTTGTTAAAATTTATTTATAGTCCAAAGATCAATAGTCATGTTTTCACAATTATTTATAAGCATCTATTAAATTATAAAGAAAATTGAATTTTCCAATATCTATATCCTCTATTAAAGTTGAACAAGGCAGTGTTGTATATGGTATAGCTCTTGTAAACACACATTATTTTGGAGTTCTATTCAGTGACTTTCCCTCGTGTGTGTGTGTGTGTGTGTGTATGTGTGTGTGTGTGTGTGTGTTTCACTCTTCAGAATGGCACACAAACATAGGGATAGTATTGTGGGCTAGGCTTCTACATGCATGAAAGCTGTGATTTGATGAAGAAATTATCTGTTAAATAAACTTCATTTAGGCCTGAGTTAAAGTGTTATAGGCCATGAATGGAATGTTACTGGTCATCAGTATAGATTAAATATAAGGTATATTTAAACAAAAATATGCCTAAATAAAAGTTATGGATTAATTTGTTGATATAAATATTGGGATCAGAGGGCACAGATAGCTAATCTGAACTGTCACCTAGAAGACATGGTTAAGTATTTATTAATTTAATATTTGCACTTTATAACATAGATATTAAAAATGGGAACATTCTTTCAACTGTATTTTTGGAATTTGTTAAGATAGTAATAATAATAATAATAATAGGCCATATTCAATTGTTTGATCAATTGATATCTATAAGAGCATATGCCTTAGCAAATGTATCAATATTATTTTAAATTTTATTCTTTGGTATTTGTTTCTGGCTGTTTCTAAATCTTAGTATTATAGACAGCTCAGGTTCTTGCCTTCAGGTAGTGAAGACTGAGATCAAGGACTGGAAATAAGATGGCCAAATTCAGAGGAAAGTTCATTTGATGAAATGTGAGAATAGGCCAGGAGGCTGGGACAGGATGTCTCCTTAAGTAAGATTACTTGGAAAGGTGGAAAATCCTGTTTCATAGTTTATTAACTTGGGGGATGTGCGTGCATTCTACATGGGCTTAAGGCATACAGGATAGTCAAACAAAGAGGTTGTGGGAAAAGTAGAATATTTGATACTATTACCTTTTGAATATCCTGAGTCCATTCCAAAGACATTCTTATTTTTTTCCTGGAGAAAGTCTCTTTTTAATCTCCCCCTCTCCTTTTTCCCTCCTGTTGCTGTATTGCTATATCATTTTAATCCTTAGTGAAATTTCTGTTGAATCACTTCAGTTGATTGAGTACTTTTGGGAAATGACAAAATCCTGATATTTGTGATATTAAAAGAACTAAGATGAAATATTAATTGCAGGATGAATATCATCTTAATGAATTGGGAAATACTGTGACTAGGGTTCTTCTTGTTTAATTGAATTACAAGAACCCAATGACTGTGTTCAGCATAAAAGTCGGCTCTAATAACATATCATACTAGAGATTTCTTTTCTCTCAGCAGATTTCATATACCAGAAAATATCTCCAGAGAAAGTTTTTCTTAAGGATTTATTTATGCTTTAACATTATTTTGTTTCAGGGAGACATGAGGGGCCCCTGGTGATGTATTTTGGGAAAAATCTAGTGTGGGATCTAAACCAGCTAGGACTCAAGTCAAGAGCCAGGCCTGGAAAAACATTGAAATGCTGAATTCCAGGCACAGAGTAAGGAGGGAGCCCCTGAGAGCAGAGATGTCTGCTGGAACCAAGGCCATGCTAAGCATATCAAAAGACCACCAACAGTCCTCTCCCGGAAGGGAGCATAATATGACTCGCCATAATTAAGCTGCTGGACTCCATGCCAGGCTGTTTCACTCAGGGCACCCAAGTGAGCACTTCACTTCATACCACACAATCTACCCATACTTCAAGAGTACTGGACCACATTAATGGAGGTCAAAATAGGAGGCAACCAATCTTAGAGGGAAATATACATATTTTTACAGATATACAAATAAAAACACACAAGGCTCAACTTTTAACAACATGTTAGTGGTTTCTTATAGAAAGGCTTAATGGACCTGGGTGAAATACAACAATCTTCACCCTCTTTCCTCTAAGGATACTTTTTGTAGCATTTTAAGCAGTTTTTCATAACAAACAATACAAAATATATTATTTTGGTCTTGCTTTGGGGCTGGGATTCGGGTTTGAGATGGAAACACCCGAAACATGGTGGTGGGAAGGTGTAATGGTCGTGGGATTGGTGTTTGAATTTTAAATGGAATGAAATATTGTGAACTACTTTATAAGAATATTGAAGAAAAGACCATCAACAGCTTCAAGGTCTCTTCCAGGGCAACTGCCCTAGCAATGGACTTTGAAGGATAGTTGGGGAAAACTTGATATAAACCAACTCAGCAGAGGAAAGAGCTGGTGGTCTCCCTTTAGTGCCACTGAACTTATCCTACCCCATGGGCAAATTTGCCTGCATCTCTCCCTGAGGTGGGAACTTTCTTCCTTTATGCCTCCCAGGATGGGGCAGTGGCCAACACATGGATGCTCAGGCTGCATACATTGAACTCTTTCCACTGGGGAGAAGCCAGAGTTCTCCCCTGAACATCTATCTCTCTTTCCATTGCTATTTTCTAAATAAACTTATTTTATTTCACTATTCATGTTCTGAAATTCTTTTTTTATGAGGGAAGGTGATATCCCTGAAAAACTGGCTTAGATTTAGAACTGATTTTTTCTTCCCTACAAAGAAAAATTTCTTGTTCCAGCCTTGTTCCAGGCCACACCTCCCTGAAAAATTAGGTGCAGGGATCATTTCCCATACTGGGAAGAACAAGTGGAATCCAGATGTGGTTGGATGAGGATCTCTTGGGCTAGTGAGACTTCACCATGCAAGTGCTGGGAGTTCTGGGTCTAGATTCCCCAGGCACTTTCTCGGTGACTGGGGTGGGTTGAGAGGGAAGCAGCTATGCCTTTCTCGAGGTTCCTGCCTCTTCCCACTCCACATCACATTAGCCATAGGGAATCTTACTTCCTCAGTGCTGGGAGTGACCTCTCCCACTGGCATGTTACAGTTACTTAAAATGAGATACTTTAAAAAATTATTGAATCATCAGGAGATACAGTTGCAAAGCTTCCATGATTGAGTTTCATTCATATAATGACTAATCACCCATCCCTCTACCAGTGCAAATTCTCCACCACCAATGTTCCCAGTATTTCCCTCCCAATCCCAATCCTACCCCTGCCTCTATGGCAGACAATTCTCCTCAGACTCTCTGTCTACTTTGGGGCATAATAGTTTGCAATATAGATACTGAGCGGCCATCATGTTTGATCCTCTATCTACTTTCAGCAAACAGCTCCCATCCCGAATGATCCCTCCAGCTATCATTGACTTAGTGATCCCTTCTCTATCCCAGCTGCCTTCTCCCCAGCTTATGAGGCAGTCTTTCAACCAGGGAGCAATATTCCTGGCCTCTGTCTCCACTGTCCTTGGGTGTCCATCTCATATTACATAATTTTATATTCCACAAATGAGTGCAGTTGTTCTATGTCTGTTCCTCACTTTCTGACTCATTTCACTTAGCATGCTACTCTCCATGAAGATCAAGCACTGTAGCATTGTCCTCCCGTTGTTCATCAATTTGCTCGAGCAGGCCCAGTAACACCTCCATTGTGCGACTTGTCACTGTTTTTGGCATATCGAATATGCCATGGGTAGTTTGCCAGGCTTTGCCGTGCAGGCAAGATACTCTTAGTAGCTTACTGGGCACTCCAAATGGGGCTGAGGAATTGAACCCAGGTCGACCAGGCACATGCAAGGGAAACGCCCTACCCACTGTGCTATTGCCATTCACTTATAAACAAATTTCATGACTTCATCTTTCCTAACAGCTGTATAATATCTCACTGTGTAGATGTACCAAAGTTTCTTTAACCAGCTGTCTGTTCTTGGACACTCGGGTTGTTTCCAGATTCTAGATATTGTGAACAGTGATGCAATGAACATACAGGTGCCAATGTCATTTCTACTGTGCTTTGTTGTACCCTCGGGTTCCCAGAAGTGGTATTGTGAGGTCATATGGAAGTTCAATTTCTAATTTTTTAAGGAATGCCTATATAGTTTTTCAAAAAGGCTGGACCAGTCGTCATTCCCACCAACAATGAAAGTGACTCCCTTTCTTCCAACAGCTGTGCCAACACTGGTTGTTCTTGTTCTTTTTGTGCCAGTATCTGGTGTGATATGGTATCTCTTTGTTGTTTTGATTTACATCTCCCTGATGATTAGCAATGTGGAGCATTTTTTTTATGTGCTCTTTTTTTTTTAGATTTTTTTTTATTAGTGAAACACCATGAGGTACAGCTGTAGATTTAAAATTTTTTGTGCTTGGGTTTTGATTATACAATGATCAGATACCATCCCTCCACCAGTGCCCATTTTCCACAACCATGGATAATATCCCCCCACCTGCATCCCCCTATACCCCCCTGCCTCTGTGGCAGGGCAATCCCCTGTGTTTTCTCTCTCTCCTTTTGGGTGTTGTGGTCTGCAAAAGAGGCATTGAGTGGCAAACATGTTCAGTCCATAGTCGACTTTCGACATGCATCTCCCCTCCTGGGAGGATCCTCCAAACACCCTTTATTTGGTGCTCCCTTCTCTATCTGAACTGCCCTTTCCTCTAGAATACCCGGCTGGCCTCTAAGTTATGGAGTAATTCTCCTGGTGCTGATCTCAGCTATTCTTGGGTATTAATCTCATATTTTGTTACTTTATATCCCCCAGATGAATGCAATCTTTCTATGTCTATCCCTCTCTTTCTGACTCATTTCGCTTAGCATGCTACTTTCCATGTTGTATCACTTGTATGTAAATTTCATGACTTCATCTTTTCTAACAGCTACATAGTACTCCATTGTGTAGATGTACCAAAGTTTCTTTAACCAGTCATCTGTTCTTGGGCATTCAGGTTTCTTCCAGTTTTTGGCTATTGTAAAGAGTGCTGCAATGAACAAACAAGTGCAGATGTCAATTTGACTACACATTTTTGCCTCTCTCGGATATATTCCCAGGAATGGTATTGCTGGGTCAAATGGGAGCTCAATTTCTAACTTTTTGAGAATCGTCCATACTGTTTTCCAGAAGGGCTGAACCAGTCGACATTCCCACCAACAGTGAAGGAGTGTCCCTTTCTCGCCACATCCGCGCCAGCATCGGTTGCTTTTGTTCTTTTGAATGTGGGCCAGTCTCTGAGGTGTGAGATGGTATCTCATTGTGGTTTTGATCTGCATCTCCCTGATGATTAATGATGTAGAGCATTTTCTTATGTGCTTTTTTGCCATTCGGATTTCTTCTTTGAGAAAGTTTCTGTTCATTTCATTGCCCCATTTTTGGATGGGGTTGGATGTTTTCTTCTTGTGCATTTTAACCAGTATTTTGTATATCCTGGATATCAACCCCTTGTCAGATGTGTAGTCGGCGAATATCCTTTCCCATTCTGTAGACTTTCTTTGTATTTTGGTCACTGTTTCTTTTGAGGTGCAGAAGCTTCTTAGTTTAAGATAGTCCCATTTATCTATCTCTGTTTTCACTTGCTCGGCCAGTGGCGTGGCATCTTTGAAGATACCATTAGCTTCAATGTCATGGAGGGTTTTGCCAAGTTTGTCTTCAATGTACCTTATGGTTCCTGGTCTGATGTTGAGGTCTTTAATCCATTTTGATCTTACTTTTGTACATGGTGTTAGGCAGAGTTTTGAGCCAATTTTTTTGCATGTAGCCATCCAGTGATGCCAGCACAATTTATTAAAGAGGCTTTCTTTACTCCACTTCACGTTACTTGCACCTTTATCAAAGATTAGATGATCATATGATTGAGGGGAGATGTCAGTGTATTCAACCCTGTTCCGTTGGTCTGCAGTTCTGCCTTTGTTCCAGTACCATGCTGTTTTAATTATTACCGCTTTGTAGTACAGTTTGAAGTTCCCATTTTCTTTTTCTCAAGAATTGCTTTAGCTATTCGTGGGGGCTTATTGTTCCATATAAATTTCAGGAGTGTTTGCTCCATTTCTTTGAAGAATGTCATGGGTATCCTTATAGGGATTGCATTGAATTTATACAATGCTTTCGGTAGTATTGCCATTTTGACAATGTTAAATCTCCCGACCCATGAGCAGGGGATATCTTTCCATTTCCTCATGTCCTCTTTTATTTCCTGAAGTAGCGTTTTGTAGTTTTCTTTGTACAGGTCCTTTACTTCCTTAATTAAGCTGATTCCTAGGTACTTGATTTTCTGGGGCACAATTGTGAACGGGATTGTTTTTTTCATGTTGCTTTCTTCTCTCTCACTTTGCGTATAGGAAAGCCATGGACTTTTGGGTATTTATTTTATAGCCTGCAACTTTACTATACGAATCTATTGTTTCTAGGAGTTTTTTGGTGGAGGTTATTGGGTTCTCTAAGTAGAGTATCATATCATCTGCGAATAGTGAGAGCTTGATTTCTTCCTTTCCTACCTGAATGCCCTTAATATCTTTTTCTTGCCTAATCGCTATTGCAAGTACTTCCAGTACTATATTGAACAGCAGTGGAGATAGTGGGCATCCTTGTCTCGTCCCTGATCTTAGAGGGAAGGCTCTCAGTTTTTCCCCATTGAGGATGATGCTTGCTGTAGGCTTGTGGTAGATGGCTTTAATTATGTTGAGGAAGGTCCCCTCTATACCCATTTTGCTAGGGTTTTCATCATAAAGGGGTGCTGGATCTTGTCAAATGCTTTCTCTGCATCTATTGATATAATCATATGATTTTTATCTTTTCTTTTGTTGATATGTTGGATTATGTTGATTGATTTTCGAATGTTAAACCATCCTTGCATCCCTGGGATGAATCCTACTTGGTCATGGTATATGATCTTTTTGATGAGTAGTTGGATTCTATTTGCTAGTAATTTGTTGAGGATCTTTGCATCTGTGTTCATCAGGGATATCCGTCTGTAATCCTCTTTCTTTGTGGTATCTCTGTCTGCTTTTGGTATCAGTGTGATATTTGCTTCGTAGAAACTGTTCGGAAGTGTTTTTGATATTTCAATTTCGTGGAAAAGCTTAAAGAGCATTGGGAGTAAGTCCTCTTTAAAGATTTGGAAGAATTCACTAGTGAATCCATCCTGGCCAGGACTTTTGTGCTTGGGGAGACTTTTTATTACCATTTCAATTTCCTTGATGGTGATAGGTCTGTTCAGGTATTCCAGGTCTTCTTGGTTCCGCCTTGGGAGTCTGTAGGAGTCTAGGAATTTATCCATTTCCTCGAGGTTTTGATGTTCCGTGGCACACAGCTTCTCAAAGTACTCCCTGAGGATCCTTTGAATTTCTGTAGTTTCTGTTGTATTGACCCCCTTTTCATTTCTGATTCGGTTTATTAGGGTTTTCTCTCTCCCTTTCTTTGTGAATTTTGCTAGAGGCTTATCGATCTTGTTAATTTTCTCAAAGAACCAGCTCTTGGTTTCATTGATCTTTCGAATTTTTTTTGGGTTTCCATCTCGTGAATCTCTGCTCTGAGTTTTATCATTTCCTTTCTCCTGTTTGGGTTGTGCTCCTTTTTTTGGTCCTTCTCCAAGCTCTTAAGCTGTGAGGTTAGGTTACTTATGTGTGCTCGCTCCTCCTTCCTGAGGAATGCTTGAAGAGCTATAAACTTTCCTCTTAACACAGCTTTTGCTGTGTCCCATAAGTTTTGGTAACTCGTGTTCTCATTTTCATTCGTTTCTAGGAATCTTTTGATTTCCTCTTTGATTTCCTGTCTTATCCACTCGTTGTTCAATAGTGCACTGTTTAATTTCCAGGTATTTGATTTAGTTTTCTGTTTTTGTGTGTGATTTACTTCTAATTTCAGCACATTATGGTCTGAGAAGATTGTTGATACAATCTCTATCTTCTTAATTTTATGGAGGCATGTTTTGTGGCTCAGCATGTGGTCTATCTTGGAGAATGTTCCATGTACGCTTGAGAAGAATGTGTATTCAGCTTTTTGTGGATGAAGTGTCCTTTATATATCTACTAAGTCCCTTTCTTCCATTGTTTCCCTCAGATGAAGTATGTCCTTGCTAAGCTTGAGTCTGGTTGATCTATCAAGAGGTGACAAAACGGTGTTGAAGTCTCCCACTAGTATTGTGTTGCTATTGATGTCTTTTTCCAAATCTATGAGTAGTTGTTTTAAGTACTTTGCTGGTCTCTCATTAGGTGCATATACATTTATTATTGCAAGTTCTTCCTGTTGTACAGATCCTTTGATCAATAAGAAATGGCCTTCACTTTCTCTTATGACCTTCCTCACTCTGAACTCGATGTGGTCTGATATTAGGATGGTTACCCCAGCTTTTTTATGGGAGCTGTTTGCCTGTAGGATTGTTTTCCAGCCTTTGACTCTGAGTCTGTGTTTGCTTTGACTATTGAGATGTGTTTCTTGTAGGCAGCAGAATATTGGGTTCAATTTTCTAACCCATCCTCCCACTCTATGTCTTTTAATTGGTGCGTTTAGCCCATTGACATTGAGAGAGATTATTGTTATGGGATTTTGTCCCATTGTTCTGTTGAAATTTGGTGTATTTGAGGGGCCTTTCATGCCTTAAAGTAGCCCATTTAATTGTTCTTGTAACCATGGTTTTGAGTCTATGAAGTTCCTGAGCTGTTGTTTGTCTGTGAAACTGTGTGTTGTTCCTTCTATTATGAATGAGAGTCTTGCTGGGAAAAGTATTTTTGGGGAGGCATTTATTTCATTGAGTTTTTTCACTATGTCCCACTACTGTTTTCGGGCTATGACGGTTTCATCAGAAAAATCAGCTGTGAATTTTAAGGATGCTCCTTTGTAAGAGATTTCTTTCTTCGATATTGCTCCTTTCAGAATTTTGTCTCTGTCTAAGGTTTTGGTCATTTTGATCAGAATGTGTCTTGGGGTATTTTTATTCGAATTTCTTCTAGCTTGTACCCTTCGGGCCTCCTGAATGTGGTCACAAGTTTTCTTCAGCTCTGGAAACATTGTAGCAATGATGTTTTTGACAGTTTCTTCTTCATCAAGGTTTTCTTCCTGTCCCTCTGGGACTCCAATAATTCTTATGTTACCCCTCTTGGCTTCATCATGATCTTCTCTTGCCATCTGTTCCCGAATTGTGAGTCTCTTTTCCATTTTCTGCTCTTTTCTGGAGAGTCTCTGAACTTCATCTTCGAGCTCACTGATTCTGTTCTCAGCAGCTCTTACTCTGCTGCTGAGGCCTTCCACTGAGCTTTTCAATTCGCCTATGAGATTTTTCAGGTCTGACATTTCTGATTGCATTTTCCTCATTTCTGCCTTCAAATCCTCTTGTCTTCTATTGGCATTGCTTTCCATTGTTTCTTTAAGTTCTCTAAGCATCCTAAGTAGCTCCCTTCTGAATTCCTTGTCAGAGAGGTTGTCTAACACTACAGTACTGTTGGTGTCATCTGGGCTAGACTCTTCAATATGAAATTTGGTGGGCTTTTTCATTGCTTTACCATTGTGACAAGTGTGGTTTAGTCCTCACGTTCACTGTTACTATTCTGCGTAATATGCAGTGTGAGTTAAGATAGACTTATGAGTTATTGGCTACTGTGTTTCTAGTGGCTGAGCTAAACTAGAGAAGTTTCCATCTAAGAAGGTAGCTTATGGTTCCTATGGCATATGTGTGAGAAAATAGTTCGTGTCCGCGTTAGCGGCCGCGGCTCCAGAAAGAGTCCCTGGCACTGGGCGAGGAGTTGGGAACGCCTCCTGCTTGGAATGAGGAGCCGTTCAGCTTTGTTGTCCAGAGCTGGGCCTCCGTGCCCATCCCGCGCAGATCAGGGGAGAAAACTGGCTTTCTAGGAGATGGATCTAGCTGCACATGCCCAGAGAGGGTCCCAGGCCCTTGGGGGAGGGCTGTACCTGTTTGGAATTGGAGCCGTTCAGCTTTGTTGCCCAGAACTGGGCCTCCATGCCCGTCCCGCGCAGATCCGGATTCCTATTTCTTAAATGTTGCCTTCTTCAAACTTGTGTGAGACTCTGGGTAGAAATTCTCACATTAACCAACTACTATCTTCCAGTCCCATAGCACCCATTACAGAATAAGGTGGCTGATGATATCAGATCTGATGAATTCTCAGTTTCCTATTAATTATTCAAAAGCAATTTAAATTTGCCAGAAATGAATTTTCCTTTCTGTGAAAAAAGGCAAGTTTGGGCTATTTCCTTCTTAAAATAACCTGATGATACTCAAGACTAAGTAGATGGATATAGACTATTTCTGGGGAAATTTATCCTGTGAAGGCTAACCTGACCTAAATTCATATCTCTTTACCAGATTCAAATGCAACTTGATTTCTATTAGATGAAAGAACTAGGGGAGAATTAATATTAGACTGACCTTGAGCTCTCTCAATTTATGATGAAAAATTTCAAGTTGCAAATGTTCTTCTGTGCTTTCAGAACTCATTTATTCAAAACTAAAGAAGGCAATCTATGGATAAGCTTGTTAATCATAAAATTCCTTAGGTAGAACTGTATGTAACTTTTCCAGTTTTATAATTATAATTATTTGACAATAACAAATACATCTGCCCACCGCACTAAATGAGAATACAAAGAGATTTGGGGATGAGACCTTAGTCTGCCTCATCATGGTGCATGGCCCAAAATAAGAAGAGACTATAGCCCACAACACTAAGCAGTATTTAGGACAAGGATGACTCAGTTCCACAGGAAGCATTGCCCTGATTTTGAAGTAAAAGATCAGGTCTGTAAGTGAATTTTCTCCTTGTAAGTGATGCTGAAACATGTATCCCAAAGGGAAAAAATGCAAGTGGCATATGTACTTAACGAACAACTGGCCTTGTCCATTTTCAAACTTACACCCTGAAAAATTCCTTGTAAAGAACAAGGACACAAATTTCAATAGAGTAATTCCCCCTTTGCTGATTTAGCAGCTATTTTACTTCAATCAGGAGATAAAGCACTTCCAGGAAAAACTGTATCATGGAACCGTGTAATCACTTACTATATCACTGCCCTCCCGTTGTTCTTTGATTTGCTCAAGCGGGCCCGGTAACATTACGAGACTTGTTACTGTGTTTGGCATACCAAATACGTCATGGGTAGCTTGCCAGGCTTTGCCTTGAGGGCGAGATACTCTCAGTAGCTTGCCGGGCTCTCCGAGAGGGACGGAGGAATCGAACTCATTTCAGCCATGTTGGCTGCGTGCAAGGCAAATGCCCTACCCGCTGTGCTATCGCTCCAGCCCATAATAACTTACACCCTGGTAAAACCTCTAAAATAGTTGTGCTTGGTTTTTGGCCCACAATTCATGGTGGTCAGGGCTGACTCCTGGTTCTTTACACAGCTGTGTCCTGGGGACCATGTACAATGCGGACACCAAATTGGGATGAGTGGCATGTAAAGGCAATCCCTTATCCCTGTATTATCTCTCTGACTTTGCCTCTGAAAAGTTGGCTAAAGCATTTGAAGAGTAAACATTTCAATGATTAATGGCCTTTGAGTAAATGTTGTTAGTTTCCTGAAAGAACTTTACAAATGCTCTGCCGCAACAATTGCTGTCACTATTGCTACTATCAGGCCTTATGGCTCACAAGGAAAATCTGTGGGAAACAGACTCCGTCTACTTTCACTTCATATTTTTGATGATAAACTTTGTGTGTATGTGTGAAGCAAAAGAGGTTTTTACTAAAACTTATCTATAAAGACGTTAAGGGAGAGAAAGGGAGAACTACATAATGAAGAGAGAACACAGCTTTCCCCAGAGTGTATATAAGCAAACAAAGAAACAGAGAGACAAGCAAGTGAGATGTGTGTTCAAGGGAGAACACGGGTTTAAAAAATGAGCCTAGGGCCTGGAGCAGCAGCACAGCAGGTAGGGTTTTTGCCTTGCATTCAGCCGACCTAAGTTCGATTCCCAGCATCTCGTATGGTCCCCTGAACACTGCCAGGAGTAATTCCTGAGTGCAGAGCCAGGAGTAACCCCTATGCATAGCCAGGTGAGACCCAAAAAGAAAAAAAAAGAGTGAGCCTAAACTTTATTTTTAAATCGTTAAAATTGATAAAACCAAGCAAGAACTTTATCAGACTATTCAAATAACCCCTTCTACTTGCTCAGCAGTGTTGTGCAAGGGTTAGTTAAAAAAAATCTAATTATAAATGGACATGGGGGAGTAAGAAGTCTAAGTTTACTCTTGCTTTGTGGCCACAGGTTTCTACATAACATACAAAGATATCAGTGGACATAAAAGACATACTTGTATTTTCCTCAGTTTTAATGTATTTGCTGCTATCTCAGAATTGCCTGCCAAAGAATGCAATTGTGTCTTCCCAACCTGTAATGTTGCCAATGAAACTTTCTCATCCTTGTGCTCTTAGGAGGAGATGAGGTAAGAGCTTAATTCATTGAGATTTGGGGGAGCACATTACTGTATATCCACAGTATAAACCTCAGAGAAAATTAATGCTGCACCCTTAAAGCCACTTTCTCTGTTTATTCAAATACAGAAATAAAAAATCTCTTCCTTTCTATGTCCAGATTTAAAAAAGCACAAATTATCAAGTACCATGTCTTTTGCATCAAGGGAAATCTAAATATCTTCTCTTGATGTTATTCAACTTTTTGTCATGTATTAATCTTTCTTTTTATCTTACAGGCGTTTTAGCCTCCTCTGGCTTTAAAGAACCAATGTAGAAGCCTATTCTAAAATCAAGTAGAAAGCCAGGCTGTTTGAAGAGCTGAGACTGGTTTAAAATGTACATTGCACAAAGCATGAGTCCTTATTTTCTCACTGTTCTTATGGTGTGTGTGTGTGTGTGTGTGTGTTTATAATAATCCATATTATGATCCTCATCAAATAAATTTAAACTTGAATATGGAAAGATGTGATGAAGTCTCTAAGTGTATCTGAGAAGTTCCTGGCTGATTCTAATTTTGTTTTTATAGACCACATTAAGAAACACTGAGATGAAGATAAGTAGGCTATTTATTTTTAAGATGGCTTTAAGAGTAACTTTAGTTGCTGTTGGTCCCCCCTTCTCCCACCCACAACTATAGGCCACACCAGATTGTGCCCAGGGCTTACTCTTGGCTCTGTGCTAGAGGATCCTGGTGGTGGCTGAGGGTCCCATATGTGGTGCTGGGGATCAGACCTGGATAAAGTGTGTACAAGGCAAGTGTCCTATCCACTGTACTATCTCTCTGGCCCTGAAGGGCTGCTTTAAAATTTTTCTTACCTTATTTTATTAAATATTTATGAAAATTAAGTAAATACTTATAATTAAACATATTTATACATATATAAATATAAAGTTACAAGAGTGTTAATATTTGTGGCATTAATATCCAAACTTACTACTACTCCTCCTGTAACCACCAAAGTGTCCCATAATCCACCTTCACCAATGTTTATACGTCCTGTCTCTTCAAGACACCCTCACCCCTCACCCTCCAATGCCCTACTATTTGGTTCTATATTTCAATATTAAGTAATGTCTTTGCTCATTATTCTCTTTTTTTCTTATTTTGAGTCTATTCCACAGAGGAGTGGGATCGTCTTGTAGCATTTTCCTTTCCCCTCTGACTCTACTTGCTGCGCTACTCTTCAGTTCCTGCACATTCAGCAAAGTGCATGATTTGGAGCTGCTTTGGAGATCTGCCCTCCGTATCTGGAGTCTTCAGCCTGTTCCTTGCAGGAGGTGTTTCCGGTTTCATGCAATGTTGATCTCTCCTCCTGGCTCTTCCCCAAAGCAGTGCTGTGCTCCATGACTTTATTGCCCGACATCTCCACGCAAGGTAGCTACAACTCACTCTTCCAGGAAGACCCCTTTGCCCTTGTCTGTACTCGAAGTTTATCAGTCCAGTATCTTCCTTTACATCAGGAAGCAGCACACAAGAAGAATACAGTGCTGTGGATAGGAGCGATGCTATAATTCGAAAGCTTGCATGTACCCAAGCCAGTTTGATTCCCCAGAACCTGAGCACCATGAAGAGTTATCTCCGATCACAGAGCTACGAGTAAGCCCTGAGCACTGCCAAGTATGGCCCAATCTTAAAGAATTAAATAATAGATAAATAAATGTGTACTTGTACTCACTGAAAATAAATATACAGATTGAAAATAGCTTACTGCTCCTGTCTCTTGACCTTCATCCCAGATATATCCTCTACTAAAATCATTATATTTGTTTTGTCTTAATCTCACATGTTCTGAGACTGGTTCATGCCCTGAAAACAGCCTCCTAATCATAACCCTCTCCATAGCTACTCTCAAAGTAAATACCTAATGGTATCTGAAATGATCTTTTTTCTGCCTCTATCCTACCGTGAAGCAAAATGCAGCGAGGGCTTCTAGTCTTCGCTATTCTTTTTACAGTTCTAATCTGGGCATAGAGTAAGTGCTCAAGAAGTAATTTGTCAGTATAACTGCATGAACATGAATTCCTGCAGGGAAAATCTTTCTGAAGTAGATGTGTTTTGATGGCCTTGTCTAAATCCCAGGGAATTCCAGGGGGCAAATTGGAAAGGAAGTCATTTGGGAAAAACAGACTTTCTTTCTAGTTTATACTCTTGGCCGGTGGGATTTTTGTTACAGAGGAAAAACAGAAGGTGGCATAAGTGAGAAAAGAGAAGGCATGCGTTTCTTTCTGCTTTAAAGATCCTAAAAAAGGGTCAGTGTTGGAACATCCTGGACTGAAACCTAATTATGTAACTTTGTAAGTGTGTATCTGTCTAACGGTGATTCAATAAAAGTCCTTCTTACTGGAACTTCTTACCATTACACAAATGACTTCAACACAGTACCCTCCTATGTACTGTGCTCATTTCCAAATCGCAGCTTTCTCCAGGTCTCCTTACCCGCTCCTAAACAGAAACCAGCTGCTCGGCTTCACTGCGTAGCCTTCTTGGAAAAAGTTACACAAACTCTGAGGTTGATGATTAATACAATTAAGAAGATTTCAAATGATCATCGTATCATTTATGAGCTAGGTTTTTGAAAAATGTATTATTTTTAATCCTTTTTTTTCTGCTTCAGAAAGGGAAGAAGTTGATCTAGGTTGTTTCTCCTTGTATTGTCAAAAATTTCATGTTTCAAATCAGCTAGCTATCCAGAGTGGACTCTGAAATGCCATCTGTGAGTAACATGTGCCACCTAATGGCTATTTCTGGAATTACAAGCTTAGGTTCCAAGGAATTGTTGACATTTGGAAATTAAATTGTTGGAGATCTCATTAGAAAAGTCGAGATTCTTTATTATATTGCCTATATGCATATATGAACCCACTTACTAGTCTTAAATTCCACAATAGTTATTTCAATGACAGTGTCTATTTATTCTCTTCCTGTGAATGACACCTCAAAAATTGTACTTAATAATTATTAAAGTTGCTATCTTTTAGCCTACTGCACTCCAGAGTTGACACAATTAGGATGTGAAACAGAAGGAACATGTAGGCAGAGAAGGAGGAGAGGCGAAGCTCAGGCACACTGGCAGCCCAAAGCAGTCGAAAACTGGTTTCCAGGACCATGTTCCTTGCACTCAGTGGGGAAGAAAAACACCGAAACAGGAAGATTTGGAGTAGCGCCAAGAAAGACTGTGGCTATTTAGCCATGTGTACCTGTGTAGGAATTTGGTTCATCCCCCAGATAACCAGTAACAATTTGCCTAGCATAAGGTAAAATGGATTAAGAGCTTGCTTTGGGAGAAGAGATGGAAAGTTCATCATACGGAATGCGTGACTACATAAAACGTGTTTTTAGATTGGGGAAAAGTGAGATCAGAGATCTAGGGAAGGCAACCTTAGATAAAAACCCAGAACTGCAGGGGAAATCTTCTTTTCCACTAAGAGGTTTGTATCGGACAGAGCGCTTGACTCCACTTACTTCATCCAACTTTTGGAAAAGCATTCATCTTGAGAAGCTTAATGCTTAAGACCTTCTTGGCTGGTAGGATTGGTGTTTGGATACTAAATGTAATAAATTATTGTGAAAAATTTTATAAAAATAAAATAAAATTTTAAAAAAGACTCTCTTGGCTTTCCTCTCGCCCTCTGGGCCATCCCTGACACTCTCTAGCTGTGAATCCTTCCACACTAGTTTTCTGGCTGGTCAGGTCTTAGTTCCGGTGGCTTTACTCTCTCTTACAATCTGCATTCTTCCTCGCTGGTCTCATGGCACACTGTACCAGCTCTGATTGCAAATAGCTACCATGTCTGGCTCTCCCGAAAGCTTCTCTACACAGCTTCTGTTTTCTGTTTTCTTGACATGATCACCTGGAAAACTATAGGCCTGAAACCACAGTCAAAAGAAGGACTGCCAGACTGACCAGAATTCAACATCTTGATTCCTTCTGATGCCTGTTCAAATCCATTCTGTCGATCTGATTTTCCTCTGCTTCCTAGATCAGTTCAAGGACAAGTTCCACAAGTTACCCATTTTCTGGCCACTCTTAATGAGCTCAACTAATATTCACGATGCAATGTTAGCATTCTAAGATCGTGAGCTAAAGAGTTGAGCTTTAAAAGCCACACTCTATTTCTTACACCCTGCCTCTATTTAGGACTCTAAATTTTCAAAGTGAACTGTTAGCATCATGGCAATATGAGAAGGGAATATTATTCATTTTCATAAAAGGAAATCAAATCTTAGCAGAGCTCATTTGCAAAATAGACTCGAGATATATGAGTAAAAGAATTCCTCTTATTTAGAGTTTTAAACTTGACTGCGTAGAAAGAAGTCTCTGGAATATTGTGTGCCCTGCAGTCCCTTGAACCTCTAACATGGCCAAGTAAATATGCTGTGATGATCAGAATGCTGGAAATAGAGGCAAGTATTTCAGACCTAACACTGCTTTATTCTTGAGCATCTGTAAATTCCAGTGTGTGAAGTCTTTCCTAGTCTCCCACACACACCCACACACACACATTTGGGCTCTTGCATATATAGATTCACAGCACAGCACAAAAGCTGACTTGTTCTGCAACAATCCAAAGAGAATGCATCCTTTTGTTCTCAACTTGTTTGAACAATCAGCCTTAATTTTCAAGTTCAGGGACATCGGTGGCACATTTGGATTCCATACACTCAACTTTTAGGACCTATGGCTTATAAAGCAGACAGCATCATTCTTCTCTTTATGTGTTTCTAAATTATTGTTTTTCTGAGCTTGATACTATGCTCAGTGGCATTCACGCTTCAACTGGTATTTTACACCTTACATGTTCAAAACACTCCAACAACGGCCAGGATCCAGAGATCATCACACTCAGCTCCTGGGAGAGAACAAGACAGAGTCTCCTACCCTATGCCTGACTGTCTCCACCAGGGCCCAACAGCTGAAGACCACCGAGGCCCAGCCAAGGCCATGCTGGGAGCACTCTCCACACACTTGGATGAGCCTCACGCATAAAAGAACCCAGGTGTGTGGGACCCGGGGCTGAGATCTCCAAGACTGTACAGTTTGGGACTGGACCTGCCAGTAACTAGACAGTTACACCCACCAACTGCCGTGTAACTCCAACAACGGCCAGGATCCAGAGATCATCACACTCAGCTTCTGGGAGAGAACAAGACAGAGTCTCCTACCCTATGCCTGACTGTCTCCACCAGGGCCCAACAGCTGATGACCACCGAGGCCCAGCCAAGGCCATGCTGGGAGCACTCTCCACACACTTGGATGAGCCTCACGCATAAAAGAACTGACAGAGGAACCCAGGTGTGTGGGACCCGGGGCTGAGATCTCCAAGCCTGTACAGTTTGGGACTGGACCTGCCAGTAACTAGACAGTTACACCCACCAACTGCCGTGTAACTCCAACAACGGCCAGGATCCAGAGATTATCACACTCAGCTCCCGGAAGCGCGCGACATCTTGTCATCTCATTCCTAATTCGGTCAAACTGGCAGGCTACCAAATGTAACATGTCCACACGGCAGAGTCTGGCAAACTCCCCGTGGTATACCCAATATGCCAAATACCAGTAACAATGATGGGTCTCATTCTCCTAACCCTGAAAAAGCCTTGAATATGGCACTTTTAAAAAAAAAAATCTCAGGGCTAGAACGAAGAAGACGTTACTGGCACCTGCTCGAGGCAATCCACGAACAACAGGGTGGTCGTGATCGTGATCGTGATGTTCAAAACAATAACAAACTCCTTCCTCAATCCACCTTGCTTTCTCTTTGTCATCAGAATTCTTTTGTTAATGTCACACTAGCTAAGAGACCCAGAGACTATAAAACCCAGCTCCTGGAAGAGAACAATGCAGAGTCTCCTGCCTCCACACCTGGCTGTTCTCATCGGGGTTGAGTTTCCCTCCCCACCCTGAGCAGAGCCCTGGCAGCTGAAGACCTCTGGTTCCAGCCACAGTCATGCTTAAGACCATGTTCAGAAGAGCCTCACACATAAAGGAACTGGCAGAGGAACCCAGGTATGCGGGACCCAGGGCGTAGATCTCCAAGCCTGCTCAGATTGGGACTGGGCCTCCTCCACCCAGATCCCCCATCTTCCAGTATGTAGGCATTACACCTACCAACTTTCCCCAACGCCGTGTAATCCCATCAACAGCCAAGACTCAGAGACTATAAAACCCAGCTCCTGGAAGTGCATGGCCGCATTTGTGGCCGCATGACATCTTATTATCTAGTTACTCTGGAGAACCGGCAGACTACCAAAAGTATCCTGCCCACATGGCAGAGTCTGGCAAACTCCCCGTGGCAAATTCAATATGCCAAAAACCAGTAACAATGATGGATCTCATTCTCCTGAACCTGAAAGAGCCTCGAATGTGGCACTTTCTAAAATCTCAGGGCTAGGACGAAGGAGACGTTACTGGTGCCTGCTCAATGAAATCAATGAACAACAGGATAACAGTGATACAGCTAATTAGTTTCAACTCTATTACTGAGAAAAACAGAGAAGCAGATAGATAGATAGATAGATAGATAGATAGATAGATAGATAGATCACTTGTAGCCGGTTGATCTTTGATTTGCTCCAGCAGGCGCCAGTAACGTCTCCATTTGTCCCTGTTGCATGCTAGTGTAGTCCACTGGCATCTGCTCTCTCCAGGAACACGAAGGGCCTCAATGCATGGGTCCATGCATCCTTTTCACGCCCCGTGGAATCCAGTCAGTAACACATCTAGCTAGTCCAGAGGTCATTTCTAGATCGCATTAAGTGTCTGGCCCACTTGATTTTCAATGCCTTGACAAACAAGACAGATATATATATATATATATATATATATATATATATACTTATATGTGAAATATAAATTTATTTTATATAAAATTTAGACGTATATATACATATATATATATATCTCCTTTTAAAATATTGGAGCTGAGAAGCCAGCAAGTAAGAATGGAGTTCAAGACCTACAGTAGTCCAGTCCTGTGTTTGAGCCACTTTTAACTCAAGAGGTTGAAATACCAGAGGGCTTCAGATAGAGACTTTGGAATTGAGTCCTCATCAGGAAGTTGGTTTTGATACATCTAAATCTGACTTAGAACTCTGAAGAATATCTCTGGAAAGAGGGAAAGAGGGTGAATAGCAAAAACACTAGCCACATGGGTCTGGGATTCATGTCCTAATCCTCTTTGTGGAAACAGAGCAAAGAAATGGTGGCTGAGAAGAAGTCAGCCCAGAGGGATTCTGAGACATGAACATTAGAATGACGATGAAAAATATGTCAATGAGTCAAATGTAAGTTTGAGAACTTCACCATCAAGAAGGAATTCTATCTGAAAATGGAAACTAAACTGAAAATATATTCGAATGAAAAATGTTTGTAGTCACATCTGAAGATGTCTATTAGTAAGACCCTGTAGGCCTGAGGCCGTAAGTTGAATCCCAGGCACTTTCCCCCAGGCCAGGTGTGCTCCCAGCTGCACTTCTCTATGTGATCTTGGTGCCACAACTAAGTGTTCACTCTCCAGTGTTCTGCACCTGTGTATAATTACCCATGAGAACTGCGACCAAATTCACAATGCCCAAAATTTGATAATAGCAACCATCAATAGTCACCAAAAGCTGTGGGGTGGTGGGGGGAAGGAGGAAAAAAGTTTTAAAAAATTATAACTCAATTGCTGGGGTATTAGTATTAAACTAATTGCTTGGGGTCAATAAGTATAAGCCAGATAAGGCAAAAGCAAATGAAGAATGTTCTTTTGGTTTGCATGGTTTTTATTAAGAAGCTCAACAATATTTCATTATAATGAGATCAAGAAAAATAGTAACAGACATAAAAACTAGAATTGATATCCAGTTAAAATAATTTTAAGTATCAGGAAGAGATGAAGACAAGTTGACCAATAACTAAAAAAAATTCATCATCATAGATTTTTTTTCTGGCTTTTTTTGGGTCACACTCAACGATGCTCAGGGGTTACTCCTAGCTTTGCACTCAGGAATCACTCCTGGTGGTGCTCGGGAGACCATATGTGATGCTGGGAATAGAACCCAGGAGAGCTGTGTGTAAGGCAAATGCCCTACTCGCTGTACTATTGCTCCAGACCCAGTCATCACCAGATTTCTGACTAAACAACATTCTTCTGGAAAGAGGAATATGTTGCCAATCAAATATTTTTTTTTTATAATTTATTTATTTATTGAATCACTGTGGGAAAAGTTACAGAGCTTTCGGGTTTAGGTCTCAGTCATGTAGATACCAAACACATTTCCCTTTACCAATACTCATTTTTAACCCCGAACCCCAATAGACCCCCACCTCCCACCCCTCCCAATTCTTGTGAGGCAGATGAGTTCTAGTTAATACTCTATCTACTTTGACTAGATAGATTATTTCGATAGAAGATGCACAATTATTGTTTAGAGTTTACGACCCACACCCCCCCAATCAGACATGCTGAAACAGCGTTGTGAAATGATTTGCTTTCTACAACGTGGTTTAAGAATAAAATCATGTCGCGCGGCCGCAATAGCGGCCGCGCGGCTTTGAATTTCTGCTATTTTACTTATTGACCCTGGAAGAATTTCTATTAAAAGTTAGCTAGTTAAGAGATTGGTTTCTGTGCCCTGGAGTCGTGGCCGTGCCGGAGAGCCGCTCGTGGGGGGCAGCTGGCGACCTCGGTGGGGCGTGGGGGACGGCCCACAAAGCCCCCCTTCCCATGAGGTCCCCGCCGCTCCCCCGAGCCCGGCTCAAACCTGCTTTCCACAAGGCTCCCGTGCGGCCGCCATCTTTCTTTCCAGAGAGGAGCGGGCGGGCCGGTCAACGCCCTTCCCCCTCCGGGCAGGCTTGGTGGCGCGGATCAACACAAGTCCATTTGCTTTTCTGCTCCAAGCGGCTGGTTCTCTGTGCTAAGTCCTTGTGCCTCCGGGGCCGTGGCCGTGCCGGAGAGCCGCTCGTGGGGGGCAGCTGGCGACCTCGGTGGGGCGTGGGGGACGGCCCACAAAGCCCCCCTTCCCATGAGGTCCCCGCTGCTCCCCCGAGCCCGGCTCAAGCCTGCTTTCCACAAGGCTCCCGTGCGGCCGCCATCTTTCTTTCCAGAGAGGAGCGGGCGGGCCGGTCTACGCCCTTCCCCCTCCGGGCAGGCTTGGTGGCGCGGATCAACACAAGTCCATTTGCTTTTCTGCTCCAAGCGGCTGGTTCTCTGTGCTAAGTCCTTGTGCCTCCGGGGCCGTGGCCGTGCTGGAGAGCCGCTCGTGGGGGGCAGCTGGCGACCTCGGTGGGGCGTGGGGGACGGCCCACAAAGCCCCCCTTCCCATGAGGTCCCCGCTGCTCCCCCGAGCCCGGCTCAAACCTGCTTTCCACAAGGCTCCCGTGCGGCCGCCATCTTTCTTTCCAGAGAGGAGCGGGCGGGCTGCCAATCAAATATTTAAAGTTGCAGAAACATATGAATGCCAACAAAAAAAGGGAAGACAAGTGGTAAAATTAAAATAAAATTGGCCCTATAAGATATGTGTCATATATAGATATATGAAGATTTGTATTCGTAATAGTATGTAAAAGGTAAAATTGTATAAGATCTGAAGTCTGAATAGAATTAAAATATATGGCAACACAAACATGTCACTTAAGACGTGACTCATTTATGTGCTGTGATAGTCACAAAATGGAAGAAGTACAAATTTATATTTAACTCTAGTAAGTCTAAATGCAAATTGTAATTCTTTTCTGTTTGAGGGGCACTTCAGTGATGCTTAGGGGTCACTCCTGGGTCTGCACTAAGGAATTGCTCCTGATGGCTTTCAAAGGACATTATGGGTTTCCAAGGATCTGGGCTGGGTACCTAAGGCAAAAACCTTACCTGCTCTGTTATGGCTTTAGCTCTGTAAATTGTAATTTTTAATAGTCTCTAAAACAGTAACAAAATAATAACTTTTGTTTAAATGAAATAATAAAGTTAATTGACGAAGGCACACAGCTGAGGAAAAGAAACAGATTTGTTCTTGAGTTAAAAACCATTATAGCAAGTATTTTATTCATAGTTAATTATATCGATTACCAATATGTAAACTTTTATGTGAATGCACTAAATAGTCTAAGTTAGCAACTATTCTTCTAGTTTCTTTCCTGGCAAGTTTTCACAAAGACCTGTCTACAAATGATATTTACAAATTTCCAACTCATAATAATGAAATATTTTTCTCAGTTTACTCTGTTACATAGTTTTTTTTATTATTGAAACTTTTATTGTCTTGTATGATGCCAAAACCCATTGGATACTTCCAAGTACTTTGCAGAGTATGTTCTCTCAGTGACACAGGGAAACACGGTTATCCTCCTTCCTGGAGCATAATCCCTTACCCGCCCTCCACTGTCCATGGGGGAATGACGTTAAAGGTTCTCTTTAACTCTCACTTTAGCAATCTCATCCATTTATCTTAGCAACCTCATCGATTTCTGTGGCTTTGGCTATTGTACGTGCACTATACGGTACTATGCATGGTGTGCACAATCCTAGACCATCACAGTACTATCTACATCTTCATTCCTCTCTATCCAATTAAACAATCTCATCTCAAGCTCTACTCTTGAAATTGACTTATTTTTCAGTAAATGACATTTGCTTTTGCAAACTACTTGTGTCACATATTTCAAAGTCACCCTTGAGTGTCTCCAATCTCTCCTTCCTCTATCACATTTAATCCGTCACCAAATCCCGCAAATGAGAGGTTTGGAGTACACGGAAATGTTATTAGTTTAACTTCATGGCTTTTTCTCCAAGTTCCCAAGAAGCCACTGGCAAGAAGAAGAAGACTGTATGTCTGGAGGTACAGGTGCATAGCTTCGTTCTTTCCCGCTTGGCCAAGACCACACTCTTCTCTTGCCTAGCAGCTTTTTAGCTGGAATTTCCATTCATTCCACTCTGGTCCCCTCTAATACACTTTCCATATAACAAGTGGTCTTCTGAAATTCCCTTTCCCCTAAGCCACTATGGCCATAATAGTTAAAAGAAAAGCCCCTAAATCACTGTCTTGAGTTGCCTGCTTATCCTCCCCCCACCCATGCATTCCCCCACTCACTCCCACCACTTTCATTAGCTTGGCAACATTGGACTTCATCTGAGTCCTCAAATTTACCAGGCTTTTTCCTTTTTCCTTTTCTTTTTCAAGCTTAGAAACTTCCTTATATTGTTTGTCCTGCCCAGACCCCAGAGAACACTCATCTCAACTATCTGCCTGGCACACCTCTCTTCAATACTCAGGTCTTAGCCAAAACGCTTTTCCATCCAAAGGAAGTTCCTTGTGGCTGTCTCCTACTCTCAGTCTGCACTCAGCCTTCCCTTTAATTCAAGCGCCAGCTGTCAGTTTGGGTCTTCTTGCTCCCGGGTCCATGTGTGCTTGTGTGCTTTCCAATGCTGGAGGCAACTCCTTTATCGTGAGCGTGCTGCTCGGCTCGCCTTGTCCACGGAGCCTTGTCGAAGGCTTGCCAATATCCCGAGGAGCACTGCAGGAGGAATGGCCTTCAACTTCTCAACCACTCCGCGCCGGACTGTAGTGTGGGTGTGTGGGCACCTGGGGGCGCCCGTTCCAACTACTCTTACAAAACCGGCCTGGCCTTGCTTGGGTCCAGTCCTCGGGTGGTCTGTGGAAGTCCTTCCAGAAGGACGTCCTTGAGCGCAGCCTTCCCGCCAGCCTGTGCCCGATTCCTTCTACTCACGTCCCACACAGCTGAGTTTGCTCCTGATCCCTTTCGGCTTCCCTCTCAAGACAAGGACAAGGCTCCGTGTACTCCAAGCTTCTCTGCACACTCGGGCACCCCCTCTTCTTATATAAGCAGGGGCCCACTACAAGCTGCAGGTTGTGTCTGCATCTATGCCAGCAAAGTTCACTTCCTGCTAAGGCCCTGGTTATAGACCACTTGGAGTCCAGTCGGCCAGTGAGCAGCCCTGCCTCGCGATGGATTCCCTGAGATTCAATTCCCTGAGATTCGAGGCCTCAGTAGAGTGGGGTCCCTTCAGGGGAATCTCTTTCCAAATCTGTCTTAAATTAACACACTCACTCAGGCGCCAAATAGAGGTTTTTTTTTTGTACTATCTGTAGTTGTTTTTTTTTTTTAAATACAAGTGTAACTCATTATTTTTAATTTCTTTTGCAGGGCTGGAAGGGAGATGCACTCAGCTCACAACTGTCCCGCGCATACTCTTCCACTGAGTCACATCACTGCCGCCTGTCTAATGCTTTTCTTCATTAAGCTTCACTTATTTCAGTGATCGTGTGAACATTATTTCTTGGATCAATCAGTCCGCTATGATTCTCCTTTCCCACTCTATTTTTCTTCCTTACAATTCGAATTGCCTACAAAACTATAAGCACAGGCAGGGCAGGCCCACGTCTGTTTTGTTCAGTTCCCAGCACTTAGTATAATGCCTGGTTCATAAACGCCATTCATTAAATATTTGGTGGATGAGTGAATACTCTATGGCTCAGTTCACTTTTTGCTAATTTATTTCGTTATGTTCTTATAATGCCCCATTAACTCTTCTCAGCCACTGCTATCCATTTGAAACCTCGGGTATAAAGCATTCTACAAAATGCAGAAGCAGAAGACGACTTATTTGGACACTTTGCAAATAACAGCAACCATATTTGTCTAGTCTACGATCTCCACTTTAAAACTTCTCCTGGAGATGATAGTGTGTTCACAACTGTTTATTAGGGATGACTTTCTTCAACTCTGTCTAAACTTACTGTATTCTGTTCTTATTTATTTTCCAATAAGAACTAGAAGCAGTTAAAAATAGACATTTTAACTCTGACCCCTACACCACACTTTTAATCTTTCACATAAATTCTGTCCTAGGATTCATAAACTCAAATCCCTAAAGGGCCTAGTGGGCAATTTAAATGAGGGGGCTCAGTGTAAGGAAACAGGGAGTAGTGGGGGTTATGGAAAAATCGAACAGCACAAGCTCCACCTGAATCATTTAATTAAAAAATTTATAAAAACACCGTGAAAGCTGGAGCGATAGCACAGCGGGTAGGGCGTTCGCCTTACAAGCGGCCAACATGGCCGACCCGAGTTCGATTCCTCCGCCCCTCTCGGAGAGCCCGGCAAGCTACCGAGAGTATTGGATATGCCAGACACAGTAACAACAAAGTCTCCAATGGAGACGTTACTGGGCCCGCTCGAGCAAATCGACGATCAACGGGAGGGCCTTTACCTTTACCTTTAACCGTGAAAGCCAAACCTGACATCTGCAGACAGAGTCAGCTCCACAACTGCCACCTGGTGAACACAGATCCAAAGCACTGCTCCTGGAATCATTTGGATTTTGCAAAGCCCTTCAGGAAAAACTCAGTTCTCATATTGCCACTTAACCCTCCTCCCCTGACTCTCCAGTTATTACAGAATAGTAAAATGCACACAATCTCCAGACAAAACCATCCACTGCCAGCAAAAATAATACCTGGCAAGCTTGCAATATTGTTTCTATTGTTGTCTCCTAAGTAGAGATGGAATTGAATTTTGTTGTGAGACTTGCCTAGGTTCTAACTCAGTTTGATCAGAATTATCTTGAGAGTTTAAAAGGGCACACAGATAAATGGGACTATCTTAAACTAAGAAGCTTCTGCACCTCAAAAGAAACAGTGACCAAAATACAAAGACAGTCTACAGAATGGGAAAGGATATTCGCCGAATACACATCTGACAAGGGGTTGATATCCAGGATATACAAAATACTGGTTAAACTCCACAAGAAGAAAACATCCAACCCCATCCAAAAATGGGGCAATGAAATGAACAGAAACTTTCTCAAAGAAGAAATCCGAATGGTAAAAAAGCACATGAGAAAATGCTCTACATCATTAATCATCAGGGAGATGCAGATCAAAACCACAATGAGATACCATCTCACACCTCAGAGACTGGCCCACATTCAAAAGAACAAAAGCAACCGATGCTGGCGCGGCTGTGGCGAGAAAGGGACACTCCTTCACTGTTGGTGGGAATGTCCACTGGTTCAGCCCTTCTGGAAAACAGTATGGACGATTCTCAAAAAATTAGAAATTGAGCTCCCATTTGACCCAGCGATACCACTCCTGGGAATATACCCCAGAGAGGCAAAAATGTGTAGTCAAAGTGACATCTGCACTTGTTTGTTCATTGCAGCACTCTTTACAATTGCCAGAAACTGGAAGAAACCTGAGTGCCCAAGAACAGATGACTGGTTAAAGAAACTTTGGTACATCTACACAATGGAGTACTATGTAGCTGTTAGAAAAGATGAAGTCATGAACTTTACATACAAGTGGTACAATATGGAAAGTATCATGCTAAGCGAAATGAGTCAGAAAGAGAGGGATAGACATAGAAAGATTGCATTCATCTGGGGGATATAAAGTAACAAAGTATGAGATTAATACCCAAGAATAGCTGAGATCAGCACCAGGAGGATTACTCCATAACTTAGAGGCCAGCCGGGTATCCTAGAGGAAAGGGCAGTTCAGATAGAGAAGGGAGCACCAAATAAAGGATGTTTGGAGGATCCTCCCAGGAGGGGAGATGCATGTCGAAAGTAGACTATGGACTGAACATGTTTGCCACTCAATGCCTCTTTTGCAGACCACAACACCCAAAAGGAGAGAGAGAACACAGGGTATTGCCCTGCCACAGAGACAGGGGGGATGGGGGCATGGGGGTGGGAGGGATATTATCCATGGTGGTGGAAAATGGGCACTGGTGGAGGGATGGGTATCTGATCATTGTATAATTGAAACCCAAGCACAAAAAATTGTAAATCTACAACTGTAAAAAAAAAATAAAATAAAATAAAGGGGAAAAAAATGTCAAAAAAAAAACCTCTATACAGAGAAGACCATTGTTGATTCAGGTCTCTGAGGTAGATGTACTAGGCAGAGTGGGTTATTTGGCTTTATTTTCTCCCAGGAAAATATTAGAATGTTCTACACCTCTCTAAGCTCTTATTTTACCCACATCAGTTAATTGATTAACCAGTCAAGTAATAGAGTAGGACTGCTTTGGTTAAGAATAAAAAAAAACTCAAAATTTTAATTAAAAATATATTATAATTAAAAAAAAAAAGGGCACACATGGGGGAAGGAAGAGGTTGACTGTATTTCTCCACATAATTGTCACAGTGTTTAGACACATTTTCTGCAAAAACTGGGGTGGAACAACTCAATAAAGTCTTTTAAAAATTGTGTTCATATTAGCTAAAATTATTTATTACTAAATTATCTTTTCTTTATTTGGGGGCCGCACCTGGTGGTGCTCAGGGTTTATTCTTGGCTCTGTGCTCAGTGATCACTTCTGAAGGACCTGCAGGACCATATGAGATGCTGAGAATTGAAACCAGGTCTATCACTCCAGTCCAATTACTACCCTCTTTTCTATCACTCCAGCCCCTGTAACTAACATCATTTGTGCAAGACTAGGATACTAGACTAGAATACTCATGAGCATGTGTCAAAACAGAACCATCCAAATTAATGTACTAAGTTTCTATGTGATTGTTAAATAATTTTCTGGTTGGAAATGGGAAAAGTTAACACATTAACTGTTACTGGTTCATAAAAATGTTACACATGAGAAAACTTGCTGCCGTGTTTCAAAGAAATGGACATACAAAGTTTAACCTTTGGTGTTCAAAGATTCTGTGTGGCCATCATTGGTCTCATTTGCTTTCTACCGCACCACACTCAGTGCCTGACACTCATGTAAAATGCATATATGTTGTCACTTTGCCTCAGAGAGACACCCTCAACTCCAGAGAGCATATTACAAATATGCTTGAAGCTTTTGAGACTAATTTAGGTATTATAAGCTTAGCAACTTTTGAATCATTCATGGGCGTAATGCTGGCAAGGACAGGTCCTGAGTACTTTCAGCAGACATCAGTTGGTGACCACCCTCATGATCCACTCACCCTGCAAACTGTGTGAGCTATCTTTTAAATATCTGTGTGCATGCAGGAACTAATGGGTGAGTACTGACTCCAACTCTTGGTCCAAAATTTATGAGGAGATGAAGGTGCATCTTTATATCCATATGATACTCTGCTGTTCTGTTACCCTTTCATGCAGCATGATGAACAGAATCATGCAAGACCACATCATGAGAGCTTGGAAATAAATCTGGGACTTAAAGAAATAAGTGGCCAGGATCATGTGTGGGAGCAACTATGTGGTGAAATATGATATGTTTGTACCCTGGAGAACTCTTTAAGGGCTTTCTACACGTTGCAGGTTGCAAATTTTGTTCTGTTCCACTTGAATATTAAGAATGTAGGGCAGAAACTGGACCATCATTCATTATTCTGATTACAGAGAATCCTATTTTCTTGCACTGGAGGGAGACAGAGTTTCTTTAAAGAAGCTGGCTGCAAGGCTCTCATTGTCTCAGAAGGCACAGACATAGTCCTGAGCTACATTGCTCAGAAGTGATTCACATCAAAGAAATGGGAAATCCTCATCAAGATTTGAGATGCATCATTCTTTCTCATATTTTAGTGTAGTGATTCCTTTCTTGAGATTTCTTTCTTATCTTGTTTCAGAAAGGAACTAAAGACACTTTAAAAACATATAATACAACAAAGATAGCTTAAAATTGAGTTCAGGAAACCAGAGCAAAGTGAAATGAAGGCAGAAAAAAGATAAGAGTTTCAGGAATTGGGAAAACACCTGAAAATTATGTCTTTAATGCTTATTAATGAAGGGTCACAAATGTGGCTCTAGGGGCCAGAGAGGTAGCAGAGTGGGAAGGATGCTTGACTTGTATACTGAAAATGCTTGTTCAATCCCTGGCACTGTATATGGTTCTCTGGACACCACCAGGAATGATTACTAAGCATGAAGCTAGGAATAAGCCTTGAGCACTTCCAGGGGTTCTGAAAGACAAACAGAACCAAAGGACGAGGGGGTATGGTGTTGCCAACAGATCAACTTATACCTGTGGGGCAAGTGCATCAGAATCCTGATGGTGGTTTCAGGCTTCCTGATACCCCCAAATTGCCGCTGTGCCTTTGGCCAGACCCCAATAACTTGAGACCAAGTTTACCAAGAAATTAAATGGCCAAAGCTAGGTATGTGGGAGCCACACTCACAGACCACCTCCAGCTCAGCTATACAAGCTCATTTGTTGGCCTTATTTCAGAGACCCATAGATAAATCTCGAAAGAGATCCAAAACCACAGTTAATCTCAGACCCTTACATGGCTGAACAGACTGGGGTAAAGAGGAGGAGGGCTGTTTGGCTGGTTGAGTGGGTCAGGTGGCCCACTCAAGAGGAGCCCTTAGCAAACACTTGCTTCCACTATCCAAAATCGCTACCATACCCCCAACCTGACTCCACTGTTTTAGGACAGACCTCACCAAGGTATAATCTGTTGAAAATTCTGGTATGTGGGGTTGGCAACTGAAATCTCCATGCTTTCTCAGAGTTGTGGTGGGCTACCTCACCCACTTCCCAATACAAGTGGAAGCACTGGCAATCACCCCCATGAACCAACTCCAGTGCCACCTTGTAATCTGCTGAAAATTTTGTAAAGTGGAACTTAGCACGCCAACAGCCCTGGCCCAGAGACACAACAGCAAGTCCCTGCAGGGAGCTGCCTGCTTATGCAGGGTTCTTAAGTGGACCTAGCTCTGGGAGCTATCTCATTCAGAGGGCCAAGTGTACTTGGCATAGCTCTCCGTCCCACCACCTCTAATATGTGGAGTAGTCATTATGTTGATAACTCAAGCCTACAGAGAAGTTAATACTTCATTATCCTCAGTTTGCGTAAGAAGTTAATGAGAAATGGATGTATTGTGATTTTTGTGGCATATGCAGGAAATTACACCTTTGGTAAATCATGAAAAGTAAACAGGAAGGGTCAGAGTGTTCTTTAGTATACTTTCTACCTTTTTCTTATTTCCTGTTATTGATCTAAGTAACATTGTTTTCATTATATTATACTTCCTATATATAGGGTGACAGACTGTCTGAGTTCATCATGTCAACCAAAACCTTCCATGGTAACTTACAATTCCAAAAGGCTGAATCTAAACGTTGGACATGGGAGTCTCCCGATGGACGGTTCCATAATGAAATAGACCACATCATATTCAATCGGCGGTTTTGCCTAACCAATGTTGCTGTTGTCCCAAAATTCCAAATGGGATCAGACCACCGTCTTCTTTGTGCAAAATTCTACCTCACAGAACGAGGAGAAAAGAATGCAAGGTTTAAGAAGAGGACTCCCAGAACAACCACCAACTGGGAACTCTTAGGCTCTGTTGCGGCAACATGGGAAGATGCCGTCATTGACAACATTGATGAGGAATACGATCGAATGATTCAGCACCTCCATGATTGTGCAAGGAATGCCAAGAGAGAGATAACCACAAAAAACCGTCTTTCTTCGAACACTCTTGAACTTATTCGCCAACGTGGCTTGGCACGTGCCTCAGGCAACCACAAGCAAATGTCCGAACTGGCAAAACAGTGCAGAGAAGCCATCAAGGATGACCTCAAAAACAGGAGAGCAGCAGTACTGGTAGATGCAGCAGAAGCTGAGAAAAACATTCGTAATGCCCGCCTGTCCTTCACCAACTACAAAACCAAGATGACTGCCCTCCGATATCATGATGGATCTATCACATCTTCCAGAAGGGCAATGGAGAAGATTATTCATGACTTCTACTCAGATCTCTTTAATAGCCACATCCACTTGCCCACATACCACATACCACATGATGGATATGTCGTCCCCAATGTTCTCCCTTCCGAAATCCAACATGCCATCTCGTCGGTAAAGAAACAAAGAGCACCTGGACCAGACAAGATCAGACCTGAACACTGGAAGAACTTACCATCAGTACTTATCAATACATTGGCTCGACTCTTCACACGCTACCTGTCTGAATGCAAGGTTCCATCCCAATGGAAAACCAGCAAGACTGTACTACTATACAAGAAAGGAGACATCCACGACATTGGCAACTATCGCCCAATCTGCCTATTGTCTGTCATCTACAAACTATTCACTCGAGTCATCCTGAATAGGATTAGCAGAACACTAGATGAAGGACAACCATGTGAACAAGCTGGATTCCGAAAAGGATTCAGTACCATCAACCATATCCACACAATAACCAAGCTCATTGAGGTATCTCGGGAGTTCAAGATGCCACTCTGTCTAACGTTCATTGATTTAAAGAAGGCCTTTGATTCTGTTGAGACGGAAGTGGTCATGGAAGCCCTAGCCAATCAGGGTGTACAAACTCAATACATCAGGATCCTTCGTGAGCTCTATTGCGGATTCACTACCAAGATCTCACCATTCTACAAAGAAGTAATCATCCATATCAAGAGAGGGGTTCGGCAGGGTGATACCATTTCACCAAAACTCTTCAGTGCCACCCTCGAGAACATCATGCGACGACTGGAATGGGAAAACATGGGAGTGAAGATAGATGGTCGGCAACTACACTACCTCCGCTTTGCTGATGACATCGTTCTAATAACACCAAACATCAACCAAGCGGCACAAATGCTGAACGACTTTGACCGTGAATGTGGAAAGGTCGGACTACAGCTGAATCTTACGAAGACAATGTTTATGAGAAACAGCCTTGTTCCTGACGCTCCATTCGCTCTCAACGGAACCACCATCTCCGAATGCAACAGTTATATATACCTAGGTCGAGAAATCAACATGATGAATGACCTGGCACCTGAGTTGCGCAGGAGGAAGAGAGCAGCTTGGAATGCCTTCAAGAGCATTGAAGAAATAACTAAAAGGACAAAGAACTTCCAGCTACGAGCACATCTCTTTGATTCCACTATTCTTCCTGCATTAACATATGCCTCAGAGACCTGGACCCTACAAAAACAGGATGAGAACACTATTCGGGTCTCTCAAAGAGGAATCGAAAGAACTATGCTTGGAATATCACGATTCACTCAAATGAGAGATAGAATCCGGAGTTCTGATCTTCGTCAACGCTCAAGAATCAGGGACGCTGTCTCATTTGCCAAGACATCAAAAATCAGATGGGCTGGACACGTAATGAGGTTTACAGACAACCGCTGGACTAGAGCCATTACTGATTGGATTCCACGAGACATCAAAAGATCACGTGGACGCCCACCTATAAGATGGTCAGACTTCTTCGTCAAGACCCTAAATGATTGGTTTGAGGCTCTACATGTTCCTAAAACGAACAGATACCATTGGGCTACACTAGCACGCAACCGGGATGAATGGAGACGTTACTGGCACCCGCTCGAATAAATCGATGAATAACGGGGATTAAGTGATTAAGTGATTAAGTGATACTTCCTATGCTCATTATGATCAAATAAATGTATGATCTTGGGAATATGTTTTTTGCAATTACAATGGATGATTTTACCTGCCAAGTTTCTTATAGAGATATATAAGAGGCTATCAGAAATAAAGATCAATGCTGCTGTTCCACAAGAACTCAGCCCTCTCAACCACTTGTATATAGTTTCTTTGATCCTCACCTTCCCTCTAGATCCGTTCGACAGTCGGCTGCACCAGTAAGTCCCAGAAGACACCAAAACATTGGAGATCTCTATGGGTCCAAACCAATTACATTGGGGCACCCCAGAAGGAGCAGGTGCAATCTCCCTGGCTGCTCCAGATGGAATCCGGGTGACCAAGAGCTTCCACAAGCAAAGCCTAGGTATTTGAGTTTCAGGACTTAATCTCCAGGCCTCATGGTTGCAGAGAACCCGGGCTATTCCTCCATGGGTCCCTGCCTGACCAGCAGACTGGCTATCAGGCCCACAATTTGCCTCCAGGCACCATCTTAGCACACCACCAGCCCTGGCCCAGAGACTCCCAAGTGAATCCCAAAATGGATTAATGCCATACAAAGATGTCTCTGGAACCCAATCATTTACAATCTAGAAATTTACATTTACAATCCCAGCCATGTGAACTCTCGTGATATTCAAAATAAACAACGGAAAACAAATTATCTAGTGTCTGCCCCTGGCAGGTAGGCTTAAATTGTGGTGGAAAATTTTGAGCAAAACATAATGCCCAGAATTAGATAGAGAGTATTGGGAAATTGTCTTCCATAGAGGCAGGGGATGTTGGGGAAGGGGATATTGGTGGGGAAAGTGTGCACTTGTGGAGGGGCGGGTATTCCATCATTACATGGCTGATCTCAAACATGAAAGCTTTGTAACTCTATCTCATGGTAATAAAATACAATTAAAAAAGTAATGTGGAGTTCATGCCCAATTTAATAAGCTTAATCAATGGTTGAACAAATAGCAGTACTCCTACATTATTTAAAATAAAACAAAACAACACGAAGGACTGTGGCCTTAGTACAATAGTCAGGTAGGGTTGCTGTTGGACTGTCCAACTTGCATGCTCATTACACAGGAAATGGCGCTTCAATTGCTCCCAACTATTACAAGAAATTTTTTAAAAAAGAAGTTTGAAACTGGGGGTTCCCAGGGGAACTCTGAATTTTACCAACTTTGTGCCTCTTTGAAAAAGACACTATACTATAAAGTGCTAAGAATACATGATTGTGATCAGGGCATGGCCTTTGAATTGCACAACAGAATCACCTGCAGCAACTTTCCCAGCACCCCCTGGCATTGATCTCATAACTGATGGAGAAACATAGGGAGAAGGAGTGTGTCTGGTCTTTTCGAGTACCCCAGCACACAGTCTTTGCCAATTGCTGGAAACCACAGCTCTAATACACTTCGGGAGAGAAGACACACTACTCTCAGACCCAGAAGACTTCATTCACCAATGCAGGAAAACCAGGGAACAGTGTCCAGCACTGTGCTCTGCTGTGTTTTGCCTTAGCACACTTTGATTCCAGTAAGTATGCAGTTTGGTTCTGATGTTCATGGCTTTGATAAGGAAGTTGCACAGTGAGGGAATATACAAGACAGAAACTTTTACCAGCCTTGCCTTATGCAGCTGCAGAGAAAATACAGATTATTCTCTGAACTTCTAAAGGAGTTCTTTAAAAATCACAGGAAACATGGGGTTGGAGATGTAAGTGAAAGGGAAGGAAAAAATGGTGGTTCATATAGGAACCAAGCATGGCTGCCTGAGCACTGCCAGGAGCAGTCTCTGGGCACTCCTGGGTGGAACTGAGAAACACAACCAAAATGTCACAGGGACCATTACCACCTCCATATCTCTCAGTTCTTACTTCTCCCTCCATTTACCTTCTCATGCCTGTAATAGTGGAGACAGCCATCATGTTTCAGCACAAACCACCTCTTCCTCCAGTCTTTCACAAATCCAGAGTGAGTTCTCTTATGGAGGTAGCCTGCACAGGTGGGGAAAGAGGTACCAGGACAGCAGCTAATGTCAGATCCCACCACAAGAGTCCAAATGTCTGGACCTAAAGGGAGAATTTGGATGAGTCAGGGCCGGAAAATTCCTAGAATCAACTGGAAGGTTTGTCATTTCCGAGGAATGGATGAAAGGGGTTCTCGATTTCATATCTGGGATGCCTGAAATCTAATGGCATATTTGTAATGAACCAGATCTTTCCTTAGTTATTTAAGCCCTAATGTGAACAAGGAAAATGACAAATGGGGAGATACATCATTCACAAGCTTTGAATCAGACTTGGAAACTAGGTTTTATTGAGTGAACTCTTTGTATTCAACAGGATGACCCTGTTGGGTCAGATCATGATACAATTCAAGCCTATCCATTCTCCCTGTAAAGCTAAATCTTGAACATGCTTTGATTTACATCTTAAGAAGAACAAGTAATGTCTGACTTTTCTATGTGGCTTTTATTTTTTAAAAATTGCCTCTTGACCTGGATTAGCTAACGGGAGGTTCTGGACATCTGCTAATCTATCTGCACTGGTATCTAAAGCAATCACAAAATTCATTTTTTTTGGTTTTTTGAGTCACACCCAGCGATGCACAGGGGTTGCTCCTGGCTTTGCACTCAGGAATTACTCCTGGCGGTGCTCAGGGAACCATATGGGATGCTGGGAATCGAACCCGGGTCTGCCCCGTGCAAAGCAAATGCCTTACCAGCTGTGCTATCACTCCAGCCTCCAATCACAAAATTTTGAACTCAGGACTAGAAGATAGTTCTAAAAGTGGAAGCATAAATTTTGCTTGCATGAGCCCTAAGTTTAATGCCCAGCATCCCGTGATCACCTTAGTACCCTTGGAAATGACCAAACCACACCCAGGCAAACACTCTGAACATGGAGGTGAGGTAGACAGGCATCTGGGAGACATCTGTCCTCTCACTCTTTTGTTTTCTTTTTTTTCTCTTTTGGTCACACCTAGCAATGAGCAGAAGTTATCTCTGGCTCTTCCCTCAGGCATTACTCCTGGCGATGCTTGGAGGACCATATAGGATGCTGGGGATTGAACCTGGATGGCCGCATGCAAGGCAAACACCCTACCCAACTGTACTGTCGCTCCAGTTCCTCACTCCTTTTCCTGTCTATTCAACAACTATTGAATCTAACCCTGAAGTTCCAAGTGTCTGTCTTTACTTTCTTTGGTAACTGGGACTCAGTGACTGGCCCCTCCCCTACAATGAGGTGAGTCTGGTGCATAACTTGGAGGAAATTGCCTCTGGTTCTGCTCAGACAAGGCCACTCTTGGCTTGCTGTGCTTTGATGTTGCCGATGTGGACACAGACTTTCATCATACATCTCTACCTTGTGATGCCTCGAGAAAATTCTCTGAATGTCACTC
Source organism: Sorex fumeus (assembly GCF_029834395.1). Lineage (NCBI taxonomy): Eukaryota > Metazoa > Chordata > Mammalia > Eulipotyphla > Soricidae > Sorex > Sorex fumeus. The sequence goes on from NW_026606188.1 coordinate 6,503,667, forward strand.
AGACAGAGAGCAACCCCGACATGCTTTGAAGTCTGCAAATGGGGTATGACTTCATTTACAATTCCTCGGAGAGGGCAGCCACCTCCCTGAAGAGGGACATTTGGCCTTGGTGCTGCTGACTTCATCATGATGTCTGACATTGAGATTACTGATCTGTTTAGAGCTGTCTATGGAAATGCAGGTCAGCGAGGAGGCTCCTCTCACATAAATGACAAGCTCCAACCCAGGGGATCCTTTCTGGCTGGGCCAAATGGCCCTGAAATAAAGCGTTGTCCCAGAAAGGCTGACACAGTCTTAACTTTAGCAGTACGCAAATCACCTTGGTAATTAAATAACTCTACGTGTCAAGATAATTCTTCATTGCCATGTAAATACATTTTAATTTATTGAGCTGCCCTTAAGCTCCTGTCAAAAATACATCCAGAAAAATTAGGCAAAATGCTCCAGATTGACCGGCCAGCCACACATGTCTTTGTCTTTGGACTTGCATCCCCATAGAACTGCACTCCTGGACTAATATGCATCGTTGACACATTTACAATATATTTATGTACTGTGCGGTGAGCTGCCCCTGGAGGTCATTTGCCTCTTGCTTACACAAAATGCATCTGGATTTCTCTGATACTGATCAGGCTAAGTGTGTTTCAGCCTGGCCATAAACATAACTTGATGTTCTAGGAAAAAAAATTCTCTCCTGGGCTAAGATGCAGATGGCCATCCTTGCAGTGTGGTGTCATCCTATCAGAAAAAAAAAGTTTTTCACTTTTAGAGTTCGAACATGAGCCTGATGTCAGGAAACTGCTGAGATCTCAACAGCTGTTGGGCAATAGTGGTGTCATACTTGAGCAATTGCTATCAGGGACCAGGAGAGAGAGTTGATATTCAAAGAGATGTTAGACTTTGTGTGTTGTCTCCAAGTGAAATTATTTATAGAGCCTTTCTTTCTTTCTTTCTTTCTTTCTTTCTTTCTTTCTTTCTTTCTTTCTTTCTTTCTTCCTTCCTTCCTTCCTTCCTTCCTTCCTCTCTCTCTCTCTCTCTCTCTCTCTCTCTCTCTCTCTCTGTGTATGTGTGTGTGTGTGTGTGTGTGTGTAGTATATGAGGTACTTTTTAAGCATGGTGCAAAACTATATCTTGGAAAATGGCACAAAACTCTGGCATTTCCTAGCCAAGATTGCCCAGAAATCTGGCTCGCTTTTTAGTTAGAGCCATTGGTAAGAGGAAGGATGTGTGAGGTCAAGTGGGCTTAGCTTGCAGTAGCAGCATTAAGAGGACTTAAAGCTTCATGAGATGAAATAGTTCGACCACATGTCTTCGGCAAATGCAGTTCTTTGAGAATGAGAAACTTCAAAAGAAAGCACTCAGGCAAACTCTTGTTCCTCTTGGCCTAGAGGTTTGGAAGTATGAAGTTGTGGGTGAGGTTATTTACAGCTACAGGAGAGAGAAAAATGATTTCTTTTTCTAATTCACACTTTCTCCTTGGATCACTGTCTTCTTATTATGCCACCAATCTTAAACTGTGTCAGAGTCGCACCTCTGCTGTCAGACAAACTCCACCACCCTCGCAAGCGTGAGAGAGAAATGTGCAAGACATGAGCTCTCCCTGAGGGCTGTGCCGAGGGCTGGAGGGGGTTCTGCAGCTCTGTCCCACACTCTAGAAGCTTCTCTGCTTGTTTTCAGTAAAGTCAGCACAGAGGGAAACAAAGGCGCTTTGGCAGACCAAGGACTTCAGCCTGACTCGGCTTTCTTAGTTTCCTGTCTTCTCTCCCCAGCATTTCTTTCTTTCATAATTAAATCTTTTATTTGCATCTAAATGTAACTAGCCCTATAAATGCCTAAACCAGAAAGTCTAAGAGACCTAATTCAAACAAAGATTCACAAGGAGTTGTTGCCATTCAAACTGGGCTCTGGATGCTTTCTTAAACCTCCTGTTTCAGCTTTTCCAAGGACCAAATTTTATTATTATTATTATAATACTATTGAAGTGCATCAAGTTGGTATTTCCTTGATATTATAAAATTGTTCTATATAATGGGACTAATAAGATCCAATTATAATAGGAGCAAGAGTGGGCTGGAGTGATAGTACAGTGGTAGGTCATTTGTGGATGCGCCAACCCAGGTTCGATTCCTCCGCCCCTCTTGGAGAGCCAGGCAAGCTACCAAGAGTATCGCACCCGCATGGCAAAGCCTGACAAACTACCTGCGAAATATTCGATATTCCAAGCACAGTAACTTTTCTAGACTGATTCATGTGAGTGGGCGCAAGGGTTCTGGGCATTCATTTGTGTTCTCTGGATAATTCCACTAGCATCAGAATAGCTTTAAGAGAAAGCTTCAAGTAGCTTATAAAACTCTGCAGGAGTTTTGAGCTAGTTTTTTCTTTCCTTCCTCTGGATTTTTTTAAAACCTAAAAACCCTAAGACTTCTAACTCTATATACGAGAGAAGAAAGGGGAAAAAGAGTTGATATCAAAGGATTGAAGGAAAAGAGAAGGATTCAGGGATGGAGGGATGGAAGCAAAGGCATAGGAATTAAATGCTTGAAAAGATAGTATCTTTCTTGTTAATGATTTTTGTTTTCTTTTTTCTTTTTTTAGGGTCTCAACCAGCAGTGTTCAGAACTTATTCCTGACTCTGCATTCAGAGTTTATTTCTGTCAGTGCTTGGGGGAACCCCATGAGGGCCAGGAAATGAATCAAGATTGGTCATGTGCAAAGAAAACATTCTACCGTCTGTACTATCGCTCCAGCCCATGAAATGAGAACACGTTTCCTCCCCAAGATTTTAAAGAAAGACTGTCACTAAATAACCCATGTGGTTTATTGCCACTTTGAGTTTTGTGTTGCTCATCAACATGGAAGGAATATGGGGCGGAGTGTTGCTCGGATTCTCTGAAAAAGTCCATTCTTGTCAAGTCATTACAGGGAGCTACCCCTTCTGCACTAAGCCTCTGTTTGACCCCCCTGGGGTATTGAACAGCTGCTGAGCACCAGCCTGACCACCTACCCTTCTGTGCAAGGTGCACCACTGCTGCATGCTCCAAGTTGGTGACCTCGGGGCCATTGACAACCAACACCACACCCCCAATCTGCAGCCTGACCTCCTTAGCAGTGCTTCTGGAAGGAAGCAGACAAGGGTCGCACTGAGAAGGGGTTCCAGACTGAGCGCCCCGCTGTTTGTCCACTTTTTTTTTTTAAAAAAGACCTTTCTCTTAAAGGCCTTTCTTTCCAACTTTTGAGAATTGCCTGTGTCATTAATAAGAAGGAAAGCGCTGTCCTTTGCCTCCCTTTCATTTCCAGGACTTGGTTTCTCTGCACATTCAGCCAGACATCTGCAATATAATAGCAAGGCTGCTCAGAAACTCAATCTATTCATCCAGCAGAAGGTTGAACTGTGAGTTCTCATTCCTTCATTGCTGTGAGGGCTCTTTGTAACCCTGAGAAAATCACTTAACCTCAATATCTTCATCTCTAAAAAGGGGGTTGGGGAGAGAGCTGCTTTGCAGGACTGTTGCGGGAAGCAGTAATTGAAATACTTATGAAGTTGTGGAGAAAACAGATCTAAGAGTCGTCAGAGAGAGAAAGGAAGAAAAAGCTGCTTTTACTTTCATTGTTAGGGCTCTTTTCTGCACCATCCAAGAAGAGATTTAAAAGCTAGCCTCAGCCTTAGGATTTAAGCTTCAGAAGGTGGGAGGACCTTGCCAAAGACTATTTATTGCATTCTCTGATTTTCTGGCATCTGTACTTTCTATAATATATCCAATATTCTCTCGGGGTAGAAGGGATGTTATAAGCTGTTTCAAGTTAATCAGTTTTTAATATAGTCTTCCATATATTGATCAGTGTTCTCTCAATGGGCTGGAGTGATAGCACAGTGGTAGGGCATTTTCTTTGAGTGTAGCCGTCCCAGCCGAGCGGGGTTCAATTCCTCTGCCCCTCTCAGAGAGCCCGACAAGCTACCGGGAGTATCTTGCCCACACGGCAAAGCCTGGCAAGCTACCCATGACACATTTGATATGCCAAACACAGTAACAACAAGTCTCACAATGAAGACATTACTAGACCCGCTCGAGCAAATTGATGAACAGTGGGAGGACAGTGCTACAGCGCTACAGTCTCTCAATGGCAGTTTATTTTTTCTTCACTTCAGATTGAACCCATTTCTTCTCCCTAAGATCTGTGTTCTGTATGCTTGTATATAGTGCATAGGCATGCAGAGCCTTTTGTTTGTTTAGTTCTTGGGCCGCACCCGGCGGTGCTCAGGGCTCACCCCTGGCTCTGTGCTCAAGGATCATTCCTGATGGGGCTAAGGTGACCATATGTGATGCTGGGAATCAAGCCTGGATTTGAATCACATGAGGCAAATGCCTTCCCCACTGAACTCTCTTCTGCCAGAAAAGTAGAGTATTACATGAAAATCTTAACTTTCTTTTAATTTTTTAATTGATTCACCGTGAGATGCACAGTTACAAAGTTGTTCATGATAGAGTTTCAGTCATACAATTTTCTAATACCCATCCCTTTACCAGTGTTTCACACCACCAAAGTCCCCAATTTCCCTCCTAATCCTGACCCCACCCCTGCAGCCTGCCTCTGTGGCAGATACCTTTTCTCTCTCTCTCTCACTCTCTATCTATCTATCTATCTATCTATCTATCTATATTTATCTCATCTCTCTCTGTCACCCTCCCCCTTTTTTTTCCTTTTATGCACTGTGGTTTGCAATAATGTTACTAAAGGGTATCATTTTTTTTACCTTCTTGTTGCACTTGGTTCTTGTTCAGAGTGATCATTTCTAACTAGCATTGTCATAACAGTCCTCTCTCTGTCCTAACTGCACTCGCCTCTTCTAACACCATGCACAAAAGCTAAATCAAAATAGATTAAAGACCTCAATAGCAGACCCGAATCCATAAGGTACATAGAAGAACATGTAGGCAGAATTCTCCATTCTTTGAAATCAAAGGCATCTTCAAGAACGAAACACCAATGACCAACCAAATGGGACTACAGTAAACTAAGAAGCTTCTGCACCTCAAAGGAAATCTTAAACTTTTAACGATTTCTTAAACCTCTTCAAAAATGTTTACCTTTGGAGTCAGAGCAATAGTACAGCAGGTAGGGCACTTGCCTTGAATGTAACCAACCTAGGTTTGATCACTCACTACCTGTATGGTCCCCTAAGCATCATCAGGAATACTGAATGCAGAGTCAGGAATGATCAGGGAGTATCTCTGGATGTGGCCCAATCCTGCCCCCTACAAATGTTCATCTTAAAACATAACTAAATTTGTGAAATTAACCTGACTTTAAATAAAGATTTAAAGATTCCAGTTTTTTTTTAAGGCTGTTTATGATAGAAGGGAAAATATCCATTTGGAAAAGCAGTGGTAAATTCTTATAGGAAATTAGGGAAAGGCACATTTATAAATTCCATTAATTTCTATCATATTATCTTATTACAAATAAAATATTCTAGCCTGCTTGATTATATAAACTATTACTCTGTAGTCCTAAAGGACTCAGTATCTTATGGCAATGCCTTCTGAATCAAATTCCAAATGACATAGAGACAGAGAGATATAACTTCTTGGCCATTTTTTATTCCTTATGGTAACAAATCCTCGTGGTTTCGGGTGCTCTACACATTCAGAGAAACTTCTCTAGTAAGAAACTATAGAAATGATACCTGGCTGGAGCGATAGCACAGCGGTAGGGCGTTTGCCTTGCACGCAGCCCACATGGCCGACCCGAGTTCGATTCCTCCGCCCCTCTCGGAGAGCCCAGCAAGCTACCGAGAGTATCTCGCCCGTACGGCAGAGCCTGGCAAGCTCCCCGTGACATATTCGATATGCCAAACACAGTAACAACAAAGTCTCCAGTGGAGACGTTACTGGGCCCGCTCGAGCAAATCGACGAACAATGGGAGGGCCTTTACCTTTACCTATGGTAACAAATATTATATCTTATACATAGTAGCCTTCCAGGAGATGCAAGTTGAATGAAGGAACAACCTTCAAATTCAATCTTCAAAGACTTTAGAATTCCAGAGAAGAAAAAGACATCAAATAAAAATGGAAAGTAACTTTGCAGTGGTGTAACTGACAAGCATAAAACAAACAAGGACAAGCAGTATTTCAAATCCTCAGAAAATGGAGTGGTCATCCTTATTTAAGTGGTGAAAAAATGTCATTTAGGATTGGAGGTGTAGGCTGAAGTGGTCCAATGAACAGTGATTGTGGAACTTTGGTAGTGAGTGTAGTATGCTAACATTGTACCTCTGAAGTATACAAACATCTATTTTTGGTAAGCCAATGGTATATCACTGTATCACTGTCATCCCGTTGTTTATTGATTTACTTGAGCGGGCACCAGTAACGTCTCCCTGAGATTGTAGCAGCCTCTCCTTACTCGTCTTTCCCAATGCTGCCATATTGGCGGCTCTTTCAGCATCAGGGGAATGAGACCTGTTATTGTTACTGTCTTTGGCTTGCCAGGCTCTGCTGTGTGGCGGGGATACTGTCGGTAGCTTGCCCAGATCTCCCTGATTATATATATATATATATATATATATATATACTATATATATATTTCCCTCTATAATTTGTTGCCTACTGTCTGAATCCCATAAAATATGGATTTTCCTCTATAATTTGTTGGCTACTGTCTGAATCCCATCAAATACGGTGTGGTAATTATGGAAAATGGGTAGGGAGTGTCTCATGATGTGTCCAGGAATATGTTCACTCATATGTGAGGCTCGACTCAAACATGTGGAAAGCAGCCTGGAGCATGGCGGCGGTGGGGTACTCAAGCCAATTGTATAACAAGCAATAAATTAAAAAGAGAGAAATGCTGCTAGGGGAAGTAGAATTGGTCAGATTTTAGTAAATAAATATATTTATGTTTATTTCATGGGAGGAGTAATGAGAACAGGGTGTCAGAGATCAAAGCATTTCCACATTTCTTCAAAATTGAATAGATTTCTCAGACTCTTTTGAAATTTGACTTATGTGAAATTTTTGGAATTTTGGTAGAAAGCTGCCCCATATCAGCATCCCATGGACCAACCTTCAAATTCATTGCTGTCTGTTCACCAGGCGCAGGTGACTTTAACACCCCATGAGCTGGCTGAGACACTCAAGAAAAATGCAAGATTGAGTCTGGAAATGTTATGTGGCATAAAGCTTCCAACCAAGAGCATTCACATTCAACTGTTAACCGGACTAATGATCTTTTAGCCATTAACAGAATTTTTTGTTGCTAACACTAATATAACCTCAAGCAGTCAGCAAGAAAGAAAAAGTTTCCTGAGCAAAAGCACACAAGCAGAATATTTTTTAAAAAAATGCTCCAAAGATCAGTACTTAGAATAAAGAGATTGTGAGTGAGTAGGGGGAGTGTAAAGGAGAAAGTTGAAAAGATGATCAGGACGCAAAGGGTCTTGGAGGTGAATATGAGGAAGTTTTGCATTCTTCAAGGAGACAGAGCCATTAAAGGTTTGTGAGCAGCAAATAGATGTGCAGAGGTTTTCAAAAGATTAATTTAGAATAAGGAGAGATTAAGTTAAGTAGATCAGCATGGATATTATTACTAAAGTTAATACATGCCTGGAATGTGATTCAGGAAACAGGCATTCAAAATGAAGGGAATCTGTTATAAGTCCCACAACATTATATGCTTTCATTTTCATAATGTCTTTCTACACTTACCGGACTATAAAGATTTTATGGGCAACTAAAATTTCTTTTGTATTAAATTAGTTATTTGTCATGCCTAGTATGATCTCTGGCATATGGTAGGGCTTTAAAAAATGTTGGTTGACAAAGATGTCCAAGAGAAAACAAATTATAGTATGTAAAAATAAACATAAGTTCAGGAGTGAACTTTTTTAAAAAGGTAAAAACTTGGTTAGATATGTTTTTATTTGGAGGATATATTAAGATAGCCATGGAAAGGGAAATTGACTGCTGATAGAACAGTTTCATTTGAAACCTAAACGATTAGAGTGGGCCTGAGAAGTGGACTCCAAATTTTTAACCAAAGGGCCAAGTGTAAGGATAAAAATGCAGATCATCAAGTGTGAATCCCTGACGAACAATAGCTTTTAGGGGTAGAAAGGAAAAACTCCAAGGAGGGGTATGAGATAGGAGCAGATAATCCAAGAGAGAAGGGAAGCAAGAGAATAAGATTAGTAGAAGAAACATATACATTATAGAACGGGAATAGTCATCAGCAGTTCTAGAGTGATACTATAAAAAACCATACTAGCTTTTCACAAAATACTAGTCTCTTCAAGGATTCAGCAAGAACCAGGATCAAGGAAAAGCCATTCTGCAGATGGTAAATAGCAACTGCAGCATTTGAAGGAGCAATGGAAATGAAAAAGAAATGCTTGACTTATTTGTGCTGGCCAATATATGCCAAATGGCTGCGTGAATAAAATCATAAACTGCTATAATGAAAGGCGTGTATGCCTGCTCACAGTAGCTGTTGCCTTCAAATAATTTTTGACCTAAAGAACCCACATAAATAATTATTTTTAAGATAGCTTATCAGACTATGATTCACATCATTTTTATTTTGTCCATTTTTAGTATATTTTAAGTGGCTTTTGTATATTCATGGAACCATGTCACCATCACCACAATCTAATTTTACAGCAATTTTAGTACTCCTGAAAGAAACTACCTAGCCAGAAGCTGTCAGGCTCTATTTCTCCTAATCCCTTAGCCCAAGGCAAACACTAACCTATTTTTGGTCTCCATGGACTTGGCTATTGTGGACATTTCATCTAAATGAAAATAAAATGTATGTTTTTTTGCTTCAGTCACTTAGCATACTATTTTCATAATTTATCCATGTTACTATGAATTTTCATGATTAACTAATATTCCTTTTATTTGCCAAATACTTAATTGTAAATTCATAGGTTACTTTGTTTATCCATTTGAGATTGAGTAGGAATTTGAATTTTTCTACTCTTTTGTATTTCTGGCACTCCTATAAAATTTGTGTATACTTTGTGTAGATTTTAAATGTTAAATAGTAACCCATGTTTAACTTTTTGAAAAATAATAAGATTGCTTTCCAAAGCATTTACACTGTTTTACATTCCCAAGAATTTAGGATTTCTTCATACACTTGTAATATTTATTATTTTTGACTTTTTGATTATAGCATCCTAGTGATTGTGTATTAGAATCTCAAAATGGGTTTTATTTGTATCTCTCTCATGCATAATTGTGATGAATATTTCTACGTGCTTATTGCTTATTGGCTATTTGTATTAGTTCTTGGGAGAGATGCCTGCTCAAAACCTTTGCTTATCCTAGAATTGTATTATTAATATTCCCATTATTGAGTTATGTGAGTCAAAGTGATTCTTGTTTGTAAAGGAATTGCCTCTATTCTGTAACCCTTCTTGGTCATTTAATTACTTTTAGCTTTAATTATAGAGAGTACTGACTACATTTTATTTTGCAAAGAACTCACATATTTTCTGTTTATCAAGTAATTATGGTGTGAGTTTGACACATTAGTACTTCTTGCAAAAGGGAAGTATTTGAAAGTGTCCCTTTAATTCATTACATAGATGATTCTCTTGCATAAGGCTGACCTTAAGGGAAGATGTATGTATAAATCATAATTTTTGAAGGAATAGGAATCCAGGACTATGATTTTATAAGTTTATTTCCCTAAAAAGGAAATAAACTGTATAGTTCTATAATTATTATAAGAAGCTAGATGCTGAGCTACTTCATTCTTTCATGCATATTTATAAATAATGCAGAATTTGAAAGCCTTATCATTGAAAAGAAGTCCTGTTCTTTTCATTTGAAAAATTATTCTATAGTCACAGCATTTTGAATTCTAGAGTGGCCATAAAGATGGGTTTGTTCCTAAATTTCTCTCTCTCTCTCTGGTTTGCCCTACCCTAAATGTATACTTTTCTTTTTAAGTTTGCTTGATATCAAAGTTGAAACATCTGTTTCTTTTGTTTGTGCCAACAGATCTCACAAGCATTTAGGCTATCATAGAAAACGTTCATGCGAATTCCAGCTGGGTGTGGGCAATTAGTTATGTAAGCTACAAGCAAGTTCTGCCTCTGTGTGCTTATAGATAATCATTTCCAGCCCACCTACAGGCTTCCCTTGTTTATCTTTGCATCTTCAGTGTGTAATTAAGTTTCTCTGGTGCATCCAGAACAATGATTCGTGGTGTGAATGAGATTCTCAGAAGTGCTGGAAATATGTGTAATTTGAAAATCCCTCAACCCCTCATTTAGTAGATTTGACTAGACAATGGATTTCAGAGGTTGCTCTTCAGCATTGAGGAAGACTTTTTTTTTTTTTTTTTAAAGAAAGGCAACTCAGCAGCTCTATGAATCCCTGCCAAGGCAGCACTTTCAGATACTGAATAAAATCCTAGGTTAACTATGTATTGTACCCTGTAGTACAAGAGAAATGCCTCAGCTTTTCCTATTATCAAACCACAGAGACTTCTAAATTCAAAGTCATTTGCAATGCAAACATTTTGATTTGTTTTACATTTGAATGGGTGAGCTACTTAACTATCTCAACTGAACATGTGCAAAGGCATCAGAAATTAAAGAATCATAGCATTTTATTAAACGGTACTTATTTTATTTTATCTAGACCCACAGGCACAAAAAGTGTGGCACGGTTTGGGGTATTTTGCAAAAAGCCACTGATATTACAAAGGCAGACTTATTTAATTTTTAAAGAGCAGTCATTTTTACTTTCCTTTTTTTTTTGCTTTTTTTGGGTCACATCCAGCGATGCACAGGGGTTACTCCTGACTCTACACTCAGGAATCACCCCTGACGGTGCTCAGGGGATCCTATGGGATGCTGGGAGGAATCAAACGCAGGTTGGCCACGTGCAAGGCAAATGCCCTACCCGCTGTGCTATTGCTCCAGTCCCTTTACTTTCCTTTTAGATTTGTTTTGTGTCTTCTTTCCTTTATGAATTCCTTCCTTTTTAAGTGAAAGGGAAGAGGAAGAGGAAAGAAAATGTGGAAAGAAGAAGAGAGAACATGGAAAAGAACATATGAAGCATTTATTAATTTATTCCTCAAGAACAGACATATATTCCTTTTAAAGGATATCTTTGAAAACCATAGTAAAATTTCAGAAGACATGTTATGGAGGGGAAAGGGGGTAATAGGATGGAGTTGTGTAATTGTATATATATGGAAATAATTTAATAAAATTTTTTTTGTTTTTGTGAGTTTGAAGGATATTAGAGACTTTTCAAGTACTGGTTGATCCTGTGAAGTAACTGAAATATTTTTCTTTTATTACCCAAATTTTATCACCAACTTCCTTTCTCACTCTTTTTCTCCATGGATTTGGGGGGTCTGCCCTACTTACTACTCACAAATCACCACATTTGTTTAAAATGCTCCCTTTCCCCCATCATTAGAGAATTATTTGCTAAATGGCCATTTATGTATTTGGTTGACTGATTAAACTTTAATTAAACCAATGCACATCAAAGTAAAAATATAGACATGCCCTTGAATTTTAACATAAAATTATAGAATAAAATATTTACCCTTGGATGAACAAATTTTCAGCCTAGAAACTTATCTAATTAAAACATTTTTACAGGTCCTTTACTTCCTTAGTTAAGCTGATTCCTAGGTACTTGATTTTCTGGGGCACAATTGTGAATGGGATTGTTTTTTTCATGTTGCTTTCTTCTCTCTCACTGTTTGCGTATAGGAAAGCCCTGGACTTTTGGGTATTGATTTTATAACCTGCAACTTTACTATACGAGTCTATTGTTTCTAAGAGTTTTTTGGTGGAAGTTATTGGGTTCTCTAAGTAGAGTATCATATCATCTGCGAATAGTGAGAGCTTGATTTCTTCCTTTCCTACCTGAATGCCCTTAATATCTTTTTCCTGCCTAATCGCTATTGCAAGTACTTCCAGTACTATATTGAACAGCAGTGGAGAGAGTGGGCATCCCTGTCTCGTCCCTGATCTTAGAGGGAAGGCTCTCAGTTTTTCCCCATTGAGGATGATGCTTGCTGTAGGCTTGTGGTAGATGGCTTTAATTATGTTGAGGAAGGTCCCCTCTATACCCATTTTGGCTAGGGTTTTCATCATAAAGGGGTGCTGGATCTTATCAAATGCTTTCTCTGCATCTATTGATATGATCATATGCTTTTTATCTTTTCTTTTGTTGATATGGTGGATTATGTTGATTGATTTCCGAATGTTGAACCATCCTTGCATCCCTGGGATGAATCCTACTTGGTCATGGTGTATGATCTTTTTGATGAGTAGTTGGATTCTATTTGCTAGTAGTTTGTTGAGGATCTTTGCATCTGTGTTCATCAGGGATATCGGCCTGTAATTCTCTTTCTTTGTGGTATCTCTGTCTGCTTTTGGTATCAGTGTGATATTTGCTTCGTAGAAACTGTTTGGAAGTGTTTTTGATATTTCAATTTCGTGGAAAAGCTTAAAGAGCATTGGGAGTAAGTCCGCTTTAAAGATTTGGAAGAATTCACTAGTGAATCCATCCGGGCCAGGACTTTTGTGCTTGGGGAGACTTTTTATTACCATTTCAATTTCCTTGATGGTGATAGGTCTGTTCAGGTATTCCAGGTCTTCTTGGTTCAGCCTTGGGAGTCTGTAGGAGTCTAGGAATTTATCCATTTCCTCGAGGTTTTGATGTTCCGTGGCATAAAGCTTCTCAAAGTACTCCCTGAGGATCCTCTGAATTTCTGTGGTTTCTGTTGTAATGACCCCCTTTTCATTTCTGATTCGGTTGATTAGGGTTTTCTCTCTCCCTTTCTTTGTGAGTTTTGCTAGAGGCTTATCGATCTTGTTAATTTTCTCAAAGAACCAGCTCTTGGTTTCATTGATCTTTCGGATTGTTTTTTGGGTTTCCATCTCGTTAATCTCTGCTCTGAGTTTTATTATTTCCTTTCTCCTGTTCGGGTTGTGCTCCTTTTTTTGGTCCTTCTCCAAGCTCTTAAGCTGTGAGGTTAGGTTACTTATGTGTGCTCGCTCCTCCTTCCTGAGGAATGCTTGTAGAGCTATAAACTTTCCTCTTAACACAGCCTTTGCTGTGTCCCATAAGTTTTGGTAACTCGTGTTCTCATTTTCATTCGTTTACAAAGAAAACTACAAAACGCTACTTCAGGAAATAAAAGAGGACATGAGGAAATGGAAAGATATCCCCTGCTCATGGGTCGGGAGACTTAACATTGTCAAAATGGCAATACTACCGAAAGCATTGTATAAATTCAATGCAATCCCTATAAGGATACCCATGACATTCTTCAAAGAAATGGAGCAAACACTCTTGAAATTTATATGGAACAATAAGCCCCCACGAATAGCTAAAGCAATTCTTGGGAAAAAGAAAATGGGAGGAATCAACCTCCCGAACTTCAAACTGTACTACAAAGCAGTAATAATTAAAACAGCATGGTACTGGAACAAAGGCAGAACTGCAGACCAATGGAACAGGGTTGAATACACTGACATCTCTCCTCAATCATATGCTCATCTAATCTTTGATAAAGGTGCAAGTAATGTGAAGTGGAGTAAGGAAAGCCTCTTTAATAAATTGTGTTGGCATCACTGGACGGCTACATGCAAAAAAATAGGCTCAGAACTCTGCCTAACACCATGTACAAAAGTAAGATCAAAATGGATTAAAGACCTCAACATCAGACCAGAAACCATAAGGTACATTGAAGATAAAGTTGGCAAAACCCTCCATGACATTGAAGCTAATGGTATCTTCAAAGATGCCACGCCACTGGCCGAGCAAGTGAAAACAGAGATAGATAAATGGGACTATCTTAAACTAAGAAGCTTCTGCACCTCCAAAGAAACAGTGACCAAAGTACAAAGACAGTCTATAGAATGGGAAAGGATATTCACCGAATACACATCTGACAAGGGGTTGATATCCAGGATATACAAAATACTGGTTAAACTCCACAAGAAGAAAACATCCAACCCCATCCAAAAATGGGGCAATGAAATGAACAGAAACTTTCTCAAAGAAGAAATCCGAATGGCAAAAAAGCACATGAGAAAATGCTCTACATCATTAATCATCAGGGAGATGCAGATCAAAACCACAATGAGATACCATCTCACACCTCAGAGACTGGCCCACATTCAAAAGAACAAAAGCAACCGATGCTGGCGTGGATGTGGCGAGAAAGGGACACTCCTTCACTGTTGGTGGGAATGTCCACTGGTTCAGCCCTTCTGGAAAACAGTATGGACGATTCTCAAAAAATTAGAAATTGAGCTCCCATTTGACCCAGCAATACCACTCCTGGGAATATATCCCAGAGAGGCAAAAATGTATAGTCGAAGTGACATCTGCACTTGTTTGTTCATTGCAGCCCTCTTTACAATTGCCAGAAACTGGAAGAAACCTGAATGCCCAAGAACAGATGACTGGTTAAAGAAACTCTGGTACATCTACACAATGGAGTACTATGTAGCTCTTAGAAAAGATGAAGTCATGAAATTTACATACAAGTGGTACAATATGGAAAGTATCATGCTAAGCGAAATGAGTCAGAAAGAGAGGGATAGACATAGAAAGATTGCATTCATCTGGGGGATATAAAGTAACAAAGTATGAGATTAATACCCAAGAATAGCTGAGATCAGCACCAGGAGGATTACTCCATAACTTAGAGGCCAGCCGGGTATCCTAGAGGAAAGGGCTATTCAGATAGAGAAGGGAGCACCAAATAAAGGATGTTTGGAGGATCCTCCCAGGAGGGGAGATGCATGTCGAAAGTAGACTATGGACTGAACATGTTTGCCACTCAATGCCTCTTTTGCAGACCACAACACCCAAAAGGAGAGAGAGAACACAGGGGATTGCCCTGCCACAGAGACGGGGGGATGGGGGGATGGGGGTGGGAGGGATATTATCCATGGTGGTGGAAAATGGGCACTGGTGGAGGGATGGGTATCTGATCATTGTATAATTGAAACCAAAGCACAAAAAATTGTAAATCTACAACTTTAAAAAAAAATAAAATAAAATAAAGGGGAAAAAAAAACATTTTTAACAGGAAATGCAAAAACAAAACCCGTCCTTCAACTAGAATCATAATTGGTATACTATCTCTAGACAATGAGTGTGCAGCTGAATTTCATGAAGACAATGTTCATGAGAAACAGACTAGTTCCTGATGTTCCATTTTCCCTCAACGGAACAAACATCTCCGAATGTAGCAGTAATGTGTACCTAGGTTGAGAACTTAACATGAGGAATGACCTGACACCCGAAGTACACAGGAGGAAGAGAGTGGCATGGAGCTCCTTCAAGAGTGTCAAAGAATGGTTAAGAGGATGAAGAACCTCTGATTCTGGGCACATCTCTGCAACTCCACCATTTTTCCTGCACTAACATATGCCTCAGAGACTTGTGCCCTATGAAAATAGGATGAGAATGCTATTCAGGTCTCCCAAAGAGGAATCGAAAGAGCTATGCTTAGAGTTTCATGCTTCACTCAAGTGAGGGAAAGAATCCGGAGTTCCGACCTCCATCAACGATCAAGAATCAAGGATGTAGCCTCATTTGCCAAGGAGTCAAAAATCAGATGCACTGGACACGTAATGCAATTTAGAGAGTACCACTGGACTAGAGCCATTACTGACAGGATTCCACGGGGCATCAAAAGAACACCTGGTCGCCCACCTACGAGATGGTCAGACATCTTCGTCAAAACCCTGAACAACAACTGTACCTCATGGTGTTTCACTAATAAAAATTAAAAAGAAAAAACCCTGAACAAACGGTTTGAGGCTCATTATTTTCCTGGAGCGAGCAGATGCCATTGGGCTACACTAGCACACGACAGGGATGAATGGAGACGTTACTGGTGTTCGCTCCAGCAAATTGATGAACAAAGGGATGACAAGTGATATAAGTGAAACAAATGATCTCTAGTTCAACTTAGGGAAGTATTGCTATATATGTATATATTGCTATATTTTTTTTATTTTATTATTATTTTTAAAATTTTTATTAGTGAAACACCTTGAGGTACAGTTATATACTTTTAAATTTTTGTGCTTGGGTTTCAATTATACAATGATTGAGTACCCATCCCTCCACCAGTGCCCATTTTCCACCACCCCTGATCCCAGTACCCCTCCTAGCACCGCCCCCCCCAACCCACCCTGCCTCTGTGGCAGGGCATTCCCTTTTGTTCTCTCTCTCTCCTTTTGGGTGCTGTGGTATGCAAAAGAGGCATTGACTGGCAATCATGTTCGGTCTATAGTCTACTTTCAAGGATTGCTATATTTCATTATGAACATTTACAAACACACTGTAGGATTTTCCTAAATTAATTTAGATGTTCTTTCATTGTTTCTGGGCTGGAGCGATAGCACAGCGGTAGGGCATTTGCCTTGTGCACAGCCAGCCCAGCCGAACTGGAATCGATTCTTCTGCCCCTCTCAGAGAGCCCGGCAAGCTACTGAGAGTATCTCACCTGCACAACAAAGCCTGGTAAGCTACCCGTGACATATTCAATATGCCAAACACAGTAACAACAAGTCTCAAAATGGAGACGTTACTTGGTCTGCTCGAGCAAATCGATGAGCAATGGGAGGACAGTGTTTTGTTTTGTTTCATTGCCTCTGTTGTTTGTTGTTGTCACACTTGTGTTTATCACATTCTTATGAGAATATCTTCCTATTCATTTGCTTTCCTCCTAACCCCAGCTTCCACACACTTTGTTTAAGGTCTTAAATAGACACTGTCCAGATATCTCTTCAAGAGAGTCTCCTGTGAGAACTGTAAGTTAGGAAAAGCCTTCAAGCGGCATACATTATGGTCCAACTCATCTCATATGAGAGCTTATTTTTTCCTGAGAAAAACCTGTTTCCAACCAGTGATTGTATTTGATGGTGTACTGATGTGGGCTGTTTCAGACTTTCTTTGTTTTTCAAATGGACACTGGTGACTCAGACAGTTTCAGGGCTTCTCTAAGCCACACTTGAGTTTGAGGCTCCTTTGAACCAATATAGTTTCTTTCACAGGGGTCAACACTGCTTGACTGTTTTTGCCTACACATGTTCTCTTGTCTTTGTAACAGCCATTTCCTCTAACCTCTGAACATCTATTTTGATCTATGGGACTCTATTCCTCAGGCTACAGGAACTTGGGGAAAGGAATTCTCTTCATGTCCTTGAAAATTGCTACCTGTACCTAATTTGCTCGAATTTTTACACCTGACCAGAGAACGCAAGTTCTGACTTTCAAATAGCAAAGGAGAAAAAGCACAGGCCAAGTTTTAGTTTTGAAGACATTTGCTGCTGGAGATTTGCTGCTGGTGGGATTTTTGATGAACAGAAAAAAAGAAACTGGGGAATAGGAAAAAATAATGCGTGCTTGCACATCTGAGGGAGATCATGCTGGGGGGCGGGGGGAAGGAGACAAATGTTATATTAGGCAAAAATTCAGAGATGATCATTATTACACTTTGCTAACCTTCAGCAACATACATTCTGATCCAACTCACCTCACATGAGGTACAGTTTTCTCTGGGAAAAACTTTCCAGCCAGTAATTGAATTTGGATGGATTACTGGCTTCGTGTCTCTCATTTGTAATAATTTTACCTGTAGCACTGTTGGAACATCATAGGGATCTCCTGGGAGAATTAGAATCTCAGTAGGACCCTCTCTGCAGCAGAGTTCTAACTGATCTAAGTCATAGGGCAAAATCTCTAGTTTCTTGCTGAGTGGAGTTAGGAGAGAAATGGACACAGAATGATCTCCCTCATATACGGTACATGAGGAAACACAGTAAGGAAATAATACATGTCCAATGGCAACAGAAACCAAACTCATCTTTCATAGAAAGCATTGCACTTTAAAGAAATGGGGTGCCCTGGGTCAGGGGGGGAAGGAAGAGGACACTCTGATAAAAGGTGTGGAATTGGAATGTTTTATGCATGACACTCTTCCAGCATGAATATTTTAAATTGTGCTGCTTAAAATTATTTTTATTATTATTATTATTATTATTAAAAAGAGCTTTGGTTTCCGAAATACTCTGGGATCCTAATCCTGACACCACCAAGATAGAGTTTTATAACCCCAGGCAAACAGTTTAAGCATCTTGAGCCTTAGTGCTGTCATGGTTCATGAAAGTAACACTATCAGGTTTCAAATTCTATTGTATAGTTTTTATGATAAATATAAATACTGTTTCAAAATATATATACAATGAATATGAGTTTATTTATTCTCACTTTTTTTTTTACAAGTTTCATTATTTACTGGGTTGTGACTGGTTCTGGAGGTCTTCAGCTGCCAGAGCTCTGCTGGGATGGGGAGGAAAACTCAACCAGCCCCTCCAAGGGGCCCCAGTGAGGACAGCTAGGCGCGGGGGTAGGAGACTCTGCTGAGACCACTCTCCACAAGCATGAAGGTATCGGCAGAGGAACAAAGGCATGTGGGTCCCGGGGCTGAGATCTCCAAGCCTGCTCGGATTGGAGCTGAGCATCCTCTACCCAGATCCTCCATCTTCCAGTACACAGGGGTCACACCCACCAACTGGCCCCCTGGCGCCATGTAAATCCATCAACGGCCAAGACCCAGAGACTATAAAACCCAGCTCCTGGAAGCGAGCGGCTGCATTTGCGGCTGAGCGACATCGATTACCTTATTATTACTTTGGACAACCTGGCAGGCTACCGTATATAACCTGCCCACATGGCAGAGTCTGGCAAACTCCCCGTGGCATACCCAATATGCCAAATACCAGTAGCAATGATGGTCTCATTCTCCTAACCCTGAAAGTGCCTTGAATATGGCACTTTTTAAAATCTCAGGGCTAGGACAAAAGAGACATTACTGGGGCCTGCTCGAGGCAATCGACAGACAACAGGATGATCGTGATTATTAACTTTGATAGTTTGCTCTGATATTTATTTAAAAGTCTAAGTGTGAAATAATTATCATGGTTATCTTGTATTCAGATACCCCTCTCCCCATGTTTAAAGGAATATAATTTTCTAAGATGAACAAAATCTAAACCATAGATGCCCTGACCAAAGTGACAACATTCAGGAAGTTTCTATAGAACCTAAAACATTCAGGAAGTTTCTATAGAACCTAAAACCTAAAACTGTAAAACTTAATTTCCTTGTTGTACCAGGAACAGCTCCTATTCTCTCTTAATACTTAGGATTTTTCCCTCCTCTATCCATTCCCTTGCACTGAGAAGTCCTTAGAAAATTCTGCTGATACAAGGGCCAGGGTAAACAAGGGCCTGAAGGACTGGCGAATGGTTGAAAATTACCACAAGTGTGTGCGGGGTGGAGGATAGTTTAGATAGAGGAGGGTTCAGAATGACAACAAGAGTTGGAAATGATCACTCTGGACTGAGCTGAATGTTGAGAGTAGATAAAGAAACAAACATTATAACCATTCAGCATCTGTACTGCAAATTGTAATGTCTAAAATGAGAAAGAGAGAGAAAGAGAAAGAGAGAGAGAGAGACAGAGACAGAGACAGAGACAGAGAGATAGAGAGAGAGGAAAGGTGCCTGCCATGGAGGCAGGCTGTGGTGGGTGGGATCTGGAAGGGGTGGGAGGGAAACTGGGGACACTGCTGCTGGGAAATTACACTGGGGAGAGATTACACTGTTGGAAATCACACTGGTGGAACACTGTATGACTGAAACCCAATCACTAACAGCTTGCAATGCTCTATGTTAAGTGATTTAATGAAAGAAAAGAAAAGTCTGTTCAGAGGTGATTTGTTCAGGTGGTTATACCACAGCACTGTTCTCCCTCCCAACCCCCCCACACCTGGGTCCCTAATATTTGTGGAACTGGGTAAGGAGTAAGAACTTCAACAGCCGCAGCTGGCATTTGCCTGGCCTTCACCACAATGGGACAATTATCCGCTTCTTTACAGACAGGAGCAAAGATTCCCACCGGAAGCACATAGCAGGCAGAGAGTAAACCTGAGTGTTGACCAACAATGGCCAATCCAGTGTGGTCCTAGTTGCAGCAGGCACCAGAGGAGAGATTCTGGCCCGATGAGCAGGAAGGCTGCAATCCTCCTGAAGGGCTCCCAGTGCCTTGCTCCCTGCTCTATAGCCTTCAGATTCCAGAGTTCTTAATACCACTCGACAAATTTGGCAAGACTTACTCTGTTGCATTTAAAACATGGGACAAAGCTTTGAGGTAATAGGTATGGAAAAGATACAATTTCTGCCTAAGGAAACTCACATTACAAATAGAACTATTATACAGTTTAGAACCCTTGCCATCTTTAGGTTACCCCAATATACCACACTGGGGATAAATATTTTATTTTTATACTGCTATCAACCTTTGCTTTTAGGCACATTTTTTCTCCAAAATATATTTATTTTATTTGAGGGGTCATGCCAATTAGAACTCAGGGGTCATTCCTGTCTCTGCACCCAGGAATTCCTCCAGGTGAGGTTCAGGGAACCACATAGGATGCTGATACACCAACAAATGTGCAACTTCCCATGCCCAAATTTTCCTCTATCCAGAATGTGAGCCTTGCTTCCATAGGTGAAGATGCAGGAAAACCACTGTCCCACAGAAGGATGAATCTGGAGCCCAGTTCATTGGGCAGTTAACAAAATCTTTGGTTAGGATGTGGGCAATCACGTTTTAACTTGCTATGAGTTGTTGATCGACTGAGGTTTTCACTTCTATTACATAGATGTGCTTTTGTGGCACACAAAAGTGGGAATGAGGAATAAACTCTAGGCAATAAGCACTACAGGAATTGAGATGGTGCGAGTGAGCACTACACTGCTCCCAAGGACCAAATGGGCCTGAAAAGAGCATGGAAAGTAAATTCCTTTCAAAGGCTAGATGGGGAGCAAAGGGCCCTCATAAGGTTTTCATAATTAGCACCTGTGGCACTGTCAATTATGAAATCTGGGGGGCTGTCCATCATGGAAGAGAGGCCCGTCAATAACAGGAGGGGCATATATCAATAACAGGATCTGGGAGAGCTGTCAAAAACATGTTATGGGGAGCTACTGATAATGGGATCTGCGGGGAGGTGTCAAAAACGGGAACAAGAGGGTCAATAATGGAGGGGGGCCTGTCAATTACAGGACATGGGCTGAAAATGACTTTGAAAAATATCTGAAGCTGTGGGAAATTGTCTGGTAGGATATGCCTATCACTGCCGTATTAAACACTCCACGATATCCTTTGAAATATCGTGTGAATGAGACTCAGGACGTGGCTTTTGTGGGTTGAGCCAGGTCGAGTTTGCATGCATAAATAAAAATCGACTTTCCCTCTTGTCTCTCAAGTGTTAAGTGTTTTCTTGGTCAGATTTTGGTCACACTATAAAGGTCTCTGATAGCCAGGGTGATTCTGTGATTTGTGCAAGGCGACTCGTGTATGTGATAGCTAGTCAGGTGTAAATCGAGCTGTGAGAGGGAAACAACTTACTTGCATCCACTTCAGTCACCACAATTGGTTTGAAGAACTGAATTCACAATCCCTGGGATAATCTCCAGCTCCTTTGATGAGTTTCATGATTTGCTCTCGAATTAAAACACAAGCAAAGAGAGCACATTGCTGAGGCGGGGTGGGGGGTGGGGGTGTTGTTAAAATTTTGCTGCTTTGTATATAATTATCGAAGTTTGTAGTACTTATTGCCTGTTAAAGCATGCTAGGCCAAGTGAATTGTTCTCAGCACTTTACAACTACTGCTTATTTTAATCTTCACAACAGTGCATTGTTGTTGTATTAGGGAAGAAGAAATTGAGGCAAAGATATTAAACATGTCCCCAGAGTCAAATGTGGACTAAGGGATAGGCTTACTCCCCTGAGCAGTGTGATATCCAGAAGGCAGCTGAAACTCACAGATATAAGTCATGTATATCTGTGAGCAATGGAAGGTGTATTATCAATTTAGGCATGGAAAGAAGAAATCAGAATCTTCAGTCAAGTATTTAGGTCATAAAGAAATCCAATAAAACCCGAACAACTGTAAAATCTTATCACGCTGAAGGTTGTGTGTTCACGGGCTCACTGGACGGCACTGTCTCACTGCCTGCGTTCGGTGCTCTTGAGCCGCTGTGTGTGGCCTGGATTGGAACGGCTGTTGGCCAAGGGCAGACAGAAGAAGAAATGGGGGCCAGGCCGGTCTATATCAATAGTAATTTATTCCAATCCTCTTCACTCCTGTCTTTCTCTGCCTCCTACTCTCCTGGGCCCCAGTCTTGGAAGCTCTCTCCTTCTGGCTCTGACTCTGGATCTCTGGAGCCCGAGCTCTCTCGCTTCTGACTCTCTTTCCGAGTTTACGTCTTAGTTTATATAGCAGTCACGTAAGGCGGTGACATAAAGGTGGGTTGAATACTGATGAATCAACAAAGAGAGGTAAGACCACTCCTCCAGGAGATTAACTCAAAGATAAAATCTCATCTACAGAGATTACTTCAGATTACTAGGAGATCCACCCAAGGGTGGGATCCCAACAAGGGTGTGTTCTTCCCTCAGTTAGTAATCTACTTAAATAGTTGTAATATATCTACTTCTAATATTTCTAGCAATGTCATTTTGTATGAGCACAGTAAGAGATATAAATTTAGTTTGGTTCTTCCTGAGAACATCTCACTATACATTTCGCAGTCCTCAGGCCAGGTTAATCTTCCTAGCTCCAGCAGGGTCCTAGTCTCGTCGTTACTTACTTTTGGATCATGACAGCATTTGTCCATGATCATGCCCTCAACTTATAGTTGAGTACCGTGGCTCTTTGGCCTGGCCCATTTCGATGCCAGGGTAGCTAACTGCTTGCCCTGAGTCCATTCAGTCCCTCGTCGGGACCCTGCTTTTGGGGTGCTAGGAACTAAGGGCAACTGAGTCAAGAAATCAGATGCCCAGGAGTAAATATTATTCGGAGTCAATCAACTCCCAAGTTACAAAGCATAATATTAACTGTCTTCCTGTGTCCACACAGAAAGGACATTGCTTACAATACAAGTTCAGTGTTCTTAGATGGGTGTGACCTGACAAACCTAAGCTACCTGAGGAAGGACAAAAGAGTGTTATCCTACAAACAACTAAATTAGAAGTTTAGAGAAAAAAAAAATAAAACTGAAAAAAAAAAAACAACACCAAACCCAGAACAAAAGAAAACAAACCAGGAACAGCTGGGCCTTGTTAAAAGTAAAAGTAAAGTAAAGGCCCTCCCGTTGATCGTCGATTTGCTCGAGCAGGCCCAGTAACGTCTCCATTGGAGACTTTGTTGTTACTGTGTCTGGCATATCGAATACTCTCGGTAGCTTGCCGGGCTCTCCGAGAGGGGTGGAGGAATCGAACTCGCGTCGGCCATGTTGGCCGCTTGTAAGACGAACGCCCTACCCGCTGTGCTATCGCTCCGGGTAGGGCGTTCGCCTTACAAGCGGCCAACATGGGCCTTGTTAAAATTAAAATTATAAGATTGTGTTGGATTGGAAGTGGATAGTTACAGAAACTTCACATTAAGAATCCATGGTGGATTTTTATTTTTTATATTAGTCTAATGATTTTAACTAAACTGGCTTAGCTATTTCTCCATGAGCTTTTCCATGGGTTCTCTCTCTTTTCTCCTGTACACTTTTCCTTTTGTTGTCATCAGACCATCTCTTCTGATGGTATACATGTCGTATACATGTGTGGATATTGGTGTGTACTTATGTGTATGTGCACATTCATATTTTCCTCCTAGCTTTTGGTCTCTAACAAATGAGCTGAATCATAACTCTTGTTCATGTATGCTGTCACCTGACTCTTCTCCACCTCAAGATATTTTTACTGTTCGGGAGGGGGGGGAGTGAGGGGGAGGCTTGGCCCTCTAAGTAGACTAAAAGTATATTTAAAATACACAACATACTTAACATAGCAGATCTTTTCTATTTGGATCACCATTCTTATCAACTTTTTAATTTGTGGACTCTGCCTGATACAGCTTTCTTTGTTTTTGTTCCACACCTGGCCCTTGGCTAAGTGGCTCTCCCTGACTCTGTGCTCAGGGGTGAATCCTGTTGGTGCCATATTTGGTGCAAGAGTTGAACAAAGATCAGTTGCAAGAAACTGCCTCACCTTCTATATAACCTTATCAGCTCCACATTTTTACTTCCGTGTCACAATGAAAAATGTAACTCTTCAGGTTGACACCATATCTGCTCAGAAGTCTTCAAACTATTATTGTTGAGAGGAGAGTCAAGAACAGCATTAGAAGCAGAAACCATGGCCCCTGCAAGACCCTCCTTTTCAAGGAAGGTCAGTTTAAGAAGGGAGATGGACACAGTGTAGATATATTTCTTTAATATTATATCACAACTCACATTTTTATTTGAATATGCATACATATTTATGATGCTAAAGTGTAAAACTGAAACAAAGCATCTAACAGACTAAATTAAGGACAGTAAATGAAGGAAAAAGTATGTAACATAATAAAAGGGTACAAATTCATATTTGTTGCACTTAAGATGAGATTCACTAAAAATAGATACTAAAAGAGTAGTGGAAAAATTAACCTGTCAGCAACATTAAATGGGCATACTTTATAGGCTGGATTTTTCTTATATATGATGATAAATATCTATTTTTAAATGAAGCCTAATGTAATCTTCCAGAAATAGTAGCACTGTAGCACTGTCTTTCCATTGTTCATTGATTTGCTTGAGCGGGCACCAGTAACGTCTCCATTGTGAGACTTGTTATTACTGTTTTTGGTATATCAAATGCACCAATGGTAGCTTTCCAGGCTCTGCTGTGCGGGAGGGATACTCTCAGTAGCTGGCCAGTTTCTCTGAGAGGGGTGGAGGAATCAAACCCGGGTCGGCTGCATGCAAGGCAAACGCCCTACTTGCTGTGCTATCACTCCAGCCCTCCAGTAATAGTATTAAACTAAATTATTAGTATTTAAATCAATATTATATATAGTAATTGAACTGAAATTAATTTTTACTAATTTTCTGGAGAAAAAGTATGCATAATTATTAATAAGAATGCTTATCTATAAATAAGCTCAGGGAAAATTGATACCTAAATTTATAATTTAATAGAATCCCCATTTATGAGAATTTAGAATATATAGGTAATCTATTTCACTATTTGTTTGCAGCTTTCTCATACACTTTACTTCAATTTTCATATAAATAGGTTTAGATCTCCCCCTAGGTTGGAGATCAAGGTCATTTCTTATTGCTGTATCTGCTGTAGTCCATATTCAAAGGCTATTACAGAATACCTAATGTAGGCAAAAGTATGACTAGAACTAGAAGCAATAAATAGGTCAAAGCACTCAAGAGATTTTAAGGTCATTGACATAGTAATTGTATTTTGAGTGGGAAAAGAACTTAGTCCAGCTTTCTATCTGGTAAAGAATCTCTACCTTGCTGTATCTGAGGCATAGTCTGAGTTCATGAGTCTTGGGTATTTGGAGAAGTATTATTATAATATTACACTTATATCATATTCCGAGTGTCCAGAAAGTGTCCTGGAGCATGGTGGCTGCTGGGTAATGGAGGTAGTGGAGGTAGTGGAGGTCTGTTGGGCTGCAGCGAACAGGCAGAGGATCTCCGTTCCCGGGTCCATTGAGCCTGGAGTACAATGTCACAGAGTTCTGCTTCCCTGGTTCTGTGCTTGAGTCTCAGCCCGCGTGTCCAGAAAGCATCCTGGAGCGTGGCGGTGGCTTGGTAGTGGAACCAGTGGAGGTAGTGGAGGTTGGCAAGGCTGTTGAGAGCAGGCAGAGGATTTCTGTTCCCTGGTCTGTTGAGCCTGGAGTTCAAGGTCACAGAGATCCACTTCCCTGGTTCTCAAAACTAATGCATCATAAAACACGGAATACAAGATTACAGCACTATATTTGATGGGGTTCAAATATGGTTTGAACCATGGAAATACCTGCAAGGATGATTAGAGGCCGCCCTGAAAACCTCTGGCCCTCTCAGAGAGGCTGGCAAGCTACTGAGAGTGCTCCGCCCACATGGAAGAGCATGGCAAAGCTAGACATGCTGTATTTGATATGCCAAAAACCAGTAAATACAATGGGTCTCATTCCCCTGACCCTGAAAGAGCCACCAGTACAGCAGCGTTAAGAAGAAAGAGGAAGGAGCGGCTGATAAAATCTCAGGGCCGAATTAGGCTGCCAAAACGAAGAAGGACTAAAATGACTGTAATTTCAATGCATGTATGCTGGCATCGGATGCATCCATCAAAGACCTGATGGTGCAAGCGCAAAGATAGAGTACAACATCATTGGTCTGACTGAGACGAGAAGGCATCAATCACATCACGCTGTTTTCAACACTGGAGAAGAACTGTTCCTCAGAACATGCGACAAAAGAGGTGTTAGTGGTGTCGTGTCCTTGTCAACACAAATTTGGCCATAAACATTGATTCATTCAAATGCCTAACAACCTGAATCAGATGATTACACTTGAACAGATGTGGCTCTTTGCCGAAAGTTTTTATCTTTGTTGTCTACGCACCAACATCCAATTATGATGAAGGAGAAATCGAGAAGTTCTACATGGTGCTGGAGAAGTTTTACAAAGAAAACCATACCTTCTACAAGATCATTGTCAGTGATTTTAATGCCAAGATAGGACAGAGAAGATCAGCCGAAGAACTCCATATCGGGACCCATGGCCTACAATGGAATGAACAAGGTGAGAGACTGTCTGAGTTCATCTTGTTGACCAAGACCATCCATGGTTACTCACAGTTCCAGAAGCCTGAATCTAAACAATGGACATAGCATTCTCCCGGTGGATGATTGCACAACAAAATTGATCACATCATATTCAATTGATGGTCTTGCCTGAATGATGTTGCTGTTGTCCCAAAATTCCAAATGGAATTGAACCACCCTCTCCTTCATGAAGAATTCTACTTCACAGAGTGGGGAGAAAGGGCTGCAAAGTTTAAGAAGAGAACTCCCAGAACGACCACAAAGTGGAGGTCTTTGGCACTATTGCTACAACATGGGAAGACGCTGTCATTGACAACATTGATGACGAATACGATGGACTTGTTCAGCACCTCCATGATTGTGCAAAGAATGCTGAGAGAGAGAGATAGCCACAAAAAGATGGCTGTCTTCAATAACTCTCGAGCTTATTCACCATCGTGACTTGGTGCCAGCCTCAGGCAACTGCAAGCGAAAGTCCGAGCTCACAAAGCAGTGCAAAGAAGCAATAAAGGAAGATCTCAAAGAGAGAAGAGCAGCAGTGCTGTCAGATGCAGCAGAAGCTGGAAAAAGCATTCGCAATGCCCACCTGTCCTTCGTCAAATACAAGACCAAGGTGGCTGCCCTCCAATGTCCTGATAGATCTATCACATCTTCCAGAAGGGCAATGGAGAAGATTATCCATGACTTCTACTTGGATCTCTTCGATAGCTACATCCACCTGCCCACATACCAAATTCTGCAGGATGGATACGTCCTTCCCAAAGTCCTCCCTTCCGAAATCTCACACCCTATTTCATTGGTACAGAAGCAAACAGCACCCAACCCAGACAAGGTCAGGCCCGAATACCTGAAGAACCTGCCGTCAGTACTCATCATACACTGGCTGGCTTGTCACATGCTACCTGTCTAAATGCAAGGTTCCATTGCAAAGGCAAACCATCAGGACTGTACTACTGTACAAGAAGGGAGACATCAATGACACTGGCAACTGTCGCCCAATCTGTCTGTTGTCTATTGTCTACAAGCTGTTCACTTGAGTCATCCTGGATAGGATTGGCAGAACACTAGATGAAGGACAACCATGCGAGCAAGCTGGTTTCCAAAAAGGATTCAGCACAATCGACCATATTCACACGATAACCAATCTCATTGAGGTTTCTCGGGAGTTCAAGATGCCGCTCTATTTAACGTTCATTGATTTAAAAGAGGCCTTTGATTCTGTTGAGACTGAAGCAGTCATCCAAGCACTAGCCAAACAGAGCGTTCAAACTCAATACATCAGGATCCTCCATGAGCTGTATTGCAGATTCACTACCAGGATCTCAGCATTCTACAGGGAGTTGATCATTGACATCAAGAGAGGGGTTTGGCAGGGTGATACCATTTCACCAAAATTCTTCAGCGCCACCCTCAAGAAAGTCATGTGATGACTAGAATGGGAAGGAATGGGAGTGAAGATAGATGGCCAGCAGCTATACCACTTCCGCCTCTCTGATGACATCGTTCCAATAACACCAAACATCAGTCAAACAGCACAAATGCTGACTGACATTGACTGTGAATGTGGAAAGGTCAGACTACAGCTGAATCTCATGAAGACAATGTTTATGAGACAATGTTTATGACAATGTCTCTTTCCTGACATTCCATTCACTCTCAAAGAGACGAACATCTCCGAATGTAATAGTTATGTGTACCTAGGTTAAGAAATCAATATGACGAATGACCTGGCACCTGAGCTGCGCAGGTGGAGGAGAGTGGCTTGGAATGCCTTCAAAAGCGTCAAAGAAATAGCTAAGAGGATGAACAACTTCTGGCTCCAGGCACATCTCTTCGATTCCACTGTTCTTCCTGCATTAACATACTCCTCAGAGTCCTGGGCCGTACGAAAACAGGATGAGAAAACTATTCACCCCAAAGAGCTATGCTTGGAGTATCACACTTCACTCAAATGACAGAAAGAATCCAGAGTTCCGACCTCCATTGATGGTCAAGAATCATTGTCTCGTTTTCCAATGCGTCGAAAATCAGATGGGCTGGACATGTAATGAGATTTGGAGATGACCGCTGGACTAGAGCCATTACCGACTGGATTCCACAGCACATCAAAAGATAGCCTGGCTGCCCACTTATGAGATGGTCACCTACTTCTTTGTCAAGACCCTGAGCCATCAGTTTGAGGCTCTTCGTGTTCTTAGAAAGAACAGACACCACTGGGCTACACTAGGGATGAATGGAGATGTTACTGGCACCCGCTCGAGCAAATCGATGAGTAATGGGATGTCAGGTGATCGAGTGATCAAGTGATCATATTCCATTTGAAAACTTTGCTATTTTTTGTTAATTTTTCTTCCAGATTTCCTGAAGTAAATCACACTCTTAAATTAATTTTGGTATATGAAGGGAAAGTATAATTGAACAATCTGTCTAAATGTGTTTGACCATCTCTTGGAAATAAAAACATTGGATAAAACTAGGAAATAGAAATATCTGAAAAAAAATAAGTCAATACTCATCTTTAACTTGATTTAGTAAACCATACAGGGTTGACTATGTACATTAACCATGCAAATTACTCCAAACCCAAATAGAATGATGATAGTGATGAAAGAAGATTTAAAACAAAACTTTCTGACTCCATTTAGGGCTTACTCTTTATGTTCGTGTTCTCTCTTTAACAGTATCTCCCTTGCTTGTCTCTACTCTCTTACTTCCTTTTTCTCCTTTGGAGAAGTCCATGTTCTCTCTTGAGCATGAATTTCCTCTTTTTCTTCTTTCACACCTTATAAATAAATTTCATTCAATAAAAACTGTAGCACTGTCCTCCCGTTCATCAGTTTGCTCGAGCGGGCACCAGTAACGTCTCCATTGTGAGACGTGTTGTTACTGTATTTGGTGTATGGAATAGTCACAAGTAGCTTGCCAGGCTTTGTTGTGCAGGCGGGATACTCTCAGTAGCTTGCCAGGCTCTCTGAGAGGGACAGAGGAATTGAACCCGGGTGGACCACATGCAAGGCAAACGCCCTACCCACTGTGCTCTAGCCCATAAGAGATTTTTTTAAAATTATGAAATTATGTGCATGTCTTCTTCAAACATGAGGAAGAGAATATTTTGGCATTTTGGTTTTTTGTTTGATGTTCAAAATAGCAGAAAAGCATTGTCAAAATTGGTGTATTTCTTCCTAAAAGTCTGTACTCTATTCTAATTCTTTCTCTCTGGAAATATGGAGACCATTTGTGAAAACTGTTTTTTCTGCTAATAAACAAGTAAATATTATAAAATATTTTATAATAATTAAAATTATTACACTCGTGCTTCTCAACCAGGGTTCATTTAGTCCCTGGGGACATCCCAGATATCTAAGTTGGTTATAGGTGATAATTGTGTAGTTGTGGGCCACACAGACAACTAAGGGGGAAACTGGTGGGCAATGGGTAGGAAGGGAACTATGGTTGGAAAATAAATGAAAAGCACAGATAGATGTGATTACTTGCAGAGCCGCAGTCTGAGAATCAGTATTAGCTAAAGGACAGAACTGGGAAATTCAAAACCACAGCAGAGAATGTTTTAGAAGTCTCTGCAAAGATCTGGTAGCTAATCCAGAGAGAAAATCAGAAATCCTCTTTCTGACCTCTGTAGATCTCATTTCTCACATTACCCATTTGTCAAATCTTTTGTTCCCTCTAAGTGTTATTCTCTTAAGACTGTCTTCAGCTTTTGACAAATTGATTACCCAACAGACACTTAGTCAAGTATTTTTTGCTGTGCTGTTCAAATCAAATCATGCTTGTTATTTTATTTTCATATTACATGAGACTGTTAAGATGACGGCTGGTGGTTTTAAGACTATGGCTGTTATTTCCATCAGGCAAATTGAATGCCAATAATGTGTGCAACAGTCCAAACAATTCAATAAAGTTTTCAAATGGAAAGCTCAAATGTTGCTCTTGCAGGAGAAGAGATATCCAATGTTTTGCAACATGTCCTATTCCATTCTGAAGACTGTATTCTCATATTTTTAGATTGATAGAGTCTTGGTTGCACTTGACACTGTCTAGTGGATAAGTTATGAGTACCGTGCAGCTGCTGAAAAGTGACAAATGAAAGTCACTGTCTTTTAAGAGACTCTGGGCAGATCTTCAAATAATTGATATTCCCATATAGCACTTTCTTGATATTAACTTATTCGAAATAAAAGTTCAAAGAAAGGGTAAATATTTTCCTCAAATGCAAACTCATACATTGAAAATGCATTTAACTAAATGTTAAACATTAAACATAATGTTTTGTAGACCATAGAAATATATTTCTTCATGATAAACTTTTACTTAGTTTTTATTTTTTCAACATATAAAAGAGCACTTTCAAAAGTAAGAATTAAACCCTTTCTTTGAAAGTAGAGAATTTATTCTCAAAAAATACATATAAGTAGTATATTTAGTATTTCAATATTTTTAAATTGCCATGTGGTTGATAAAAACATTTTTTCAATTTATTCTATTTTATTTTATTTTTTGAGTAATAGCTAGCAGTGCTCAGGACTTATTTCTGACTCTGTGCTCAGGGATCACCCCTGGCAGACTCAGGGGGTTCCTAAGTTGTGGTAGGGAATCAAACACAGCTTGACTTGTCTGCATACAAGGCAAGTGCCATACCAATATTGTATGTCCAGTCCCTATTTTTAGTTGAAAAATTATTTATTTACCCATACAATTTATCATCTTCTACTGATCTCAGTACCATACAGTTAAGAACATGTGCATCTGGTATATACACTTCAAGTATTAATAACAGTAAAACTCTAAATACTCTAACTCTAAAAACTCTAAAACTCTTAAAAACTCTAACTAAAAACTTCAAATGCTCTAAAACAGGAATATTCTAAATACTCTATGACAGGAAGAGAGATAGCAACTATAAAAGGGAACCTTTCTAAAATCACCTACCTAGAAAATTGCAACTGAAACTTGAGTTGTTATTTTCAGTCACTGAAAAAGATATGTATGATGAAGAAAACATTGCCATAGGTACTTGGAATACGTCAATGAATAAATTGATAATTTCCAACTCCAAAACTCTTAACTTTCTTTAAGTTTCTTCTCCATACACTATCTCATTACTTAATGAAAGTTAAATTGTATAAATTATGTTCTTTACAGGTTATTCCTAAATCATCTTTATTTGCTGTTATTTTCAAACATTTTGTTATAAATTATTAATTTTAGATTCAATCTCACATTTTTTTCAATAAATGAATAACTAAGTTTAGCTTACTAATATAATACTAATATTATTCATAAAGATTCAAAATTTATAAATCATGCATTTTCTTATACATATACTCAGGAACCCATTTAGATTTACAAATTTTCTCACTAATATAAACCAACACTAAATTTGATATTTATAAGAAAGCATAAGGTAAGTTATTTTTTCTCTATAAAGAAATGATTATCAGATATATAACAAATATTAACCTCTTCTATATAAATATGATTAAGGTAAAACTAAGCACAATTATGCTGCACTAAAAATGTTTCAAAAGTATCCTCTGTAGAATCTACTATACCCTTATATCTGTCACTTCTCTCTGTGTATTTTTAGCAATGATCCTTAATACCTCGACATAACATAAATGATGTCTATTGAAGGCACGATTGCATGATTTCCTTATTTGCAATTTAAACTTCACTTCCCTAAGTTATTTACTATTTGTCAAAGTGACTTATTTATATCAATAAAACTAAAATTTATAAAAGTTCACCACCTTAAATTTTGCGGTAAAGATTGAACTGAAATAATAGTGTCACACGTGGAAAAATAATTAATGTATGTTTTTAAGAGATCATAAAACTGCTCTTGTATTAGTAAATATGTGCAGCTATAGTGAACTAAATATTAATCTCATAAAAACATTATTAAATATTTACAAAGCTACAAACACAAAATACATCATGATATAAATGTACAATTAAGAGTTAGAGGCCTGGGACTATTGAGATGGTACAGCAGGTAGGATGTTTGTCTTTGCACATGGCCAAGCCAGGTTTGATCCCCACCACCCCTTATCATTCCCTAAGCCTGCCAGGAGTAATCCCTGAGCACAACTAGATATTACCCTCCCCCAATTATATTACAAAATATAAAGGAAAAGCTGGTTATAAAATCTGATCTATCAATATAGGTATGTAATAATATCAAATGTGAATGTTTTACATATTTAAAACCATGACTAACCTATGTATGGTGAAGAGACAAAACGGAAAGAATAAAACAATTATGTTTCACTGTTGAAACGGTAATAAGAATTTGTTATACTTTCCAGACTATGAAAAAGTAATATTTTCTGTTCAAAAATGAATTTTACAACATTAAATTTTTACTGGAACTTTAGGATTACTATTCCAAGTTAGAATGAGCTGACTTTTTCACAATATTATAAAACTATTTATATATGTATATATATATTCATACATATATTTTCTAGCACCTGTGTTTTTTCTCCAAACACCTTATCCAATATGTAACCCTGTCAACTTTAGAAATTTGCTAGGGACCTAGTTACCTAATCTAAGATAATTTCATTGGGACATCAAAGTAGAGTCCTTGGGTCCTAACCTGCTACTGGTCGGGGTCTTTTACTAAGACATTTGGGACTTTCCTCATGATACCATCATCTCCTTGAAAAACCCAGGCTGTTGAATAGAAATTCTCTGTGTAGAATCCTTTGTCTTCAATAGTAACTTGAAAGCCAACATCCAGAGCACAGCCATCTTCCAAGATGACTGAGGAGCAGAAAAGGGATACTATAAATTGTGCCCTGGCAAGAAAAAAAGATGCACATGTTGAAGGATAAAGGAGAGAAAGAAATCTCAGGAGTGCAGGGGAAAGGTTACTTTTGAGAACCCTTGATTCTACATTATAGAAATTAGAAGGTCAAGACAGCAAAGAAATTGGCGGGGGGGAGGGGGCGAATAAGAAAAAGATGAAAAGTTACAGGTTACAGGGACAGACAGGGCCCTTGAACACATCGAAGATGTAGAGGCGAGATATATCTGTATATTCAGACCAGAAACTAACAACATTGAAAACACAGGACCCAAAATTTAAAATGTGCCTGTCAAGGGGACAGACTGGGGGCGGGGATGGGAACCTGTGGCCACTGGTGGCGGGACTGATGTTGGAATATTGTATGCCTGAAACTCAACTATAAATAACTTTGTAAATCACAGTGTCTCAATAAAACAAATAATTTTTAAAGAAAAGAAGTAGCTCAATTTGTTAGAGGATTCTCCAGGAAGAATATACAGTCCTCAAAAAACGTAACTTAAGTAGGTATTGATTGAGGTCCTTTGGCATGGAAGTCATTACAGTCGAGCAGTCTCATGTGTCCTTTTATCAAGGAAAATGTGGACACCAATTGTTTTGAGATTAATATATCAGATTTCAGAGGTCATTATGAATCAACACAAAATGGGAGTTTGCTTTAGAATCCCTTTCAAAAGTCTAAGCACAAAGAGAAAAAAATCAACACGGTTTGTTGTATCTCAAAAGAGTTACTGAAAAAACAAGCATTCATTCCTGGAAAACTGGTTTGCCAAGTAAAATCTGTAGGTAGGCAGGTGAACTATCATCTGATGGCTTAATTCATAGTGGAGTAGGCAGTTCTGTAGGAGTTTCTTGGATAGTGCCAGTTTAGGACATGAGAGTACATTTGTGCAGTATTAGCTCCCAAATGTTTCAGTGTGGCCTATTACAAGATTAAATAAAACCAAGCACCAAGACTTTCAGTCTCTCAAAGGTAAGAATAAAGAAGTGTCATTTATAAACGAAGTGATCATCTCAAGAAGAGCATAAACCCCTTACTTGCACTCCTCAATTATCAGGAATAACGTTGGGTTTGCAAACAACAGAATGTTCCATAAGGAAAAAAA
This sequence comes from Sorex fumeus, assembly GCF_029834395.1. Classification (NCBI taxonomy): domain Eukaryota; kingdom Metazoa; phylum Chordata; class Mammalia; order Eulipotyphla; family Soricidae; genus Sorex; species Sorex fumeus. Next base: position 6,538,329 of record NW_026606188.1, read on the forward strand.
ATACTTCTTGGGACTGGAGCAATAGTATAGTGGATAGGATGCTTGTCTCGTTTGTGGACAATCCAGGTTTGATACTCAGAATCGAATGTGGTCCACCTGGAGTGATTCCTGAGCACAGAGTCAGGAGATATCTCTGAGTGTCACCAGACATGAACTCCCCTCAAAAGGAAGAAGAGGGGTTGGGGGGCAAGAGGGAAACTGGGGGCCTTGGTGGCTGGAAATGTACACTGGTGTTGGAACATTGCATGACTAAAACTCAATCATGAAGAACTTTGTAACTATATATCTCCTGGTGATTTAATGAAAAATAGAAGAAAATACTTATCTTTTGGCACATTCTCATGGACTGCAGTGACTCTTTTAGGCCTTTCTATAAAAAATGTAGGTCAGTGGTTTTTCTTACTCCTCTGAACCTATCCAACAGTGACCAGCTAAATTTCTGTTGAAGGTCGGTGACAGAAAGCTCCTGAGAAGGATGGTTCTTCTGGTTTTAGATTTTCTCTAGGTCATCATTACTAATGGCTCATGTCCTTGCCTTCGAATATGAAATGGTTCATGTTTCACCCTTTGCTTTCCTGGTATTGAAGTGAAGCACATCTCTACATGTCTGTCTATCTTGATACAGATGAAATGCAATAGATTTCCAGCTCGAGGGTGTGTTGGACTGTTGTAGAAAACATTCAAGAATGTCATGTTGAGAAAGCATGTGACATCAGAGTCTCTTACAGACATCAAGAAGAAACTTCAATACCTCTTATTCTTGTTCTTGTGGTTTTAATTTTGTGTACTCCACGCAATTAGACATTAATCTGTAGCTTAAGAACTACCAGGTGTACCCATTCATGTTTTGCTTGTTTATTGAGCTGAGTTTATGTAAAAAACATCATTGTTCTATATCTCTATTCTATATCATTGTTCTTCAGGCCACATAAAAAATAAGACTAAGGTGCAATTTTAGAGACATTTGTGACTAATGTGTGTAAGATATGGGACTCATGATGAAGTAAGAATGTGGAGACTGGAGACTGTGATTCAGTTGTAGAGAGGCTAGCTTTAGAATGTTCCTATGGATCAATTTATATTATTGGTCTGAACCTTAAGGAATGGTTCAGGAAAATAGAACTGTACACTCATAGATAATATGACTAGAGCAAATGTCCTGCACTGGGAAAGTAAGTTTCAGAAAGAATGACCATTTTACTGTTAAATATGATTTTGGGGGCTGGAGCGATAGCACAGTGGGTAGGGCATTTGCTTTGCATGCTGCCAACCCGGGTTCGATTCCCAGCATCTCATATGGTCCCTCGAGCACTGCCAGGAGTAATTCCTGAATGTACAGCCAGGAGTAATCCCAGCGCATCACTGGGTATTATACAAAAAGCAAATTAATTAAATAAATATAATTTGGGGATTCATAAAGGAGATGACAAGTTAGAATATTATGCAAGATAAAAATGACATGAGACTCCCATAAAAAAGCTGGGGTAGCCACCTTAATATCAGACCACATTGATTTCAGAGTGAAGAAGGTCATAAGAGACAGTGAAGGCCATTTCTTACCGATCACAGGATCTGTACAACAGGAAGAACTTACAATAATAAATGTATATGCACCTAATGAGAGACCAGCAAAGTACTTAAAACAACTACTCATAGATTTGGAAAAAGACATCACTAGCAACACAATACTAGTGGGAGACTTCAACACCGTTTTGTCACCTCTGGATAGATCAACCAGACTCAAACTTAGCAAGGACATACTTAATCTGAGGGAAACAATGGAAGAAAGGGACTTAGTAGATATATACAGGACACTTCATCCTCAAAAGGCTGAATACACATTCTTCTCAAGCGTACATGGAACATTCTCCAAGATAGACCACATGCTGAGCAACAAAACATATCTCCATAAAATTAAGAAGATAGAGATTGTATCAACAATCTTCTCAGACCACAATGCGCTTAAATTAGAAGTAAATCACACACAAAAACAGAAAATTAAATCAAACACCTGGAAATTAAACAGTGCGCTATTGAACAACGAGTGGCTTAGAATGGAAATCAAAGAGGAAATCAAAAGATTCCTAGAAACGAATGAAAATGAGGACACGAGTTACCAAAACTTATGGGACACAGCAAAAGCTGTCTTAAGAGGAAAGTTTATAGCTCTACAAGCATTCCTCAGAAAGGAGGAGCGAGCCCACATAAATAAACTAACCTCACAGCTTAAGAGCTTGGAGAAGGACCAACAAAAGGAGCACAACCAGAACAGGAGGAAGGAAATAATAAAACTCAGAGCAGAGATTCACGAGATGGAAACCCAAAAAACAATCCGAAAGATCAATGAAATCAAGAGCTGGTTCTTTGAGAAAATGAACAAGATCGATAAGCCTCTAGCAAAACTCACAAAGAAGGGGAGAGAGAAAACCCTAATAAACCGAATCAGAAATGAAAAGGGGGTCATCACAACAGAAACCACAGAAATTCAAAGGATCCTCAGGGAGTACTTTGAGAAGCTTTATGCCACGGAACATCAAAACCTCGAGGAAATGGATAAATTCCTAGACTCCTACCGACTCCCAAGGCTGAACCAAGAAGACCTGGAATACCTGAACAGACCTATCACCATCAAGGAAATTGAAATGGTAATAAAACGTCTCCCCAAGCACAAAAGCCCTGGCCCGGATGGATTCACTAGTGAATTCTTCCAAATCTTTAAAGAAGACTTACTCCCAATCCTCTTTAAGCTTTTCCACGAAATTGAAATATCAAAAAAAACTTCCGAATAGTTTCTACGAAGCGAATATCACACTGATACCAAAAGCAGACAGAGATACCACAAAGAAAGAGAATTACAGGCCGATATCCCTGATGAACACAGATGCAAAGATCCTCAACAAACTACTAGCAAATAGAATCCAACTACTCATCAAAAAGATCATACACCATGACCAAGTAGGATTCATCCCAGGGATGCAAGGATGGTTTAACATTCAGAAATCAATCAACATAATCCACCATATCAACAAAAGAAAAGATAAAAAGCATATGATCATATCAATAGACGCAGAGAAAGCATTTGACAAGGTCCAGCACCACTTTATGATAAAAACCCTAGCCAAAATGGGTATAGAGGGGACTTTCCTCAACATAGCTAAAGCCACCTACCACAAGCCTACAGCAAGCATCATCCTCAATGGGGAAAAACTGAGAGCCTTCCCTCTAAGATCAGGACGAGACAAGGATGCCCACTCTCTCCGCTGCTGTTCAATATAGTACTGGAAGTACTTGCCATAGCGATTAGGCAAGAAAAAGATATTAAGGGCATTCAGGTAGGAAAGGAAGAAATCAAGCTCTCACTATTCGCAGATGATATGATACTCTACTTAGAGAACCCAATAACCTCCACCAAAAAACTCCTAGAAACAATAGACTTGTATAGTAAAGTTGCAGGCTATAAAATCAATACCCAAAAGTCCAAGGCTTTCCTATATGCAAAGAGTGAGAGAGAAGAAAGCAACATGAACAAAACAATCCCGTTCACAATTGTGCCCCAGAAAATCAAGTACCTAGGAATCAGCTTAACTAAGGAAGTAAAGGACCTGTACAAAGAAAACTACAAAACGCTTCTTCAGGAAATAAAAGAGGACATGAGGAAATGGAAAGATATCCCATGCTCATGGGTCGGGAGACTTATCATTGTCAAAATGGCAATACTACCGAAAGCATTGTATAAATTCAATGCAATCCCTATAAGGATACCCATGACATTCTTCAAAGAAATGGAGCAAACACTCCTGAAATTTATATGGAACAATAAGCCCCCACGAATAGCTAAAGCAATTCTTGGGAAAAAGAAAATGGGAGGAATCAACCTCCCTAACTTCAAACTCTACTACAAAGCAGTAATAATTAAAACAGCGTGGTACTGGAACAAAAGCAGAACTGCAGACCAATGGAACAGGGTTGAATACACTGACATCCCCCCTCAATCATATGATCATCTAATCTTTGATAAAGGTGCTAATAATGTGAAGTGGAGTAAGGAAAGCCTCTTTAGCAAATTATGCTGGCATCACTGGACGGCTACATGCAAAAAAAATGGGCTCAGAACTCTGCCTAACACCATGTACAAAAGTAAGATCAAAATGGATTAAAGACCTCAACATCAGACCAGAAACCATAAGGTACATTGAAGACAAAGTTGGCAAAACCCTCCATGACATTGAGGCTAATGGTACTTTCAAAGATGCCACACCACTGGCCGAGCAAGTGAAAACAGAGATAGATAAATGGGACTATCTTAAACTAAGAAGCTTCTGCACCTCCAAAGAAACAGTGATCAAAATACGAAGACAGTCTACAGAATGGGAAAGGATATTTACCGAATACACATCTGACAAGGGGTTGATAACAAGGATATACAAAATACTGGTGGAACTCCACAGGAAGAAAACATCCAACCCCATCAAAAAATGGGGCAATGAAATGAACAGAAACTTTCTCAAAGAAGAAATCCGAATGGCAAAAAAGCACATGAGAAAATGCTCTACATCATTAATCATCAGAGAGATGCAGATCAAAACCACAATGAGATACCATCTCACACCGCAGAGACTGGCCCACATTCAAAAGAACAAAAGCAACTGATGCTGGCGCGGATGTGGCGAGAAAGGGACACTCCTTCACTGTTGGTGGGAATGCCGACTAGTTCAGCCCTTTTGGAAAACAGTATGGACGTTTCTCAAAAAATTAGAAACTGAGCTCCCATTTGACCCAGCGATACCACTCCTGGGAATATACCCCAGAGAGGCAAAAATGTGTAGTCAAAGTGACATCTGCACTTGTTTGTTCATTGCAGCACTCTTTACAATAGCCAGAAACTGGAAGAAACCTGAGTGCCCAAGAACAGATGACTGGTTAAAGAAACTTTGGTACATCTACACAATGGAGTACTATGTAGCTCTTAGAAAAGATGAAGTCATGAAATTTACATACAAGTGGTACAATATGGAAAGTGTCATGCTAAGCGAAATGAGTCAGAAAGAGAGGGATAGACATAGTAAAATTGCATTCATCTGGGGGATATAAAGCAACAAAATATGAGATCAATACCTAAGAATAGCTGAGATCAACACCAGCAGGATTACTCCATAGCTTAGAGGCCAGCCGGATATTCTAGGGGAAAGGGCAGTTCAGATAGAGAAGGGAACACCAAATGAAAGGTGTTTGGAGGATCCTTCCAGGAGGGGAAATGCATGTTGAAAGTAGACTATGGACTGAACATGATTGCCACTCAATGCCTCTTTTGCAGACCACAACATCCAAAAGGAGAGAGAGAACAAAGGGGAATGCCCTGCCACAGAGGCAGGGTGGGAGGGGGGGTGGTGGGAAATGGGCACTGGTGGAGGGATGGGTATTTGATCATTGTATGACCGAAACTCAAGCACAAAGATTTGTAAATCTACAACTGTACCTCATGGTGCTTCACTAATAAAAAAAAAATGACATGAGAATGTGAGAACTTTGTGAGACATCTTTCTTAAAATTGAAGTCAAAATTATAAAAACTAACTTATTTTTCTATTTTTTAGTTGAAGTATCATGATTCACAACAGTATTAATATTATTGTTTTATGTATATAGTTAATGTCTTATACCCTCCACCACATGTCAATATCCGTCCAACACTGTCCCAAGCTCCATTCTCTCACCACCCCTGCCCTGCCTTCTTGGAAGTCTTCGTTCTCAGTTATGTTGGCAGTATTAGGATAGTGTACTTTATCTCAGACTATAGGCCACCTTCTTTCATGTATCCTACTAAGAAAGTCCTTAATATGTTTTATTTCATTTAATGAATACGTATGAACTTACTGAATTCTGAATACTGAAATATGTTGTATTTCATTTACTGAATAAATAAGCATGTGGCATTTAACTTTAAATAGTAGAAAAAATAAACCCCCCAAAAGAATAACCTGTCTTTGAACTTTAAGCCTAAATGGAGTTGTTTCCTACCAACTACTTGCTTATCACTTATCACTTATCACTTCCCGTTAGTCGTCAATTTGCTCGAGCGGGCGCCAGTAACGTCTCCATTTGTCCCTGTCGCGTGCTAGTGTAGCCCAATGGCATCTGTTCGCTCTGGGAACATGAAGGGCCTCAAACCGATCGTTCATGATCTTCACGAAGAAGTCTGACCATCTGGAAGGTGGGCGGCCACGCGGTCGTTTGACATCCCGTGGAATCCAGTCAGTAACAGCTCTAGTCCAGCGGTCGTCTTTAAATCTCATTACGTGACCAGCCCATCTGATTTTCGACACCTTGGCAAATGAGACAGCGTCCCTGATTCTTGATCGTCGACGGATGTCAGAACTCTGGATTCTTTCTCTCATTTGAGTGAAACGTGATATTCCAAGCATAGCTCTTTCTATTCTTCTTTGGGAGAACTGAATAGCGTTCTCATCTTGTTTGCGTAGGGCCCAGGTCTCTAAGGCATATGTTAATGCAGGAAGAACAGTGGAATCAAAGAGATGTGCCCGGAGCCGGAGGTTCTTCATCCTCTTAGCTATTTCTTCGACGTTCTTGAAGGCGTTCCAAGACGCTCTCTTCCTTCTGCGCAGCTTGGGTGCCAGGTCATTTGTCATGTTGACCTCTCGACCTAGGTACACATAGCTGTTGCATTCAGAGATGGTCGTTACATTGAGAGCCAATGGGGCGTCAGGAACAAGGCTGTTTCTCATAAACATTGTCTTCGTAAGATTCAGCTGTAGTCCTACCTTTCCACACTCACGGTCAAAGTCGGCCAGCATTTGTGCCGCTTGGCTGATGTTTGGTGTTATTAAAACAATATCATCAGCAAAGCGGAGGTGGTGTAGTTGCTGACCATCTATCTTCACTCCCATTCCTTCCCATTCCAGTGGTCGCATGATATTCTCGAGGGTGGCACTGAAGAGTTTCGGTGAAATGGTATCACCCTGCCGCACCCCTCTCTTGACATCAACGATCACTTCTTTGTAGAATGGTGAGATCCTGGTAGTGAATCCGCAATACAGCTCACAGAGGATCCTGATATATTGGGCTTGAATGCCCTGATTGGCTAGGGCTTCAATGACCGTTTCCGTCTCAACAGAATCAAAGGCCTTCTTTAAATCAATGAACGTTAAACAGAGCGGCATCTTGAACTCCCGAGAAACCTCAATGAGCTTGGTTATTGTGTGGATATGGTCGATGGTGCTGAATCCTTTGCGGAACCCTGCTTGCTCACATGGTTGTCCTTCATCTAGTGTTCTGCCAATCCTATTTAGGATGACTTGAGTGAACAACTTGTAGATGGCAGACAATAGGCAGATTATGCTATTGTCAATAGGCAGATTATGCTACTTGCTAAAATATGAAAATACTAAAATTATATTAAACTATTATATTATCACTTCACTTAACTTCCCGTTAGTCGTCGATTTGCTCGAGCGGGCGCCAGTAACGTCTCCATTTGTCCCTGTCGCGTGCTAGTGTAGCCCAATGGCATCTTTTCGCTCCGGGAACATGGAGGGCCTCAAACCGATCGTTCATGACCTTGACAAAGAAGTCTGACCATCTGGTAGGTGGGCGGCCACGCGGTCTCTTGACATCCCGTGGAATCCAATCAGTAACAGCTCTAGTCCAACGGTCGTCTTTAAATCTCATTACGTGACCAGCCCATCTGATTTTCGACACCTTGGCAAATGAGACAGCGTCCCTGATCCTTGATCGTCGACGGATGTCAGAACTCCGGATTCGTTCTCTCATTTGAGTGAAACGTGATATTCCAAGCATAGCTCTTTCTATTCTTCTTTGGGAGACCTGAATGGCGTTCTCATCTTGTTTGCGTAGGGCCCAGGTCTCTGAGGCATATGTTAATGCAGGAAGAACAGTGGGATCAAAGAGATGTGCCCGGAGCCGGAGGTTCTTCGTCCTCTTAGCTATTTCTTCGACGTTCTTGAAGGCGTTCCAAGCCGCTCTCTTCCTCCTGCGCAGCTCGGGTGCCAGGTCATTTGTCATGTTGACCTCTCGACCTAGGTACACATAGCTGTTGCATTCGGAGATGGTCGTTCCATTGAGAGCGAATGGGGCGTCAGGAACAAGGCTGTTTCTCATAAACATTGTCTTCGTAAGATTCAGCTGTAGTCCTACCTTTCCACACTCACGGTCAAAGTCGGCCAGCATTTGTGCCGCTTGGCTGATGTTTGGTGTTATTAAAACAATGTCATCAGCAAAGCGGAGGTTGTGTAGTTGCCGACCATCTATCTTCACTCCCATTCCTTCCCATTCCAGTCGTCGCATGATGTTCTCGAGTGTGGCACTGAAGAGTTTTGGTGAAATGGTATCACCCTGCCGCACCCCTCTCTTGACATCAACGATCACTTCTTTGTAGAATGGTGAGATCCTGGTAGTGAATCCGCAATACAGCTCACGGAGGATCCTGATGTATTGGGCTTGAATGCCCTGATTGGCTAGGGCTTCAATGACCGCTTCCATCTCAACAGAATCAAAGGCCTTCTTTAAATCAATGAACGTTAAGCAGAGCGGCATCTTGAACTCCCGAGAAACCTCAATGAGTTTGGTTATCGTGTGGATATGGTCGATGGTGCTGAATCCTTTGCGGAACCCTGCTTGCTCACATGGTTGTCCTTCATCTAGTGTTCTGCCAATCCTATTCAGGATGACTCGAGTGAACAACTTGTAGATGACAGACAATAGGCAGATCGGGCGATAGTTGCCAATGTCATGGATGTCTCCCTTCTTGAACAGTAGTACGGTCCTGCTGGTTTTCCATTGAGATGGAACCTTGCATTCAGACAGGTAGCGAGTGAAGAGCCGAGCCAGTGTATTGATGAGTACTGACGGCAGGTTCTTCAGGTGTTCAGGTCTGACCTTGTCTGGGCCGGGTGCTGTTTGCTTCTTTACTGACGAAATGGCGTGTCGGATTTCGGAAGGGAGAACGTTGGGAACGACATACCCATCCTGTGGAATTTGGTATGTCGGCAAGTGGACATGGCTATCGAAGAGATTTGAGTAGACACTACTTCCACTACCCAGCCGTCGCCACACTCCAGGACGCTTTCCGGACTCGCGCGGCAGCTCCGGCCGAGACCCACGCACAACTGAAGACCCACAGAACAAGGTAAGCGGAACTCTCTGAGACCTTGGACTCCAGGCTCGGCGGACCCAGGGACAGAGCTTCTCTGCTTGCTCCCACCACCACAGGTGACAAAGGGATTCTAATCAGGAGCCCCACCCTACCCTGCCCTGTCTGCTTCCATCAACCACCCAGGGATCGAATTGTGCACAGGAGACCCACCCTACCCAGATAAATACCCCACTGGCAGACTTCCACTCTCGACACTACTTCCACTACCCAGCCGTCGCCACACTCCAGGACGCTTTCCGGACTCGCGCGGCCGCAAGCGGCCGCGCGACACATCATAAGACACTAAATACCCGTCTTCTGGAATTGTCGTACCATATTTGATAGGGTTCAAATATGGTAACACCTACAAGGGTGATTAGAGGTCACCCCAAAAGCCTCTATCCCTCTCGGAAAGACTGGCAAGCTACCGAGAGTATTCCGCCCGCACGGAAGAGCCTGGCAAGCTATCCGCTGTGTATTCGATATGCCAAAACCAGTAACTACAACTGGTCTCATTCACCTGACCCTGAAGGCTTCACCGACATGGCAGCACTGAGAAGGATGAGAAAGGAGAGGCCGACAAAATCTCAAGGCCGACCTAGGCTGCCACAACGAAGGAAGACAAAAATGATCGTCTGTACTTTCAATGCACGTACGCTAGCATCAGATGCATCCATCGAGGACCTGATGGTACAAGCGCGAATGATCAAGTACGACATCATTGGTCTGACCGAGACAAGAAGACATGAATCTCACCATGCCGTTTTCGACACTGGAGAAGAATTGTTCCTCGGAACATGCGATAAAAGAGGTGTTGGAGGCGTCGGTGTCCTTGTCAACACAAACTTGGCCAAGAGCATTGATTCATTCGAATGCCTAACAACCCGAATTGGACGTTTACATTTGAATAGATGTGGCTCACTGCCTGCAGTTTCTATCTTCGTTGTCTACGCACCAACATCTCATTATGATGAAAGAGAAATCGAGAAGTTCTACATGGAGCTAGAGAAGTTCTATAAAGAAGACCACACCTTCTACAAGATCATTGTGGGTGATTTTAATGCCAAGATAGGACCGAGAAGATCAGCTGAAGAACTTCACATCGGAACCCATGGCCTAGAATGGAACGAACAGGGTGAGAGACTGTCTGAGTTCATCATGTCGACCAAGACCATTCATGGTAACTCACAGTTCCAGAAGGCAGAATCTAAACGATGGACATGGGAGTCTCCTGGTGGACGATTCCACAACGAAATAGACCACATCATATTCAATCGACGGTTTTGCCTGACTGATGTCGCTGTTGTCCCAAAATTTCGAACGGGATCGGACCACCGTCTCCTTCGTGCAAAATTCTACTTCACAGAGCAGGGAGAAAGGGCTGCAAAGTTCAAAAAGAGAACTCCCAGAACGACCACCAACTGGGAACTCTTTGGTACTATTGCGGCAACATGGGAAGATGCCATTGTTGACAACATTGACGAGGAATACTATCGACTGGTTCAGCACCTCCATGAATGTGCGAGGAACGCCAAGAGAGAGATAGCCACAAAAAGTCGCCTATCTTCGAAAACTCTTGAGCTAATTCGCCAGCGTGGTTTGGCGCATGCCTCAGGCAACCGCAAGCTAACGTCCGAGCTTGCAAAGCAGTGCAGAGATGCGATCAAGGAAGACCTCAAAGAGAGAAGAGCAGAAGTACTGGTAGATGCGGCAGAAGCCGGGAAAAGTATTCGTAACGCCCGCCTGTCCTTCGCCAACTATAAGACCAAGATGACTGCCCTCCGACGTCCTGATGGATCCATCACATCCTCCAGAACGGCAATGGAGAAGATTATCCATGACTTCTACTCAAACTATTATATTATTTTTTCTATTTTATTTATTTCTCATATCTTTTATTTTTAAAATGCAGCTACATTTAAACTGTATATAATTTATGAAGATTCCTGGGCCTCTCGGTTTGTCTTTATTGTTATTATTTTTCCCTTAATGAGAGATCTCCATGTTGGTTTTGTAATTATCCCCCAGTCCTGTATTGTCTGAGGTGGGCCTTTAAATTGTACTCATCTTTATTTTCATTACTATGCATGAGAGTGTTAAAACACCTTACTTATTTACAAACAGATTTGATTATGTGGATGAACAGTTCTCTGTTTATTCAGTTACCAAGACAGAGCTAATCAGCAAACTCTTACATAAACTGAGACATAAAATTTGTGTTAAAATCCAGCGAAGCAGAGAGTCTTACACCTGACACAGCTTTGAGCAACTAGATTTCTAAACAACAGGTCTTTGAGAAATTTGAGTCAAAGAAAAACCAAATGCAAATGTGTTTTAGTCACCCAAAATTTGTCACTATTTTATATAATTTCATTTTGTTTGGCAAGTTATTTAATAATACAACTTTGGAGAAGAAAATGTTCTCTTAAATTTGCTTGGTATTACTGATACTGCATTTGTATTTCTTTGCTGTTGAAATATTCAAATGCATTAAGTTTTAGAATCTAAGTGATAAAATACTTGGTTTTAGGTTTCTTTAGACAGTCTCATAACTCTCTCATACCACCATAGTATGTGAAGATAATCATCTGAAAAAAAATCAAATGGTAGCTACTGAAATCAAACCTGCTAGATTTTCCCACAGGGAGAGCAGGATGAAATTTTTATGGTAACCAGAGATGGTAATTTGCGGGGTTCAGAACATAGACTTCAGGTCAGATTTTCTGGGTTGAAACCCTAGTTACAACAGTAATAGACAAGTGACCTTGAGCAAGTTGTTTAGGAATCATCTCCAAGACTTTGATCACTTTTATTAAAGGAAGGAGAATAGAGATCTTAACTCATAGTTTTATTGGCTTTATTATGAGATTAATCATCTAATAGAGTGTAAAAAAGAAAAGTAAGCAGGATCTAATTCTTTGCTTTGTTATTAGGAATCACATTCCTATGACCCCATCCTATGCTCCTCCTCCCACTCTCTTTCTCTTCTGTCTCTTTTGTCTGTCCCATTCTCCTTTTCTCTCCATTTTCTGTCTACTCCTTTTTTATTTAATTTACATGCAAATGAATATTATAAAAATATATGTCTACAATACTTTTTAGAGTCAAATTTTAAAGAAACTGTTACTTAGTTCCTTCACATAATTAAAACCAAATTCTCTTCATTTGTCTAACAGGAGTCATTTGAGGAGATAAAAATCTGAGGTCTATTTTGCAGGCGCTTCCAACTTCTGTTTACAGCCTTCAAGTTATTTACCTAGTGTGCTTCAGTCAGCATTCCCCACAGTCTAGATGGATTGATCAACTGTGTCTACATACATAAATATGTCATTCCTAATGTCTTTTCCAGTTATTATGTAGGAAGTCAGAGATGAGTGAGAATAAAAGACTGAAAAACACCAGCTGTAATGATGCTCGATAAAGCTGTCAGGTCCTAAATCATGGATTACGAGCATATCCCGACTCTATAAACGAGATAAAATTTAAACACACATTAAACAATGCAAGCTCCAGTGCATTGTCATATCTATGGAAAAGTTTCCCAAGAAATATAACATATCTTATGTGGCTTGAATAAACTGAAAAATAGAAATGACAGAGAGGTCAGTCACTTTAGGTCTAGTGTGAAACAACTAGTTTTACAAATTGCAGTCAACATTTTTATTCAATAGAATTCTCCCCTCAAACATATTTCAATTTCAATAAATATAATTATGTCATTTTGACCTGAAAATCAAATAATGTACACTGGTAATAGTTCAAGAAGTGAATCTCTAAAATTAAAAAAAAGATTTAAAAGATTTTCCAGTTTCCTTTATATAAATATCCCTACCATGGCCAATTTTAAACTACCAACTTGATGTCACTGAATTACAATGTGAGAGAGAAAATGTGCATAGTTGGATATTGTGAACTGCATTGAGCTGATTCGAATACTACAATGGCTGATTTCTTTTTCTCAAGAAATGCAGAATAGACATGAGTGTCTAAGAATACAAGTTTAGTAGAGGACTTGTCCATAAAGAAAGGACAAAAGACTGAAGATTTGGAAGCTAAAAGTAAACTAGAAGGAAATGTGTCTTCCGTATTAGAAGGAAGTGAACAATCATGACTATCCTGTTGTTCGTTGATTGCCTCGAGCTGGCACCAGTAACGTCTCCTTCATCCTAGTCCTGAGTTTTTTAAAAAATGTGCCATATTCAAGGCTCTTTCAGGGTTAGGAGAATGAGACCCATCATTGTTACTGGCATTTGGCATATTGAGTATTCCACGGGGAGTTTGCCAGACTCTGCCATGTGGGCAGGTTACATTCGGTAGCCTGCCAGGTTCTCCAGAGTAAGAATGAGATAAGAAGATGTTGTGCGGCTGCAAATGAGGCAGCGCACTTCTGGGATCTGGGTTTTAAAGTCTCTGGGTCTTGGCCGTGGATGGGAATACCTGGTGCCAGGGGCAGTTGGTGGGTGTGATGCTTACCTACTGGAAGATGGGAGATCTGGGTGGAGGAGGCCCAGTCCCAATATGAGCAGGCTTGGAGATCTCAGCCCCGGGACCCGCATGCCTGGGTTCCTATGCCGGTTTCTTCATGCGTGTGGAGAATGTTCTCAGCATGGCTGTGACTGGTTCCAGACGTCTTTGGCTGCCGGAGTTCTGCTCCGGGTGGGGAGGGAAGCTCAACCTGCCCCCCTCCAAGGGGCCCTGGTGAGGACAGCCAGGCGCAGGGGCAGGAGGCTCTGCACTGTTCTTTTCTGGGAGCTATGTTTTAAGTGAAGGAAGTGAAAACTAGAAGAAATGATTATTTGTTTCATTGGCATTTGAAAATAAATTTGTGGTTACTCAAACTATGTTTGTGTTTTATTTTTAACTTTAATCAATTTTCAATTGTTGTAGATAATAAGAGAATCTATTATATTAATACCTTTACATAAATTGTGTGTTTTTATTTATAAGCAAATTGTTCTCTAAGTTTCTCACTTTTGGCTTTTAGGTGGGTCATTTCTAAGTGTGACAGTGTTTATAATTGCTGAATATATTGTTAATGTGGGGTACATAGATTTAAACAAATGAGATACTGTTGAACTTTTGTCAGAGTAGAGAGAGAAATTTCAAGGGCTCAAGGGAATCATGGCAATATGGAAAAAATAAGGCTAACAAACTTGAATATTATAAGAGAGTAGCAATGCATAAAAGGAGCCTCTCTGGTACCACAGCATAGAGATGAGGGGGAGAAAGAAAGAGGAGAGAGAGAGAGAGAGAGAGAGAGAGAGAGAGAGAGAGAGAGAAGGTGTATGGAAGGAGAGAAGGAGGGAGGGATAGAAAGAGACAGAGAGAAAGGGAGAGAAAGAGAAATAAGAGAACAATAAAAGTGAGATTCCAGAGAATATTTTATATGGTTTACTGTGAAATATGTGACAGCTCTCTCGTCTCTGTCTCTGTCTGTCTACCTGTCTGTCTGTCTCTTCTTTGAGGTCATCAGAAGCTTCTTTCCATATGTTTTGGGGGAAACTAGAAACCAAAGTTTTATGGCAGTTGTATTTTATTGACATGCATATCACATGGTTAATATTGTTCAGAGGAAAAAAATTCAAAGACTACAAGCTTCTCAAACAAAGACTAAGGAAAAACTTAAACTACAAGTCAAGAAAACTGTGAAAGAAAATCCAGTTTGGAGGAAAAAATCTTAGTGAAATTTCTTATTGATTCAATTCAAGACCAGGGATATCCTTAGTGCTCTGAGTAGAAAGTCTCTTAACACTTTTTATAGCTTGAACCTTGAGGACCATAAGTCAAACAACTTATTCCCACAATTACTATCACCCAAATTAACATGATTTTATTTATTCCAAAGTTCTTATTGGTAAAATTTTTTTGGTAAGAAAAATATCATTGTTCCATTTCAGGAATTACCAATTGTTCTCCACAAATCACCAATGTTCAGAACACAGCATCAACAAATAGTTGAATATTTTTTACTCTCTCTGAAACTGACAAAATTCTTATTTGGCCATTTGCAGGACTCTGAAACTGAGAAGCATGACCCTACCTAATCCTCATTAAGCACGTACTATAAGAGATCTGCCTTTAACCACATTTCTAATTCTCAATAAGAGCAGAGTTTACCTTCCTCTTCTGAGGTACTTCCACAATTTAAGAGGATGTTTTCTCTTCTATTATTATACAATCAACAGTTCTGCCTTATCCATATTTAGTGTTGGTGATAATCAATCATCATGGTTACATAAGTTCAGAGCTATGATGTGAATTAGATGTATACTCCAAAAAGTTATTTGAGTAGAGTTAAATAAGAATGTTATTTACAAAGCATGAGTAAAATGGAAGACATTTGGTGTTAAAACCAGCTCATTGAGACCAATGCAGTAAAGGGAGTGAGCAGATGCCAGTTACCAGCGTCCAGAAAAGAAGAGAGTGACATGATCAAGCTGATGTATACTAGTGAAGTTTTTGGGATACAGCCAAGCCTTGGCAGATGGCAGGCAGAACTCAGGGGCAATGATATTTAGACCACAATCACCTCACTCACCCAGGATTCTAAAGATTTTCCTTATAGATTCAAACCTTACTAGAAGATAGAGGGTAAAATGGCCTTTTATATAATACATAGACAGGATATGTCTAAGAGTAAGGTAGATGTGAAAAAGAAAGGCAGAATGCAAAATGGGAAATATTTACAGAGATGGACTTCTGATCGAGAAATAAGGACCTGCCAATTTTCTGAGTTTGAGAGAAACACTGGAAAATATATATATGTAGATAGATCAAATTCTTAACCTCAATTAAACAAAATTTAGGCTTAATGAATTTGCTTAATTGTTTTATTTTCAGTAGTTGAAATAATTAAATTTTAGCTTCAGTAAAGTTGATTATAATGCAGTAATCTATATTAACTACACTGAGTGGCTGATCTCTAGTTCTTGTTAATTTACTACTCATTGCCAGGATGTGTCATTCAAAACTTCCCTGTTAAAGTGACCAAAACACAAAGACAATCTACAGAATGGGAAAGAATATTCATGTAATACCTATCCGATAAGGGGTTGATACCAAGGATATACGAAGCACTGGTTGAACTCTACAAGAAGAAAACATTCAACCCCATCAAAAATGGGGTGATAAAATGAACAGAAACTTTGTCAAAGAAGAAATCTGAATGACTAAAAGGCACATAAGAAAATGCTCTACATCACCAATCATCAGGGAGATGCAGATCAAAACAACAATGAGATATCATCTCACACCACAGAGACTGGCACACATCCAAAAGAACAAAAGCAGCTGCTGTTGGTGTGGATGTGAGGAGAAAGGGACTCTACTTCACTGTTGGTGGGAATGCCGACTGGTTCAGCCCTTTTGGAAAACAGTATGGACAATTCTCAAAAAATTAAAAATTGAGCTCCAATTTGACCTAGCAATACTCCTGGGAATATATCCCAGAGAGGCAAAAAAGTATAGTCGAAGTGACATCTGCATTTGTTTGTTCATTGCAGCACTGTTTACAATAACCAAAATCTGGAAAAAACCCGAGTGCCCAAGAACAAATGACTGGTTAAAGAAACTGGTACATTTACACAATGGAATACTATGCAACTGTTAGAAAAGATGAAGTCATGAAATTTGCGAACAAGTGGTTCTACATGGAAAGTATCATGCTAAATGAAATGAGTCAGAAAGAGAGGGACAGACATAAAAAGACTGCACTCATATGTGGAATATAAAGTAACAGAATGGGAGATGAACACCCAAGAATAGTTGAGATAAGTATCAGGAGGTCTGCTCCATGGCTTGGAAGCCAGCTGCACATGCTGGGGGAAACGGCAGCTCAGATACAGAAGGGAACACCAAGTAAACATGGTCTCTGTAGGAACTATGTTTGGAGGACTTATTCCGGATGCGAGATGCATGCCGAAAGTAGACTAAAGACTGAACACGATTACACTGTCACTGTTACACTGTCCTCCTGTTATTCATCGATTTGCTCAAGCGGGCCCAGTAACGTCTCCATTTTGAGATTTGTTGTTACTGTGTTTGGCATATCCAATACATCATAAGGAGCTTGCAAGGCTTTGCCATGTGGGCGCGATACTCTCGGTAGCTTGCCGGGCTCTCCGAGAGGGGCAGAGGAATCGAATCCGGCTCCACCAGGCCGGTTACATGCAAGGCAAACCCTCTACCCACTGTGCTATCATTCCAGCCCCAGTCATATACTGAACATGATGACCACTCAATACCTCTATTGCAAGCCACAACACCCTAAAGGAAAGAGAGATTAAAAGGGAATGCCCTGCCACAGTGGGATGGCTACTGGGTTCATTTCTGGTGGAGAATGGGCACTGGTGAAAGCATGGGTACTTGATCATTGTATAACTGAAAGCCAAGCATGAAAGTTTGTAGGTCTACAACTGTACATCATGGTGTTTCACTAAAAAACAGAAACAAAAACAAAAAACAAAACAACAAAAAAAACCCAACTTCCCTGTTAAGTCTTCAATTTCAATCTCCTATTAAAAACCATTTTATTTCTGTTCTTATGAGTTTGCTTTTGAGTTTCTATGTGTGAGTGCTAAAATTCAGTACTTATCTTTCTCTGACTTATCTGTGAGAATGTTTTGATACAGTATTGTGGGGAGTGTGACAAAAATTGTTGACCGAGGAACTAGAGAGTTATGAGATGAAGAACAATTGTTCAGCTGAAACAGTGTATCTGAAACTGCATGTAGTTTGATTTGCACATCCCTCACAGTGAATTCCACTCTGGTAGTACAGTTGTAACTACAGAGAAAGTAAAAGTAGATGATAGAGGATACCCAGATGGATCCTATGGTATCCTGTGTTGATGCTAAGCCAGGACATTAGCCTCTGGATGTTTCCCTGCAAGCAGGAAGCAGAACTGAGGCCCCACTTCTCATTGAGTGGGCAAGCTAAAAACTTGTGAGTCTGATGACCTGGAGAAGTACAGAATGCTCTATCTTGGCAGTACAAGGCAGCAGTTTCCTCCTCTCTTGCACATCCTTAATCTGGGCTGACCTTCAAGTATCAGTATGAGCCTTCTCTTTGCCTTATGTGTAACCAACTACAAGAATGTGGGATTATGTCAATCTGTAGAGACTATGTGTCCAGTTTCATATCTTTCTCTGACTTTTTTAATCATAACAACATAGCTTTGACAACATAGCTTTGACAAGACAATGTATACCCTGATGTTCCTTTGATGAATGCTCATCCTATAACTATTTGTACTCTCATTAGTGAGTCTTTCTCTGCGATGAGGTCATTAGGATGTAACTGATAAAAAATAGAATAAAAGTTGGCTTTCACCTCTAGCCAGAATGAGCCTTGGCCCTCCGTACTCTTTTCATTCCTTTTGCATGTTTTATCTTCATGCCTCCAGATGAAAGAATATTCATGCAACATCCTGGAATGAATCAGTCTGTTTTTGCAGCATGAAATCTTCTTAGTGTGACTATAGCAAAAAACCAAGTAGATGCTTCCCTACATCTCAGCTAGGTACTCCACTGTAGGCATCAAGTTAAGCATTGTTCACTAAGAAATAAACGCCAAGTCAGAAATCTCAAACCATGCAAGAAAAGACATCATGAAGGAAAGGCAAGAAAGTCAGAAAATGGAAAGTATATCTGAGAGGAAATCATTGACAGAGCAATTAGATCAACACTTGATATAACAGTTGTTCTGAGAGGTATACAAAATACAAAGAGTTCACATTAAAAATATACAGCAGTCATTGACATTACAAACAGAATTGTTGAAAATTTAAAAGTTTAAAGTAAGAGACAAAGGAGATGGATTGTTGAGTTGTAAGGTGAAGCTAAGGAATTCTCTCAGAAGATGACACAAGCTGCAAATTACAGACGGAAAGTTAAGACTTATGCAGCACAGGTCCAAAAGTTTAAATGCTTTGCACTTCCTACTAACAAGAAGCAAGAAAGTAAGGAAATCAATATTTGAAGAATTATATCAGAAAAGTTATGAGAGTTTAAGGAAGATATAAATCAGTATGTAATAGCCTATGGTATGCCAAACATGAAAAATATTTAGTCACTGGATCACTTGACATACGATTACTTATTGATTTGCTCAAGCGGGTGCCAGTAACATCTCAATTTGTCCCTGTCGCGTGCTAGTGTAGTCCAATGGTGTCTACTCACTCTAGGTACAAGAAAAACCTTAAACCTATCCTTCAGGGTCTTGAGGAAGTCTGACCATCTTGTAGGTGGGCGGCAAGTGATCTTTTGAGGTCCGGTGGTATCCAGTCGATAATGGCTCTAGTCCAGCAGTTATCTCCAAATTGAATTATGTGTACAGCCCATCTGGTTGTTGAAGACTTGGCAAACAAGACAGCGTCCCTGATTCTTGATCATTGATGGAGGTTGGAACTCCGTCTTCTTTCACTCACTTGAGTGAAGCATGAAACTCCAAGCATATCTTTTTCAGTTCCTCTTTGGGAGACCTGAATAGTGTTCTCATCCTGTTTTTGTAGGGCCCAAGTCTCTTAGGTGTATGTTAATGCAGGAAGAACAAAGAAGATAGAAACTGCCAGCAGTGAGCTACAGCTGTTCAAGTGTAATCATCCATTTCAGGTTGTAAGGCATGTGAATGAATCAGTGCTCGTGGCCAAGTTAATGTTGACAAGGACAGTGACTGACACCACCGATGCCTCTTTTGTTACATGTTCCGAGGAACAGTTCTCTTGTGTTGAAACTGGCGTGATGTGGTTGATGCCTTTTCGTCTTGGTCAGATCAATGATGTCGTACTTGATCTTTTGCACTTGCACCATCAGATTCTCAATGGATGCATCAGATGCCAGCTTGTGTGCATTGAAAGTACAGACAGTCGTTTTAGTCCTTTGTTTTGGCAGCCTAGTTCGGCCTTGAGATTTAATCAGCCTCTCCTTCCTCATTTTTCTTAATGCTGCCGTATTGGTGGCTCTTTCAGGGTCAGGGGAATGAGACCCATTGTATTTACTGGTTTTGGCATATTGAATACACCAGGATAGCTTGCCTGGCTCTGCTGTGCTGCCGGAACACTTTCGGTATCTTGCCAGGCTCTCCAAGAGGGATAGAGGCTTTTAGGGCGGCCTCTAACGACACTTGCAGGTGTTCCCATGGTTCAAACCATATTTGAACCCTATTAAATATGGTGTGGCAATCTAGATAGATGGTTATTAAGTGTCTTATGAAGTGTCTTTGTGACCTTGGACTCCAGGCTCAATGGGACTCAGAAACAGAGATCCTCTTCCTGCTCCCACCAATCTCTGGTGACCCAGGGATCAAACCCAGAAGCCCCACCCTACTCTGCCCTGCCTGCTTCCACCAATCTCCAGCGACCCAGGGATCATATCCAGAAGCCCCATCCTACCAGTACCAGACCTCCACTACTTCCATTACCTCCACTACCCAGCCACCGCCACACTCCAGACCACTTTCCGGACCTTGGGCTGAGACTCATGCATGAGTGAAGCCCCAAAGAACCAGGTAAGTGGAACTTTGTGATCTTTGTGAAATCTATTTAAAATATTAAAATATATTTGACATTTCCACAGGTTCATAATATATGAATCACATATAAGACATATTCTAGAAAAATTTAAAATAAAGAACATGTTATTTGTATCACATCTCATCCCAACATTCATCAATTCGCTCAGCTGGGTGCCAGTAATGTCTCCATTTGTCCCAGCCCTGAGATTCTAACAGCCTCTCCTTACTTGTCCTTCCCAAGGCTGCCATATTGGAGGCTCTTTCAGGAGTCAGGGGAATGAGGCCTGTTTTTTGTTACTGTTTTGGCAAATGGAATACACCACATGTAACTTGCCAGGCTCTGCCATGATGATGAGATACCCTTGGTAGCTTGCCAGGCTTTCCAAAAGGGACCAAGGCTTTTTTAGGGCGACCTCTAATTACTTTTACAGATTTTGCCAGTCTACCGAATGCAAGTCTTTGTTCTGATGACTTTTAACAATCAGCACGCTGACAAACATGCACCTGCCTGCATCTCTGGGCAGTACCTGAGAGATCTGAGGCCTCAGATTGATCTCTTTGAGGTTGTAGGAGTGAAGCCAGAGATTGTTAAGCAGCTGGCAGAACAGGACCCCATCGCAGAGGGTCTGTGCCAGATTGAACACCTGTGCCAAGTCCCAAGTCACTATGTGGTTGGAGGACAGCACCTTGCAGCAGATGAGCCACTGTGCACACTGCCGCCATGGCTCCATGCTCAAGGGTGCTGAGACTCAGCCCAGTCAGGGGAGGCAGTGATGCTGTGGACACCACTGCGGTTTCTCTGCACAACGCCGACACAATTCCACCTGAATCTTGCAAAACAGCCGGCGATGTCCATTAGGAATCATTGTAGAGTTCCAGTAGGGATCATGCATAGAGTTCCATGCCTGGTTTGCTGAGCCACGTACCGATTAAGGCGATATGGTGAGTCGTGTTCAAAAGAGTGCGAGGGGTTTGGGCAGCTTCGGCACCATTTTACCAGTTGGACCACGAGTGTGTTTCCTACATATTTCCCGTGGCTTGGCCGCATGACCCCGAGCTGTCCCCTGCACTGGACTGGCTTTGGCTTCTGGCTGGGGGACCTGGACAGGGAGCTCAGAGACCATGTAAATAAAAGAACATGTCATTAAAACAGGTCGGCAACTACACCACCTCCGCTTTGCTGATGACATTGTTTTAATAACACCAAACATTAGCCAAGCAGCACAAATGCTGGCCGACTTCGACCATGAGTGTGGAAAGGTCGGACTACAGCTGAATCTTATGAAGATAATGTTTATGAGAAACAGTCTCGTTCCTGACGCCCCATTTGCTCTCAACGGAACGACCATCTCCGAATGCAACAGCTATGTGTACCTAGGTAGAGAAGTCAACATGACAAATGACCTGGCACCCAAGCTGCTCAGGAGGAAGAGAGCGGCTTGGAATGCCTTCAAGAGCGTGTAAAAAATAGCTAAGAGGATGAAGAACCTCTGGTTCCTGGCACATCTCTTTGATTTCACTGTTCTTCCTGCATTAACATATGCCTCAGAGACCTGGGCCCTACGCAAACAGGATGAGAACGCTATTCGGGTCTCCCAAAGAGGAATTGAGAGAGCAATGCTTGAAATATCACATTCCACTCAAATGAGAGAAAGAATCCGGAGTTCCGACCTCCATCAACAATCAAGAATCAGGGAGGCTGTCTCGTTTGCCAAGGTGTCAAAGATCAGATGGGCTGGTCACGTAATGAGATTTAAAGACGACCGCTGGACTAGAGCTGTTACCGACTGGGTTCCACGGGATGTCAAAAGACCGCGTGGCTGCCCACCTACCAGATGGTCAGACTTCTTCATCAAGATTATGAATTATCGGTTTGAGGCTCTTCGTGTTCCTAGAGCGAACAGATGCCATTGGGTTACACTGGCATGCAACAGGGACAAATGAAGACATCACTGATGCCCACTCGAGCAAATTGACAATTAACGGGAAGTCAAGTGATCAAGTGATGACTGAAACTCAATCATGAAAGCTTTGTATCTGTATCTTATGGTTATTCAATAACATTCACTTTCACTGTCACTGTCCTACCATTGTTCAACCATTTGCTCGAGCAAGCCCAGTAATGCCTCCACTGTGACAATTGTTACTGTGTTTGGCATATCGAATACTTCATGGGTAGCTTGCCAGGCATTGCTGTGTGGGTGAGATACTCTCGGTAGCTTGCCGGGCTCTCCAAGAGGGGTGGAGGAATCGAACTCCAGTCAGCCATGTTGGCTGTTTGCAAGGCAAACACCCTACCTGCTGTGCTATCACTCCAGCCAATTCAATAATAATAATAATAATAAAAATAAAAGATCCAGTGTTTAACTCCCTAGATTTCTCTCCACCAGCAAGAGTTCAAATGAATAAATTGGAGTGCTTCCTCTCTTAATGTCTTTTAGCAGTCTTCACATCTACCTTGGATCATGCACTAGCATCATGCAGCACTGGAACTCAGACTATAAACAGACTTCAGTCTTCTTGGAACTGAAGCAGTATATATACCTATTTGATAACCTAGGGAAGAGGTGATGAATGCTACAGAAATGAGTCAGGGTTGACTATTGCGTATGAGACACTGACCTGACCAGAGCCAGAGGAGGTATACTAGAAGTCACACTGAAGTCAAGATTCAATGGAGTAGAAAACAACAAGAAAGAAAGCTGTGTTTTAAGTCAGGGAAAAGTTCTAAATAGAAACTCACATGTTCACATACTCACATGTGAGTAGTACTTGGGTTTGAGAGTTGTTTTAGAAAGATTCTGCTTTAACCAGTTATCTGCTCTCAGACACTTGGGTTTTTTTCCAGATTCTGGATTTTGTGAGCAGTGCTGCAATGATCGTACAAGTACAGATGCCATTTCTGTTGTGTGTTTTTTGCATCACAGGAGTATATTCCCAGAATTAGTATTGCTAGGTCATATGAGAGTTCAATTTCTAGTTTTTTTTCCAAAACGCCTGGACCAGTTGACATTCCCACGAACTCTGAATGAGAGTCACTTTCTCCCCACCTCTGAGCCAGCACTGGTTGTTCTTATACTGTTTGATGTACGCCAGTCTCTGTGGACATCAGAGTGTAAGGTGATATCTCATTGTTGATTTGATTTGCATCTCTCTGATGATTAGTGATGTAGATCGTTTTTTCATGTGCATTTTGGTCACATGTATTTCTTCTTTGAGGAAGTTTCTGTTCATTTCTTCTCCCCATTTGTTGATGGGGTTGTATTATTTTTTTCTTATAAAGTTCAACCAGTACATTATAAATCTTGGATATTAAGTCCTTAAATGATGAGTATAGGGAAAATAATTTTTCCCATTCTGTGGGCTGTCTCTGTATCTTGGTCACAGTTTCTTTTGAAGTGCAGAAGCTTCTTAGATTAATGTAGCTCCATTTGTTTATCTTTACTTACCCTGGCTTTCTTAGTCGTGTTTCATCTTTAAACATGCCTTTAGATTCAATGTCATGGAGGGTTCTACTAACATTTTTTGTACCCATATATTATGGATTCAGGTCTGATATTGAGGTCCTAAATCCATTTTTTGTCTGATTTTTGTGCCTGATAAAACTATGTTCATCTACACAATGGAATATTATATAGCTGTTTGAAAAAATGAAGTCATGAAATTCGCTTATAAATGAAAGGACATGGAGAGCATCATGCTGAGTGAAATAAGTCAGAAAGAGAACAACAGACATAGGATGACTGTACTCATTTGTGGGATATTAAAAATAAAACAACATAGTTTAAGATTAACACCCAAGGACAGTAGAACCCACTATGAGGAAAGAGGAAAGAGTCATGATTGGAAGCCTGCCTCAAGGGCTTGGGGAGAGGGAAAGAGAAGGGGCCATTATGACAATCATGGTTGGAGGGATCACTCGGGATGGGAGATGTGTGCTGAAAGTAGACAAAGGACCAAACATGATGGCCTCTCAGTATCTGTATTGCAAACCACGGTGTTCAAAAGTAGAGAGAGAGAAAGAATCAAGGTGCCGGCCATAGAAGCAGGAAGTGGGGTTGAGTGGGGGATGTTGGAAAATGTACAATGATGGAGAGATGGGTTTTGATCATTATATGACTGAAACTCAATCACAAAACTGGTAAAACTATGTTCATCTACACAATGTTCATCTACTCAATCACAAAATTTATAATTGTTTCTCACAGTGATTCAATAAAGAGAGAGAGAGAGAAAGAGAGAGAAGAACAAAATGCTCAAGAAACAAAGAACCAGAATGGTCTCTTTTACACACAGGACATAAAGAAACATACTAGGGAAATAACAAATACCCAGACAACAGAAACAAAGAGCATGAGAACTGGTCTTCAAGTAGGAAGCTTGCTACTGGAGTTGGGGTTGGGGACAGTCAGGGAAGGGAACACTAGGACAATGGTGGGGAGGGGAAGTGCCTACCATGCTACGGGGACTGGAGAGAAACTGAGGACATTGGTGGAAGGAAGTAGACACTGGTGATAGTATTGGTATTGAAACATTGTATACCTGAGACTCAATCATAATAATTTGAATAACAATGAATTGCTATGCTACTGCTGGGAAAGATGAAGTCAGGAAAATTCTTACACATGAATGGATACGGAGAGTGTCACGCTAAGTTAAATGAGTCAGAGAGAGAGAGAGGGACAGAGATAATATAATCACACTTACTTGCAGAATACCAAAACATAGTTTGAGACCAATACCCAAAGATAGTAGAAACGAGGGCCAGGAGACTGGTCCATAGTGGGAAGACTGCCACATATATGGATGGGGAATGCAGGTAGGACAGAAAAGGGATCATTATGACAATGATAGTTGCACATGATCATTCTCAACAAAAACTGAGTACTAGAAGGAGGTAAAGTGATGTACATGATAACTTTTTAGTTCCTGTATTGAAAAGCACACTGCCTAAAAGGAGATAAAGAGAGAAAAAATTTGAGAGAGAGAGAGAGAGAGAGAGAGAGAGAGAGAGAGAATCACACCTCTTTGGGGTTCCCGGAGCAAGTTCCAGTACATGTATGATTGTAAGGAGGATTTTCACACACTTTATTCTTTGAATACAAACTAAGTACACTACAGTGTGACTAAATTCTTCATGGGTGGGGGATAGCAGGAGATTTTTGTCTCAGTGCTCAGGGTCCCAGGATTTGTTCCCAGTCAAACTAGACCCAGAGTTACTGCCCGAAAGTTTGGTGCTGGGGACCTAGTGATGTGGCATTTCTCAGGCCTGGTGCTGGGAGCATCAGGGCAATTTCCAGTGATACCAGGGATTGAATTCAGAATCTCACACATGCAAAACATGCTCTCTAGCCCTTTGCGTTATCTTTCCAACCCTCATCACAGTTCTGACATTATTTGTCAAAAAGAAGATTTCACAGATTCAGAGCTCAGTTCTATAGTTCTCTCATCTAGTTCCTTCTTTTCCAGCACTGTGCTCTATTTCCTTCTGATCAGAATTGAAATGGACTCTCAAGGATCAGGAGGAGGAAAAATATAGAGTTTGGAGGCTGGTAGTTTAGAGGATGTGACAAATCATTTATGGGGAACATTCATTTGGCTTTGAATGGACAAAAATAAGAACCTAAGTTTTGTACTGACAAGGACCCTAGATCCCTTTCCAGACAACACTAGTCAGTAAACAAAGAAACCAATCTTTAATCAACTGTCATCTATCCCCTTATTATATAAACAATTAAAACATAAGCCTCTGATGACATTTCTTTGGATTTTCAGCACATGTGAAACATGAATGTGTACGTTCATTTTATTTTCCACAAAATCAAGAAAGTCACATCCATTTAAATGCACTTCCTTACTTCAGAAACATCACAGAGAGAAAAATGTGTCTTATCAAAGTATTTGTCTTTCATTAGACACAAACTTAATTCAGTAAAGAACCTTATACTTAGTGGACTTCGTTTTTTAAATTATTTTTCAATTTAGTCACCTGAGGTTACACAACTGTTCATGATTGGGTTTTAATCACATAATGATCCAACACCTATCCTTCCACCAGTGTTTCATTTCCTACCACCAGTGGCCCCAGTTTCCCTCCTGCCACCCCCGCCACAGCTCCCCAGCCTGTCTCTAGGCAGGCACTTCACCCCACTCCTTTTTGGCATTATGGTTTGTAATACAGATACTGAGAGGTTATCATATTTGTTACTTTACCTACTTTCAGCATGCAGTTCTTATCCAGAGTGATCATTTCCAACTCCCTTTTTCATGGTTGTCCCTTCTCTATCCCAACTGCCTTGTTCCCTAGAACTTGAGATAGGTTTCCAACCATCAACTAATCCCCATTGCCTTTTTTTTTCCAAGAAAAGCAGCTGTAGTGGATAATGTATTTTGAAGGAGATAATTAAGTTGGGTTTCCTTAGAGGGGTGATAAAGAATTACTTATTCCAAACGTATGTTCCACAGAGAGGCAAGCTATCAGCCCATAACCATTATGTTCAAATGCCAAGAATATTATTCTAGAGATACAAAGGTGGATATATAGTTAAGCCTTAGCTAAGTTGTAGATTTTGCTGATGGGTTGAAGAAAAAGTTGAAGAAAAATCACTTGATCCTTCTGTGATGTTGCTGGCAAATGACCTGCCCCTTCCTGAGCTGCATCTTTTGCCATATCTCTGAACTGCTACCTCTTTCTGGACCACAGGTGGATTGCTTATTCCTGGGACCCATCACTTGCTCTTTGTACCTCTTGTGCACTTGTACTTCTTGGTGCCCAATCCTGGGACAACTTGCTGAGGCTATTAATCTTCACATTCCAATCTAAAGGAAATCACATTGAAAATGAAAATGAGACAGGAGAGGAGTTGAAAATTTTTGCTTGAAAAAAAAAGCAAATCACATCACCATTAACTAACACTAGAATAATTTTTTTGACTATGCCACGGTTTGCTGACTGGAGCGATAGGACAGAGATAGGGTGTTTGCCTTGCATATGGCTGACCCAGGTTCGAGTCCTCCGTCCCTCTCAGAGAGCCCAGCAAGCTACCGAGAGTATCTCACCTACATGGTAGAGCTTGGCAAGCTCCCCATGGCATATTCAGTATGCCATAAACAGTAACAACATGTCTCACAATGGAGATGTTACTGTTGCTCGTTCGAGCAAATCAGTGAACAATGGGAGAACAGTGCTGCAGTGCTATACGCCATGGTTTACTTTCTAACTTGTATTACTTCTTTGAAAATAGCTATATAGGAGCTGGAGAGATAGTAAAGGGGTTAGGGAACTGATCTTGCTGGCAGCCAACTCAGCTTTTATCCCTAGTACCCCATATGGTCCCTGGAACCCCGCCAGGAGTAATCTCTGAACAGACAGTCGACAGTAAGCCATGAGCATCACCAGATGTGGCCCCAAACCTCTCGCCTCCCAGTTTTGAAAAAGTGCCATGTAGATTGAGAAATACAGTTGTAGATAAAGGGGAATCATCACACATTGCCTCATCTGGATTCAATTCAAAGGGTAGTTTTTAGTCCCCAGAAGTATGTTTGTTGCTTAAAATAGTTACTTGGAGTGCAAGTAAAAAGGGTGCAAGTAAATTTCTGGTCATGTCTGCTAAACCCTAAGTAAGAAGACAATACTTGTGTTCAATATCAGGCATCCCATATGGTCCACCGAGCCTGCCAGAGGTGAATTCTAAGCAAGAGACAGTAGTAAGCCCTAAGCACAGAGGGTGTGAGTGAACCCCTTCCCCCACACCCTCAGCCCCAAATCCAATCTGGGATAGTGAGATTAATGCTAAACTCAATTCATTAGTGGTATGCTTTTTATTATTCCTCTGTCTGCAAATTTCATAATACATTCCTTGAGTCTTACTTTATTCAAAATTAAATGGAAGGGGGAAATGCCAAAGTGCACAAAGGCTTTGAAAGTTTAGATTGCGCATATAAGTAAATAACAACTTAAACCAAAACTTCAGTACCTCTAAAACTCAAATTTAGTAGCTGTTGAGTCAGCATTATCTTTGGAAAGTTGAATCTTAAAGAAGTTTTATGTGTGTGTCCGTGTGTATGTGGTGGATAGACTTCATCTCCCAAACTTCAATTCATATGTGGGCTATCCCCAATTTCATGAATATCAATGGGTATTTATTGAGCCTTTCTGGAATCAGCTTGAATAACCTGAAGTGAATGCACTTAAGTATACCGAATGGATCTGTTAAAATACAAAGAGTCAATTTTTAGGGAAAAATGCATCAGACCACTAAAAACACACTTGCTTTATCAAAAGAAGTCTCAAAATAGAAACCTATCACTTTGAAACCAGAGGGAGGCCTGAGAAGTGAGATAGAGACCAAGAAGGCAAGAGGCAGGTCTGGGAGGAAAAACGGGCATCACAACAAAATTCTGGACTTGACACTTGTATAACCTGAGAAATGTAGAAATTGCTTGAGAGTGTTCAGTAAAGCGAAAAATTCTCACAAGCTCTCTGGTTTCTTTTCAGGCTGATGGAGAAATCAAATTAAAATCAGAGAATAGTGGGGGCAAAAACAGAAAACTTAATTCATTTGTAGGGAGAATCTACATGGATATAAATCCTAAAGTAAATGAACAACATGAGGGTATTTCCCAAGCTGAGGAACTAGTTAAGGACCTGGAGCTTTACGGAATAAAGAGGCGTTAGATGCTCTGTAACGGTATGTTTGCCTTGCCATATAGATTGCTTTCTTTGCTAAAAAGGGTATTTTTGATAAAACCCTCAGTATAGCTATAATTCCCAATTTTCATTCCTCTAGGTAATTAAGAGAGTGGACCGAGTTTCTCATGAGGCTCCTTGATGTCAGCTTGAAATCAGACATGCTAGTGGGCATGACAGGAACTACACAGCACACTGAGGCTTACTCTTCACTTGAAATTAACCTCAGTTCTGTATTCTGATACAAGAAAAAGATTTATTTATCTTTTTAGCCTGAGTGCTCGGCACAGACCTTGGGAACATCAACTTTCTCAGAGCTCAATGCTCAATATATTTTTTCCCTTGGTGAAGGTATTGGAATCACCCTCCTCTTTACCAGCTGGGGGAAATTAAATGTCTTACACATTTCCTTTAAGTTTTGTGTCATGTTATGTATAAATGGCTGTTTGATTAGAAATATTTCTCTGCCTTGTAAAATACCATTTAATCCTTCTCTTTATCATTCTTTCAGAGTAACCTGGTTTGGGTTTCATCATTAAAAGTTTATATGATTTCTGGAATTTTGGCTGAGGTTAAAAAAGGTATGTTTCAGTCTATTGCAGCTGGAAAAAAGCCTGTTTATGCAAGAATGCACAGACCTGACCTGGCAGAGGAATTTAGCTTTTAGGAGTTTAGACTGGTGTTCTTCCTTTAACCACTGGATCCATTACCTCCAAACTCACAATCATCCTTACCACTTCTTGTGTATTTAGTTTAGAACTCACAGGCTGGTTAATCTGTGCTATATCTTTCAATAAATTATACAATCTAGCAATATTTTCCACTGTCTCCTAAAAGAAAGAAGATTTCTGGGGAAAGGGTCACTGAGTGATTATTTTTTTTAGAAGAGGCAATAAGCAACATACATTTGAGAACCTCAGATGATGAGATTCTTCCATACAGGATCCAGATCTCCTGCTATCTAGAACAATTAGAAAGTCTGGCTGTGCTAAATCTCGGAGCTCATTCTCCCAGGGACATGCTTTTCTCCTTCCAGTCACAACACAGGACTGCAACTCACACACAGTGAGGCTTTGCTCGTTAGCAATGCTGCGGTTCTGATTGAAACCTACTACTAGTTAATTTTCAAACACACACATACACACAGAAGAAGAAGAAACAGTACAAATATTTCTATCAGTGATTGGGTCAAAGATTCTTAATCTGTGGCGCATAGGTCGATTTTGGGAGAGGTGTTGGAAGAGTCTTTGAATATATTGGTGCAAATCTGTACCTTCATCAAATTTTATATGCAGCCTTTCTCTTTCCTTTCTCCCTCCCTTCCCATCCGGTGTCACACTCGATCATGCTGGCCTTCCATTGTTCTGTCTCTCCGGTCCTCAGATTTATAATTTTCTAATGAAACAGTAAAAAGCCATCTTGGTTCCATAAATAATCTATACCATAAGCATTTTTAAATTATGGTCTGAGATTATTTAATGACAACAGTATTAAATAAAGTGCAAAAATATTCTTGACTTTGGGGCTGGAGAGGTAGCACAGTGGGTAAGATGCTATCTTGCACATGGCAGATCCCCAGTGACCCATATGGTCCCTGAAGCACAACCAGAAGTAATTTGAGCAATTTCTGAGTGCAGAACTAGGAGGAACCTGTGAGCATTGCCAGATGTGTCACTAAAAGCAACAATAGTACAACAACAAAAATTCATGATTCTGACAGAATCAAAGTCACATATTATTAACATAATCTAATATTTTTAATGCAAAAGTCCTAATTTTCATTATTTTCCTTATTTGTCTTCTCTCTTTATTTGTTTCTGAATATGGAGTTCTACATAAAAAAGAAAGATATGTGCCTTCCCTCAGTTTGTTCTTTCATTCAACAAATGCTCACTGCCTGCTTTGCAGGACAGCCAGCCCTATTCTGGTGCTGCAGAAATAGCAAAGATCGCAACAAAAATCCAAGCCCTCATGATTTAATTCTCAAAAGATTAAACAGAACAAATAAGTCAGCAAAATATGCAGCATCATAGAGATAAAGAAAAGGCATTCATGTTTAAAAGTAAAATAGGGCAAAGGGAGAGAGTGTGCCTAAGTTGTAAAGGGTTTAAGTTGCAGTTTTATGGGCTGGGGGAAGCTCCCCAGCACTATTTTGGGTCACATTCAGCCCTATCCTAAAATTCCTGGGGGTTGGGGGACAGGCGATTTTCTGCTTTCCCAGATGGCGATTTTTATCTATGTGATATGAGAAGGCATCACAGAGAAGGGACCCTGTGAGAAAAAAAATCTGAAGAAATAAAGTGAAGCAGGAGGGCACATGGAGAAAGAGCAGTGTAAGTAGGTGGGGAGAGCCAACAGAAGGACCTAGTGGTGTATTGGTCCATGGAAGGCTTTAAAACTTAAGGATGATGTGTCAAAGACAGAGGGTCCACGGACAGAGGAAGGAAAAGGTTTAGTTGTAGAATCAGCTTTTTGATGAATCACAGTACCCTAGGAAACCAGCAGCTGGAATGCTTGACAAATGGGACACATTAAAAATCAATAGAAGGACAATATCAGCATCAGGAGGATTCTAACTGGAACTATTGATTTTCTTTCGTATTTGTATCTGTGTGTGTGTGTATGTGTTACAGAGGGGGGTGGTGTTATGTGGAGGTGAGGGTCAAACTCACAAGCAATAATAATCAGGAGACTAGGGAGCTGCTCTGAGGAATACTCAACTGGCCAGTTTGGACAGTTCAAAGCTCAGCTCCATCAGTCTTGTGATGATCTTGAACCCAGAGTTGGTGGGGCCTACCTAGGCCTTGGGGGCCCTCATATCTCTCATGTTCCAACCATATGGCCGAGCTCTTTGAACGTTTCTCCCAGCCGGAGTTTGTGATTCTGCTAAGGAACTGGGTCTTGCCAGTAGGGGCAGCTGAAGGAAGAGCTTATTTGTTTCTACCAGGTTAGGGGAAGTGCTTTGGGAAAGATACTGGTCCAGATGAGAATGTGTCTACACGGCAGATTCTGTGTTCTTATTGGCAGGTCTTCCACTCACAGACTTAAATAATTACAACTGATGAGAAATTGGGGATTAGTGCCATTAATCTGGGTGTCTGATGGTCTTCTGGCACTGAGCCACAGGCTATGAATGCTGGAACTCTGCATTAGGGTATTAAGCAGCCGATCCTGTAGCTTTTAGATTGTTTTAGGGCATCTATTCTCCACAGGATAAATATCACTTTTTATGCCAACACTTACATGATGCATTGCATTTATAGTACTTTGTTCCTACTTTGAAATTTTATCAATTAGAATAAAATTCAGGCATAGGAAAATTAAGAAAAACACTCCCGTATTAAGGCACATAATTCCAAAGCTAATTTCTAACCCTTCAAAATTTGAAAGGTTATATTTGTATTTACTTTTTTGAGATTTTAGAATCAAATGTAGAAAAATGATAGAAGTAAATATGCAATATTTTACTTATTGGGAAAAACACATGAAGATCATTTATGAAGTGATTAAAATGATATAGTGTAGACTCAATATTGAAAGTAGACAGGCAGCATTATAAACTTAGAAAAGAATTTCTCTACTTCTATTTCCTCTCTTTGTTGGGTGACGCTGGAGTGGGATTGGAGAGGGGAACATGTCTGGCAGGGCACAGGGCTTACTCTTGGCTGTGGGCTCAGGGCACACACCTGCCAGGGTTCAGGGGATCCTATGTGGTAACAGGAATGGAACCTGGGTGAGACTTGTGCAAGGCAAGTGCCTTAAGCTCTATGCTTGATCTCTCCATGACTTTCTGACCTCTTGAGCTCTGTAGTTTTGGGTTCTAGCAATAATGTGTGCAGTGTGACAGTGTCCCATGTAAAGCACTGTCAAGTTTGCCATGACCCTGCCTGCCTAGTTTTGTCCTTTGCTCTAATTCTTACTCCACATGGTCTCCTGAGATGTGCATTCCACACTTCTCTGACACCACACAGTGCTCTTCCTTTTCTAACAAACATACTTAGTTTACAAGAAGGAAAAATAGTGAGTTATGGAAGAGTAATAGAAGGCAAATATTTGTCACAACTTTATAAAGTGGATTTCAAAATACTTTCTATGAAATGCAGTCTTGGGATTTTTGTTATGCACTATTTGTGGCCAGGTCTGTGATAACTGGAAAAAATCAGGCAGATATATGCTTACTCATAGTACTCCAACTCTAAAATATTCAGTAGAGCTAAGCAATAAAGAAATTAAAAAAACCAACCCAAGTGTTCAAAAAGGTCTACCCTTAAGTCTTTTCAAGGCTTAAACATGTAAAATTAATGAAAGTTAGATTTTTGTGTAGCCATTGTACCCTTCAAAGTCTCCTGTTTTTGAGGTGAGAACACTGTGTCTATTTGATGATAGAAACTTTGATTGAAGTCATTTTTTGTAGGAGCAATGCTATTTGTTCAGCCATTGATTAAAGTGATTGAATTCAGCTGTATTACCATTATTTTTTGTTTTAATTTTTTAATTTTATAAGTTAGTTCACAATGTTTGATTATATTCAATATTCAAACTCCAATCCCACCACCAATACTCCTTCCCACCATCAAATTTGGGATTTTTCCATCCCAAACCCCCAATTCCTTTCCCAAAACACAACCAAAATAATATATTTCATATTGTCTGTTATGAAGAACTGCTGAACATGCTTACAAAAGTGTTCATATAGGAAACAATGTGAAGATTGTTCTAGTTTGGCAGGAGCCATTAAGACATTCTATAGGATATCACTAACATGGGCTGGAGCAATAGCACAGGGGTAGGGCGACCCGAGTTTGATTCCTCCGTCCCTCTCGGAGAGCCCGGCAAGCTACCGAGAGTATCGCCAAACACAGTAACAGCAAGTCTCAAAATGGACCTAAATTTTGGCCATTCAATTTCTTGGTAAACTTGGCCCCAAGTTGTTGGGGTCTGGCCAAATGCACAGCAGCAATTTGGGGGTATCTGGAAGTTTGAAGGCACCATCAGGCTGCTGATGCACTCGCCCCACAGGTACAGGTTGACCTGCTGGAGGCACCATACCCCCATCTGAGGTCATTGTTGTCTCCTTCATAACTTGTTATTGATGATGCCATTCTTTGGCACTCAGCTAGCTCTTGTTTAAAACTGGTTAGTCTGAACTTGATTTCATTTTGACTACCACATGGTTCTGCCTCATTGGCCAGTGTTTTCTCATTAAAACATAGCTTATCTGCAGCACACACTGCACACTTGCATTCATCAGTTTGGGGAAAAATCCACTGGTAGGCAGACTTCATGACTCTCTTTCGATAAATCTTCTACATATCTGTAGCATACATTCTTTACTATTGTTGTGATCTCGAACTATCTGTTCTCAAATTACTCAGATAGTTTGGTGACTCTTTAGGGTTTTTCATTTATATGGAATAATTAAAATCAACCACAGCCTCTTCATCGGTTTGAAGCTTTTAATCTTTGCTCGAACTCGTTGGCAGTTGAGGTCATCTGAGTCTGGCCACATTCGCCCATGCTGTAGCTTCTAATGGTGAATGAGTTCTGAGCAAAAAGACTACCAGAGGATGCAAGGCTGACGGCTGCGTGCAGTGTACTTTCCGTTTCTACTAATTTCTGTGCTTTTACACAAGAGTCACATTGTAAAGTGGCTTTGTTGTTGTTACTATGACATCAACATGCTTTTCCTTCTCATCTTCCATCAGCTAAGCACAGTAATGAAAGGAAAATGCTTTTCCAGAACTTTCTTTGGCCTCTGAATGTCTGATGGCCCAGAGGGATGAGCTAAATTGAGGGGAAGACTTCAAACCATTTTGACTAGATGAGAAGGACTTAGAATTTAAATTCTCACAGCATTCTGCAGATGGAATCTTGCTGCTTTTGCCATAAATGTTGACTGCTTTGTCTCTGAGAGGCTGAGTGTTCAAAGCAGATAAACAAAAGTCAGAGTTTTTGTCCTTACAAACAGGGATAATGCCTGTAATGGTACTTGGCAGAAAATGTATTCTTTTTGTGCTGTGCTGTACATAGGAGACTGATGTGATATTTTCTGGGATATCAACATTGCATTTTCTCTCTCTATCAAACTCAGAGCCCAGAAGAGTCGTTTTGGTATTTAGGGTATTATTTGAAGTAGGAGGAATGTTTTTGTGAGCAGTCTTAGCCTCTGAGAAGTATTTCTTTGCGGGGGCGGGGGGGGGGGGGGTTCTGACTAATTTTAAGTACTTTTGTGGAGAGATGGCAGAGTCTACCTCAAGATTACCTATGGCTGATGAAAATGTCTTAGGCTTATTTTTTTTTACTTTCCGTGGTTGACTATAGGGAAAACACTGCTTTGTCAAAGTTATTTTCCCTCTGGACAGCTAATACAGGAGAGATATGCAAATAACCTAAATCCTGAAGCTTGCTTTCAAATTGACTCTTTAGAAAGCCCAATTCCAGACTGTGCAAAAGTCCCGGAACTTTCTTTGGAGGTGTGGTTGCAGGAAACATTTTTGTATTTGGTTATTTTCCCCGTTTTTTGGGGGGAATTAGTTAGATTAAAGGACATGCCTTGTTTCTTATACATATATTTTACTTTAATTCCTTTCCCTACAATGCTCACTTCCAGTGAAGGGCACTCTTCCTTTCAATTTCTGGGTCATTTTTAGAAGGAAGTTCAGAATTTATTTCTATCAATGTGTTCTTGGATTTAGAAGAGCAGATTTCAGAATGTGGGTGTCTTTGTATGTGTCTGAGGGAGTAATACTGGTTACATCTTAGACATCTTATTTTGGTTGGGTCTGGCCTTTCTGCTTTACAGAAAAATCTTTCTTTAATTTCCACGAGTACATTGAAAAACCCCACATATCACTTCTGTAATAATTGTTCCTTATGATGCTTGTAGGACATCTACTGCGCTTGGGAAACTTTGCAGTGTAATTTTTCCTGATAATGATCCCTCACAATCGTTAAACACGACCACTGGAAAGAATTTTCTAGTTGATGAAAAGTGGATGCAGGAAGATCATCATTTCTCTTTCCTCCACTTATTTTGCTGTCATACAGAGCTTGTTTCTTGTCTCTAAAGAGAAAAGAGGATTTCCGCCTTCCATTCATAGAAGCAGATATATGTGTATCTCTATTTTCCCTGTCATTCCCCAAAGCCCCAGTCTGATGAAATAATCTCTGAGCTGTCTCCTTTCACTTCCTTATCAAGAGCTTTTATATATACTTGTGCACGCTTGATTAGCAGGCTGAAGCTCATCTATAGAAGAAATAAAAGAAAAAAAATTCTGTACCCATTTAGAGCTTATATGTTCCAAATTCAATATTCAGACGGAATTTGGAGTATATTCTTTGTATTTTGAGTAATTTTTTTACATTCAACAATTTTTTACATAACTTTTTCCTAACAAATACTTTGTTTTAAATTAATAATTTTGAAATAAGGAACAGTATTCCTCAGGAAGGAGGAGCGAGCACACATAAGTAACCTAACCTCACAGCTTAAGAGCTTGGAGAAGGACCAAAAAAAAGGAGCACAACCCGAACAGGAGAAAGGAAATAATAAACCTCAGAGCAGAGATTAACGAGATGGAAACCCAAAAAACAATCCGAAAGATCAATGAAATCAAGAGCTGGTTCTTTGAGAAAATTAACAAGATCGATAAGCCTCTAGCAAAATTCACAAAGAAAGGGAGAGAAAAAACCCTAATAAACCAAATCAGAAATGAAAAGGGGGTCATTACAACAGAAACTACAGAAATTCAAAGGATCCTCAGAGAGTACATGGAGAAGCTTTATGCCACGGAACATCAAAACCTCGAGGAAATGGATAAATTCCTAGACTCCTACAGACTCCCAAGGCTGAACCAAGAAGACCTGGAATACCTGAACAGACCTATCACCATCAAGGAAATTGAAATGGTAATAAAAAGTCTCCCCAAGCACAAAAGTCCTGGCCTGGATGGATTCACTAGTGAATTCTTCCAAATCTTTAAAGAGGACTTACTCCCAATCCTCTTTAAGCTTTTCCACGGAATTGAAATAACAAAAACACTTCCGAACAGTTTCTACGAAGCAAATATCACACTGATACCAAAAGCAGACAGAGATACCACAAAGAAAGAGAATTACAGACCGATATCCCTGATGAACACAGATGCAAAGATCCTCAACAAACTACTAGCAAATAGAATCCAACTACTCATCAAACAGATCATACACCATGACCAAGTAGGATTCAACCCAGAGATGCAAGGATGGTTTAACATTCGGAAATCAATCAACATAATCCATCATATCAACAAAAGAAAAGATAAAAAGCATATGATTATATCAATAGATGCAGAGAAAGCATTTGACAAGATCCAGCACCCCTTTATGATGAAAACACTAGCCAAAATGAGTATAGAGGGGACTTTCCTCAGCATAGTTAAAGCCATCTACCACAAGCCTACAGCAAGCATCATCCTCAATGGGGAAAAACTGAGAGCCTTCCCTCTAAGATCAGGGACGAGACAAGGATGCCCACTCTCACCACTGCTGTTCAATATAGTACTGGAAGTACTTGCAATAGCAATTAGGCAAGAAAAAGATATTAAGGGCATTCAGGTAGGAAAGGAAGAAATCAAGCTCTCACTATTCGCAGATGATATGATACTCTACTTAGAGAACCCAATAACCTCCACCAAAAAACTCCTAGAAACAATAGACTCGTATAGTAAAGTTGCAGGCTATAAAATCAATACCCAAAAGTCCATGGCTTTCCTATACGCAAACAGTGAGAGAGAAGAAAGCAACATGAAAAAAAAATCCCGTTCACATTTGTGCCCCAGAAAATCAAGTACCTAGGAATCAGCTTAACTAAGAAAGTAAAGGACCTGTACAAAGAAAACTACAAAACGCCACTTCAGGAAATAAAAGAGGACATGAGGAAATGGAAAGATATCCCCTGCTCATGGGTTGGGAGACTTAACATTGTCAAAATGGCAATACTACCGAAAGCATTGTATAAATTCAATGCAATCCCTATAAGGATACCCATGACATTCTTCAAAGAAATGGAGCAAACACTCCTGAAATTTATATGGAACAATAAGCCCCCACGAATAGCTAAAGCAATTCTTGGGAAAAAGAAAATGGGAGGAATCAACCTCCCGAACTTCAAACTGTACTACAAAGCAGTAATAACTAAAACAGCATGGTACTGGAACAAAGGCAGAACTGCAGACCAATGGAACAGGGTTGAATACACTGACATCTCCCCTCAATCATATGATCATCTAATCTTTGATAAAGGTGCAAGTAATGTGAAGTGGAGTAAGGAAAGCCTCTTTAGCAAATTATGCTGGCGTCACTGGATGGCTACATGCAAAAAAATGGGCTCAGAACTCTGCCTAACACCATGTACAAAAGTAAGATCCAAATGGATTAAAGACCTCAACATCAGACCAGAAACCATAAGGTACATTGAAGATAAAGTTGGCAAAACCATCCATGACATTGAAACTAATGGTATCTTCAAAGATGCCACGCCACTGGCCAAGCAAGTGAAAACAGAGATAGATAAATGGGACTATCTTAAACTAAGAAGCTTCTGCACCTCCAAGTAAACAGTGACCAAAATACAAAGAAAGTTTACAGAATGGGAAAGGATATTCACCGAATACACATCTGACAAGGGGTTGATATCCAGGATATACAAAATACTGGTTAAACTCCACAAGAAGAAAACATCCAACCCCATCCAAAAATGGGGCAAGGAAATGAACAGAAACTTTCTCAAAGAAGAAATCCGAATGGCAAAAACGCACATGAGAAAATGCTCTACATCATTAATCATCAGGGAGATGCAGATCAAAACCACAATGAGATACCATCTCACACCTCAGAGACTGGCCCACATTCAAAAGAGCAAAAGCAACCGATGCTGGCGTGAATGTGGCGAGAAAGGGACACTCCTTCACTGTTGGTGGGAATGTCGACTGGTTCAGCCCTTCTGGAAAACAGTATGGACGATTCTCAAAAAGTAGAAATTGAGCTCCCATTTGACCCAGCAATACCACTCCTGGGAATATATCCCAGAGAGGCAAAAATGTATAGTCGAAGTGACATCTGCACTTGTTTGTTCATTGCAGCACTCTTTACAATAGCCAGAAACTGGAAGAAACCTGAATGCCCAAGAACAGATGACTGGTTAAAGAAACTTTGGTACATCTACACAATGGAGTACTATGTAGCTGTTAGAAAAGATGAAGTCATGAAATTTACATACAAGTGGTACAATATGGAAAGTGTCATGCTAAGCGAAATGAGTCAGAAAGAGAGGGATAGACATAGAAAGATTGCATTCATCTGGGGGATATAAAGTAACAAAATATGAGATTAATACCCAAGAATAGCTGAGATCAGCACCAGGAGGATTACTCCATAACTTAGAGGCCAGCTGGGTATCCTAGAGGAAAGGGTAGTTCAGATAGAGAAGGGAGCACCAAATAAAGGGTGTTTGGAGGATCCTCCCAGGAGGGGAGATTCATGTCGAAAGTAGACTATGGACTGAACATGTTTGCCACTCAATGCCTCTTTTGCAGACCACAACACCCAAAAGGAGAGAGAGAACACAGGGGATTGCCCTGCCACAGAGACAGGGGGGGATGGGAGGATGGGGGTGGGGGGATATTATCCATGGTGGTGGAAAACGGGCACTGGTGGAGGGATGGGTATCTGATCATTGTATTATTGAAACCCAAGCACAAAAAATTGTAAATCTACAACTGTACCTCATGGTGTTTCCCTAAGAAAAAAAAAGGAAAAAAAAGGAAATAAGGAACAGTACTTGGTAATTAACCACACTTTAAAGCAGTTTAGAACAAATTTATGCAATACATTTTAAATCTAATTTTTTGACTTGCTATTGGTTAAAGATATGGATGTTTTCTGAGTATAGTTTTGCAACTTTGTGAATGTCTAAGTACAACCAGCAATCAAAGTTGCATTACCATCATGGTCACTGTCACTGTTACTGTCCTCCTGATGTTCATTGATTTGCTTGAGTGGGCCCAGTAACACTGGGAGACTTGTTACTGTGTCTGGCATTTTGAATACATCACTGGTAGCTTGCCAATCTTTGCCATGCAGGCGAGATGCTTTGGGTAGCTTGCTGGGCTCTCCGAGAGTGGAGGAGGAATCAAACTCTGGTCAACCGGGTCGGCAGCGTGCAAGGCAAATGCCCTACCATTATGGTATGTGAGTAAATTTTAGCAGATTTATTGTTGTTGAGCGAGGTACCATGATCACATAATCAGGTATCTGATCATGGCATTAAGGTACTGATTAAGTCAAGCTCAGTCTAACTTAAAATGGTACAGGCTAAGAACATGGAAGAGACATAATACACAACCTTTAAAATAGACCTGGAAGTTTTCATTGCTCAGGGAAGAGACTTTTCACAGCACAGAAATGCTGCCTCAGTGCTGTCAGAGCCTCTCATTTTCTAGAAATTAGAGCCTGGATTTATTATATTATGAAATCTAATTTATTTTCTTTCTTTTTTGTTGCTGTTTTGGTTTGTTTTTAGTTTCAGCTAGCTTTATGCACTGGGATCACTCCTGGTGGTACCGACAGAGGCCAAATGCAAGGTTAGGAGTCAAATCATTATCAGCCATGTGCCAATCAGTACATATGGAAAAAAACGCACCACCCTGTACTAACTCTTTAGGCCACTGAAGGATAATTTTCAAGGATTGGTTCATATTTTATTTTGTTTTATTTTATTATTTTTACAGTGCAGGGGATTTAACTCGGACCATTTGTATGCAAGGCAAATTTCTTACTTGCTATGCTATCTTTCTGTCCTCTGGATTCAGTGCCTGGTACCACATATGGTGCTCTGACTACAGCCAGTAGTGATCTCTGGGTTAGGAGTAGGATCTGAGCATAGAATCAGGAGTAAATCCTGAGTACTGGACTGTATTTAACCTAGCATTCAGTTTGCAACTTCTGCTCATCTGTTTTATAAAATCAGAGTATTTTTATTATACAAAATTATAAATAAGAAATTGGCTAAGCTCAAAAGAACAAGTTCCTTTGTTAAAAGCGCAGTGAAAAAAATATTAAGCAAATTATGTTTAAGCTTTATCTGAAAGTCAGTAATTGAAAAGAAAAACAAAAGAATGAAGAGTAGCAAGTAATAGAGATATCATGGAAATCTAAAAAAGCCAGATACGTCTTTTGTTTGGGTGTTAGACCTGACTGTGTTCAGGGCTTTGGCTTTGTGCTCAAAGATCAAGTCCTAAGCCTACTTAAATATCGTATGATTGAAACATAATCACAAAAATTTGTAGGTCTGTAACTGTATCTCACGGTGATTCATTAAAATAACATTTTAAAACATACTAAATCAAAGATCAAGCCCTAGTGGTGTTCAGGGGCCACATGTGGTGCCAGCGATTAAATCCTGTTCCAGCTGCTTGCAATGCAAGCACCATATTGTTGCATTATTTCTCCACCCCCACTTGAAAGGGTATTGGTTCATTAATCTAATCTCCAGAAGTGGTTATTTATATATAATTTTGATCATTTTAAATTTAAATATGGGATTTCATACGTGCACACATGTGTTCCAGTTTTATGTTATAAAGTCTTTTAAGAACTATACTTTGATTTCTGTAAATAGAAAAGTAGAACTGAGATAGTTACATACTAAGACACTAATATAAAAGTCCAAGAATAAGGGCATTAATGGACGACTTTATATTAATAAATATTTCATTTCATTTTCTTTGTTTTAATACATATCAAAATAAATGCATGAATATAAATATAACAATAGGCCAAACTTTGAAATCATGTTATAGCATTTGTTGTCTGCCTCTAAAGATATTCGTGTGACAAAGATCAAGTACATGAAAAGGATAATTGATTTTATACACATTAAAAACTCAATGAATTTGACTTATATAATGTGGGATTCCAGAATTTCCCCTTTTTGTAGACTTTTCTTCTTTTCCTCCACATTTTGGGGTGCTAAAGTTCTTCAGCTTTCACTGCCCTTTGAATATCAAGGGGTTTTTTTGCACTTATTTATTTATTTTTAAAATTTTTTTGAATCACCGTGGGATAGTTACTAGCTTTCCTATTTGGGTTAAGGACAATAGATACAAGTGCCAGGAAGATTGCTCCATAGCTGAATATCAAGTTTGAAATTATTTTCAATTCAGAATTTAAGTTTAAGCAAAATACTAATTTGACTCAATTGTTAACTTGATAAGTGTCTTTTTCTTCTGGCATTGTTCTACATAGTGTCCTCATTTGAAAGCAGTCTGTTGTTACAAATTATATATTTTCTTTTCTTTTCGGGGGCCACACTCAGAAGTTCTTAGGGTTTCCTCCTGGCTCTGCACTCAGGAATAAATCCTGGTGTAGCTTTGGGGGACCAAATTTGGTACCAGGGATGGAACCTGGGTCAGCCCATGCAAGACAGGTGTCCTACTCTCTGTAATATAATATCTCTCCAACCCCTATATTTTCCTTTCTATTATTTCTCTCAGAGTGACAGGGATTGAACCTAAGGACTCATACACACAGGGCTGGTGGCCTGCTAGTGAGCTGTATGGCTGGCATCTATTTCTCTTTCATGCTTAACTGCACCCCAACTATTTATGGCATTACTACACCTATGTAGATATTCAGACATAGAACAGTTGTTGGAATAATGTCCTTTTGCTTAACATTGCCATATGATGTAAATGAAATGGCTGACATTAAAAAGTGATGTCATTTAAGGAAATGCTTTTGCTATAGTTTTTTCACTGGAAAACAGTTTCCAAGAATCTACCTAGATGATGTTAAGATTTAGTATATACATGTTTTTTATATTTGTACGTATTTTGTAAAAGGTAAAAAAGGTAAAGGCCCTCCCGTTGTTCATCGATTCACTCGAGCGGGCCCAGTAACGTTGGAGACTTTGTTGTTACTGTGTCTGGCATATGGAATACGTCACGGGGAGCTTGCCAGGCTCTGCCGTGCAGGCGAGATACTCTCGGTAGCTTGCCGGGCTCTCCGAGAGGGGCGGAGGAATCGAACTCGGGTCGGCCATGTTGGCTGCATACAAGGCAAACGCCCTACCGCTGTGCTATCGCTCCAGCCCGTATTTTGTATGCAAGTTATAAAATTATAAAATCATTTATGTTTTACTATCATTTTACTTTTGGTTTGTAGGCTACACATGATAGGACTCCTGGCTTACTCCTGGCTCTGTGCCCAACGATCACATCTGGTGGGCTTCAGGCAGTGCAGTGCTGTGATCAAACCAGGGGTAACCTCATGCAAGGCAAGTACCTTGCCCCTATTTTATCTCTTCAGCTCCAAGCTTAATGATTTTTTTCATCCTAAGGAAATTGTAGCTTCTGAAATACCTAATTTTTTCAAGTTTACCCAAATTTAATATTATTACATTTGTAGCTCCTGTAAATAGAGTGTGATTGGCGACTTTTCCTTATTACAGTATAATCATATCTAGCATATTTAAATGTTATGATAGCATGCACAATTTTAAATATACTTAACTGAAGGGAATTTTTTTTTCAAGAGGAAAATTTTTTCAGAAAGTGAGAAGACCAATTTAACTTTACTATTAAATAAAAGTTGTTTTAGCTGCTGCTGATGTCTTAACTAACAGAAAATAGTGGTGGGTGGAGGTATAGTTATGTTGAAAGCACCTCCCAATTTACCAAGTAGACACCTGCCCGTGCTCAGGTGAAATCTGATTCAATCACTTTACTTTTAAAGGATTAAACTGTCTGCAAAGAGTCAGAGAAATAGCTTTTTCTCGCAGCATTATTGGACATATTTGAGCAGGCTATGCCTTTGGACACCTTCGAAAAAAAAAGCTTTACTTTTATCAATTTTACATGTCACTCAAATAATGTGAGTCTATTTTATGGGAAACTTTGACAAAAATTTACTTAAATTCTTCTTAGCTCATCTCTCTCCTCATCCTGCCTAACATCAGATTAGTGTGAATTTCAATCCCCCTTTCCTCCAGAGACTCTGGGTCTTCTCACTTCCTGAAAAAATTTTCCTCTTGGGCTGACATCTTTTAGGTAGAGCAATTGAAATATTAGTGCCAGACAATGATCATTTTTGTTCTTTCTCCTGCTAGGCATGATAACGTTTCCATGGACGACTAAGCAAGCAATAATTCTTTCCTTTTGGAAAGCCAATGTGCATCCTATTCTGGAAAAAACTTAAAACCATATTATCAGTATTTTTCTTTTACTAAAATCCTGATGTCGTGCTGATTTGATTTTTTATTTTAAAAATGCTGTAAAAGCAATTGACTAGATCATTGGTGATTAATCTGTGTAGCATACAGTTGAGCAGCACCATCCAGCTAGTCACGCTGTGTTTTAATGGTCAGTCCTGTGACATGTGCTGTATATTCTCCTTGAGACTTGAGATTTCTTTATCTTTAAGGAAGAAATGATAACAAATTCTAACTTACCAGATACCTTGAAGACATAAACTAAAAATAGGTTATAAACACTTCTAGTCAAATAAAATTGTACTTAACCTTGACTTAGATTATAT
Organism: Sorex fumeus; assembly: GCF_029834395.1. Taxonomy (NCBI): domain Eukaryota; kingdom Metazoa; phylum Chordata; class Mammalia; order Eulipotyphla; family Soricidae; genus Sorex; species Sorex fumeus. The sequence goes on from NW_026606188.1 coordinate 6,583,270, forward strand.
ATCCATATTTATTAAAACACACACCTAATTCCTCCAAGCTCTAGGAGACAGCTATAGGTTACTCTTAGACAAGGCTAAAAAACACACAAGTTCATTTTGAAATAGAGTATCAAGAACAGGTTTTCAAGATTTCCTGATTTAAACTTTAATTTCTCAGGTGAAAAATTAATTGAAAAATTTGGGGCAGGAAACAACAAGTGCTAATTCCTGGTTCTGTGCTTAGAAGTCACTCCTGGTGGTGCTCAGGGTCCACGTGGGGTGCCGAGGATGGAATCTACAAGAGCATCTGGAAGGCAAATGCTATGCCCACCGTACTATATTGTAGGCTGTCACTAGTGAAGAGTTGAGATACAGAGTGGATTTCTTCCTTTATCACAGAAACCCTAACGATGTTAATAATTGGAAATCAAGAAAAAATTGATCTAGCAACATAGAGGATGTCCAATGGAAGCATGATGAGGAACAGGAGTGTAGAAGGATGAACTCAAATAAGGACTAGACACAGGCAGTTGGAATTCAACAAACTCTCTCTTTAAGCACAAACATGGTATAGATCATGGTCCTCCCGTTGTTCATAGATTTGCTTGAGCGGGCCCAGTAACGTCTCCATCGTGAGACTTGTTGTTACTGTGTTTGGCATATTGGATACGTCATGGGTAGCTTGCCAGGCTCTGCCGTGCGGGTGAGATGCTCTCGGTAGCTTGCCGGGCTCTCCGAGAGGGGCGGAGGAATCGATCTCGGGTCGACCATGTTGGCCACTTGTAAGGCAAATGCCCTACCACTATGCTATCGCTCCAGCCTATGGTATACTCTTGGATAAATAGAGATCCCTTAGAGAAAATATAATTTTTAGTCTGTAATTTAACTCCAAAAGAACAGTCGTTCAAGGAAAGCAGATGTACCACTGAGTGTGGACTGTATGGACTTAGTCAATGCTGATAAATATGCATAATTAAATAAATTAGGACAGTTCCAATAAGTATATAATTATGCCTTTAATTTGTTCGAGCGGGCCCAGTAACGTCTCCATTGGAGACTTTGTTGTTACTGTGTTTGGCATATCGAATATGTCACGGGGAGCTTGCCGGGCTCTGCCGTGTGGGCGAGATACTCTCGGTAGCTTGCCGGGCTGTCCGAGAGGGGCGGAGGAATCGAACTCGGGTCGGCCATGTTGGTTGCGTGCAAGGCAAATGCCCTACCGCTGTGCTATCGCTCCAGCCCTTTAATAATGTATCATCTTGAGGTTGGAGCAATAGCACAGTGGTAGGGTGTTTGCCTTGCGTGCAGCCAGACCGATCGAGCCCAGTTCAATTCCTCCACCCCTCTCAGAGAGCCCGGCAAGCTACCGAGAGTATCTCGCCCACACTGGCAAGCTACCTGTGACATATTCAATATGCCAAACACAGTAACAAGTCTCAAAATGCAGACATTACTGGGCCTGCTCTCGAGCAAATCGATGAACAATGGGAGGACACTACAGTGCAGTGCATCTTATGTTTCTAAATCTATTATTCTCCTTTACCATATTATTAATTGGTTGACAGTTGAAATGGGTCTGGATTTTTTTTTTTTTAATTTGGGCTGGAGCAATAGCACAGCAGTAGGGCGTTTGCCTTGCAAGCGGCCAACATGGCCGACCCGAGTTCGATTCCTCCGCCCCTCTCGGAGAGCCCGGCAAGCTACCGAGAGTATCTCGCCCGCAGGGCAGAGCCTGGCAAGCTATCTGTGACATATTTGATATGCCAAACACAGTAACAACAAGTCTCACAATGGAGACGTTACTGGGCCCACTCCAGCAAATCAATTTCATCCATCTACTTTGCTTGAACAACGGAAGGACCATGACCGTGACCGTGGCTACATCTGGCAGTACTTGGGGCTTACTCCTGCCTCTGGGATCAGAAATCACTCTGGCAGTGCTCTGGTGCCAGGGATTGAACTTGAGTCAACTGTGTACAAGGTAAGCAGCTTATGTCCTGTACTATGTCTTCAGCCCTGAAATTTTTGTTTTTAAAGCATATCTCCCCCCTTCATTAGTAACCTTTCTTACTGTCTTCATGAAAGACACCAAAGCCCACAGACACCTGTTTATGGTGTTATTGGCATAACTCTCACAGAAGATTGTGTGGGATTTCATCCATCTACTTTGCTTGAATGACAGCAAACATTTATCCCTCTTTGCCCCTAGGTATAGATAATTATAGTCACGTTGTCTAAAGTGAGAAAATAAAAGGCTTGGAATACTCTGTTCTCAGCACTCTAGGCTTCTGATTCATTTGTCTTTTCTGTGAAACCCGTCTCGTCAAGATGGCTGATCAGTTTATTTTCTCTCTAGTACTCCCCCCATCTTTCACAAAGGCAAACATATCTGTACAGTGCTTAGACCACCAGCAAAGGAAGGACACAGAATGTCTTAGAAGATGAAGGGAACATGATAGTTGCTATTTCAAGATAATTTAAAGTGGTTCCAATAGAAGAATCAGAATATTGTTAGATTTCTTCCTACATGACTTGGGATTTTTTAAATTCGGTTTGCAATGATTTACAAGAATTCAGATGTTTGTTTCAGGGACCCCGTTATCACCCACACTCACCACTAAATGCAAATATCGCTCCACCAGTGTCTCCAGGATTCTTCCCATCTGCCCCTTAGCTTCCTCCCAAGGCCCATACTGAATTCTTTGTTCCAGTTTGCTTTCATGGGAAATCGTCTATTCCCTTGCTTTGAAAAAAGGTTTTTACACTTCATTTTTACCTTCTTAGTATTCCTACTCCTTTTCCGCATTTTCCATGATAATCTTGATACATTCATCAAAATTGAAAAATAGAAGCTAACCATAACTCCCCATTTCTAAATTATTTTTTTAAAAATTTAGTTTAGGAGCTGGAGCAATAGAACAGCAGATAGGGTGTTTGCCTTGCACAGAGCTGACTTGGATTTGATCCTCAGCATCCTGTATGGTCTCCTGAAGACTGCAAGGAGTGATTCCTGAGCCAGGAGTAACTCTGAGCAGCATTGGATGTGGACCCAAAACAAAACAAAACACCTAACTAATTTATGTTTGTGTCATATACCATCAAGTTCCTATTTTTCCATGGGATAAGAAAGTGTCCCCAAGACCATTTGCCTGTATTTGTTCTCTTCCTGGCCTATATATCAACTTCTGGGTGTTTATAGCATCATAATAATTTCATCATACTAACACTCCTTGACCCTCCCATCTCTGATTGTATGTCTATGTTCATCTTTATAGTTGAACATCTCAAAACTGTAGTCTATATCTTGATTCAGTGTTACATACACACATCTTTCCACAAGCCTACTTTAAGAAGCCAACCACTATTACCATTCTACTGAGAACACACTTGTCCCAGTTATATTGATATCCATATTGGGATATCCACATTGCTAAAACCAACACTAATTCTCAGTCCTAATGCTAAAGACACATTCTTTAGAACTTGTCATAAATTTCACCCTACTCTTCTGGCATCTCCAGTCTCTAATTCCATGTCGCCACAATCACTTAATCACTTAACTTCCCGTTAGTCGTCGATTTGCTCGAGCGGGCGCCAGTAACGTCTCCATTTGTCCCTGTCGCGTGCTAGTGTAGCCCAATGGCATCTGTTCGCTCCGGGAACATGAAGGGCCTCAAACCGATTGTTCATGATCTTGACGAAGAAGTCTGACCATCTGGTAGGTGGGCGGCCACGCGGTCTTTTGACATCCCGTGGAATCCAGTCAGTAACAGCTCTAGTCCAGCGGTCGTCTTTAAATCTCATTACGTGACCAGCCCATCTGATTTGATTTTCGACACCTTGTCGCCACAATATCTTGATCTATTTTGTTTTGTTTTCGTTTGGGGGCCAAATTGGGTGGTGCTCAGGGTTTACTTCTGACTCTGCTCAGAGAATCACTCCTGGCAGGGCTCGGGGCACCATATGGAATTCTGGGGATCAAACTGAGTCAGTTGCATGCAAGGCTAGTGCTTTACCCATGTACTCTCTTCCCACACTCTCTTTTGGTCTTGTCTTGTTCCACTGGCTACATCCTCTGTTGACTGATTGTTTATTGCTCAGTCTATAATAACTGAAAAATTCAAGGTTTCATCTAAGCAATAACTATGGCTACTGGGGACATGTCCACCCAAACCAGACATTAACTGTTGGGGTCATCAAATGCTAGTGCTGTTGGAGGACATCACCAGGGCCATCCCAGTAATGTTCAAGGACCTCCAGACAAAACTTGGAAGTATTGGGAAAGATACTATGGGCTTGAGCTTGCTAGACATGGCCTCCAGTCCTGTGAGCTCGCTCCTCCATCCTTACTTGTGCTTTTAGTTCATTTCTCAGAAATGTCTATCCTTTCTATTACTTTAAATAAACCACACAGATAATTCTGAGATTTATTATTTAACTCCTGACTCTCTACACCCCTACACCAGAAGGTCATGTTTTAATTTTCCAACTGCCAAATTAATGCTTATTACTGCTGTCTAATAGAATTTCAAACTTAGTATGCCCTAAACTGTCTCTATTTTCTTCCATGTCCAAGTTTTTTCTCACCTGAATCTTCTCAATTTCAGATAACAGCGTCTAGGCATAATGATATACCGAGATGGAATCCGTGATCTTCCGTTAACTACTTGAATTAAATTCATCAGCAAGCTTATTCTATCTCTTATAAGTATTTTCTCCTTACCATACCCATTATTTTGTTTTTCATTTCTCCCTTCCCAATCCAAGTGTGTGCATGTTTGTGTTGTGTATATCTAAATTTGTATTACTTCAATGACTCTAATAGATTTTCTTTACATTTTTAATTTCTACATTTACATCACTTGAAATTTATGTAGCAACCCAATTAATTTTTAATATAAAATCATTCTCTCTGCTTAAAATATTCTAATAGTCCTTTATCCACATTGAAAACTATCTCAGTATTTGTTTTTTCCACACATGTAAAAGTTCTATTAGTAAGTAAAATATAAAGGTAAAGGCCCTCCCGTTGATCGTCGATTTGCTCGAGCGGGCCCAGTAACGTCTCCATTGGAGACTTTGCTGTTACTGTGTCTGGCATATCGAATACTCTCGGTAGCTTGCCGGGCTCTCCAAGAGGGGCGGAGGAATCGAACTCGGGTCGGCCATGTTGGCCGCTTGTAAGGCCAACGCCCTACCCGCTGTGCTATCACTCCTGGTGGTAAGTAAAATATATCACCACTAAATCATTGGATATATAAGTAGAGAATTATTTTCAGCACTGATTTCCTGGATTTATATTTTTCACAAATGCTTACTTGATCTGTATAAAACTGACAATAAAATCCAAGGAAGTTGGCATGATTGCTGTTATATATCAGCTTATCCTTTCACAATTATGCCTTTATATTGGATTTTAGATATCTTTTTTTTACTAGCCTCTGACTCCTTACAATAATTCACAGTAAGAGAAAATGTGATCAGAGTATACTAACATCTATTTCCTCTTCAACATTACAAAGTGAAATTATTATTTTGAGAAAACTGATGGATTGTAAAGATTTCTTTAAAGGCTTTGTTAGAAAATTTTGATGCTACATCTCTGACAAGTTACCTAAAACTCTATTGTATTGCTAAACTGAACATTTTCCTTAGAACATTAAAGGGCAATTTGTATTACAATGAGAAGAAAAATGTTAATAAAATGGTGGATAACGATCACTATAAAAATTCTAGAAGACAACTAAATTTGAAGTTAATTTATAAGTTTGGAATTTATACTTCCAGGATAGTATGCCATCTAGGACTCTTTAATCCTGGAATTGGCTCCAGTTTTATGTAGCATACTTTAAAAAATCTTACCATAATTATGGGTTCATTTTCTTGATGTTAACACAGAGTCTGTGCTCTCTGTACAAAATGAATAAAGAAAATTCTACCTGTATAACATGCAAAGTTCAAGTTTTAAAATTTGAAGACAACAAATTCTAAAATTTTTGCTTAATTTTGAATGTTTAAAGTGTACAAACAGGTATGGACATTCTTGATTTTAAATAGCATCAAGTTCAAAGTGTTTTATTTAAAATGTGTATAAGTATATAAATAGTTAAGATGTGTACAGTCATAATAAGAGTTGTGTTGGAAACTGGCTATTTCAATAAAACTCATGTAGCACTTAAAACTTGCATTTAACACCTGCCAATCTGTACAGATGAAACTTTACTTGACAGTGTCCACTGTTTTGAAATGAAATGGTTTTAGCTATAATTGGTTAAGATGTCACAGAGCTTCTAAGATTAATTTTTCACACCATTGATTTCCTCTGTTACAGTCCTTGAAGAACAAATACATCTGTATCTCATTAGATTAAAATTTATATTGGCATTTGATAAACCAACTTTTCCTTTCTTTCAGCATGCATTGTCAAACTGTTGAAGCCAATAGGAAGGAAACAGCCCTTGGTGACCACTGGAATATAACTTTGTTAAGGTCTTGAGTCCACAGGGCGCTGAAGAGCTTGGGAGAGCACGGTGGGGGGGAAGTACAGAGCAATAGTAATGGAATTATCTTTTTTTTTTAATTTTTGGGTCACACTTAGTGATGCTCAGGGTTCCTCCTGGCTCTGCACTTAGGAATCACTCCTGGCGATGCTCGGGGGAGCATATGGGATGCCGGGGATTGAATCTGGGTCAGCCGTGTGCAGGGCAAGTGCCCTACCCGCTGTACTATCGCTCCGGCCCCAATAGTGGAATATTCTTGAAACGATGGTGGAAATGTTAGTATAGTAGCTCTGCAACTATAAAACAAAGACTTTAACAATATTGTAAACTGAGATATGCCAATAAAAATTTAATGTTTTTAAAATGAGATCTTGATAAGAATAGAAAAAAATCTATATATAATATTGGTATCTTAAATTTCTTTTTTTTTTGAATTTCCAAGAGCCTATTATGGTCCACAATCAGGTAAACATCACAGCAAATAAGGTAAACTCCAGAAATATAAGAAACCCACTATAGACAGTCTAAGTTCAAAATCATTGAAGAAATGAAATGCAGATATAGAAGAACACCATGCAATGTGGAATATATTATTGTTATTAATACTATTTTTATGGGCTGCATCAATAGCACAACAGGTAGGGCATTTGCCTTGCACGTGGCTGACCCAAGTTTGATTTCTCAGTCCCTCTCGAAGAGCCCGGCAAGCTACCAAGAGTATCCCACCCACACAGCAGAGCCTGGAATGCTCCCTGTGGCACATTTGATATGCCAAAAACAGTAAGAAGTCTCACAATGAAGATGTTACTGGTGCCCACTCGAGCATGAACAAAGGGATGAAAGTGCTACAGTGCTACTATTTTTATGAAAGATTATAAATGGTACAATATAAAATTTATATTAGTAAAACAAAAGAAAATTAAACTTTCTAATAATGTTTGCCATATTAATACTGTAAAGGAAAGAAAGGATGAGTTAAAAATAAAAATCCTTTACAGTTGCAAAATATCTGCTCTTTGAATGATAGTGGAGAGATAACCCAACCTTCATTTTTCATCAGAGGAAACTGAGAGGGACAGAATGCATTTCTCTAGGAAACATGATATTGACATGCTGTTTGTTTTATATTCATTATTGAAGATGAAAGTAAATACTTTTCTGAATTAACATTTTTGCAATGTTTATGTAGTTTTCCTGTGAAAGTTCAAAGGCTCTGTAACTCTTATTTCCCTTTCCAGCTTTCTTATGGAGTAATTCTGGAGAAAGGAGTCAAATAACTAGGAAATCCCAAAGTACTTTCCACTAGAGTGGTCTAAAAAGTCTTGTTCTCTATTGTTATAGAGAATAGGAAACAATACTTGATTATGTTCATTGCAGCATCCTTTATAATAGCAAGAGTCGTAAACACTTTAAATGCCTTTGATCCAATAACTATTATGCAGTTATACAAGAAGACCAAACCCTGCCACTTGCAACAACTTGGTTAGACTTAGAGGATATTCCTCATGCTCAATCAGAGAAAGAGTCCCGAGCAATAGCACAGCAGGTAGGGTGTTTGCTTACCTACAGCCAACTTGGTTTTGATCTCTGACACCCCAGGTGGTCCCTTGTACCAACCAGGAGTGATTCCTGAGTGCAGAGCCAAATAAAAGCCCTAAGAACTGACAGGTATAGCCCCCATCCAAACCAAAAAATTTTAAAACAGAGTCAGATAAAGAAAAATAGCATATGAATTCTCTCATATGTTATATATCAATGGCCAGAACAATAAAATCAAACAAAACAAGCCTTGGATCCTAAAACCAAACTAATGGCCACCAGAAGGGTAAAGGGGAAAGGAATGGGTCAATTGTGTAAAATCAGTGAATTTTAAGGTGAAGGATGGGCTTTGACTTTTAATTTATATATATGTGTGTGTGTGTGTATTTACTCATGATTATTTATCAGATTATAATAACAAACTCCTGATACTTTTATAAAATTTGTTCTTATGCCACATCCAACAATGCTCAGCAGTTACTCCAGGCTCCATGCTCCTCACTCCTGGTGAGGCTTGGGGAATCATATGAGATGCTGGGATAAAGCCTCAGTCAGTCACAGGTAAAGCAAGTACCCACCCCTCTGCACTATCTCTTTGACCCCAATAAAGTTATTTTAAAGTATGGTCTCAGAGTGCTGATCTGGATTTAATGTAGAAATGTAAATATAATGTAAACTTCAAGTTTAATATGCTGTTTCAAATTTGAGATTGATTAAAAATTGCCAACAACTTGCAGAAATGAAGCATTCCTTCTCTCTCTCTCTCTCTCTCTCTCTCTCTCTCTCTCTCTCTCTCTCTCTCTCTGTCTCCCATTCTTCCCTCCCACCCCTGTACACACACACACACACACACAGAGCACACTCACCTCTTTAACGAAACATCAAGTAGTTACTTGGAAAGGTAAAAGGGAACTTCATTGAGAAAAATATTTAAAAGTTTCAAGATTTTAGGCTCAGATGGGCCTGAAGAAACTTGCTATAAATTTAGTTTTTCTTAATTGTACCTCATTTTCCATTTCTTCCAATTGATGCACGCTGACTTATTGTTTATTTAATTAACTTTATTATTGTATTTTAAGAATAGATTTTTTATTGGCAGTTTTTTTAGAAAAAAATCTTTAAAGATAATTAGTTCAGAATAAGAGGCTGGATCCAAATAGTATTTAATCAAATTAAGGTGTTAACTCCCCAATACCCTTTTTGATCTAGTGCTAACTATGATTTGTGACAACAATCTAGCAAGTAAGATGATTAAGTCAGGGCTGTGAGATTAAGAAGAAAACAAGTTGTGTTATTGATTGCCTGTCTCCCCTGTCTTCACATTTGCCTTCTCAGGGTGAAAGTGTTCCTATATTTTGCATTTGACTTTGCATGTAAGACATGACCTGGTTGGCAAGTAGATAGGGCATTTTAGTGTAGTGGAAGCATTTGGAAGGTGAATGTTTGTCAAGCTGAATATAATTAGTCCTCAATCTTCCTATTTATAATGGCAAACACATTCATTAGTTCATCTCCTAAGTCTCATCTTTTCAGGTCATGATTCTTTCACCAAGCACCTCTAGCAAGAGTATCTTTCTGGGATTTAACCAGCTTCTTGAATATTCCAAATTTAATCTGATGAGTCTGTGCAGAACTATACATCAGAGGGAATTTATTTTGGGTAGTAAAAGATAGGTCTCCCAAGAAAGGTATATAAAGCATCCACAGCCTCAGATGATCCCTATGTTCTATGGAATCCCTGGCAGGGGAGACAAACATAGACTGTGCCAGGGCCAAGATTCTCTTGCCCATGCTTCCATGCATTCCTGTTACATATGTGTGGGAAAGAAATGCTTGTAGGATAAATAAAGGAATACAACTTGCTCTATATCTTCCCAATTTCTGTTGTTTTCATATTACTTTCAGATATCTGCTCAATGACTGTGATTCATTAAACCTTTAAATTTATATTCATGTTACATATAAATACATGAAAGTATATTGAAACTACTATACATTAAAACTCCGCACCAGGCTGTTTTCACTTGGGGCGCCCCAGAAGGTGCAGGTGAGGGCCCTCCCTGCTCCAAGGGACCCACACCTGGCAGCTGACCTCCACTACCCAACCTCCGTCACTCTCCAGGCCACTTTCCACACGCTTGGGCTGAGCCTCACATATGAGTGAACACTTTCTTGGACACATCATAAGACACTCCCTACCCATTTTCCATTTCCATAATTACCACACTATATTTCATGGGGTTCAGACAGTAGGCAACAAATCATAGAGGGAGAGCCCGGCAAGTTACTGAGAGTATCCTGCCCCAACAGCAGAGCCTGGCAAGCTCCCCGTGGCATATTCGATATGCCAAAAACAGTAACAATAACGGGTCTCATTCCCCTTGACCCTGAAAGAGCCTCCAATGTCTTTCCAGCATTGGGAAAGACGAGTAAGGAGAGGCTGCTAAAATCTCAGGGCTGGGACGAAATGGAGACATTACTGGCGCCAGCTCGAGTAAATCGATGAACAATGGGATGACAGTGATACAGTGGTGCATTAAAAGAAAAACAAAAATAAAGATAAAGTATTTCTATATTGAACTACCCAAGATCTTTTTTTTTCCCTTTGTTTTTTGGGCCACATTTGGCAATGCTCAGGAGTTACACCTTATTCCTGGAAGTGCTTAGGGAACTGTAGAAGGTGCCTGGGATTGAACCTAATCTGTCCTGTGAAAGGCAATTGCCTTACCTGCTGTACAATCTCATTTGATCCCAAGACCATTATTTATTTTTTTTTCACAACAGCAGTTGGAGTCTCACTAGAAGAAACAGCCATACTTGCACGCTATTATATCATTGAACATGAAATAACTGAAGAATTTTATTTTTCTTTGCTTTCAGAATGATTGTTAGAGAGCAAGTCTCATTAATCCCTTGTGCAAGGTGATGAATGAACTAAATATCACTTTATGGAGCGAAATCACCCTATCCAGCTACAATTAGAACCCCAGGTACTTCAGTTTGTTTCCAATTGCTACATCTAAGAAATCTGTAATTATGGTTTTTTGTACTCTGGCCTTGACACTGTGACTACAGAGAATTTCAGAATCTATCTTGAGAAACTCATTTGCATTCCTTATCCCCAGTGACTCTTCCTTTTATTCCTCTGCAACTAATTGTACTGTCTGTAATAAGACAAGAAATGATGACTTCATTTCAACATGTCTATTTTCAGGTTAAAGCTTACCAGGAAAGTGTATATATCCATAAATATGGAGAAAGAAGAAAAATAACCCATATATCTTAAAAGTACCACTAGATACCTTGTAAAAGTTAGGGAAAGAACAATCACAAAATACTGAATCGCTCTCAGGGACTTTCTTTTTCCTTTTTTTTTTGGCTTGATTTTCCCTACCTAGTAATTAAATGAAGGAGGCCTTTGAGTTTTCTGAGGAGAAGTGCTGCCCCCGTTTTTACTTACGGAACTGACATTCTACTCCTTCAGTATTTATGCTAAGAAGGAAGATCTGTGCTTCTCTAAGAACAGTAATTGCTGAACTACTGACTCTAGATGGGTTAGTTGATACTCTTAATTTGCAGCATCTAACCTTAAACCAAAGTATGAAATGATATTTGAACATACTTTTTCAGCCTTCAAACAGGAACAAAATATAAAAAGCAGGAGACCTCTGTTATTCTTTCAATAAGTTTGTATCTTAATCCCCAAAAATAGAAATTCTGCTAACACCAGAGTTTTTGATCACTTAAAGCAGAACCCACTAACATTTTTATTCCTTTCTTGTCTAATCAAATGAAAATCAAATTATCAGTTCACCTATGAAGAGGTAAGAAAATTCCACACTGCAAACAAAACTGTGCTTTGCTAATATAAGAATAAAGCTTGGCTTTAGGTTATCTCTTTTGTAATGCTGTTCAGAAGAATACAATGAACACCTTCTTCCTGGAACCAGAGAGATAGTTAGAAAAGTTAAGACACTAGCCTTTCATGCTCGTTGATTGATTTCCAATTCGATGCCTGTCATTATGCATGTTTCCTCCAAACATAGATTTACTCGAGTGGGTGCCAGTAACATCTCTAATCCTCCCATCCCTGAGATTTTAGCAGCCTCTTCTTACTCATCTTTTCCCAATGATTGGAGGCTCTTTCAGGGTCAGGGGAATGAGACCTATTGTTGTTACTGTATTTGGCATATCGAATACACCATGGGGAGCGTGCCAGGCTCTGCCGGTGTGAGCGGGATACTCTAGGTAGCTTTCCGGGCTCTCGAGAGGCATAAATGTGTAGGAAGTGTCTTATAATGTGTCCAGAAAGTGGCCTGGAATGTGGCGGTGGTTGGGCAGTGGAGGTCGACAGCCGGGGCTGGGTCCCTTGGGGTGGGGAGGGCTTTCACCCACCTCACAGCCTGGTGCAGAGTATGGTGGCATGGTTCTGGGGGTCTCCTTTCATATTCCCATCTGGGAGGAACATCAGTGAGCTCTGGGCAGATGACATTATCTGGTGCTGGCAGGGTGTGTATTATGGGTGTGATCCCTGAGTCACCAGAGACTGGGGAAGCAGGCAAGGATCTCTGTTCTGTGTCCTGTTATATCCAGAGTCCAAGGTCACAAAGTTCCACATTATCTGGGTTCCATGGGACTTTATTCTTGTGTGAGGCTCGGCCTGATGTCTGGAAAGCAGCCTGGAACATGGTGATCATTAGGCAGTGGAGGTCGGCTGCTGGGGCTGGGTCCCTTGAGGTGAAGAGGGCTCTCACCTGCCCCACAGCCTGGCATAGAGTCCAATGGCATGGTTCTGGGGTCTCTTTTTATACTCCCATCTGGGAGGAGCATCAGCGAGTTCTGGAGGATGGCCGATGAGGAGATTATCTGGTTTTGGCTGGCTGCAGAACTTCGTGACCTTGGACTTTGGACCAATGGGACCCGGAACAGAAATCCTCTGTCTGTTTCCCCCAGTCTCCAACTACTTGGTTAGAATTCAAAATTCAGTGTAATTTGAATTATCTTGAAATTATGTTACTTCTATAAAAACAATTTATCAAAGAGATAAAAGAGCTTCAAAGTTACCTCAATTAAGATTCAGAAACTTCAGTAATTTTAAAATCAACTTAAAAACATTTTGATGTTTATTTTACTTAGTTCACTGAAGTAAATTTCCATAGCATATTACAAACTAATGGATGTTTTTGAAAATGCTGAAGGGCAATTTATAAAATGCTCTAAACTTGATATTTCTGTTGACTTCCCTTTTACACAGCTTTAGCCACTGTGTGGCATTTTGCACACTGTCTAACACAGAAAAGTGTATTTGGCCAATGAAAAAATTAGAAATTATATTTTGAATTAATATGAGAGGTAACTTGAATTACTCCATGATTGAATTGATATTGGACAGCTAATCAGCATTAAATTCCATCCCATCTCTCAGATGTACTCAGAGAGTCTTGTGAGATAAGAATAATGTAATTTTTTGTAGTCGGTGCATATTATTGCAGCTTAAATTACACTTTAAATTTTTGCTCAAGATCAAAACTACCAAGTCCATGGAAGATAAGATGGGTTAAAAACCCTGTGACATGAGCACTAAGAGTTGTCTTTTGGGATTCAACACCAACATTGAGGTAGATGAAAACCAAAATAGCCACAAAGTTCAGATAAGGACACTACACTAAAAAATTTTGGTACAATAAAAGGAAATAGAAACAGAACTAAAAGAGAGCCTATTGAATGGAAGAGGTATTTGCACACTATACATTTTATGAGTTAATATACAGATAATATAAAGAACTCATACAATTTGACAACAGAAGAGCAAAAAATCAAATAAAAACTTGGGCAAAAGATTTAAATAAACACTTCGTGTTGTTGAATAAGTAACCCAAATTTTTTAAAAGAAAAAAGCATACAATTAAGATTCACTTTTCAGGATTTTGGGTTATTCAACAATGTGATAATCTAACACTAGAATAAAATAAATGGTATTTAAATTCTGAGAGAAAAAAGATCAAAAGACATCAAACTATTCTTCGAGTGAGAAAGTTGAGGGCTGGTGTGGCTTCGTTATCTACATATTGCCACTAGATATTGACAAATATATATTGAATGGAAACATGAATTCCCACCTTTAAATTATTTCAAGATCTTGGTGGGAATATATATTCACAGTCAATACATATTTGGCATCAAATCTTGCAAGGTAATATTTGCAATCTTACCACAAAAATCAATCTTACTTTGCAAAATTTGATTTTGGAGAATTTATACAAGGCATTAGAGCATTTTTGCTTATGAAATTGTTCTACATCACAAAGTAATCAAAATCATTTATTACTGATAAATTTTAATTTATGTTTGACTTTTAGATCAGGTCACAATATTAAGCGTGGTGTCTATAAAAATTAAATATAAATATTTCTATAAATTAAATTAATGAATAACAAACTACTAATAATCCAGATGAGAAAATCAGTGTGGTGATTAGTAAACTTTTAATGCTGCCAAGAAACAAAGCAGAATATTGGCTATTAAATGAGGACTACTGATTTGAAATCAAACTGAATTTCCTTGAATTTAAAATGAATTTCAATTATGCTTAGTATCCTAACTTGTTATGTATTTTCCTTGCTTTCCAAATTTATATCAAATAACCAAGTCAGTACATGGATTGTGGCTATTCAAGTATGCATCTGATGTCTTTCTTTGCATGGATAAAAAAGGCCTAAGCACAACTGATTATTTAGAATTTTTTGTATGTATCCATCATCTCTACTTAAACAGAGCAAGTTACAAACAGCTGTTTGATTTTTTTGTGACTCGAAAGAAATATGTTGCTAAATTGCCTCCTTTTATTATATATTACATTCTAATAATTTTTTTTTTTGCTATTTTCATCAGGCAACTAAATTAGAGAAACAGGGATTAAAATAGAGAATATTTCATTTAAAATGGCAAAGAAAAAAAAAGAAAAACAGAATATGAGATCAGCTCACCTGGGTAAAGCCTTCATAAATGTCTCCACTTTGAAGGAAACAAATGCATAAATAAAACGCAAATCTGTATTTTGAGAGCCAAGAAAGGGAAGATTTGACTTTGTTGCCTTGTTCTACTTGGGATTTATCTGGGTTGCCTAAATCCAAAATATGATTAGCATATTTAATCTTATGCAGCATCAGGAGTGATACTATCCTTTAATTAGTCTATTAATATCTCTCATTACCATTCCTAATAGTCTGTTTACTTTCAAATGTGCCTTGGAAGAACAACTCTAAGAGCTGGGTAAAGCTGAAGATCTTGGATAGACCTTATTGTAAGTACAAATGGAGAAATCTAAACCAAAATTTAAACCATCTAGTTTAGCTCTTTACGGGATTGTCATTTGTTAAGCACGGACAGAAACACTGCCACATTAGGTATGATAGATAGAGAGTGTATGCAGCCTTTGATCACAAAGATTTCAATCTGAGTACTTATTTGCATATCTTATTTTGACATTAGGGAGGTCACTGGTCCTCTCAGAGACTCATAGTGCTTACTGTGAAACTGAGATATATAACATGGGCCCTGATTTAGAAAATTTGAAATCCAATTAAATACATCAGTGAAAACATAGTTAAGAAGTACAGTTTAGAACCTTTGAACAAACATTTCTTCTCTAACTAGAACACGTTATTAATCACAACTGTTCAGGTCATCCTTAATGAATATAATTAACATTTAAAAACAATGCTCGTGGATTTTTCTTTGCATAAACATAAATTACACAGAGAGAGAGGGAGAGGAGAGAGGAAGGAGAGAGAGGGAAGGAGAGAGAGAGAGGGAGAGAGAGAGGAAGAAAGGGAGAGAGAGGGAGGGAGAGAGGGAGAGAGAACCAAGAAAATTGTTAAACTGTTATGCCAAGGAAACTGGACTTTATCCTTTGTCTATAGGGGCACCTTTTTGAAGAGTTCTAAGTAAAACATAGACTATCGGTTTTCAGTGAACTATCCCTGGCTGTAGTGTGAATGATGAATGGGTTGGGAGTAAAATAGTAGGGAGATGAGACAATTTAGGAAGCTGAGGCCGAAAGCAGAATTGGAGTTCTCTACGCCTAATGTGTGAGAGTAGCAATGCCGATGGCAATGGATAGAGAGAACAAGATGATAGACCGATGAAGTTGATGGATAGGGTATGGTGGGGCCTAGTGAGCAGAGAGAGAGATTTACAGAATGTTAATGTATTACTTGGAAGTCAAAAAAAAAAGATAGGATGAGTTTCTGGAGTAGGATAAGGCATAAAGCAAATTAAAGATGACATTCAAAGTTCCAAGTTGGAGAATTATAAGACTTTTGAACAGGCATTTTGAATCAAAGGAAAGAAGACTTGATTGTGTACATTCATCTGTAAGGCTCTGAGATATCCAAAGAGGATAGAAAGAGTCAAGCACTGAGGGCAGTGGGGGTCGTACAACAAATGTGCATAGAACTAAAACAGAAGACCCAACTTGGAAATTATTATGAGTGAAAGGACTGAAAAAGGAAACGGACTAGACATACTTTTGTCAATGTAGCACTATTAGAAAAGCGTTTTGGTGGTTCTGTTTTTGTTGTTGTTGTTTTTGGGCCACACCTGGTGATGCTCAGGGCTTACTCCTGGATCTGCACTCAGGGATCATTCCTGGCAGACTGGGGAGACCATATGGGATGCCAGAGACTGAACCCATGTCAGTCATGTACAAGACAAGTTCTGTGCCCACTGTGCTATCACTCGAGTCCCCTATTAAGAGACCTGTCTAAGGAAGCTAAAGAAAAAAATGAAAGAATTTGAAAAAAAATACTTGGGTTCCTTTTACAAGAACTTGTGTTCTTTATACAAGAAATTATGGTACATCTACACAATGAAATAGTACGCAGCTGTTATGAAAAATGAAATTTGTCTATAAATGGGTGGATGTGGAGAGTATCATTCTGAATGAAGAGTCAGAAGAAAAGAGACAGATAAAAAATTACTGCATTCATTTGTGGAATATAAAAAATACACTATAAGACTAATATTTAGGGCCAGGGAAAACAGAGACCAGGAGGACTTGTCAATGGTTGGAAACTGCCAGAAGTATGTGGCAGGTGGAGGGCAGTTAGGATACAGAAGAACCAGTATGACTGTAGTAGCTGAAAATGACCACTCTGGAAAAGGAGTGAGTGTTGAAAGTATGTAAAGGGATAGACATGCTAACTTTACAGTATCTATATTACAATCCATAATGTCCAAAGGGGCGGGGGGAGACAGACAGAAAGACAGACAGACAGACAGACAGACAGGCAGGCAGACAGACAGAGAAGGGCCTGCCATAGAGGGCATAGGAGTGGGGCAGGACGTAAGGGACATTGGTAGTGAGAAATGTACATTGGTGAAGAAATGGGTATCGGAACATAACTTAAATTCTATCATGAACTACTTTACAACTATGTTTTTCACTGTGATTCAATTAAAAAATAAATAGAATATAAAAAATTAGCAAAATAGTTTTAGTGGTGATATGAGTGAAAACAATTTGGTCTACCCTTGATCATTTGATCTAAAATTTTCATGTGTAAAATGAGTGTGTAAACTTAGAATATTATTTCTAAGGTTTCTCTCATCCTCAAAATAATTTGGTGGAGGAAATGGACTCTGTGAAGGGACTGGTGTTGAAACATTGAATGCCTGAAAGCCAGTCATGAATAACTTTGTAGTTTCAAGGCGACTAAATGACACTTAAAAAAAAAATACATGGGTTCAAGCTTTGGCTCTCCTATAATTACTACTGAGACTTTGAGAAAGTTAAACCCTCTGAACCAAATGTAAAATAGGGGTGGCAATAAAAAGATGGATTTCACAGGGTTAAGTGTAAACTGAAATATAGATATTATTAGTATTATGAATAAGGTACTCTATAAGTTTTCTCATGAGCTTATTGAAAATAGAGATTCCCTAAAAATACTTAATAATATATTTAAAAAAAAACAAGCAAAAAAAAAAAGTCAAGGCACCAGAATCTGAGAATCTGAGTTAGAGTTTATTACTGGAAATATTAAATATACCACAGAAAAAGTCAAGATAGATGCATTTTCCTGATGTAAAACAAAATGTAAAAGGTTTATTATTCATGAAGATATATATTAAATGGCTGAAATAAAAAGACTAATAAAACACATCTAACAAATTATTTATATATATAATATATACTAGGAATTTTATTTGGGTGATACTCAATGATACTTGGGAGTCCAAATATATTACCTTTTTGAAATAAACATAATTAGACACCCCAGCAGCCTTTAGAGCTTTTGAGTTCCATAGAGACAGATGCCTATTTCCTCTGCTCAGTGAGAAGCGTCTCAGTTTTCCAGAACTCAGGGACTTTCACATCCTGGCTTCAAACCCATGACTTCATTCCCACCGCAACTAACTACACAACCCCAGAAGTTGGAACATGTATTCATTTTAAGGGTATTTTTCCCCTCTGGAGTTTCCAGCACTCCAAATTGTTTGGCACTAGAGTATCCAAACTTGTCTCTCAAACATAAGTACAGACAGCAACAGAGTAAAGCAACTCTTAGCAGTAAAGCTATAGGATAAATGGCATTTTAAATCATGTTTATTTGCACCGATAAAGATGACTTCAGCTCACTGCTATCTGGAAACAGTAATAAATATTTATAAGGTGCTCTATAGTGGTGTTCAAAACACTGCACTGCTCTCAAAGACTACAATTTCAGGATAGAGTAAAATGAGCAAGATAAGAAGAAACATGAACTTCAGATTACATCACCAGTGCACTTTGTCTAAAGTAGATACAAGTACTATTTTCAATTTCTACTTTTTTTGGAGACAACTATTGCATTGCTAAAAATGAAACTATCCTTTGTTTGGAGAAATATTCTTATACTATACCCATGAGCCTAGAAATGGATATCCAGAAATGATAGTGAAGTTCACTTGTCTTGCTTGTCTCTTACCACTTATAGCTAGAAAGGTATTCCACTAGCAGAAAAGGCATTTTAGGATTTTTTTGGGGGGAGGGGGGCATGTGGGGGCTATCCTACCCATTGTGCTAAATTATCTCCTGACTCTGTGCCCAGGGATAACTCCTGGCAGTGCTCAGGAGACCATTATGTGATTCAGGGATCGAATCTGGTTAGCTGTGTGCAAGAAAAGCACCGTATCCATTGCACTCAGACTCATGGGCTTATTTTTTTGAATTTAAAATCTGTTCTAAAAGTCCCTATTATTCTGTAAAGAACCCTTAGAGCAGGGATATTTTTTTTAAAAAAAAGCAAAAAAGAAAAGCTTTACAAAGCTTTAAAAAGAAATTTGTATTGTTCAATGCTGTAACAATGTCTCTTTAGCAATCAGAGATATAGCATTGTTGAAGGAATCAAGAAAAGTTAAAAATGCTACTTTTCAACTGATGCCTACAAATCATGCATACATGAAAATGGGAGAAATCTGCCTGGTATCCCAATTAACAGATCCAAGTGTCCATTTTATAGTTGATTTTGTATGTTTGTGGTTTACACTTACTCCTCGCTCTGGGATCACTCAGAAATCACTCAGGGATCACTCTTGGTGGGGCTCTGGGGACCATATGGGGGGCCTGGCTCAAACCCAAGTGGGCTGCGTGCAAGGCAAGGCAACCACTCTACCCACTGTACTATCTCTTCAGGCCCTGGAAAAGCAGTTTTTTTTAACAAGCAATAAAAAACAAATAAGGCTGTTGGTTTCCCATTTTTTCCTTTCTTACTGAAATAATTTTTCTTTTCAACCATGTCTACTTAAGGAAAACCAATGGGATGATTTAAAAATCTACTGAATTTGAGAAGAAACTTTCACAAGGTATTCTAGATTCTAGCCTGAGGGTCCCACTGGTATTAGCGGGGGGCATCATTTTCAGCACTGGGTTTATTTTGTAGAAGCCCTTGCTCTCCAGTTCTAACCACCGAGACACCGTTTGGAACTGATAGGCTTGTGGCAACAGCTATTATGGCTGTGTGCTGCAAATATGCAGTCTCTCATCTCCCTTGTTACAATATCAAAGCTTCTAGAATTCAGTCCAATTACAGAATATGCTCTACTCCCTGAGGGTCAAATGCTGAAGTCAAACCAACCTCTCAACATGTGCTGCTGATTTGCCTCAAGACCTTGTTCTTGTATTTGCCCTTGATATTTCCCTATAAGAGAAATCTGCCTCTTTCAAGTGTGGCTTACTTAACATTTCACAGAACTTCCACGCAGCACCCCCCCCCCCCCCGACCTTTCCTACCGTACACACCAGTATGTAGTTGGCACTTGGCACATAACTGGCCTTATTCCTAATAAAATTTGCCTTGTGGAACCCTTATTCTAAATAACTGAAGGACTTTTGAATTACTGTAAATAATTGAAAGACTATTTCAAGGCATCCACATTAGAAACACGGCTCTACTGTCAGCTATTATGACGTGTCTCATTTATTTGGGACTGGAGAGATAGCCCAATGGGTAGGGAGTGTGTCTTGCATGAGGCCAACAGGGTTGGATCCCTAAACAGAGACAGGAGTAAGCCCCAAGTACCGCAGCATGGCTGCAAAAACAAAACAAAACAAAATCGCTCATTTGGATTATTAACATACTTTTCTTTTCTCATTTCATGGTTTCACCTGCTTCCCATTACTTTCTATCTTCACCTAAATCCTTTTTCTTGTCTGTTTTACGGGCCACATCTGGCTGTGCACAGGGCTTCTGCCTGGCTCAGTGCTCAGTCACTTCTGGCAATGCTTGGGGACGTGTGGCAGGCTGGGATTTGAACCCTGGTCAGCCGCATGTAAGGTAGTGTCCTGTAAGTTCCTAATTTTTTCTTCAAAATCCTTAATCATTTTCCAAGCCAATTATTCGGTTTTCTAATTCTTTTGGTCCTTTAACAAAAAGTAAATGAGTGAAAATTTAAGAATAAGCCATTAGTAGTATCAGACAATAGAAACAGATAATGCTTATATGATTTTAAAACAGAATAGGAATTAACTACTTTGTACATATTCTGTCTGTATATTTCTGCATATGTGTGCGTGAACAAAACTAAAAGACGTACGATACATTATGCAAAACTAAAATTTTGAAGATTCAAACTAAAAATTTAAATCTTTCAAGTATGTCAACTTTTAAAAAGGGTCTTGTAACTTTTACTTATATACTTTAATTCTATTACAGTGACTACATTTGGCATTTTCCATTTATAAAAATAAATTTATCAAAATATAGTAAAAAACAACACAACGGCAGATAGATAAGTACTTTAATAAATTGTTACATTCAGTGTCATTAGAAAATACTCTTGGACTCAAACTTCCATCATTTCTTTTACATGCTCTCTTCATCTCTCATTGCTAGAAGCTAGCCATTTAATAATTAAAAGAATTACTTACCTAGCTACCTGAGTACATGATTAAATATCCAAAATGAAATTCATAACTTCATTTTGTTGACAATTTATAATTTAACATTCTAATTTCATGCAAACCTGAAATTTTGTATCTTAAAACCTCTGAAGATTTAGAAGTGCATTTAAAGTAAAAACTGGACCTCAAATCATTATACTTCACAATAAACCAAGGCACATCATTTTTTAGACACTTATGTAGTTCAAATTTCACAACATATTGTCTTAAAAAAAAACCCTAAAGTCCTAACATCAGTATCAGTAACCTAATCTTTCATTGGTTACTAAGAAATTCACTGTTTATTGGTATTTTTTTAATGGGTCATACCTGCTGTGCTCAGGGCTTACTTCTGGCTCTGAACTCAGGGGTCATTCCTGGCTCATCTCAGGGACTGAATGCCAGTAGGTCACATGAAAGGGAAGTATCCTACCTACTGTACTATTGTTCCAGTCCCACTGGTCATATTTTATCAAGAAAAGTTTGGGGCCAGAGTGACAGTACATTGGTAGGTCATTTCCCTTGTACAAGGCTGATCTGAGTTTAACCCAGAGTACCTGATATGGTCCCCTGAGTCCACCAGGAGGAATCCCTGAGCACCACTGTGTGTGACCCAGAGCAAAAAAGAAAAAAAAGAATTAAATTAAGCGCTCACCCCCCAAGAAAATTATCTTGTTAAATCAACTTTGGTATGTGATAATTTTAATTAAGAATACTGAGCAAATTAAATTTATTCCTATTACTTCTTTTGATTTGCTGCCTATAAGCTTTTGGTACCAGTTTTCACTTCCTATCAAAAGAATAGTGAATGTGGTTATACAAGAGACTTGAAATTATGTTATTTAATCATAGTTAGGATTAGTTTTATTAATGATGTTAAGTATAATTTTATAAATTCATCAATTTACTTGCCTTTAATGATTTAAAATAATTAGATTTACCTTTTGGATTTCTTCTTAATTTTCTAAAAAAATATGGCAATTAACTATATATTATCCTTAAGGTTTTTTCATTTTTAATATATAACAGTAAAGAGTCAATTATATATTTATTATTATATATTTATTACTATAAGTTACTATATATTTAATACTCTTAGACTATCTTTTAAAATGATTTCAAACTATTTGCATGGCAAAGTTGTATAATACCATTTCTTTTTGCTCACTGATCTGGTTCTGAGATAAACATTTTCTTTTCTTTTCTTTTTTTTTGCTTTTTTGGTCACACCCGGCGATGCTCAGGGGTTATTCCTGGCTCTGCACTCAGGAATCACTCCTGGCGGTGCTCGGGGGACCATATGGGATGCTGGGGATTGAACCCAGGTCTGCATGTGCAAGGCAAACGCCCTACCGACTCTAGTATCACGCCGGCCTGAGACAAACATTTTTAAAGTTTCTTAGACTGTGTTCATAGAAGGGCAAAATCAAGATGCTACCTTTAAGAAGAATTCTTTCCAACATATTCAATGTTAGTGAGAAAGTAAAAAATCCCTAGTTTAATGGAGAACAACTTTGCGCAGAACAGACAAGGTCAATGTGAATGATTCTTAGTCTGCAGAGGAGGCTCCTGAGTTCTTCTCGCCAGAACCTGGGGGGCACCAGAGGGAGAAGCAGCCACTGCCAGCACAACCCCCAGAACACAGTGACTCTAAGGGAAGAGGAGCGAGACTCACTACCGGCAGCCCAGAGGAAATTTAAGGGAATTGAACGGTCACAGTCACGGTCCTCCTGTTGTTCATGGATTTGCTCGAGCGGGCCCACTAACGTCTCCATCATGAGACTTGTTGTTACTGTGTTTGGCATATCGAGTACGTCATGGGGAGCTTGCCAGGCTCTGCCGTGCAGGCGAGATACTCTCGGTAGCTTGCCGGGCTCTCTGAGAGGGGCGGAGGAATCGAACTCGGGTCGGCCATGTTGGCTGCATGCAAGGCAAATGCCCTACCGCTGTGCTATTGCTCCAGCCCAGGGAATTAAACAATTTAAAATAAAGATGAAATCCATTAAAATTGTGTTATTTCTCTAAGAAGCATTGGAGTGACTGGCCCAATGCTTACAAGGCACCCTGGAATTTAGATTTAAATCTCTACAAACGACTTTGTTATATGATTTCTCTTATTAGAAATTGGGTTTTGTGAGATAAAATCATGGTGTGCAACTGAAACAAATGCAGGGAGACCAGGACTCTCTTCCTAGAAGATCCGAGGTGATGTAATTTATGGAAGCATGAATTTGATGATTAAGTTGGAAAGCACACTTTGAAATTACCTTGAAAACCCAGTATAATGTGACACTGCAAAGCATCACCAGGATCAATTTCATCAGAGGATAAAGTGGCATTAGAAATTAATACTGAGACAAAATTAATTAGTCATTTGATTTAAAGATTGGGGTTCATTCCAATCCAGTGCTTGATTAACTGATGCGCAATGGCACGGCTTGGGGGCACAAAGAACGCCTGCTGCTTCCCTTTGGTCAGAACGTCCACGACCTGAAATGCACCACAATAAAACTTATTAGGATGTTTAACAATGTCTTACATACAATTCCTGTATTTACATATACTAAAAATATATGACTTTAATAGTGAATAGTAGGGTACTTTATTATTATTTTTTTAAATTTTTTGCTTTTTGGGTCACACCTGGTGATGTACAGGGGTTACTCCTGGCTCTGCACTCAGGAGTTACTCCTGGCAGTGATCAGGGGACCATATGGGATGTTGGGAATCGAACCTGGGTCGGCCGCATGCAAGGCAAACGCCCTACCTTCTGTGCTATCACTCCAGCCCCTTGTAGGGTACTTTATTACTGCATTCATAGCCTAGTGATTCAATTAAAAATATTTCAAGAAAACTTATACACTTCTCAAAAGAGTAAGAATAAAGTTTCCATATGATCCAGCAATTCTACTTCCTGGCATCTGTCCCCACTTCAAAATAAAGAAAATATTAATTTCAAAAAACATAAACACACTTATGTTAATTTCACTGCTAAGTAAAATAGCTAGGGTTGGAAAAAACCCAAATGCCCAAAGACATAAGAATGAATTAAAAATAATCTGTAGAATGTGGACATGATGGAATACTATGCAGCTCTAAGAAAATGAAATCATGCAGTTTGATGCAACTTCGGTGGTTTTAGAGTGTTATCATGTTAAGGAAACAATTCAGCTGGAGATGGACAAACCCCAGATGATTTTGTTAATCTGAGGCATTGAGGGAAAGAAAACACAGAAACAGGTACACAACAACAAATTCTTGTTTTGGGAGGACCAAGCAGTAGGGGTTACTGGTAGGTGGGAAGGAAAAGGAGGGCTAGGAGTATTGGGCACTTGGATGGTGGGAGGTGCAGTGACTGTGCATATCAAAGTCACAGACATAAACAGATTTATAGCCGTATTATCTAAGCTACAATAATGGTAAGTCGAAAACCAAACAAAAACAAACCCCAAATATGATCATAATATAGCAAAATGCATGTTTCATGTTTATTTTCAAAGTGAAAACCAACTTCTAAAATGGTTTATCTTTTCTAAAAGTTAGAAAAATTTCTACTTTTTAAGACTGAGCATAGAATTAAATTTAGAGTATGTTATTATGTTAGAATTAAATTTAGAGTATGTTATTATGGTAGAGTATGTTAGAGTATGTTATTATGGTAGAGTATGTTATTATGTTAGAATTAAATTTAGAGTATGTTATTATGGTAGATTGGTGCGCGTGGAATCTGTGGTGTTATTTGCACGGGGGCCATGCCCAGCAGTGTTCAGACCCTACTCCCGGCTTGGTACTCGGGTGGCTCCCTGCTGTGTCAGGGTGAAACCTGGTGTCGGGGCTAGAACCCAGGATTCCCACATACAGAGCCCCTGTGCCGGTATTCTGAGCCATTTCCCCGGCCCTAAGGATGATGTGCTCTTCAGCTTCTGTCTCGAAGACTTTGGCTCTGCCTAAGGTTTGTCTTATGCATTGATGCTCTAGGCTAGTTAGCTAAGTAGCTCTGTATTTTTTGCTGTACCAGGAAGGAATGAACCCAGGGCTTCATACATGCCAGGCATCCCTACTATTGCTACATGCTACATCTCTGGCCTTGTGTTGGCTTAGAGAGGGATGGGGTGGGGGTGGGTGTGTTTCAGCCACACCCAACTGTGCTCAGGGGCTACTCCTGGCTCTGTCACTGTTGGGGGACCATAGGAGTGCCAGGAATTCAAACCAGGGTTGATGAGATGCAAGATATCTTTTTTTTAAATAAATATTTATTTATTTATTCTTTTTTGGGTCACACCCGGCGATGCTCAGGGGTTACTCCTAGCTTTGCACTCAGGAATTACTCCTGGCGGTGCTTGGGGGACCATATGGGATGCCAGGGATCGAACCTGGGTTGGCCGTGTACAAGGCAAACGCCCTACCTGCTGTGTTATCGCTCTGGTCCCAGATGCAAGATATCTCAACCCTTGGACTGGAGCAATAGCACAGCGGGTAGAGCGTTTGCCTTGCACGCTGCCAACCCGGGTTTGATTCCCAGCATCCCATATGGTCCCCCAAGCACCACCAGAAATGATTCCTGAGTGCAGAGCCAGGAGAAACCCCTGAGCATCGCTGAACATGACCCAAAAAAGAAAAAAAAAAAGATATCTTAACCCCTATACTATCTTTTCAGTCTATTATTGTTATTATTACAACTTTGGTTTTTGGATCATCCATTCAGTGATGTTCAGGAGTTACTCCTTAGTAATAACTTAGGTATGACTCCTGGTAATGCTCAGGGAATCGTATGATTTGCTGAGGATCGAATCCTCTGAGTGTTCTCTAGTGCCCTCAAGTTCAGTTTGCTTTCTTTGGGGGTTAAGGGGCACACCTGGTGATGCTTCTAGAACATGTGGTGTCAGGGAGTGGCCCTGGCCTTCCTCACATGCTTTTCATACCCTCATTATGTTGAACTGTAAAAACCAGCTCCCGGAAGAGAACAGTGCAGTCTCCTGCCCCCGCGCCTGGCTGTCCTCGCTGGGGCCCCTTGGAGGGGAGCGGGTTGAGCTTTCCTCCCCGCCCCGAGCAGGGCTCTGGCAGCCGAAGACCTCCAGGACCAGCCACCACCATGCTGAGACCACTTTCCGCACACATGAAGGTACTGGCAGAGGGACAAAGTCATGCGGGTTCCGGGGCCGAGATCTCCAAGCCTACTCGGATTTGGGCCGAGCATCCTCCACCCAGATCCTCCAAATTCCAGTAGGCGGGGGTCACACCCACCAACTGGCCCCCTGGTGCATTGTAATCCCATCAACGGCCAAGACTCAGAGACTATAAAAACCAGCTCCTGGAACCGTGCGGCCGCATTTGCGGCCACGCGACATCTTATTATGACATCTTATTATCTCATTCCTACTTTGGACAAACTTGCAGGCTATCGAATGTAGCCTGCCCACAGGGCAGAGTCTGGCAAACTCCCCGTGGCGTACCCAATATGCCAAATACCTGTGACAATGATGGGTCTCATTCTCCTAAAGAGCCTTGAATATAATCTCAGGGCTAGGATGAAGGAGACGTCACTGGGGCCTGCTCGAGGCAATCGACGAATAACAGGATGATTTGTGATTTGTGATTTGTGATTATGTTAAGTGAACTCATTCAGAAGGAGAACGGCAGACATCAGAGGATCTTGTAATTTTGTAATCCAAATCCTTGGATCTGGGTTACAAAACTGAGAATATCAAGAAGTAGGGGTTATTAATTTTGCTTGGATAAAGGCAAAATGGATTCTGCTTGATTATTTTCTTGGCCACACCCAGTGATGCTCTAGTCTTACTCCTGGCTCTGCACTCAAGAATCATTCCTGACCAGCTCGGGGGAGCATACGAGATGCCGGAGATCGAACCCAGGTCGGCTGCAGGAAACCCACTGTATTATCTTCCAAAACGAATTTCTGGTTTTCACTACTGTATTATCTCCAATATTTTTTTCATGAAAACACTTCAGGTCAGATAAAACACAGACAAGTAAGTAATTTTTTCAATAAATTACTCAGGAGTGACATTTTAGAAAGTTCTTGTGATTGTATCTTTGTTAAACTGTTTATCTTCCTTGTCCAGAAGTCCATTTTAAAAAGGACATGAAATTTTCAAAAAATTAAGCATTTTCACTTATTAAGCTTTATGTCTTCTAGAGCTATACCTTTTGGTACTATAAACTAAAATCTAACAAATCTAAGAATAACATTCCTGCTTCTCATCTCTGAAATAGTGCCTATCTAAGACCACTGAGCGGTACATACTGAAGGATGTACCGCTTTGTACATCTGAAGTCAGAGAATGGCACAGAATCATTATTGCTAAAAGCATCTTAGAGAATGGTTCACCAAGAGGGAGGCACATCAACACATGAGAAGCCATGCACAAGGGGGCCAGAGCCATTTATTTGACTTGGTGAAAACACACATCTTTGCTGCATGCCCAAACCAATCCAGCCAGAGAACAATCAATGGAAGAAGGAAATTAAATTGAACTTTACCTGTTCTCTAGTGAACCAGCGGGCATCCTCTATTTCATTCTTGTCAACTTTAATTTCTGTAGACACTGCCACAGCTAAGCAACCAATCATTAGGGAGGAAGGCATTGGCCACGGTTGACAAGAGACGTACTGAACATGGCCAACTTTGACTCCACTTTCCTCTTCTACTTCTCTCCGAACAGCATCTTCGATTGTCTCTCCTAATCAAACGGAGCACAAGAACAAGCAGCCAATGAATGCGGGCTGCACATTTTGTGCTCCGAGGGGGTTCAAATACTTGGAAATCACTTTGGACAGAAACCCAATTCGAAAAACCAGGAAGCAGAAACCTAAACTAGATTAGAATCCAAGAAAACATTCTTTAAAAGTTTTTTTAAAGATATACAAAATAAAAAAATGCAACGAAACTTCATTTCTTAAGGGTCCAAATTTGTTGGTTGTATTAAAACAATGTTATCTACAACATTCAGAATTACTGACTAAACACAATATAAACAAATATAATCTCTCCTATGTCTCACCATCAAACAGTTATGATTTATCATTACATGGCTTTACCAACAGCCTTTTTGTTTAAACTGAAACTTTTCTCCTGTCAAAGAATGTAGGTGATTACTTTTCTAAAAAGTTAAATATCACATAATACCAAATTTTTAAACCTTGCAAGATGAATATTTTCTTTCTAAATAATTGGTTTCCTTTAGAAGACCTGACTTAGCTATGACAAAATAATAACAAGTGCACTTTATATTTCTGATTTGTTGGAAAGGAGAACTAGGACGGTGGGTATAGTTGTAATCTAAGTTTGCCCAGAAATCTGGAAATGCTTTCTATTTAAGTATAGCTCTTGTTTCAAATACAATGGCAAGTTTCCTACATAAAAATGAACATGTTCATTAAAAACCCATATAAAATGAAAAGATGTCAGAGATGGCCTATTTGCAGGACAGTAAGATGAGCACATAATAAGTTATCAATACGTGAAGGATAAATGATCAGAATGGAACTACACAAAGGACATGAACGTATAGATTCAGGGGAAAAGAAAACAGGATGTCTGATGTACAATGAAAGGGAAGCTCAAGTGCCAGGAAAATGAAAATAAAAACTACAATGCCAGTCCATAGACATCAGAAAAGCAAGTTACAGATTCTGAAACATCTGCTGGTGAAGTCGGTGAGTAGGTGAGCATTTCATGCACTTCTAGAGGACAGGTAAACTGCAGAAAAATTCCAAAAGCAACCTGGGAATACCCACAAAGAGCTTTCTCCTTTCTCGTATGTGGGTTCTAGAGAACATATCCAGAGGTTCACAGGTACAAAACATTAACTGCAGTTTGTAATAACAAGGACACTGAAACAAGTGAAACATCATTTAGCACAAATGACTGAAAAACTGGAGAACACTCATTAATGGAACCCTACTCAGCTTTTGAAAAAATAGCTAGAGCGTGACAGGCAGTATGATGACTTAGAGCACTGACTCAGAAATCCAATCACCGTTCCTCCATCACATTGTAGCTGCTTCACCTGTGCAAGTTCCTCAGCCCCTGAACCTTAGTGCCCCATCTGTAAAATGGCTTCTCTCACTACTACCGACTCATAGGGTTGTATGAGAAACCATCTGATTTAATAAATGTGAGATTTCAGAGCAGAGAGTGAGTACCCATATGCATGCTCATGTCTACTATCATCCATTAATGCAGACCAATGCTGGAAGATGAAATTAAACATGAAATATATTATACCATTTCACAAATATATTGAGTTTCTACTGCGAAGCACTGCCTTTAAGAGTTTGGTATAAGTATAATTAATAGCCTGTGTCCTTATTGAGCTTAATTCTTTTGGTTACAGAAAGAGAAATGAGTAAATGCATAGGCACATACCAAACAAAGTTGGTGAATGATATGGGGAAATGTTTGGCAGGATGACATCTGGGGATATGGGAAATTTGGGGATATGGGGCCAATGTATTTGGGACAATCAAGGAGGGTTTCTTTGAAAAGGTGACAGATGAATCCAGTACAGAGGAAAGTGAAGGCATAAAACACATTGGTAAGATCAGTGTATGAAAGATATACTACATTTTTTGTTTTAAACACAAAACTGGGTCAGAGAGATAACACAGCTAGTAAGACATACACCTTGCTGGCAGCTGATCTGGGTTCTATCTTTGGTACTGTATATGGTCAGTTACACCACTGGGAATGACTCCTGCGCACAGAGTCAAGCACAGCTAGATGTGGCCCCCAAACAAATCCCCACAAAATCATGTGACTTATCAAAATAAAAATAATAATTCATATAACAATTTAATAATAATATAATTTAAAATCCACAAAAGATCCTAAAACTTCCCAGTTCTGTAACATGATAACTTAGCAGAGATTGTTTTCAAATTCTGCCTGAATTTTTAAATCAATTTATAGGAAATAAAATTTGCTATGTGTTAGATTACTTGCCAAATACAAGTTGGAAACTGTAAGTAAAATAAAAATTATTTATAAATAGAGCTCAAAAGGGCTTACCAGGTTCAATAAATCCAGCAAGACAAGTAAACATGCCTGGGGGAAATCTTTTCTGCCTGCCTAAAAGGCATTTGGTCCCATCTGGATGAATAACTTGCATGATAACTACTGGATCTGTTAAAATAAATCAGATGCATAAATGACATGAAAAAAAAAATCTAAGGTATTGTGTAATGTCTAGCAGAGAGAGTCCCAAATTAGTTTATCTTAGTGCTAGTTTGACTAGCACTAGTTCCCATTTTAGAAAAAAAGAATTGTTCAGTGCTCCTCTAGAAATCTTCCTTAAGAAAAACAACCGGAAAGTGCCCCCCGCATCACTGTACCAAAGGTCACTACCACCCCCTTTGGCTCATTCCAATGAGTCCTGGAGGAAAGTCTGGCTCTTGCAGATTAATAAAAGAGCACAACACCTGTAACAGCAAGACTCTGGCTGAATTACAAGGCATTATTTCTTCCTGTCTACAGCTGATGAAGAAGTACTTTGGGAAAACTTCCCAGAATACAGGCAGTGAGTTAAAAGAACTCTTATTCTTTCTCTTCTCAACTTCATAGCAACATTTACTGTGCATTTGTGGTATACTGCACATATTTTAAAAAATTCTGCCTTTTGGGGGGCCACACCAGACTATGCTCAGGGGTCACTCCTGACTCTGCACTCAGGAATCACTCCTGAAGTAGGTTAGCCCTGTGTAAGGCAAGTCAGTGTCTTAGCTCCAGTCCCAGAGGGATCACCTTTTCAGGAGTGTTCAGGGACACTGCTGCGGACTAGGTAAAGACGGACAGGATGGGTCGTTTCGGGCCTCTCGACCTGCCCTGGAAGGGTGGGGTCCTGCAGCCACTCTATTTCTGCTCCTCCTCCTGGAAGCATCTCCCCTAGAGAAAGTCCATTACTAAGATGTTTGTCCCAATAGACGAAGGCCCTTGGATATGTGAAAGTTCAGCTCAGACAGCTTGGTAATTAGGCATTTCCCAAAGAATACTTGCTTCTTTTTTTGATGATTACTGGTTCTAAGCAATGACTACCATGCATGGAGGGCAGTTGGGACGCTTGGTCCACAAGGTTGTTAGGACCCTGACCCCATGCTTTTACTCTCTCTCTCTTTTTTTTTTTTTTAAAGGGACATTCCTAGAGGTTCTCAGGGAACCACATGGAATGCGGGGATCGAACCCTAGTCTGCTGCATGCAAGACAAGCACCCTACCTGCTGCACTATTGCTCTGGCCTCTTCAGGTACATTTTTTTAACAAGTAAACTTTTAAGGGAAGATTTCCCCTCTCCCACAGACACAAGTGTAGCGACTTCTCCACAGACAGTGAAGCATGAGTGACATGCAAAAGGCTCCTGAGAACCAACCAGATGTAAGTCATATTTCGCACTTCCAGGGGTTCTCCCCGGGGACACAGGCATTCTCTTTTCACCCGGGATTAAGAATTAGCAGAATGGACGCCCACACTCACAGCACGCTGGCGGCACCAAGGGGAGCGGGCAGCCACAGCAATGAGATAAGGAGAGGCGGGTGCAGAGGCACTGCCCTGGTGCTGGTGCCTCCATCAGGCTCCGACTGGTGGGGCTTGAGACCATACGGGGCTGGCTTACCAACTCGTGGGTACGAGGTATTGTGGACACCCTGCAGACTTGGGCAGTCCTTCCTCAGGCACACTCTTTTATAGCCTCCTTCTTCAATTCTCGTGGCACTTCCACAGGTGGGGCAATACTTGTATCGACTGTGCCATGCAAGAACGGATCTTGCTTGAGCCACAACCCCTTAAAGAGAATTGCATGAGGTGTTCACACTGTTACAAACTGTCAAAGAGGAAATAAAGAAGTAAAATGCCCTTACATCAATGCAAAAGACACTAGGTTTGGAATGCTGCACGGTCTCCATGTTTCAGTGTTTGTATTTTTTTGTGTGTGGTACTTCAAAAGCAAAAGACTGAATTTTACAGAGTACAAATAAAACTATTTGTTATTATAAATACTTCTAATTTATAATAACAAAATATAGCTCAAAAAAGAAAAATGCACTTCTCATTCATCTTGTGCACTGTATTAGTTGGAACTGATACCGCATGCGATTTTTGAATTTTAAATATACATTTAATAGTACATTAAATAAAACATGTCTAGTACATGTAAAATAGTACATGTACATAAAACATACAACAGTGAAATTTATAAAAATACACTGCAGAAGCAGTTAGATCCTAACTTAGACCTGGACTCTAGGAAACATTAGTAGAACACTACAGAAATGTTTCGCACATTGCTGAGGAAGTCACTGTGGTCTCCTGTCTCACGGAGCAAATGTACAGTGTGACAAAGACTACATTTATATCTGTGGCAAACTTTATCTTCCAAAAAAGGTCTAATGGTATAAGCCTTAAACTATATACATTCTAGTTATAACCTCTAGCTGCTGGTACTTCAATAAATGATTTTAGTGGGGTGACTAGACAGAAATGCTACATGTTAAATGCCTAAAAATCTTTATAGTAAGATGCATTCTTTTCGTCACTGATTTTTCAGTTTGTTTTTATTCTGGGACCATACCTGGGACTTACTCCTGGCTCTGTGCTGAGAGATCACTCTTGGTGGGGCTTGGGGGAACAAATTTGGGTCAGCTATGTAGAAGGCAAGCACCTTCCCGCTGTACTATCTCTCTACTACCTCTACGGATGTTTAAAGTGTGTAAGAATCATAAAGAACAATAGCAGTATTTTAAATGAGAAAAAATGAGAATAATAATAAAAAAATTAAAAATAAGCCATTAAAATTTAATGAGCCACAGGAACACTGTTTGCCTGCAACATTAACTGGCAGTATATACTGTAAACTGAGGTGTGTTATTTCAGCACTTTACAGGAAGAAACACTAGGGACGTGGGAAATAAATCCGCACATTGGGCACTTGCCTTGTACATGGCCAACTGGAGTGATCCCTGAATGCAGATCCAAGAGAAAGTTCTTAGAGTGGCTGGATATGGTCCCCCAGAGTGAAAAATCTAACATAAATTTAGAGAGATGGAGGCATGATTCTGAACCTCTCTTGCCTGCCTCAACTTTTCCCCAAATTAAGCACATCTGCCATCATGTTCAGTATATGAAAAGGACCAATAATTACTCACTGAAGAATCAAAAAAAAAAAAAAAGAAAGAAAGAAAACCAGCATGCATGAAAGTAAATTTCACAGAAATTAATCTATGCTGATTAAAACTGCTATAACTGCCCAGAATCATCAGGTAGAGTAAGAACTAAAAGTTGAGTTCCCAATGGAGACGGCCTAATCTCAGTGCATATGGGAAAAGGCAATTTTCTAGAGGCTGAAGACACATAAAACTCCAATCCAGTTCCCAAAATCAATTACCCACACAAGTGAACAATGTTCACCTCTTACCCGCTTCTTTGTCTTTCAGCTGCAGAAGGGCTGGCATTGGAGGATGAAGAAAATAACAATTTTCATGCCTTTGCTTAAATTCTTCAGCAGCAACAGGATCTATAGCCAGAGCAAACCAAGCAACCAGCCCATCTTCTTCTTCTCGTGGAACTTCCCCAGTAGAGTTAAAGAACTCTTTTTTCATTTCAAGTTCAACTCCAAGGAAAATCAAGGTAATGTTCTCGGGATGCGTCAAATAATCCTTTATATCGGTGTAGTTTAGCTGGCAAAGTCTGACTTCTGGCTGTTGGAAACTTTCCTTATTGCCACCTAGGGTAACCAAGGGGCTTAAATCTGAGAAAAGGATATAAACTGTAGTCGGATGGCTTTCTTTAGCTAGTAGCCAGTCAGAATCAGTTCTTTTTTCACTTTTCCGGTCCAGCAGTGTCCTGCTAAAATAATTTTCACATTCTTCCACATCACTGGTTAAGAACCATGGCTTCTTTCCACCTTTGGCATTAGCTAGTAAGTTAGCGATATGCTTGTAACCCCAAAATTTAGCAATGTCTAGTGCAGTCTGTTTTGATTTATTGACAATGGACCGGTCACACCTACAGGTAAAACAGATAAAATAGGACATAAGCATTCTCTTCAGAATTTACTAAGATATTCGGAGGTGTACATGATAACTTTCTACACTAGACTGATAAATATTTTTTCTCAGGAAATAATTTAGTAAATTATTAACTATGTAAATAAAGGTTAGAAGAAATCATAAATACTGAAAGGTTTTAGAATGGAGATTTAAAATTTCTGAACTTAAAAAATTGTGGAAAGGAGAGATTTTATGGCAGATAGGCTGCTTGCCTTATGTGCACCTGACCTAGGTTCAATCTTCAGCACCTGCAAGTTCTGGCCTATGTGGAAAACAGGGCAGAGATATCTCAAAAAATGAAAACTAGAGACTGCATATGACCCAGAGATTCCATTTCTTGGTATCTACCCCCCAAGTGATATATGCCTGCTTATATTCCCCGCAGCAACAGCCAGGGAAAAGAAACAATCTAAATTTCCAATGACAAATAGGTGAAGTTGTATATATACACAGTGATATATTATGCAACCACAAAAAAATCTTGCTGTTTGTTTTAAGCTGGATGGAGATGCAAGACATCATGTTCAGTGAAATGATAGTAGAGCAAATAAGAGTTGACCTCACATATATGTTGATTACTGTAAGCACTGTCTGTAAGCACTGTCCTCCCCCTGTTCATCGATTTGCTTTGGCGGGTACCAGTAACATTTCCACTCTGAGACTTGTTGTTACTGTTTTTGGCATATCGAATACTCCAAAGGGAGCTTGCCAGGCCCTGCCGTGTGGGCAGGATACTCTCGGTAGCTTGCGGGGCTCTCTGAGACGAATGCTAAAATGGAACCTGGGTTGGCTGCGTGCAAGACAAACACCCTACCCGCTGTGCAATCACTCCAGCCCGAGAAGGAAGAGACAGGAGGCAAATGCACCGAGGTCTTTCCTTCAAAACACAGTAATACTATCTCATGATTTGATTACTTCCCAAAGACTCATCCATCTCCAAAGGTATCACACATAATATATGGTATGAGGACTAAGCCTATGACTTTTAGGGAGACCACAAATAAACTGTTCAAAGGGCAGCCACATTTTACATCTTGACTACTATAGCAAATAAATTGTCTTCTTAAAGTGTTGGGTAACATTGCTTTGTCCTTCAAGAAGCTTAGGTTTTATCTGGTTACACCCATCAATCTGGTTACACCCACCACGGTGCTCCAGAGGCACTTCCACTTCCATTGTGTTTACATGTAAACATGTAAACAGTCTTCCCTATGCTCTCCTTCCCACCCAGTTAATCAGCTTTCCCCTTAATCAGACTTTGTTAATTTGTAAGATCAGTTTCCCAGAAATCTATGATTTTATATGTATGAGTGAAATATTGCCTTTTTCCTCTCCTTATGCCTTATGAACAATTTACTTTAAGGTAATATCCTTTTTGTATAGATACAGGAAGACCGTTAACATTATGCTTTGTAACTTAGGATTTGATTGGCCTTGAATATTCACTCCCGGGCATCTTTCTCAACTTAAGCCTCAGTTGCCCTTAGTTCCTAACACCCCAAAAGCAGGGTCCTGACGAGGGACTGAATGGACCCAGGGCAAGCAGTGAGCTACCCTGGCAGCGAAATGGGCCAGGCCAAGGTGCCACGATTCTTAACTATAAGTTAAGAGTTTGATCATAGACAAATGCTGTCATGATCCAAAGGTAACGACAAGACTAGGATCCTGCTAGGGGTGGGAAAGACTATCTGGCCTGAGCACTGTAGTCCGAGATCGAGATGGCCCTAGGAGAGCAATTCTATAAGTTTAAGATATTTCTTACTGTATCCATACAAAATGATTTATATTATATTCTTATATGCTTGTCAGACAAGGAGAGGAGAGGTACGCCCATGGGATTCTGCTCTAGGGTGGGTCCTCCTGCTGAGGAAGGATCTGTCCTAGGAGTGGTCTTCCCTGAGGCTAAGATTTCTACCCCTGTTGATCTCCACCCCTATTGATTGTGACCACACCTATGTAATTGTTCCCCCAATTCCTCATAGAGGATTTAACTGTACTCTAGGAGTGGGCTGGGGGCAGAAGGAAGAAGAGAGTTCAGAGAGGATCAGAAGGAAGAGGAGGATGAAGGGGGATGGAAAAGGAGAATGAAGTAGCATGGGAGCAGAGACAGAAGAAGAGACGAGGAGAAACAGAGAGAGACGGGAGCAGAGAGAGAGAAGGAGAGAGGGAGCAGAGACAGATGAGGAGAGAAACAGAATAAACTACGACTAATACCAACCAGCCTGGCCCTCGTTCCTTCCTCCACCTGACCATCGCCATCAACCTCTCCCGGGTGGGAGAAGGGTGAGACTACCGAACGCGGGCGGCGGGAGAGATAGAGTCACTGCCGCTGTGGGTGCCAAGCCCCCCTTGTGTGAGTTACACATTAAAGCACTATATATATATCCATATCCATCAACAACAGAACACAGAGTACATATTTATCTTTTTTGTCTTTCATTTTTTTCCTTAACTAGTAAGATCTCAGCTCTGGATTGAAACAAAGATGGAGGTCCAAAGGATTGTGGTGGAAAGAGATACTGGTACACTGATGCGAGCTGAAGTGTGCTAATATATTTGAGGAGGTATTCCTCAAACTGTATTCCTAGAACACACAGGGTATTGTAAACCAACATAACGCAATTCAAAAATAGAGGATCATAAGAAAAAAACTTCAGTTTCACTTTTTTGTTGTTCATTACAGGGAAACAAAATAAGTGAACAGTCTGAGAATACCAAGAGGCATGTGAGTGGGTTGGCGGTAATAATGAGATGGACTTGAAGTAACCTAAGGACACTGGTGAAAGGTCCTGGACGGGGTGGTGAAGAGATGTGGTTGACCAGGTGCCTCAAAACGAGCCACATAAACACAACTGTCAATGAGAGTAATCACGCAAGCCAAATTATACTTATCACATTTGAAAAATAAACATTTTTAAAGTGTAAAAGTCAATGAATACTATATTTTTACATAACAAAACTAATAAAGAAGTTGTTTACAAGTTCAATGATGAATAATACAAGAAAATAAAAAATACAAAAATAAATAATACAAGAATATACAAAAATAAAAATAAAGAAAATACAAGAAAAAATTTGAACTTTTAACCCATAAGTGAAACCACCCACCACTCAGGAGGCAGTGGAAAATTTTACCCTTTCTCAAGAAGAAACTGAACAACATCTGGATGCCCGTTCCTTGCAGCATACATTAAAGCTGTCCAACCATTTTCAGATGTTTCATTGAGAACAGATGGCGAATGGCTGCAGATCACTGTTAACCTGGCAACATCACCTTCTGCAGCTGAAGAGTGAAACTGGGAAATCACTTCTTGAGTTGGACTTCTTTTTATAGAAGACATTCTTCCTTTAAAAAAGTGAACAACAAAAACAGTTACTTGCAATTGTTTTGTAGATCACTGGTGGGAACATTTCATTAGTGTAACAGAATTGGAGTAATAGTTATGGTTTCTAAAGCAGCACTCTCTTCTAAAGTGAGTTGTCAACAATCATCACACTGCATACCTCAGGCTTGAGAAGTTTAAAAGATAATGTAACTCAACAGAAGGTTCAGGGAAATAATGCATGATCAACTCTGGTATTAGAAATGAGGGAGTCACGTCCTTGACAGGGGAAATAAGTGACAGGGACAAAGAGGAAGGAGCATTTGAGGTAGACCAGAAGAACATAAAGGTCCCGGGGCAAGTAGGAGCTAAAGGTTATTGGTAGATAGATTGGTAGTTATTCTCTTTCCTCTGCAAGTACTAGAAAAAGGCTGCTCCCCTCTGTTCCTACATAGCGTTCAAAAGCTGTCTACCATTACATGAAATCTATTTGTCTTTGCACAATTCAACAACTGACATGAAAACAGACCAATATTAAAGGTGTTAAGGTGCTTGCCTAGCATGGCTGACTCATACCCATACTGGATATGGTCCCTAGCACAGAGCCAGAAGTAATCCCTGAGCACTGACACGAGTGGCCGCCTAACCAAAATCAAAAAGAAAAGATTTGACTTTCTAACTGGGTTTCCACGGTTTCTAAGCTATACTTAGGCTAATAGGAAGAAAAATTACAGCACAAGTTTTCTGAGAATTGTTTCTGATGCAGAATTTGGCTGATCAGGTAGAAGAGCATAAACACAATTTAAGAAAAAGTGGGCTTAAGAGAGTATAACTTTGAATTTTGTGCCTGTGTGCTTTCTGCTATCTATGCATCCAAGTATGCATATAAACATATTCACAGGAATGAAAACATGTGAGCAAAAACCTAAGGTGGAGGGCTTGCTTAAAATTTTGAATGAGAAGAGTGACTTCTATACCAAGAAAAACTTTTTTCTCTTCGAGTTGCTCTGGAATTTAACTTCCTATTTTCATCC
The DNA here is from genome assembly GCF_029834395.1 of Sorex fumeus. Classification (NCBI taxonomy): domain Eukaryota; kingdom Metazoa; phylum Chordata; class Mammalia; order Eulipotyphla; family Soricidae; genus Sorex; species Sorex fumeus. Next base: position 6,622,126 of record NW_026606188.1, read on the forward strand.
TGAGATTTTTACATGCGTTGCAAAAACCTGAGTAACACCAGCCACAGCTTTTCAAGGTGTTGTTTTGATGCCCGACTATTATGATCCCCTTTTCGAAGAGAACTGGCTTTTCCCTCATCGTGTATTCCTTCGCATCAAGTGACACTGGCCTTCTCGTTAGGACTCCTTCAAGCACCCTTTTCTCACTCCTCCTGGTCCCACGGAATTCCACCCTAGTGATTGCAACACCGTCCTGTCCTCCAAAGCTGCATCCCACGCCTACCTCAGGGCAAAGTTCAGCACCCGGGAGCGGGGGCGGGGGCGGGGGTGGGGGGGGGCGGAGCGGGCAAGTGTCTCTTTTCCCTCGAGCAACAGGCAGAAAAGTCGCCAGAAACAGGACCACGGCTCATTTCCCAGGCCTGAGGCCCTGGGTCCTCCTCCCGGCAGGACGGAGGCGGGAGGGTGGCGCGGGATGAACGCGGCCCCAGGTTCCAAGGGCTGCATCGCTGCTGGCGTTACGCCTCCGCTTTCGCCACGCACTGTCACGCCTGAGCTGGGCCCGCGACGCGCCCAGGTCATGCGTGCCCAGGGAGCCGGTGCCGGGCAATCACCTGGGGATGAACAAACGCCGCCCCCCCTGGGCACCAAGGTCAGGCAGACAGGGTCGGGGGAGGCCGGGCCCGGCTGTGTCTCGGCTCTCCGGGGTCCCGTCTAGCGAGGACTGACCCCGAGGCACAGCCTGCCCGCGTGCCTCCACGGCCGGGCTGGGAGGACGCCGGGCGCGCCCGCCGCGCACCCACAGCCACCCGCCACCCGCGAGGCCACCGCCGCCGCCGCAGCCCAAACCCGCGGGTGCCGGCCACGAACCCGCGAAGCGCAGCGCGGCCCGTACCTGCTCTCGCCCGCGTCGCCGCGACCCCGACTTCCGGCCCGGTCCGGCCCGCGCGCGGCATCCTGGGAGATGTAGTCCGGCGGCGCGCGTGGCTCCGGGGCGTCGCGGACCGGGTCGGTGGCCCAAGCGGACCCCCTGCCGCGTGCAGAACGAAGTCGGAGCGAAAAGCTTAGTGTCCTGCTTATTATCCTTCTCGCCTCCCCTGCCCCAGCTCTAAACTCTGGGCCGGAACGTTGGGTCTCTCCCGGGACACACACACACACACACACCTGGAGCACTGGCGGGCCGAGCCTCGCCAGCACGTGACAGGCAGCACGCTGTGGGCCTCACAACCTCCCTCTGTTGTAGAAATGCAGAGTATGCTAAGGCTTCCTCGGTTAAGAGTCCTTTAAGGCAATGCCCTGCGGCTCCTCCTGGCTGCTGGCCCTTAGGTGCTTGAACACGCAAAGCCCCGCAGCTCTCCCCCGGGTGCTGGCCTGTAGGTGCCTGAACATGTCAAGTCCCTCGGCTTCGCCTGGGTGCTGATATTATAAATGCTTGAATGTGCAGAGCACTGATGACTACATGCAGCTGAGAGTTTGTGCCCCCAGGATGGCCACTGTTGCTGTTACTTAACTGTTTGTTTCTTGTACTTTCAGGCCTCCAAAGCCACAAGTTAGTAACTAGGAGATCAGGCCACTGGATGCTAGCCCTGGGTGGCTTGGCTTTGCTAACCTCCCTCCTGGACGCCATGACGCAGCCATTAGTCGCTTTCTGTCCAGCTTTAGTGCCTCGCGAGTCTGCTCTCACTGAGGCTGCGCGTGGTGTCAACATTGCAGTTGCTTTCTTGGCCTGCCTTTGTCCTCTCCTTGATAGCACAGGGATAGGGCGTCTGCCTTGCACGCAGCCAACATGGCCAACCCCAGTTGATTCCTCCGCCCCTCTGGAGAGCCTGGCAAGCTGAGAGTATCTCACCCACGGGGCAGAGCCTGGCAAGCTCCCCATGACGTATTCGATGTGCCAAACACAGTAACAACAAAGTCTCCAATGGAGACGTTACTGGGTCCGTTGGAGCAAATTGATGATCAATGGGAGGGCCTTTACCTTTACCCAATCAGAGAAATAGTCTTTATTTTCGTGATCTCACAGGAGACTGCAAATACTGCTCTGGTTCATTCATTTGAAATACCCCATCTTTGTGTTCAAACCTGTTAAATTGTTTAAAATAAAAATGCTCAGGTGTTAATCATCCAGCAAACAGTCTTTGTTTTTGAGTCTTCTCTCAACGCTTTGGGCCTTTTAGCGTAATTCCAGACCTCATATTTATTTATTAATAAATATTTAAAATAACCTTTTGGCATGGACTAATCTCAAATGTAAAGTGTTAAAAAGAAATCTAACTCCAATATCATTAGTGCAGTTAGAACTTAAGTCATTTCTAAGATCTAGCTGTAGTTCTATGGTGATCAGCATTCAACTTTATTGTTTTATAGTTTTTATTTATGTTTCCACAGTTGATCTGCTCAAATGAGCGCCCAAAACCTCTCCCCTATGGCATTTGGTTTTTCAAGGGATAAATTACTCTGGAATTCTCTTTTATCAAAGTTTATTTGTTAAAGAACAATTATTTCTCTACAGAATTTGGGTTTTTTTCAGATCGCACTCTTAGTGTTCATTCTTTTGGTATTTCCTGAGTTCTGGTTATAGCGATCACCGTCCTCCCGTTGTTCATCGATTTGTTCGAGTGGGCCCAGTAACGTCTCCATTGTGACAATTGTTACTGTGTTTGGCATATTGAATACCTCATGAGTAGCTTGCCAGGCTTTGCCGTACAGGCTAAATTCTTTTGGTAGCTTGCGGGGCTCTCTGAGAGGGGCGGAGGAATCTAACTGGGGTTGGCCATGTTGGCCACTTGTAAGGCAAATGCCCTACAGCTGTGCTATTGTACTAGCCCATAGTAAAATGGATCCTTGTTCTTTTTTCGGGGGGGGGTGGGGTGGGAATGGGGTGAGTTGTCATCTGTTCCTGTGTGAACATTAAGTAGAGATAGATGCTGTGAGACCCATATGTAGTGCCAGAGATTTGAATCAGGATAGAAACAATCAAGACGCAAGGCAAGTGCTTTCACTTCTGTCTTACCTCTGTGGCCTCTCTCTCTCTCTCTCTCTCTCTCTGTGTGTGTGTGTGTGTGTGTGTGTGCGCGCGCGCGCGCGCGCTCAGAGATTACTCCTGGCTCTATGCTCAGGGATTACTCTTGATTTTGTGCTCAGGAATCATTCCTGGTGCTTGGTGGACCCTGTAGAGTTCTGGGACATGCCCTGGATGGCCAACTTCAAGGCAAACACCTTACCCACTGTACTATCTCTTTGCCCCCCACCCCCAGTTTTATTATGAATGCAGCCAACATTGATAATATATAAACCCCAATTGAGCAGAGGGTGGAGAAGGGGAGAATCTTTTGGGGTCCTCTGTGTTTAGAAGTGTAAAGAGTCTTGAAATCAAGTTTTAAATGCACATATCTGAGATGTTATAAGCTTTCAGCATGCATTTAATTTTCTTCCTGTTTCCTGTTTTAATCATTCTAAACCCTTTAAGCTTTAAAAAGTATAGACATAGTGGAGTGATAAGTCTGTGGGTATGGTAAGCATACAGCTGACTCCTGTTCGATTCCCAGCACTGTGTCTGATTGCCCTCAAAACGAAAACAAAGAAACAAAAAGTGGGAACCTACACTTAATGCATTATGTGTCTATGTATATTAAATTCTTTAAAACTGACTCTTTCCTTAGATATTTTGAGTAGTTTTTGTCTTGCCATCTTTGTGTTATTCAATTATCAATTTTTAAGGAGGACTTCCTTAATTACTTGTTGCATAGTAGTTCTCTGATTTTTGACAATTCAGGTTCTTTGTTTGTTTGTTTTGGGCCACACTCAGCAGTGCTCAGAACTTTCTCCGATCTCTGTGCTCAGGAAGCATTTCTGGCTGGACTCAGGCACTATTAGGGGTGCTGAAGATTGACCTGGGTCAGCTATGTGCCAGGTAAAGGCTCTACTTACTGGATTATTGCCCTGACTGCAATTCTAGCATTCTTGTTTTATGTATTTCTTGTTTCTGATGTCTGTTGTTTTTCTCTAACGTAAGCTATACATGAGAAGGTTCTTATTGATCTAATTTGCTGCATTCCCAGAACCTGGATTTCCAACTAGCACATAGGAAACATTCAATATTTCTTCATGTTCCATAAATAGTTTGTTTCATATTAAGTAAAGTATTTTAAATATTGCTGCATGTCTTGGATATGAGAATTTCTTAAATAACATTAAGTAGAGATAGACCTGAATTTCTACAGTAATGTGCATTTGTGTGCAAGGAATGTAATTCAGAAAATAATACCTATTCCTTTTGAGGAGCTCATTGCTTGATGAAGCAAGATGATGATAATAGGTAGGAAACAAAGATAATATATTGTGGGTACCCAATCTAGTTTTCAGGGTGAAATGGGGACATGGGCCAGGCTGCCTACAGCTAAAGGATGTCTAGCCAATTGCACTGTGGAAAGAAAAAAAAAATCCTTCTTGATCAAAGCACTTAAGAGCTAGTAAGTGCATTGCCGTACAGATTTTTATTACTCTGTTAATGGCAGTTGGGAACTAGCATGGTCAGATGTCTAAGTCACGTGGAGTTAGGTTCTGGCACTTGGCCTTGGAAAAAGGAGGCCTCATGAAGTGCTGTAAGACTTGGCTGAGGACTTTGTTGGATCCAGAAAGAAGCCATGGTGGGGTCAGCCCTAGAAGCTTCAGGAATAAGTTGCTTACTACACTGAGTCTACTTGGAGTAAATGGAAAAGGTAGCTCAGAGGTTATCTTGAAGGCAGGTGTTGAAGGGCCAAGAACAGACAAAAGCTGTTTGTCAGAGGGCACTTTCCTTCCTTTCCAGGTCAGAACAAGATTCCCTCAAAGAGGAGATGCAAAGATAAAAGTAGGTTAGCAGTTGAGATTCTAAAGAGGTTATAGAATCTGCTGTTTTCAGATATGTCAGAGAAATATACCCTAAAATCTTGATATTTCATGCCCTGGTGGGCTGGCTTAGGCATTGCCAACAGCCTCCCATTCTGGTGGAGGACTTGGCTCCACTTTTGCAAACATATGTCCCCTCACTGAAACTGGCCAGTGAAGCACTTCAGAACTTCCGTGAAGTGTCCATCCAGAAATAATATTGATATCTAAATCTCTTCATTGATAACTACTTTCCCTTAAGCAATAGTGAGTCTCTTTGTTGCAATTCATGGTAATTTTGTCTAGCTTATAATTTTCAAAAGCAATTTTTAGAGCTTTTCAGTCTATGAACCTGACTATAGATATATAGATCAATCAGTCTATCTATCTATCTATCTATCTATCTATCTATCTATCTATGTATCTAGCCTACATATATGTAGATATATCTCTATATATTTTTTTCACTCAAAGACATAAATTTGGTTTCTGTCATTTATAAAGAATTCCTAAGCAGTTCATTCTTATTTACAAATAGTGTTTCCCTGTTTGCTCTGAGTCACTGCTTTATGACGCAAGAACGCAAGAACCATGGATGGTCTAAGAGGCAGGCTTGCATGTGCTCTATTCTGCCTGTGTACTCAAGTTAATTGATGCTGTAATTTAATCACTGAGCTGCTGCTCATGTTTCTTGTTTATGTCACTTAAATAAAAGACTTATTTTATTTTATTTATTTATTTTTGCTCCCCGTGACGTATTCGATATGCCAGACACAGTAACAACAAAGTCTCCAATGGAGACGTTATTGGGCCCGCTCGAGCAAATCGATGAACAACGGGAGGGCCTTTACCTTTTTTTTTGTACCATTTTTGCTGTTTCTGTTTCAAAATGCTAAGACCTATGAGGATTTAAACAGATTCCAAGCGTTGAAAAATGCCCTGAGAATTGATTGCAGCATGCCATCCGTCAGATTTTGTATTCAGTTTTAGTTTATTTTTTGAAGCTCTGAGATGAAAAAAAATCTGAATTTAATATCCTGCAACAAGTTTTTCCATCATCTTGTGAAAGTCCAAAGGAATGCTGCTATATATATATATATATATATATATATATATTTTAGTTTTAGTCTTCGGTTTTTCCTTAGGACATTTTTGACCCCAGAAGAGAGTCTTTCCTTTGGAGCTGCCTGAGCTGTGATCAGGACTGTGACCTCTAGCCTGCACAGAAGAGGAGTTATGCCTCTCCGGAGCCATGCCGCAGGCGCTTTGCAAGTTGGCTGGCAGGGATCATTTCCCAGGCTGGGAAGCTTTGACCTTCTGCGCAGAGTGAATGTCTGCTGTGCACGTAAATTCCTGCAGTCATGATTGAGAGCCTTAGGTTTGTTACCTGCTCTATGAATCAGAGTCCATTCTCTCCTGAAAAAGGACAGGTAGTTTAGCGCTGCATTTAAAGCCACATGTTACATGCTCACATGTCAGTTAATTTACAGTTGCAGGTGAATAGATTCAGATTTTGAGTGCTAGGTAAGATTATTTGGGAACAAATCTGGAATTTGGGAATGAAAAACTGGGAGAATTTTCTATTAGCAGAAGTCACCTTACTTACTTCTTTCTTTCGTTTTTATTTATATTTTTTATTATTTTTTTAAATTTTTTTTTATTAGTGAAACACCAAGAGGTACAGTTGTAGATTTACAATTTTTTTGTGCTTGGGTTTCGATTATACAATGATCAGATACCCATCCCTCCACCAGTGCCCATTTTCCACCACCATGGATAATATCCCCCCCACCCCCACCCCTCATCCCCCCCTGCCTCTGTGGCAGGGCAATCCCCTGTGTTCTCTCTCTCCTTTTGGGTGTTGTGCTTTGCAAAAGAGGCATTGAGTGGCAAACATGTTCAGTCCATAGTCTACTTTCGACATGCATCTCCCCTCCTGGGAGGATCCTCCAAACACCCTTTATTTGGTGCTCCCTTCTCTATCTGAGCTGCCCTTTCCTCTAGAATGCCCGGCTGGCCACTAAGCTATGGAGTAATCCTGGTGCTGATCTCAGCTATTCTTGGGTATTAATCTCATATTTTGTTACTTTATATCCCCCAGATGAATGCAATTTTTCTATGTCTATCTCTTTTTGCCTCATTTCGCTTAGCATGATACTTTCCATGTTGTACAACTTGTATTTAAAATTCATGACTTCATCTTTTCTAACAGCTACATAGTACTCCATTGTGTAGATGTACCAAAGTTTCTTTACCCAGTCATCTGTTCTTGGGCATTCAGGTTTCTTCCAGTTTCTGGCTATTGTAAAGAGTGCTGCAATGAACAAACAAGTGCAGATGTCACTTCGACTATACATTTTTGCCTCTCTGGGATATATTCCCAGGAATGGTATTGCTGGGTAAAATGGGAGCTCAATTTTTAATTTTTTGAGAATCGTCCATACTGTTTTCCAGAAGGGCTGAACCAGTCGACATTCCCACCAACAGTGGAGTGTCCCTTTCTCGCCACATCCGTGCCAGCATTGGTTGCTTTTGTTCTTTTGAATGTGGGCCAGTCTCTGAGGTGTGAGATGGTATCTCATTGTGGTTTTGATCTGCATCTCCCTGATGATTAATGATGTAGAGCATTTTCTCATGTGCTTTTTTGCCATTCGGATTTCTTCTTTGAGAAAGTTTCTGTTCATTTCATTGCCCCAATTTTGGATGGGGTTGGATGTTTCCTTCTTGTGGAGTTTAACCAGTATTTTGTATATCCTGGATATCAACCCCTTGTCAGATGTGTATTCGGCGAATATCCTTTCCCATTCTGTAGACTTTCTTTGTATTTTGGTCACTGTTTCTTTGGAGGTGCAGAAGCTTCTTAGTTTAAGATAGTCCCATTTATCTATCTCTGTTTCCACTTGCTCGGCCAGTGGCGTGGCATCTTTGAAGATACCATTAGCTTCAATGTCATGGAGGGTTTTGCCAACTTTGTCTTCAATGTACCTTATGGTTTCTGGTCTGATGTTGAGATCTTTAATCCATTTTGATCTTACTTTTGTACATGGTGTTAGGCAGAGTTCTGAGCCCATTTTTTTGCATGTAGCTGTCCAGTGATGCCAGCACAATTTGTTAAAGAGACTTTCCTTACTCCACTTCACATTATTTGCACCTTTATCAAAGATTAGATGATCATATGATTGAGGGGAGATGTCAGTGTATTCAACCCTGTTCCATTGGTCTGCAGTTCTGCCTTTGTTCCAGTACCATGCTGTTTTAGTTATTACTGCTTTGTAGTACAGTTTGAAGTTCGGGAGGTTGATTCCTCCCATTTTCTTTTTCCCAAGAATTGCTTTAGCTATTCGTGGGGGCTTATTGTTCCATATAAATTTCAGGAGTGTTTGCTCCATTTCTTTGAAAAATGTCATGGGTATCCTTATAGGGATTGCATTGAATTTATACAATGCTTTCGGTAGTATTGCCATTTTGACAATGTTAAGTCTCCCGACCCATGAGCAGGGGATATCTTTCCATTTCCTCATGTCCTCTTTTATTTCCTGAAGTAGCGTTTTGTAGTTTTCTTTGTACAGGTCCTTTACTTCCTTAGTTAAGCTGATTCCTAGGTACTTGATTTTCTGGGGCACAATTGTGAACGGGATTGTTTTTTTCATGTTGCTTTCTTCTCTCTCACTGTTTGCATATAGGAAAGCCATGGAATTTTGGGAATTGATTTTATAGTCTGCAACTTTACTATACGAGTCTATTGTTTCTAGGAGTTTTTTGGTGGAGGTTATTGGGTTCTCTAAGTAGAGTATCATATCATCTGCGAATAGTGAGAGCTTGATTTCTTCCTTTCCTATCTGAATGCCCTTAATATCTGTTTCTTGCCTAATCGCTATTGCAAGTACTTCCAGTACTATATTGAACAGCAGTGGTGAGAGTGGGCATCCTTGTCTCGTCCCTGATCTTAGAGGGAAGGCTCTCAGTTTTTCCCCATTGAGGATGATGCTTGCTGTAGGCTTGTGGTAGATGGCTTTAATTATGTTGAGGAAGGTCCCCTCTATACCCATTTTGGCTAGGGTTTTCATCATAAAGGGTTGCTGGATCTTGTCAAATGCTTTCTCTGCATCTATTGATATAATCATATGCTTTTTATCTTTTCTTTTGTTGATATGATGGATTATGTTGATTGATTTCCAGATGTTAAACCATCCTTGCATCCCTGGGATGAATCCTACTTGGTCATGGTGTATGATCTTTTTGATGAATAGTTGGATTCTATTTGCTAGTAGTTTGTTGAGGATCTTTGCATCTGTATTCATCAGGGATATAGGTCTGTAATTCTCTTTCTTTGTGGTATCTCTGTCTGCTTTTGGTATCAGCATGACATTTGCTTCGTAGAAAGTGTTCGGAAGTGTTTTTGATATTTCAATTTTGTGGAAAAGCTTAAAGAGTATTGGGAGTAAGTCCTCTTTAAAGATTTGGAAGAATTCACTAGTGAATCCATCCGGGCCAGGACTTTTGTGCTTGGGGAGACTTTTTATTACCATTTCAATTTCCTTGATGGTGATAGGTCTGTTCACGTATTCCAGGTCTTCTTGGTTCAGTCTTGGGAGTCTGTAGGAGTCTAGGAATTTATCCATTTCCTCGAGGTTTTGGTGTTCCGTGGCATAAAGCTTCTCAAAGTACTCCCTGAGGATCCTCTGAATTTCTGTGGTTTCTGTTGTAATGACCCCCTTTTCATTTCTGATTCGGTTTATTAGGGTTTTCCCTCTCCCTTTCTTTGTGAGTTTTGCTAGAGGCTTATCGATCTTGTTAATTTTCTCAAAGAACCAGCTCTTGGTTTCATCGATCTTTTGGATTGTTTTTTGGGTTTCCATCTCGTTAATCTCTGCTCTGAATTTTATTATTTCCTTTCTCCTGTTCGGGTTGTGCTCCTTTTTTTGGTATTTCTCCAAGCTCTGAAGCTGTGAGGTTAGGTTACTTATGTGTGCTCGCTCCTCCTTCCTGAGGAATGCTTGTAGAGATATAAACTTTCCTCTTAACACAGCTTTTGCTGTGTCCCATAAGTTTTGGTAACTCGTGTTCTCATTTTCATTCGTTTCTAGGAATCTTTTGATTTCCTCTTTGATTTCCTGTCCTATCCACTCGTTGTTCAATAGCGCACTGTTTAATTTCCCGGTGTTTGATTTAGTTTTCTGTTTTTGTGTGTGATTTACTTCTAGTTTCATCGCATTATGGTCTGAGAAGATTGTTGATACAATCTCTATCTTCTTAATTTTATGGAGGCATGTTTTGTGGCTCAGCATGTGGTTTATCTTGGAGAATGTTCCATGTACGCTTGAGAAGAATGTGTATTCAGCTTTTTGTGGATGAAGTGTCCTGTATATATCTACTAAGTCCCTTTCTTCCATTGTTTCCCTCAGATGAAGTATGTCTTTGCTAAGCTTGAGTCTGGTTGATCTATCGAGAGGTGACAAAGCGGTGTTGAAGTCTCCCACTAGTATTGTGTTGCTATTGATTTCTTTTTCCAAATCTATGAGTAGTGGTTTTAAGTACTTTGCTGGTCTCTCATTAAGTGCATATATATTTATTATTGTAAGTTCTTCCTGTTGTACAGATCCTTTGATCAATAAGAAATGGCCTTCACTGTCTCTTATGACCTTCTTCACTCTGAACTCGATGTGGTCTGATATTAGGATGGCTACCCCAGCTTTTTTATGGGAGCTGTTTGCCTGTAGGTTTGTTTTTCAGCCTTTGACTTAGAGTCTGTGTTTGCTTTGACTATTGAGATGTGTTTCTTGCAGGCAGCAGAATGTTGGGTTCAATTTTCTAATCCATCCTGCCACTTTATGTCTTTTAATTGGTGCATTTAGCCCATTGACATTGAGAGAGATTATTGTTATGGGATTTTGTCCCATTGTTCTGTTGAAATTTGGTGTATTTGAGGGGCCTTTCTTGCCTTAAAGCAGCCCATTTAGTTGTTTTTGTAACCATGGTTTTGAGTCTATGAAGTTCCTGAGCTGTTGTTTGTCTGTGAAACTGTGTGTTGTTCCTTCTATTATGAATGAGAGTCTCACTGGTAAAGTATTTTTGGAGAGGCATATATTTCATTGAGTGTTTTCACTATGTCCCACCACTGTTTTCGGGCCATGAGGGTTTCATCAGAAAAATCAGCTGTGAATTTTAAGGATGCTCCTTTGTAAGAGATTTCCTTCTTCGATCTTGCTGCTTTCAGAATTTTGTCTCTGTCTAAGGTTTTGGTCATTTTGATCAGAATGTGTCTTGGGGTATTTTTATTCGGATTTCTTCTAGCTGGTACCCTTCGGGCCTCCTGAATGTGGTCACAAGTTTTCTTCCGCTCTGGAAACGTTGTAACAATGATGTCTTTGACAGTTTCTTCTTCATCAAGGTTTTCTTGCTGTCCCTCTGGGACTCCAATAATTCTTATGTTACCCCTCTTGGCTTCATCCCGATCTTCTCTTGCCATCTGTTCCCGAATTGTGAGTCTCTTTTCCATTTTCTGCTCTTTTCTGGAGAGTCTCTGAACTTCATCTTCGAGCTCACTGATTCTGTTCTCAGCAACTCTTACTCTGCTGGTGAGGCCTTCCACTGAGTTTTTCAATTCGCCTACAAGATTTTTCAGGTCTGACATTTCTGATTGCATTTTCCTCATTTCTGCCTTCAAATCCTCTTGTCTTCTATTGGCATTGCTTTCCATTGTTTCTTTTAGTTCCCTAAGCATCCTAAGTAGCTCCCTTCTGAATTCCTTGTCAGAGAGGTTGTCTTACACTACAGTACTGTTGGTGTCATCTGGGCTAGACTCTTCAATATGAAAGTTTGGTGGACTTTTGCGTTGCTTTACCATTGTGACAAGTGTGGTTTAGTCCTTCACGTTCACTGTTACTATTCTGCTTGATATGCAGTGTGAGTTAAGATAGGCTTATGAGTTATTGGCTACTGTGTTTCTAGTGGCTGAGCTAAACTAGAGAAGTTTCCATCTAACAAGGTAGCTTATGTTTCCTATGGCATATATAGTAGGAAAATATTTCGCAGCTGCGTTAGCGGTCGCAGCTACCGAAAGAGTCCCTGGCACTGGGTGAGGAGTTGGGAACGTTTCCTGGTTTGAATGAGGAGCCGTTCAGCTTTGTTGCCAAGAGCTGGGCCTCCGTGCCCGTTCCGCACAGATCTGGGGAGAAAACCAGCTTTCTAGGAGAAGGAACTAGCTGCACATGCCCAGAGAGGGTCCCAGGCCCTTGGGGGCGGGCTGTACCTGGTTGAAACAGGAGTCATTCAGCTTTGTTGCCCAGAGCTGGGCCTCCGTGCCCGTCCTGCTTCTTACTTATTTCTTAATAAAATGATCCCAGGGTTGCACTGTGACACCCCCCCCCCCCCCCCACAGACACACACACTTCTGATTTTCATTATCTGGAAGGATTTTTCTTGCCACCTAAGGTAGCATTATGCCAACATTATTGTGTAAACCAGGATGGAATTACAATAATGCTGATTGCTAAAATAAGGCTCAGAATACGTTTAAAACTGAAATGAACGTTAGTATGATTAACAAATACATATTGGAGTCTATAGACTGAGGCTAGCGTTTTGTTTTTATTTCTGGAACACAACCACCAAACTTAAGTAGGTTTCTAGAATTTTGAAAATAACAGGAATATGCCGCCTTCCTCTTTTAATCTCTGAACGGATATCTTCAAACTAAAAAATCATTTTTACATGGTACGTGACAGTCTTTAACCTTAATTATTTAAAATGTGTTATGTATTTTAAGCTATTGTGACTGCTTCCTTGAGAAACTACTTATTAATTTATTACTTATTTGCCTGTTATACTGTGAAACTAATTCTAATGCAAATCTGATGGACGGAATTTTGGAAAGCCTATAGCAACTTCAGAGAGACGCTTATGCCACGGAAGGCCATGTGGAATACTTAGATAACAAGGATAAGGAACTATTACAAAATCCCACTAGGGATCTTTCATATAATCCATTTTGTCTTAGTTTAAAAGTTATCTCCTTTTCTCCTATGGGTGAAAACATTTCCAATTTAAATCACTTGGAGCTTTTCTAGCTGTAGGTTTCATCAATGTGAAACTTTTTTTTAGGCAGAAACTACTTTGATCTGAAATAAAATTTGAATAGTAATTCGTTCATTTAAGAATAGTGAATTCTTAAAATGTTGATGGAGAATAGTTCTTGAAGGTACAACCTAATCAAATTACATTATCAAATATTTTACTTTTCCAGAGTTTAAATTGAATGGAGATTAGCTCTGCAAAATGTTTCTAATTTTGTTAAATGCAACTACTTAAATACCAGTGGATATGGCATAACTCAGCTAAGTTATATCTCATTATCTTTTTCTTTCTTGGTTTCTGCCTTTTTTTTCTAAGCAAAGAAAATGGGTGATATGTTTGAATGAAAATCTATTTAAAAGTTTCTAGTCTATGGAATGTGGTAAAATAGTGAGGGGAACACAAAATTTTCTCTGCCCCATTGTTATTGTGTTGTCCCGGTCTAGTTAGGTACTAATCTTAACATCTTAGCTTAACCATCTCCACTTACAATTTTTTTTCTCTTCCATAATTTGTAGTCAAGATTTTAGTTTAGTTTACATGACAAACACCAGGCAAGGTGATGATACTGTTTTCAAATACTAGTCCTTGCCATAAATCAAGAATCTGAATTCATCTTTGAGTTTGAATGATCTCCAAAGGCATAATAGCCTATGATTACTTGCTTTGTAAGAATATTGTGGAAGGTATTTTTTCATTTATCTTATCTGTAAATTATTACATCTGAAATTATAAGAGATCATTATGGAATTCTGTGGGACAGTATGTAATGAATGAGTTGTAGTCTATCTTGTATTTTCTTCTCTACAAGCAGTTTTTTCCTGTTCTTTGGTGGTGTCTCCACTGAGCCACCATCATTGCCTCAGAACAGTTCAATGCATGTGCATAAACTTACTGTTGGCTAACACTGGGATATGGTTTTATTAACACAGATTGCTGGGCTGGTGTCTTAAACTTTGGGGGTTGCTTGATTGAACATAGGATCTGTAAAAAATTTGACAATAATAACAAGTTTCTGAACACTTGTTAAGAAAGTTTATTTAGAGTGCCAGAAGTTAATTAAAGGACCAAAAGTTAATTAAGTAGCATCATGTAATGAAGCAGAGGTGTTTTGAGCAGCACTTGGTTCTGTGCCTTTCTTGAGTACAAAAGGGTCATGAGTGAATAAAGTTTCATGGAGTCCTGCTCTAAGATTATTTTTCCCACTGACATTACTCCCATGACTACAAATTTCAGAAAATCCATTAAACCATGCATTATTTTCCTGATAATATAAAGTATGACATTCCTTCTTTTTCTTTTTTTAAATGAGAAGGTTTCAGGGTTTATACCCAGTTTATATTTATTTATAAAATTTACACATGCACAAGGTTTAAAATATTAAAATATGTTGCAAATTATTTAATGTGTAAAATATTGGGGGAAAAGTTGTCAGAGTAATTGTAAAAGATGTTCTTTTATTTACTACCTGCATTCTTGTTTCATCTAATACGCCCTTAGTTGTACATCTGAAGAACCATCACCCCCTTCTTTGCTGCCTGCACTAAACCCATAACTAAGTAGCTACAAAGCTTATGGTGTGATAATACCTAACTCACTTCATACTGTCTACTATACCAACTTTTCTTGGTTAATTCTTTTTTTTCTTTTTGTGTCAAACTTGTCAATGCTCTGGGGTTACTCTTGGATTTGCAATCAGGAATCACTCTTGGCGGTGCTCAGGGGACCATATGGGATGCTGGGAATGGAACCCAGGTCAGCCGCATGCAAGGCAAATGCCCTAGCCACTGTGCTATAGCTCCAGTCCCTGTTGGTTAATTCTTGTGACTTGTATCACCGTGTCTGCTTTCTGGCACTCTAAATAAACTTTCTTATATTTTACTTGAGATTTGGAAGGAGAACTCCCAAGCAGTGCTCAGAGACCTGGTGGGCACTCCCAGAGATTTCTGGCCAGTTGAACCGAACAGCTCAATGCCAGGGCCCAAAGATATGGTGGTGCCTGAGCTCTGCAGTGTGGGTGATCACTAAGATAAGCCCAGCAATGCTTGGATTCTTCAGGTATCCTTTGATGCTCAGGGGACCATATCGTGCCACGGATGGAGCCAGGGGTAGCTATTGTGAAGTCTGCTTCAAAACCCCTGCACTAGCTTTCTTGCCCCCTTTTCTCAGATTTTGTAGTTTAAATAGTTTTGATATGAATGTTTTACCTTTTCCCTATCATTCAAAATAGCAGGAGTCCCTTTGGGACAAAAACTCTCATTAATCTTAGAGTTGCATCTGTAAGCAGCACACACACACACACGCACACACACACACAGTATACTCAGTGGAAGTGAAATGAGTTTGCAGAAGGACAGATGGAAGCAAGCAAGGAAAGTGAGGCAGGGAAGGAGGGGGTGCTCCAGATAAAGCAATCTGCTACTGACGAAGTTGCAGATTGCTTTATCTTTTGCTCCCTTTCATCCTGGCTTCTATAGATCCCTTAGAGTTAACTGGTATGCAGGGAATGCGATCTTTCATTAAGTGGGTTTTTTTGTTTGTTTTTTTACTTTGAGCACAATGGGTTAAAAATTGTTATTAGTAGGACTTCATATATAAACTATTCCAACAGCACACCCACCCCACACGTGTTTCCTACCCTCCACTTTTGTCCCAGGGTCCCTCATCCATCTTCCCAGCCCACCCCTGTGGTAGCTTCCTACTGAAGATGAGTTCTCAGTTTCTGTTGCCTTGGGCTTTTGTTAGACCCCTGTTGTTTCTTCATATCCCGCATACAAGAGAGCACACTCTGTTCGTCCCTCTCTGTCTGACTGACTTCACTCAGCATGATACTCTCCAGATCCATCCACGGGGCTGCAAAATGCTCGATTGCATTTTTCCTTAGAGCTGAGTGATATTTCATTGTGATATGTACCATAGCTTTTTTCTCTAATCACCTGATCTTGGGAACTAGGGTTGGTTCCTGATTTGGGCTATAGGTAGTGATGCAATGAACATAGAAGTGCAGATGCCTTTTCAGAACTGAAGTTTTGAACCTTTGGGATAGATGCCTAGAATTGGAATTGCTGGGTCACATGGAATCTCAATTCCTGGTTTTTGGGGGAATTCTGTTTCTCATATATAAGTGCAATATGTAAATTGCTAAATAAATGTTGCTTGTTTTTTCTCTGTGTCCTAAATATTCACCCACTAAACTTTCCCTGTTGTAAGTTTCTTTTTTGAGCTTTAGAAAAATAGATTCTTTTTTATGTAATGCATTGGACGAGCACAAGTATGGAAAATTAAGTTCCTTTTAAAATGAGTGTGAGGATAGAGCAAATCATAGGATGCAGGTTATGGATAAGGATAATGTATTTTGATGATATTCAAATTCATTCAGCAAAAACCAAATAAGTCTGAGCAGATTTGCTGGGTCATCAGTTGTGCTTCTTCTGCAACCTTATTAGTAAACTGTAACACATTTTACAGAAAGAACTCTCATTTCCCACAGGGCACAACTCTAGGTTAAGCCTAAAAAGCAACTTTCATTATAGATTGTTCATTGAAAGCAGAGTGAAGCAATTATGGTATCTCTCTGAAGAGGTATATTGGCCAAACACTCTATTCTAGAATAGTGCATTATGCTGGATTAGTTATTTAATACTTTGGCTATTATTGAAATTTAGAGAATGTATGTAGATGCCCTCTTGGGATTTTTGCTATTGTTAGAAAAGTAATGCATATTCTGGGAAAAAATAATGCAATATTACCAAGACTCTTAAAAGCTAAAATGTAATAATTTCTCAATTGTAGTTTTAGTGTTATGTAGTTTATAGAAGCAAGGAAAGTTGTTTTGACAATTTAAAAGAAACTGACATTTATCTTTTTGACTTTCTGTAGAAATCATCATTCCCTTACACATTGATATAGCCAGATTTCAATTCTGTTGATAACTTGTCTTTGAGCAAATTTAGATGTAATAAAAGAGATTCTCCTTTTATACTTTATCTCTGAATTTTCTCATTTGAAAAGCTGAAATAAAATGTATAAGATCTACTTTTTTTTTTATAATAGACCGATCATGAAACCATGGTTCATTTTAAGTAAATTAGTCCTTCTAAGCAGTCCTATCGTCTCCTTGGAAATGGTTGACTTTGTTCTTCTGAAAGAAATGAATTTTTATCACCTTTCTATGATATCGGAGCTAGTATATTTTCTTTTTTTAGTTCCTTAAATTTCAAAGCTGTGGCTCATTTTAATATGTCAAATTTAAGTCACTTAAATTTAATTAAATCTATGGTTCTATCCTGAAGAGTTGAATATAATTCAAATTTAAAAAATATTCTTCTAGCTAGTAAATGATTTCTTAAATTATGACTTGAAATATCCGTATTTAAGTGATATGTCTATATAAATGTAATGACTCACAAGAAATTTTCGTTAGCATACAGATCTAAATCTAAGACTTTTTTCACTAAATATTTGCAGAGTTGTTATACATCAATAATGGTAATTCCATGGGATTTTTTTGGCATTGTTACTTTTGCATATTCACTATTGAAAATATGATATAGATAAGCTATAAATACAATTTTGGATGTATATTTCAAGAATACTCTGATGTATCAAAGATTTGTGCCAGACACAATCGCCATTACTGTTATTTGTAATTTTATAGTTACACACATTTCTTTGTTTTGAATCTTGGATTTCCAATTTTTCCACTTAGAACAAATTCAGCTGATAACAGATAAAAATTTCTCAGCTTCATTCAGTAGTGTAAAAATGAACTTTCCAAAGTTTATTTACCAATAATAATGAAAAATAAATAGTTGCAATGGAAGCAAAGGATTTAAGTAAACATGTGAACAGGACTTATGATAGTTATGCAGTCACATGCTTTCTACTAATAAAGAAATGAAAAATTCAAGTGAATGTGATTATTCAAAACCATGTTTGATATAATAAAGTGATGGCTTATTTTTTCTTCATGTTTGTTTGGACGCCACATCCATCAGTGCTCATGCTCACTCTGGCAGTTTCCAGAGGTCACGTCTGGTGGTTCTTGGGAGACCGTATGTGTTGCTGGGCATGAAATTCATATTGGCTGCTTATAACACAAGCACCTTAACCCCTGTACTTAGCTTTCTGGCTCCAGCAGTTAATTTTTTTCTGGTATACCATATTTTATTCCCCCAATTATTTTGTTTTCCTTGAACTGATATATTTACTTAAGTAGAATTTTAACACTACTTCCATACAAAACCTGACTGCTATCTCTGAGCTGCAACTTTGGACCATTACTTGTTTTTGACAATTTACAGAAATTTGACTTCAATGCAATGACTTCAATAGTTTTCTGAACTGAATAGTGGACTAGTTATTACCATCCTCCTCATAGAGTTTTTACAGAATTAAATGAGGTTGCTCCTAGCAGCTTTACCCAAAAAGCAAATAAATAAATAAACAAATAAATGAGGACCAGCCCCCCAGCCAAGAATTAAATGACTAAATAATATAGAATGTTTGAAAAAATACTGGCATTTGTAATTTAAGAATATTGGGACTATTTATTAAACTGTGGATTATTAGTCACATTAAATGGAATTTGAAATAGAGAATGCTGGAAAATATGCCTATGTAGGTGAATTGTGTGAGAAAATGATCTCATTATTATAATAACAATGTTAAAGAGTTTAACTTTTAAATTCCAACACTACTTGATTTTTATCAACAACTTAATCTTCACAGTAAGATTTATAGAAACTATGTTTCCATCTACTCTGCTTCTTCTATTGTGATACTATAACTCCTTTATTAAGGTAGGAGAGGAGTCAATAGTGTATTCTGGCTTTTTGCAGTAGGCATGGATCATTATCTTCATTTTTCTAATCCCTCACTGACTTTCAGAGGTTGAATGATTTCTCGAAGGTCACACAATCATTCTTATAGATAGAATATACTATATTCATACTTTTTAGTAGAATTGCTAAATCGATGTTATCTTTGAATTATACTTTGTAAAGAATCTATTTTTGATAAATCTATTCGCAATTCTTAGAGAAATGGAGCATATAGTAATTCTTTGGCATATATTACATATGTAATTTGAAGTCATCAAGAGTAAGATGGAAGATGGAATAAAGGTAGAGTGAGCTTGAAAAGGATTAGTACAATTATTCTGCAGCTTCGAAATGACTTCAATAGTATTATACACTGGTACCTTGATAAAAATCAGTTAAAAATAAGGTAGTTTGAAACTATAATGTGTATTTAAAGTATATGATCAATAAGGATTAAATACGTTTTAGCATGAAATATTTGTCATCTTACCTGTTGGTTTTATTTATAATAAAAATCTAACTGAGACATGCCCCTGTCAGCTTCCACCAGATGATGCCATAGCAAAATCAACTCCAAAAGATCAGTGACTTAGGTATATAGATTAACTTCTTGTTCTTGTTGCATTTCTATGAAAGCTTGTCACAGGACACACTTCACATTATTATAATTTCACCTCATTGTTCTTTTTGTGTGGTCAGAGGGGAAGAAAATTATGGAGGAACTGCATGATACATTCAGGTACCTATTTGGCAATGGCACAAATGCATGGGGGGAGACTTTGGATGGGTGAAAGCCATTTAAATGTTTATGTGCATGATTGTGGCTGTGGGATTATGCTGATTTCTTAGGCAAAATCTTGACAGTGAATTTATTAGGAGAAATGAATATTATAAATAAATAGTAGAATGGACTCTACTTAAAATATTTTTTTCACTTTAGTGAGGGGTTACTTCTTTCTAAAACTGATTTTTTAATTGTTTTTAAAAGTATTTTTTAAAAAAGTTAAATTGTTTTTAAATTTGTTTTTAAATAAGTTCTTTTTAAAATTGTTTCTAAAATTTTCTTTCTAAAAGTCCCTGAGAGTAGTTACTGGCACCTGTTGTTTTCTGATATTGACTGTGGTTCTGATATTTCCGAGCTGTCAATGTTCTCCATGAACATCCTTGTAAAAAGTGTTGCTGGAATCCTGGTTTGCTTTTAAGGAGTAGAATCCCACAGCACACCATACTGCGGCGATGTGGCTGCAGTGGCTGATGGTCCAATGGAGAGAGAGGCATGCCATGGAGCTACTGGGCAGGGCGTGCTGCTGAGTGCGGAAGCCTGCTGGACATTATTCTCTCTCTCCTGTTTGTTTTCTGGTTCATTGATTTGTACCGAGCACTGATTTGAGGTCCTCACTGATGAAGCCTGAGGATTTACTTGAGCTCAATTATTTGCCAGAACTTCTGTCCCTGTCTGCCAAAGTAGGTGAAATCCTTTGTTTCACCTTTGTTCCTAAAGATTTGTGGATATTGGGATTTGAATGTCAGATGCCAGGTATCTGAGGTCTGATCTAATTTGTTATTTTTGAGCAAGCTGTACTCTTTATAATCTATTAGTCTAACACTAGCTGTGTCCTTAGGATGTTACTTCACTGGTCATGACGTTCAGGGTCTAATATAATCGTTTGTTACAGAAGTGTTAAAATAGACATTCACAAAAAAACTTTGTAATCTCACAGTGATTCGATTAAAAAAAAAGACATCTTTGAGGAAATATAGAAAACCCAAACTCTTGAAATTGGTGAGGCTGAAGGGATGGTACTGTCTCCTTGACGCTAAAGTATCTGGGTTTGGTAGGGGTTCCTTGATCCAGGGGAGCCAGGAAGAGGTCACAGATGGTGCAGGGGCATAAGGGCAGGATGGGAGCTGGTACCCTTGACGCTCCTGAGTGACGAAAAGGCCAGCATCAATTATCTCTTTTTATGTTTTCTTCTTTCCCTCTTTGTGGTTCGTGTATTTCCTTATTTTTCTTCTTGCAGCCAGACATCTCTTTTTGCTTTTATTGCTCTTCATGCAAGTGTTTTCAAGCTGTCAAATTTGTGAAAAGCATCTGAACCAGAACTCTCTTTGCTAATCCCAACTGAACTACCAAGAGAGAGGCATGGCTGGTTAGGCTGTGGACTGATAGGGTGATCAAATTTAATTTGTTTTGTGTTTTGTGTATGTGTGTGTGTGTGTGTGTGGTGGTGGGGCAATCAATCCCTGGTAATTTTCAGGGACACCTCCCAACTCTGTGCCCAGGGCTCCTCAGAGATCACAACTGGCTTCCTGCATGCAAATTCTGTGCTCATCCTGTGGTAGCTCTAAGACCTTTAAGGAAACTTTTTTTTTTTCTGAATAGAAGTGTAAAGAAGAGATATTCTTGGAGAGAAGAGTGGATAAGCAATGAAATCTTCTTCTTCTTCTTCTTCTTCTTCTTCTTCTTCTTCTTCTTCTTCTTCTTCTTCTTCTTCTTCTTCTTCTTCTTCTTCTTCTGCAGATGTTAGATTCTGTGTTAAAGACAAGCAGATGTAACATTTATTTACTTTTTTTTATTTGGTGAAAATATCCGCAGGACTGTGTTTTTTAAATAAATTCTCGGTTGTTTTTACTGTTGAGAGACAGAAATGGAAGTACTCACTGAGAAAGCTTTAAAAGCCTGTCATTTAAGTGGTCCATTTTGAAACAGTTAAATTAGAAAAGAAAAAAGAATTGGGTGAACTCTGTGTTCTCTTTTGCACTTTGCTCCTTCTTACTCAAGAGACACTATTATGTCAACATTCCAGTTAAGCATAAGACAAAGGTGGCTGTAAATCACATTTCTCTAGAATGTGGACAAAAGAGCCTGAAGGGTCTTTATGAGTAGTATTTTAACCTTTCTCAGACAAAGAATATGTTTTCAATTTGTCTAAGATAATTGTACTTTTCTCTTAAAATATGTGAAGTTTAGATTTTTAAAAAAAGCAGTGCACTTAGATTTTTCTCAAACATTTATGATGTATTTTTTTTCTTTTTTTTTTCTTTTGGGCCACAGCTGGTGATGCTTAGGATTTGCTCCTGGGTTTGCACTCAGGGATCAATCCTAGCATACTCAACCATATGTGGTGTTGGGGATCAAGCCTGGGTTGGCTCTGTGAAAGTCAAATACCCTACCTCTTATATTATTGCTCTGGCCCCCTCTTTTTAAAATAAAGTTTTCTAAAATTTATTATTACATCTAAAATTTTTATCAATTCTAAGTGAAGTTTATAAACCTAAAAAAAGTAGCACTGCACTGTCCTCCCATTGTTCATCGATTTTTCTCGAGTGGGCACCAGTAACGTCTCCATTGTGAGACTTGTTGTTACTGTTTTTGGCATATCTGATAAGTCACGGGTAGCTTGCCAGGCTTTGCCGTGCGGGCGGAATACTCCCGGTAGCTTGCTGGGCTCTTCGAGAGGGGCAGAGCAATCGAACCCGGGTCGGCCGCGTGCAAGGCAAATGTCCTACCTGCTATGCTATCGCTCCAGCCGAAAAGAAGTAAAAGAATAGAATTAATTTTCATATATTATTCAACTGAATTCACAAATACTGCCATCCTGCTTTCGTCTCCGTCTTTTCCCTTCCTCTTTTTTGTGTGTGTTGATTTATACATTAAAAGACTTACTTAGATAAAAATAAATAATTTCATTCTTTCTGGAAGAAGTTCCCTATTTTCAATTTTCTCTCTCTTTCCCTCTTTCTCACTCTCTCTGTCTCTCTCTCTCTCCAGTAATTATTGCTCTTGTAAAACAAAAAGCACATGTGATTAGTCAAAAAGGTTCAGGGTTCTTTTGAGTTACCTATTCAGTAGTTCGTTGGTAATAATGGGCGTTTCATAATTAGATATGACTTTATCTGTTGCCTAGAAAAAGCACTGCACACAAATTGTCTTAAAAATTCGCTTCTTTGTTTGCTTACCAGGCCATTTTGTTCATCCCGTTTCATTTATTTCTGCTTATAGATGCTAGAAACTAACTTAAAGTCCACAGCAGGTGGCAGTGCTAGCAAAGGTTGTGACTTTTGGTATCTAATCAGCTTCGAGGAACTTATTTTTTAAATTCATAGCAGTAAGGAATATTTAAATGAAGTCCTATATTTATTATCAATTAATTTCATTTGAAATTATTTTAACAAAGCAGTTCAATGTTGTAAGGTAAGTGTATGTATAAAAATATTGGTAGAGAGACTGAACTTGTCTTAATTCTGAGACAAAAATTAAGAAAAGTAAGTTGGAGTTTTCCTTTTCGGGATTTTCCTGTGCACGGTAGAATAAGGGTAGAATAAAATGCTAACAATGAGAAAGAATGGGCAGTTTCAATTATGTTAAAATTTTCAGGATAAATGTCACAACAGTATAATTTATTTTGTTGATAAAATTGCGGTTATTTTTGTATTTAACCACATTTTTGTGTCTAATTTCAAGGAAGCTTTCACAGAGCTAATGTATACTGCTTCAAAAGGATAACAACAAATTGTAGAAAGCTTAAATTTTCATCATTTGTAGAAATAATTTAAGAACTCTTTAGTTATAATTTGCTTGATAGCCTACAATTTTGCTGCATTACTCATCTTTCACAGAACAGGAATCTGGGATAAAATTATTATTTTTTTCTTTGAGAATTTCTGTTATTTTTTTTCCCCATCCTGTTTGTCATTTTACTAGAAACAATGAAGACTTTTGAGAACAGGAGCATTAAAGATTATTTTCTATTTCTTGGATTTTAGTAGTTTCTAAGTATTTGAGTAACACATGTTGCTGATTTAAACATTAGCTGATTTGTACATCCCTGTCATCTAGACATTAGCTAACCTCAGATAAATTTATATTATTAATGTAACATAACCTATTAAGACATCATAACATTAACATTATAATAAAATGGAGTTGTAATGTAGTTTTATTGGATCATTACTCAGATGAAGAAACTGAGGGCCAAGAGAGATTTCAGTGAAGAACATTTAATGGTATGGAAAGATCTTGTTATAACTGCCTTTTGCTTCTCAGCAGACTCCAGTTACTCAATCGCAATTTAATATCTTATATGCTCTAGTCTCTTGAATTGTTTTTGCTAAGACTGGACATATGTCATTAACTCCATCCTGTATTTTATTATGAAGGCAGTTATTTTAAAAAATATTCTATCTCCTCAGCAAGTAAATATTTCAGTTACTTAATTGACTGAATAGTTGATGTCATGTCCCCATTTTCTTGATGTGTGATTAAAATTAGATTAATCTTTCTGAACCCCAATTTCAGTGCTTCTTGAGAGATTCCATATGTAGCTACAGTCTTTTTATATTTATATGTTAAGGCTCCTAAGTTAATGAAAGGACAGAGTATTTGTTACATTAAAATGAAACATGAAATCAACAAGAGACTTAAGTATGACTTCACTACTTAGTTCTAATCACCAATTCTCCAAAGGGCAGCTTTTTTTTCATGGTTAGCAAGCAAAACAGAACCAAACATTAAAATTTCCTTCCAGAATTAATGCTGGATCAAGGAAATTAGAAGGGATTAATTTATACATGTATATGTGGTAGCTTGTTTTGAAATTAATACAGATGACCTAATCTCAATACATGATTATTTGAAGTACTCAGACTTTTTTCACTTTTCAAATTTGTTGACAATCAATATCATAGAAATTTTTTCTTTAAAGCTGGATATTTGTGTACATGCTATAGCTTGCTTTTAAAGATTGGATAAATGACTGTTGCATAGCCAAGTGGGAGTCCTTTAAAAATAGATCTTTATCAAGTTTGGCCTGCACTAATCTATGTTTTAAGTTACAGCACAGTTAACTCCAAATCAATATACTGAACTGATTTATAAATATATTAGGCAGAACTGCTTTTTAAAAAATTTTGTCTATTGAATGTGTACTAAAATCAAAGAATCTTATTTTTTTCCAGCATAATTAAATCTGTGCTCTTGGCTTTTCACTGTTTTTCTGTTTTAACATGTTAAGACAAAATTATGCACATTCCACTGTCCACTGTCCTCCCATTGTTTATCGATTTGCTCAAGTGGTTCCAGTAATGTCTCCATTGTGAGACTTGGTGTTACTGTATTTGGCATATTGAATATGTCAATGGGTAGCTTGCCAGGCTTTGCCGTGCAGGCGAGATACTCTCAGTAGCTTGCCGGGCTCTTAACCGTTCTTATAAATAGTAAAATATTTTTATCTCTTTTGGTTAGAAATGAAAGAGAAAATAAAACTAAATGCCTTGAGCTTTAGGTCTGTTCCTTAGAATATTTCAGTTCTTGAAAAAGTTTGTGCTTCACTGATATTAAATATCTACCTTAGATTAAAAGATTAAAACACAGGTCTTGCTAATGATATTTACATTTCCAAAGTGTTATAAGTCTTTGAATCCTACTAATTTTTAGATACTGGGGATATATCAAAATAAACTAAATCTATTCCTGTTTTTAAGAATCCATATGGTAAGGGCTGGAGAGATAGTATAGCAGGTGCAACACTTGCCTTCCATGCTGCAGACATGGGTTTGATATCAGGCACCACATATTTCTCTGAGACCCTCCTGAGCATGATCTCTGAGTGCAGAGGCAGCACTACCAGGTGTAACTTCAGAAAAAAATAACAACAAAACAAAAATAGAAATCTATAGTCTAGTGGGAAGGAAATGTTATAGTAAATGATTTATGTTATGTGTGATAACTTCCAATATATAATGATGTAAGGGAGAGATTACTTCTGGTGGATAACATGTTTGATCCCTGGAGTGTAAAAGGGTATATTACTTAAGAAATGAAAAGCAGTGTCTTGTGGTTGATTTGATCAAACTGAACAGTATAGCCATATTACCCAAAACACAGATTCAACAGAACTGAAAACCTGAGATCTAAGTGGCCACCACTGAAACTTGGTAAAGTGCCTGTCAAGTTGACAGGCTGGGGTGGAGAGGAAGTTGGGGTGGGGAGGGTACCTGGGAAAACTGGTGGAGGGAAGTTGAAACCTGTGGAGGGACTGGTGTTGAATTATTGTATATTGAAACACAACCATCAGTAACTTTGTACACCGTGGCTCTTTAATAAAAATTTAAAAATAAAAAAAATACATCTCCTGTTAAGTTTAATGTGATTTCTAGAAGTACTTATTAAGAATAAAATTTAAAGTCACGTAAAAAACGATTACCATTTTATGCTAAGTAGTTTAGGAACTTTGAGTTGCTCTGTGCTCAAACAGTCTTATTGCTGGTTTTCCAAATGGTTGTTGATGCTAGTGGATTTTTTTTATATCATTGACCACATAATTAGTCTTCTCTATAATACTTTAGTTTTAGCATAGGATATACTTAGCATGAATATTTATTATGTGTGCTAACAAGATATATTCATTTGTTGTTGTTTCTTGTTTGGTTGTGGCCATACTTGGTGGTACTCAGTGCTTACTCCTGACTCTAGCCTGGGTAGGCTGAATGCAAAGCTCATGCCTTACCCTCTGTACTATGTTTCCAGTCCCTATATTCAATTTCAAAAATATTTACACATACTCATAAAATAGGCTATAGTTGTCAGTGATTATTACTGTGACAGAGTACCAGCAAGAGAAAGAATTGGTAGTATTTACTTGGCAATTTCATAACAGATTTTTCATTGCTATGATCAGGATAAAAGTGCTTTAAACAATGTTGACTTGTAGGATTTATAGTCTTTAAAGAAAATTGCAGTTAGAAATTATTTTTAGAACTTGCAGTAGCCTTACTGTTCTGGGGTATAAATGTGCTGCCTCACATCTGCCACACAGATTGTACAGCTCATCACGACCAACAGGCCTGTTCCTTGCAGTCAGTGTTATTATACACAATGAGAATCACACTTGCAGGTGGGCTGTCTGAAACTTTATTTTCAAATTTCATTTACAACTTGGGAATTGATAAAAAAAAGCCTTATGTATTTGGAGCATTATCCCATATGCTATATATGGCCAACCTATAATTGTTGTTTCCAGCTCTACAAATTGTATTCAGTTATGATTGATTGCACTCTTGGCTAATACTCTTATTTTGTGCCCTAAATAAACAGTTGTGCTTTCAAACCGAAGTTACTGAATTATGTATGTATATAAGTATTCATATGTATACACTTATATGTATATATACAACATATACATACATATATATATATAAAACGTTTCTGTTGGTATAGTAGAACTTAAAGTACCATCAATTATATATATATCATCAAACCCTACACCCATCATCCGAGAACCCACTTTCCTCCACCAGTGTCCCAATAGACCCTGCCCCCCTGCAGCCCCCTGGGTAAGTTCAGTTTCATAGACATAATCTCCAGTTCAGATGACTTTGGCAATTTGCTGTTCCTTTCCTGGGTTTCTTTGGATCCCACATCGGAGAGAGATCTTTTTGAACATTTATTGTGTAGGTGGTGACACCTGCACACCTGTAGATGAGTAAAACAAAACTAAAATACCACAGAATTATGTCAATAATCATTTGAAAAAATTTTTTCCAAAAACTATATTTCTTTCTCTTGATTTGTTTTCTAAACTTCAGATAGAAGTAATAGGAGCCTTTGTGTCAGAAAAGGAATATATAGTCAATTCCTTTGGGAGACTCCTAAGCAGTGATTGGAGGTGGGACATTCTTGGGGTACAAAGGGGTGTCTGGGCCTGCGCGAGGTGGGGGAACCATGTGGTGCTGGGGCTTGGACTTGTGCTGGCCACATGTAAGGCAGGCACCTCCCACTGAACTTTCTTTGGCCACATTGTCCTTTTGACTGTGGGCACAACACCAGATCAGACAGTCATTGCTGCTAGTTGGTTGTTTATTTCCCTTCTTAGGACCCCCAAGTCATGGGCTGATGAGGGCCACCTAAACAAGTGTCAAGTTTCAACTCATACTCTTCTGTTTACATAAAAACACTGCATTACTGTGCCGTGATTATTAGCATTTATATATGGAGAGATAAATATTATATAACATATATATTTAGACATATGTTTATATATGTCTATATATTTAGGATTAGATGGATTTAATGTTTCTAATATAACATGTAAGATATTGAACGATACTTCAAGTCAGTATGTGTGTGTCTGTGTTTGTGTTTATCTTGCTGCGTCTGCTTTTTTTTTTTTAAACATAGGGGCCATTCCTAGCTGTGCTCAGGAGTCCATGTTGTATGGGGTATCAAATCAGGTCTTCCAAGCATAGCCTACTACTTAAGATAGCTCCTTAGTCTTTAATTACTACTTAATGGGCCGGAGTGATAGCAAAGCAGGTAAGGCATTTGCCTTGCACATGGCTGCCCAAGGTTCGATTACTCTGCCCTTCTCGGAGAGCCCGGCAAGCTACTGAGAGTATCTAACCCGCACAGCAAAGCCTGGCAAGCTACCCGTGACATATTCGATATGCCAAAAACAGTAACAACAATTCTCACAATTTGTTGTGAGACGTTACTGGTGCCCACTCGAGCAAATTGATGAACCCAGGAGGACAGTGCTACAGTGTTACTACTTAATGAAGGATGGTCACATTTCCTCTTTTCTTTATAGCCTATTATGTTAAATTAGAAGTATTTCCCATGTTTTGTATAAACAGGCTCAAACAGATTCTAGATTGATTTTATCATGCCAGAAGCAGGGAATTCCTGTGTATATTAAATTGTGTCCTTATATTGAATTTGTTGTACCTGGGAATCAGAAGTTTAAATTCTTATTAGCATGTTTATATGCCATGCATGATTAAAAAGTATGGAGTGTTTCCTAATTATTATTATAATAACCCCAACTTTATATACTGATTTTTTCTCAACAGTGTAAAGATATGTGAGCTTCAATTAATATTTAAGATTAGAAAATCACAGATTTAAAGGTGTAAAGTATGTAAATGTTATTATTCTAATAAAAATTTAAATTTGCAAGATGAAACCTTTGAATAGCCTTGAATAAATTTGCTCCCAACAATGCAAATCCCACAGTCACCATTAGGTGGTGCAAGGACATTGTAGAAGTGAAAATATCCAACTCCTAGCATCAGAAACGACCAAGAAAAGTGTAATTGTGTCTACAAAATACTTAACACTTTAGAAAACATTCAAAGATTTCAAAGTATTTTTGTTGAATAGGGAATGGGTATGTACTCATCTGAGTATAAACCATCTTAGAAGGTGTGTATTGGTAAGATTTTCTCAATGAACAAGTTGTCAATATGTGGGTTTTTGAGAAGCCTAAATAAGAATAATTCAGTAAAATGGTGCTAAGTGGGTATGACTATAGTTTTACTACTGAAACAACTAAATCTAGTATTATTTTAAGTCAAAGATTACAATTTATGAGAGGGTAGAGGCTAAGTTTTACCTCAGTCTGTAAACATGGACTTATGATTGGTAATATGAAATCAATATCTAAAATAAAAAGTTTTTGGAAACTTTGATGAATACAGATAAAAATATAAAACAAGGGGCTGGAGAAATAGTACATTGAGTAGGGCACTTGCCTTTCACGTAGTCTACTTGGTTCTGTCTCCAGCACCACATATGGTCCCCCACATGCCGTCAGAAGTGATCCCTTTGTACAGAACCAGGACTAAACCCTGAGCATATCCAGGTGTGGCCCAGCAACACCAGCAGCAATAACAACAACTGAACAGAAAAAACAACAGAAAAAAACCAGATAAGCTTATATTGTTTATTGACTCTCAAAATTGCTTTCTAGTCTGATGATAAAATGGGGGCACTAATGGAGTACTTTGTGTCTTTCAGTTTTTAAGACAGAGATTCAATCTAAGAAAAATTAAATTAAAATTAACTTCCAGTATTAATGCATAGAAGCAGGAAGATGCATCTAATAGAGCAATTATTTTCATAATTTTTTATTGCATGGTCTTAAGTTGATCAATTAGGTGATACCAAATACTTTCAAAATAAAAAAAATTTATTCATTTGTATTATGATAACCTTCAAGGAAATTTAAAAATTTTTCTCATAATAGTTATTGAGGAAATAAAATGATTCATGGGCACTTATTTTAAGACCGTGTCTGAAAGAACTGCTGTAGAAATAATCTCTTTGGTGATTTCATGTTAGGTTTTTAAAATAAAATCAACCTTTGAAGTAAACTCTAAACTCTCTCACAGGGAATGTTAAGTCAGTAGAAATTTTTTTGTTGTTCTTGTTAATAGGATATCTTTTACTGAATCATAGTCCCAAAGCTCCTGGCATTCTTCTGTTTTTCTACCATCAGGATCTTAGAACCACAGAAAACTCCCTTAAGTTGACTATAATTTCTTTCTTTATGGTGACCATTCTCTACAAAATTTGAGTTGAGAAACTCTGGGTAACATAGCTCTTTACTTTGCTGTATATGCTGTATATGGATTCTAGTAATTTAATCTCGTAGATAAATATATAGATCAAAGCCTTAGGCATCTAATAGTAACAATGCCTCTATTTATGTTTCCAAAGGCAAGTTTGCTTCCTCATCTTTTTAAGGCTAATAGTTAAGATACAAGAGTTGTTTGGAGGTAAAACATGTTTATTTGGGGGTCTGGCAAACTGAGCATATGGTAGAAAAATATCTTGCCTGATAGTCACATGAAGCAATCATTCAGTATTAATGCATAGAAATAGGAAGATGCATCTAATAGAGCAGTTATTTTCATAAATTTTTATTGCATGGTCTTAAGTTGATCAGTTAGGTGATCAGTAATGAACTTTTTTTTAGAGCAAGAGTGGATTATTCACATTATGTTACTGATTCCAGGATGACCCACAAATTCATTCAGGAGCTGATTCCTTGAGGTACACTTCAGTGTAACCACAAATAAAGATTTTTGATTAAGGAATTCACCCTGTTATCCTTTAGAACAAGATGGGGGGGCATTCTCAAAATTTTCAACCATTCTTAATCAGACAGGTTTTTACTTTCTGTTTATGATTCAACCCTTAATTTCTTTGGTCTGGCTTCATTATTCCTCTGCAAATACTTATTACAACTAATTGTAATAATGTTGTTTAGGGACAGCATTATTACATTTAGATACTATCATAAATTTTTGGATGGGTATTAGAAATAGTCATTGAGGTCTGGCTTTAATTCGGGTCCTATTCCAACAGCCAAGTTTCTAGTTGAATTAAAAAAGTGGACAATTTGGAGAAGAAAATTAAAGATCTCGTTGAACTCCACCAAATGTATATCATTAATGATTGGGAACATCTACTAAGATCCAGGCTGATATTCAGGATTAAAAAATATATAACATAAATCTGAGCTGTATAAAATACATCAGTGTAGTTCTGGATTTGAAATAGTATAAATTTGGCACAGGGTCTCTGTTTCCAGGTCCCAATGAGTCTGGAGTCCAAGGTCACAGAGTTCCGCTTATCTGTGGGGCTTCACTCATGTGTGAGTCTCGGCCCAAGTGTCTGGAAAGCAGCCTGGAGCGTGGTGGTGGCTGGGTAGTGGAGATAGTGGAGATCCTCTGCCTGCTCCCATAAGCCCCACCCTACCCTGCCTTGCCTGCTTCCACCAATCTCTGGTGACCAGGTACCAGATAAATACCTCATCAGCAGACTTGCACTGCCTCCACTACCTCCACTACCCAGCTGCCGCAATACTCCTGGCTGCTTTCTGGATGCTTGGGCCAAGACTCACAAAAGAGTGAAGCTCCACAGAGCCAGGTAAGCGGAACCCTATGACCTTGGACTTCAGGCTCAACGGGCCCCGGAAACAGAGATCCTCGGCCTTCTCTCACCAATACCTGGTGACCCAGGGATTAAACCCAGAAGTCCCACCTTACCCTGCCCTGCCTGCTTCCACCAATCTCCAGCAACCAGGTACCAGATAAATACTCATCAGCAGACCTCCACTACCTCCACTACTTCCACGACCTAGCTGCTGTCACCCTCCAGGCCGCTTTCCAGACACATCATAAGACTCTTAATACCCATCTTCCAAGATTACCACACCATATTTGATGGGGTTCAAAAGTGATTTGAACCCTGGGAACACCTTCAAGGCCAATTAGAGGCTGCCCTAAGAGTCTCTATCCCTCCCGGAGAGCCTGACAAACTATCCAGAGTATCCCGCCCACACGGCAGAGCCTGGCAAGCTATCCATGGCATATTTGATATGAAAAAACCAGTAAATACAGTGGGTCTCATTCCCCTGACTCTGAGAGAGCCACCAATATGGCAGCGTTAAGAAGGATGAAAAGGAGAGGCTGATAAAATCTCAAAGTCAAAGTAGGCTGCCAAAACAAAGAAGGACAAAAAATGACTGTCTGTACTTTCAATGTACATATGCTGGCATCAGATACATCCATCAAGGACCTGAGGGTGCAAGTGCGAACGATCAAGTACGACATCACTGGTCTGACCGAGATGAAAAGGCATCAACCACATCACGCCATTCGTGACATTGGAGAATTGTTCCTTGGAACATGTGACAAAAGAGATGTCAATGGTGTCGTTGTCCCTGTCAACAGGAAGTTGGCAATAGCATTGATTCATTCGAATGCCTAACAACCAGAATCGGATGATTACACTTGAAACTGGGGCTCACTGCCGGCAGTTTCTATTTTCATTGTCTATGCACCAAAATGCAATTATCATGAAGAAGAAATTGATAGGTTCTACATGGAGCTGGAGAAGTTTTATAAAGAAGACCGCACCTTCTACAAGATCATTGTCGGTGATTTTAATGCCAAGATAGGACCGAGAAGATCAGCCGAAGAACTCCTCATCGTGATCCATGGCCTAGAATGGAACAAACAGGGTGACAGACTGTCTGAGTTCATCATGTCGATGAAGACCATCCATGGTAACTCACAGTTCCAGAAGGTTGAATCTAAACATTGGATATGGGAGTCTCCCAGTGGATGGTTCCACAATGAAATTGAACACATCATATTCAATTGATGGTCTTGCCTGACCAATGTCGCTGTTGTCCCAAAATTCCAAATGGGATCAGACCACCGTCTCCTTTGTGCAAAATTCTACTTCACAGAGTGGGGAGAAAGGGCTGCAAAGTTTAAGAGGCGAACTCCCAGAATGACCACTAACTGGGAGCTCTTTGGCACTATTGCGGCAACATGAGAAGATGCCATCATTGACAACATTGACGAAGAGTATGATTGAATTGGAGTTCAACAGCTCCATGATTGTAAGAGGAATGGTGAGAGAGACATAGCCACAAAAAGACGACTGTCTTTGAGAACTCTCGAGCTCATTTACCAGCGTGGCTTGGCGCAAGCCTCAGGCAACCGCAAGCAAACATCTGAGCTTGCAAAGCAGTGCAAAGAAGCGATAAAGGAAGACCTCACAGAGAGAAGAGCAGCAGTGCTGACGATGCGCAAGAAGCCAGGAAAAGCATTCACAACGTCTGCTTGTCCTTTGCCAACTACAAGACTAAGATGACTTCCCTCTGATGTCCTGATGGATCTATCACATCTTGGAGAAGATTATCCATGACTTCTAATTCGATCTCTTCAATAGCCACGTCTACCTGCCCACATACTAAATTCCGCAGGATGGATATGTTGTTCCCAAAGTTCTCACCGAAATCCAACACACCATTTCATCGGTACAGAAGCGAACAGCACCGGGCCCAGACAAGGTCAGGTCCGAACACCTGAAGAACCTGCCACCAGTACTCGTCAAATACACTGTCTCAGCTCTTCACACGCTATCTGTCTGAGTGCAAGGTTCCATTGCAAAGGCAAACCAGCAGGACTATACTACTGTACAAGAAGGGAGACATCCATGACATTGGCAACTATCGCCTGATCTGCCTGCTGTCTATCGTCTACAAGGTTGAGTCATCCTGAATAGGATTGGCAGAACACTAGATGAAGGACAACCATGTGAGCAAGCCGGGTTATGAAAAGAATTCAGCATGATCGACCATATCCACATGATAACCAAGCTCATTGAGGTTTCTCAGGAGTTCAAGATGCCGCTGTCTAACATTCATTGATGTAAAGAAGGCCTTTGATTCTCTTGAGACGGAAGCCCTAGCCAAACAGGGCGTTCAAACTCAGTACATCAGGATCCCTCCACAAGCTGTATTACAGATTCACCACTACGATCTCACCATTTTACACAGAAGTGATCATTGATGTCAAGAGAGGGGTTCGGAAGGGTGATACCATTTCATAGAAATTCTTCAGTACCACCCTGAAGAACATCATGCAACGACTGGAATGGGAAGGACTGGACGTGAAGATAGATGATCGGCAACTACAGCATCTCCGCTTTGCTGATGACATCGTTCTAATAACACCAAACATCAGCCAAGCATCACAAATGCTGGCTGATTTCTGCCATGAGTGTGGAAAGTTTGTACTACAGCTGAATTTCACGAAGACAATGTTTATGAGAAACGGACTCATTCCTGATGTTCCATTTGGTCTCTATGGGATGAACATCTCCGAATGCAACTTTTATGTGCACCTAGGTCAAGAAGTCAACATGACGAATGACCTGGCACCTGAGTCATGCAGGAGGAAGAGAGCAGCTTGGAACGCCTTCAAGCGTGTTGAAGAAATAGCTCAGAGGACGAAGAACCTACGACTCTGGGCACATCTTTTCGATTCCACTGCTCTTCCTGCAATAACATACGCCCCAGAGACCGGTGCTCTATGAAAACAAGATGAGAATGATATTTGGGTCTCCCAAAAAGGAATCAAAAGAGCTATGCTTGGAGTGTCACACTTCACTCAAGCAAGAGAAAGAATTTGGAATTTTGACCTCCAATGACAATCAAGAATCAGGGATGCTGTCTCATTTGCCAAGGTGTCAAAAATCAGATGGGCCAGCCACGTAATGTGATTTGGAGATGACTACTGGACTAGAGCTGTTACCGACTGGAATCCACAGGACATCAAAAGATCATATGGCTGCCCACCTACAAGATGGTCAGACTTCTTTGTCAAGACCCTGAGAGATCGGCTTGAGGCTCTTCATGTTCCTGGAGTGAGCAGACGCCATTGGGCTACACTAGCATGCAACAGGGATGAATGGAGATGTTACTGTGCTCGTTGGAGCAAATTGATGAGTAACGGGATGTCAAGTGATCAAGTATAAATTTGATTTAAAAATAAAAGAAGGCTATTTTAATCCAGGTTATAGACTGGAAAGAGTACAGCATACACATATTCTGAGGGATGAAAACTAAAAAAGCTTAAAGGACAGAATAAGAATTTTAGTTCAAATGTATGTATTTAATATATAGTTAATACATGCTAGGTATTGGTCAACACTTCGCTATTTTAAGACCAATCAGTTCTTTTAAAGATCCAAAAATATGAATTTTGTCTTAGATTCTGTGTCTCCTTAGAAGACTAAGTGTTCTAATACTTGTATTAAACATTCCAGTCACCTGCAGTAATTTCTGGACTGTAGCCTTGGGTGTAACTGAAGTCACAAAAAGCAGTTGTTTCTGCTCATAGAGTGTTGATATGGGTCTTCTGTGGCTTATTAAGCTACATTGATATTCTCTCAGAAGTGATTTAATTTTGTAGCTCAAATCATGGAATTGGTGCTGCTTTGACATTTAATGTCAGGGTGATGGAGATTTACATTTCAAAAATAAAAGTGACATGTTAGAAATAAAGAATTAGTGTTTAAAGGGGATTGTTTTTATATTGTGGGTGTAGCTAATGTTTTGTTTTCTTTTTCATTCATAAGGTAATAGAGATAGTCAAGGTTTTAAATTCATTTCCTCAACATGTAATAAGGATTTCATGCTGTTCTTAAAAGACAGTTTGATACTTATCTTCTTTAATGTCTCATGTGAAGGAAAATATGTAAGCTCCCTGGGTGACAGGGAGCAGCGTGGAACAGCCCTTATGCCTTTATACAAGAGGGATGAAGAAAATCCCAGTTCGACCTAACGAAATGCTTATTTTCAAAGGATCACTCTGGACCACTTCTTTTCCTTTATGGAGTGAAGAACAATTACTCACCCTCAACTTTCTTTTCTTTTCTCTCTGATATCATTGCTTTCTTGTGATGTTAAATCAAAGAAGATCAAGAATGGCTGTCAAGCAATGCATATAATTTGGGGTAAATGAGAGTTTGTGGGACTCTACTGATTATCTTCCTCTTTTCCAGATACAAATTCATGGCATGTTCCCCCCCCCCCCCCTAGTTTCTTGAAGCTAAGCTCTCTTGAGCACTGTATACACAGTGGCACACAGAATAGTTAGGCCTGCGTGCATGGCTTGTGAGGCTCGGATGGAGCTCCTATAATAAAACCAAACCAAAAATCTAGCTTTCTCTGGATCACATCAATTTCTTTCAGTTTCTTCTGAGTTTGTGTCACAAACATCAGCTTAGGTCATGACAAGCCCTGACATTCAGGTGTTGAGGTCTCCAAAGACTCTGTGACAGAAAGTAAAACAGTTTTACTTAAAGTGACTTAAAGTCAATGGCCTGGGGGTAGGATGGACAGGTGATGGGTGAAGAAAATGTATTTCCAAGAAGAATCCGTCCAAGAAGAACCCTGGAAAATAGAGGCTTGATCCTCCGTGTAGTGTTAAGGTGCTGCTAGGTTAAGTCTCAGGCATAATGATTCACTTTTCACGTACACCCTCATTTGGAACTTTAAAGAAAAAGCAACCAAAGCAGGACTCACATTTTAATAAGATGATAATTTTGGATTCCACTCCCTCTTGAGATGTATTTTTCAAAAGTTTTGTGGACATGATGCTATTTTAACGAAAACAGCATGAGGAATGCATCATATTTCTGTGTAATCAAGCTGTGATTGTGTTTCCATGGGATATTACATCAGTGTTCCATGATCTGCTTGGATTCCAGATGAAATTTAAGGTGTTGACTGCAGAGTGTAAGTCCAAAATTATGTGGATGTTGGTTACTTTCTTCTCCCTTAATGTGCTACATTATAAATGGAGACATCTGGGACATTATTGCTGCTAGTTTTCAAATTACATTAATGGGAACTGGAGAATAAAACTTGTTTTAGATGCTGGCAACCATGCTTAGGGATTGACCATTTTGGGGGAAGGGAATAAAGGAAGAACTTTAAAATGTTGTGACTAGTATCTATTGATATTGGGCTTCTTTTGAGAGAGGAATTTTTAAATTTTAAAATGTCAAATACTTATTTAAAAGATTTTAAATCTCAACTGCTATTTGCATACATAATCTTTTAAATTGCATGGAGTTACACTTGATAAAATAATTTTGTCTTAAGATTAGTGGTGTTTTACATAGAGTTTCTTTCTTGGTATCAAAGTCCTAGACCTAAAGATGATAATATTTGGAGGTAGAACCTTTGGGAAGTAAGTAGGTTTATATTAGGTTATAAAGCTTAGCTCTCATGATGACATTAGTGTCCTCTGAAGAACTCAGAGAGATGGTTTCTGTCTACAGGCCCAAAAAGGAGATTCTCACCAGTAACCAGATCAGCTGCTACCTTGATTTTGATATGGAATTGTTCCATTTTGAGAGCCTTGAGAAATAAATTTGCATTTTAATCACCCAGTTTTCTTAGAGCAGATTGTCTTCACTGAAATGGGAATATCAAAATTATTTTGCGATGTAAATTCATTTCATTGCTTTTTTTTTTGCTTTATGGATAACATCCAGCAATGCTCAGGGATTACACCTGGCTCTGCATTTAGGCATTTAGGAATTATTCCTGGCAGTGCTTGGGGACCATATGGGATGCCAGGGATTGAACCTGGGTCAGCCTCATGCAAGGCAAATGCCCTACCGGCTCAACTATCACTCAAGTCCCTCATTGCATTCTTTTATAAAACATAATTCTCTCCTGTTAGTAAGATGTGTGCTGTAATGGATCCATTGTGCTGGCTTTAGAAAGTACCATCCCTAAAATTCTGTAACTTTGCAATTTTGTTTATTTTTCATTGCATGTAGAAAAGTTGGTCTTGATATATTATCTTTTGGTACATTCCCTCTCCTATTTACACATATTCAAATCATTACTAGTTCCCAAATAAATCACCAAATAATTTTGTTTCTGACCCTTTATATTAAGCGAGTTCAGTCTGCCAAGATTCCCTTCTTGATTAGTGACTTCAGGTCTCCTAATTGGACACATATTTTCATGCAGGCTTTATGCCAATTTATTTTATTAACAGCATTGAACTTCATCTGTTTAAAAATTAATAGGTTTATTTTTAAAGCAGTTTCTGATTTATGAAAAAATATGAGTGGATGTTAGAGAGAGTTTGTATTCTTCATATGCTCTAGCCTTATTTTTCCTGTTATTAACATCTTGTGCTTTTGTGGTACATTTGATACAATTGATGGTCCAAAATTGATAAATTGTTATTATTTAAAATCTTTAGTTTGTATTTTTGTTCACTCTTTGTGTTGTATATCCTATGTGCTTGGTAAATATCTGTTAAAAAGTGTCTACTGGGATTGGAGAGATAGTACAGCATATAAGACATTTTCTTTGCATGCGGCCACAATGGGTTCAATCACCAGCAACCCATACAGTCCTTCCCAGCCCTCTAGGAATGAAGCCTGAGCACACAGACAGGAGTAAACCCTGAACACAGCCTGATCTGGCTCAAAAACAATAAATAAATAAATAAATAAATAAATAAATGAAGCAAAGGTGTCTACCACTGGACTATCACAAACAATAGTATATCTACTACTATTGGACTAATATGCACTATTGTTTCACTGCCTTCAGAAACCTCTGTGCTATTCTGATACATCCTACCCACCCCTTAATACATTTTGGAAAATAAAATTTATACCCTTTTTAATTTACCAATCTGGGAAGAAAAGTCTAATCTTTTAACATGGTGTCTCATAATATATTGGTTTATAATATAATGTTATACAGTACTAGAAAAGTTTTATTAACACTCTGATGCCATGATCAGAACCTCAGTCTTTAAGAGTTATTTTTATTTCATAAAACAAAGAAATAACTAAATTTCCTCAATAATGTTCAAAGGCTAAAAATCTGTGTTATCCTCCTATAAAGGTAGCTCAACTGGTTGTGAGAAAACAATTCACTTTTAGAATAAATATAATAATCTATCTTCTTATTGCAATATTGGGAAATTCTTCTCCTGGAGATTTGAACTTTTAAGATTGCCAAAACATTCGTAAGTTGTAAAAAGTAGTTCTTAGTCTGTAACAGAGAACATAATTTCAGTCTGTACTGTTTCTAATTTGTGGGATTTCCCTCTCTGCTTTGCATTTACTGTTCTAATTACTTTAAGCTGTTAATTTTAAAAAGGAAATTATTCTTTATTTTTTTAAATTGAATCACCTTGAGATACACAGTTACAAAGTTGTTCATGATTGGGTTTCAGTCATAATATTCTAATACCTGTCGCCAGCGTATATTTTCCACCACCAACGTCCCTAGTTTTCTTCCCATTCTATGGCAGACACTTTTCTTCCCCCCTTTCTCTCTCTCCCACTCTCTCTCACTATCTTGCTCTCTCTTGCTCTCTCTCTCTCTCTCTCTCTCTCTTCCTTTCTCTCATTTTCCATTTTTCCTTTTAGGCACTGTGGTTCGCGATACTGTACTTTAAGGGGTATCACACATATCATTTTTACCTCCTTTCAGCATTCAGCTTTCCCCCTTCTCCAAATAAGACATTTTTAAAAAGAATACTGTCATTTATAAAGTATTTAATTCATGGTAAAACTAGGATGGTCAAACAAAGAAAACCCTCATGTAACAATGTTCATTTCTGTGGCTTGCCCCTCTCCGATCTGCTAACTGGTTCCACATCAGATTGATGGGAAGCTCGAAGCTCCAGGTTCTCACAGTCATAATCTATTCTCCAGATTTACAAAGGAGGCCTGAGGACTCCAGGGCCTCTTGCGTTGCAGCAAGAGACTGTTCTGTTCCGCCTATTCCTGATAATTTTACATACATCCCCGAAGATGTGCATCAAGATAGGGACCCTCCCTAATTCAGGCTCTTTGCTGGGAAAGCAACTGCTCTGTCTTTTATGGCTGTAATTATCCAAGACAAAAAGTCCTTAAAAGATGCTTTGTTTCAAAACACTTGCCCTCTAAAGAAGCACCAGGACAAATCCATTTATCTTTCTGCTAGCGTTTATCCAAGTCAGACCTTCTGAAACATATTCCCTTTGTGGCCCCTTTTGGCCGGAGCAGAGCACCATGGAAAGGCACTCTGGGAACTATCTTGGATTCATGGTTTGATTTTGAATTAAGTTTTGGTTTTGTGTGTCTGAATTAATTCTGATTTTGAATTAAGTTTTGGTTTTGTGTATCTGAATTCTGATTTTGAATTAAGTTTTGGTTTTGTGTATCTGAATTCTGATTTTGAATTAAGTTTTGGTTTTGTGTATCTGAATTCTGATTTTGAATTAAGTTTTGGTTTTGTGTTTTGGTTTTCACTGTTGTCGACTTTTATTTGAAGTCCCAAGGTACAAAACTGCCATATTGATGTCCCCAAGTTATACAACCACCATATGGAGTCACAACCCACAGTATTAAAAAACTGGAGTCTTGATCTTTTAAAAGTGCAAGGATCTTGACTCATAGCTTGTCACTCAAGCCTATACTTCATAAGTTTCAATTTTTCCCCAATACACTCATATCATTTGCTTCTCCCCCAAAACATTTGCTGTGCTTTTTCAATATATCATCAAACTCAAATTCTCAATACATTTAACTTCCTCACCATTCTCTTTATCTCTTAATGTAAATCTTGCAATTTACAGGATGCTTTCACTTTTAACTGGGTTGGCGTGTTTTTTTTTTGATTTTTGATTTCAATATTTAATATATCATATTCCATTTGTATTTCATAGAATTGATGCAGGTGTCTTCTTTCTGTTTTATTTTTACTTCCACTCCACAATATCATCTTTCTTCCACCAAAGGACAGAAATCTTCTGAAGTGAAGCCCTTCTGTCTAATGGATAAAATCTCCACTTTCATTCATTGAAGATTTAGGGCGCTATCTTCATCTTGGTGATACTTGAATTTTGTGAATAAGCACACTCCAGCACACTGAGCTCCCCGATCCTCGTTTTTCTCAACAACATGGTAATCTATGTCATACCTTTGTCTTTGTCACTACCAAAAGTTTCAGTGCCTTCAAAATATTGGCAGCAAGCACTGCACTTGATAACCAGCTGTGTTAGTTTCCTTTTGCTATGGAATGACCTAATTCTGCATAAACAATTATTTGGGGTTTGGACAGATTGTAGAGTGGGTAAGGTATTTTCCCTGAATGTAGCCTTATGGCCCACCCAGGTTTGATCCCAATATGCTTCCTCCAATCCCTGTTGCTGGTTGCAGAGCTACCAGAGCACTTCTGGGCATAGCCTCACCCTAAACAAAACAAAATAGGAAACCCAACATTTGTTTTTATCTTACAGCTCTGGAGATACAGTCAGTCTTTGGACTGAAATCAAGATGCCAGCATCTAGCAGCATTGCCTGTGGAAGTCAGAGGAGACAATTTGGATCCTTGCCTCTTCTGCTTTCTTGAACTTGCAAGTCTTTCCTTCCTCTTTAAAGTCAGAAAGACTTGCTTGTCTAATGTCAGAAAGACTTCCTCTTTAAAGTCAGAAAGGCGTGCTCAAATAAATCTCTGACTTTGAACCTCTTTTTCTGTCATCACAGTTCTTTTCTCTGTTTCTCTTTGCCTGCTTTCCCCTAAGTAGAACCTCTGGTGAGTTTCTTTGGCCCACCAAAGTCATCCAGGAAAAACTACCCATTTCAGGGTCTTTTAAAAATTAAATTATTTGGGGGAGTTTTGGGGGGGCAGACTTGTCTGTGTTTAGAGCTCACGTTGGGTTCTCCTCTCAGGGATCTCTTCTGACTGTGCTCAGAAGATCATGTGCAATGCTGTGAACTGAACCAAGGTCACTAAGCACCTTACCCTTGTTCTGTATCTACAGCCCAGGATCTTTAATTTAAGCATATCCGCAAAAGCTCCATAAAGGTAATGTATTTACAGGTTCTGGGGATTTGGATCATCAGATATTTAGTGAGCCGTTATTTTCTCTACCAAATCAACTAACTTATGTTTCTAGGTCACTTCCTGAGCTCCTGTGTCTAAAATTATTTGATTAAATCTGGTCTAAGCCATTTATGCACTCCTTATTCATTGCCCATGTCGTACTGGGCACACTTTCCTCTTTACCCAATTAGTATGAATGATTCTCTACCACATTGTTCTCTCGTGGACTCTCTTGTCTTTCACCCCTCACCTTCCCTGCCCCAATTTACCTTCTTCTGAGTCCCTTGAAATTCCAAGAATCTCTGCCTATTTTATTTCTGATCACGAACAGCAGAATGCAGTTGAAAAAAAAAAGTAATACCAGCTCAGGAAGATCTTGCTAATCCCCCCCCTCCTGTTTCCTTCCATGTGGAGGGGCTTTGATAACAGTCTTGTTCTGTCTCTGTCCTTTCATTTGCTCAGCGCTAGAGGAGATGTGATGTTATCTTCTCCGGCAACTGAAAGAGGGAATTAGGAGCATCCACCTTCTCCTCCTTGGGGTCTGCCTGCCTGTAGGAACTGTTCGTACCCCCTGCTCCTTACTGTGCTGTGTGAGGAAGCTTTGACCTTCTTGCAGGGGAGCCTGTAGTTTTCAAGCTCTGATCATAACTGGGTTAACAGGTGTACTTGATTCCAGTATTAAGAAGTCTTCCTGCCCACAAAATATCAGACACATGTTTCAGAATCAACAAAAAGCTTGATACTGGTTTTATATTCTGTCCCTCATCTTCCTTCTCAGTGGAAACAGAACACAGCGTTATTCATTGAGTACCTCAAAACTCTGATCCTTTTTTGGCTAAATTATCTTTTCATTATTGTTCCTTCATCCTGCTGTTTCTTCCTAATAGTTATCAATACTTTATATAATTAATTATTTACTCCATGCTAATCTTAATTTCCATGAAGGTGATTTTTTAAAATCATATTTCTCTCTTTTCCTACCTCTAGAATAATGCTTTGGTCTCAATATATATTTATCGAATGGTAAAGAAAACAATGCAATGATATTTTAAGTATAATCTGTTGTGAATTTATTTATCTGTTGTCACTTGTCAATTAATTTTTCTCTTAGCATGCCAATTTTTAATTTTTCAGAGTACTTTTAATTAGTGTAGAGATTAAACATGGTAAAAATTATAGTTTATGTTTAAAAATTAAAGTGAATACCAGTTCTGGTTTACAACTGGAAAAGATTGTATACCCAAAGGATTATACTTTCAGTGAAGTATGTAATAATTAAATACTATAAATTAATCAAACATAAAGAAAATTGAAACATCTTTCTCTCCTGTTTGCTGGACGTATAGAATGGTCATTTGAATGTTAGAATCCAAGAAAAACAGAAAGTGAAACAAAGAAAGCATAAAATAGAGGAAAAGGATGATGAAGAGCCTTCTTTACAGAAAGCTATGGGTTTTTATTAGAGGAGGAAGCTCTTTGGGGTCCCAGAGAGTTAGTTCAGGGTCACGCACATGCCAGGCTGGTTAGACAACTGGATCCACACTCAGCACCACATGGGTCCCAGGCAGGGGCTGGAACAGGATGCATGCTCCAGCCCTCACACGTGGCCAAGGGGCCTGCCCTGAGAATCACAGGGTAGGGACTGCACCCCCCTCAACACTGTTTGGAAGCTACCCCCAATCAAAAGTACTTTTGTATATTTTCTGAGTTCATGTGGGTTAAAAAAGGAAAGCACATGATGCTTTTGAAAACTATGACAAAATTCGGTTTCATACCAGTGGTTAGAGAAATGATGACAAACAAAATCCTTGTATTTGCCATCTGAGAACAAGATGTGTGTATCCATATACAGGTAATTCCCATTTCTTTTTTAGATAATGAAATGCTTTACTTTGGGGATTTTTGCCACTCTCACCTGCAGTCCATGTGATTCCAAGGTATCTGATTGCTCTTCTTTCTCCAAAGGGTGAGGCTTGTGTGATCACCACATTCAATACCATGTTAGAAGGATGAGCTCATGCCCTAAGTTATCTCAGTTAATGTCAGGACTTTTATTAGAATTCTGTGAACAAACTGCGTCTTTTATCTGGGAATGATTAACTTGGTAGAATATAAAACTGTAGCTACCAGTGACCATCTTGCTGGAGGCAGGCCAACTCACTGAAAATCTATTCTGCAAAAAACAATTTTCTGGAATTAAATTTTCTAAATGAAAATTCCCTATATGACAAATCTGCCAATTTAACCAAATCTTATTTCTTTTAAATACCTACAAAGATTACCATAATTTAAACTACAATGCTCTGAAAGTTTTTAGCTACTTTTGTTTTCTTCATAAAAACATATAAAAATATTATAGTTTATGAATTCTAAGCATCATAGGTGATTTATTCTTCTTAACATATACATTTTATATTAAAAACTATTTTATCATCAAAGTTTGTAGCATTTTATGTTACTTTTTTAATTTATCTTTTCTTCAGAACTTTTCAATTTAATTTTTATTTTTTGTGTCACTGACCTTTAACGGGCTGTAGCGATAGCATAGCAGTAGGGCGTTTGCCTTACAAGCGGTCAACATGGCCAACCTGAGTTCGATTCCTCGGCCCCTCTCGGAGAGCCCTGCAAGCTACCGAGAGTATC
The DNA here is from genome assembly GCF_029834395.1 of Sorex fumeus. Taxonomy (NCBI): domain Eukaryota; kingdom Metazoa; phylum Chordata; class Mammalia; order Eulipotyphla; family Soricidae; genus Sorex; species Sorex fumeus. The sequence continues at coordinate 6,666,508 of NW_026606188.1, forward strand.
TCGCCTGCAAAGCCTGGCAAGCTACCCATGACATATTCGATATGCCAAACACAGTAGCAATTGTCACAGTGAAGATGTTACTGGGCCCGCTCGAGCAAATCAATGAACAACGGGAGGACAGTGACAGTGACAGTGACCTTTAACATTAAGATTTCTAAGCTGATTTTTTCACATGTCATTTAAATGTTTATTTCTAAAAAACTCAGTGAAATATGATATTTAGTGTGATTTCTACTCTTATTTTCTAATTAATAATATACTTTTATATGTCTTTTAGTTATTTGATCCAATTTCTGTTTTTATGCCTATTTTTTTGGTTGTTTTTGAACTACCCTCCATGGTATACAGAGATTATTCCTAGGTCTGTGCTCAGGGCTCACTCCTGGCAGTGTTTGAGAAACCATATGTGGTTCCAGGCATAAAACCAGGGTAGGGAATGTGAAAATTAAGAATAGTACCTGATGTTTTGTTTCTTTGATCCCATGCTGGAGCAGTAGCACAGCGGGTAGAGGGTTCACCTTGCACATGATCGACCTGGGTTCGAATCCTCCGTCCCTCTCGGAGAGCAAGCTACCAAGAGTATCCTATGCATGGAAGAACCTAGCAAGCTCCCCGTGGTGTATTCAACATGCCAAGAACAGTAACAACAAGTCTCACAACGGAGAAGAAATGTTCCTGGTGCCTGCTCAAGCAAATCGATGAACAACGGGATGACAGTGCTACAGTGCTACAGTATTTTATTTATACTGCTAATGATAACATAGCCATATAGTGCATTTCAGTAATAATACTACTGCTATGATCATCCTAACTTATGTAGAGCTTCTTTGAATGATTTTGCCATTTTAACACAGATGTTTTCTAGATTATTTACAGTTTCATGCATCTAACTTTTTATTGTGAGAAACCAGAATAACTTTTCATTTTCTTTTGGTTGATTTTTGTGTCATATTTAATCAAAGAAATTGCCATTGTACAAATTTATTTTCATAGAAGTATCTTGGGAAAACAGAATTTTGGTGAAAGAATCTAAAATCTCCTTTCAACCACAGAAAAGAACCTTTCTAAAATTGCATTTCATGCTGAACTAAGAGAAAGATGGATTGCTGACAGCATTATTTGAACACCTGGCTCCTCCTGTGCTTAGAGATAGAGGATGGGGTGTGCTTTCCTGAGGTGCACACTGCACAGATTACTGAGTGGGAAGTATACTGAGAGCTACACCTCAGAATAGAAGAGAAGGCAGTTGAGGGGGCAATGGAAGAAATTGGACTTTGATGCATTTTCAACAGGAACCTGAGCCTTTCTCACCCTTTCTGGTCTCTATAACACAGTAATCTAGTTCATATTTTCCACTTAGCACTTTATGCACTAGAATTAGAATTTTTCCTAGAACTTTCCATGGGAGATATGGACAAGAACAAGGGGAAGGAAGTGGAGACATTATTCAGACACAGAAAGCCTTCAGGGAATCTTGCTCATTCAGGTCTCTCTGGAGACTTGTCTTAGATGTGAGAACTATCTTTTGTGGAACATTAGAAGGTCAACATTTGTTTTACTTCTGAACCTCTTACTCGTGTTTCCAGATGTAATATTCATCATATATATAATTTTTAACTAAGGAGCCATGATTTACACAGTTACTAATAGTTGCATTTTAGGCATACAATAATTCAACATCAATCCATCCACGAGTTTCCCTCCACCAATGTTCCCAAATTCCATCCCTATCCCACCCACACTGTGCCCCCACCTGCCAACGTGAGAGACACATTACAGAGTTTCAGTGGTTGCTGCTGAGATCTCTCACATTTTCTGATCATTTGAGTGTGTGTTTTGGGTATAGGGTTATATCCTGTACACATACCACTGGCATAACTGAAGCCCTGATGCCTGTTAACCCATTATTTCTTATTCTATTCTCCTCCTCCCCTTTTTGTTACCTTTCTTTCCGTCTATATCCTTTCTAAACACTGGGGTAAAGGATGATCTGTGCATTCCCCTTTTACTCCAATACATTTCCTCATTCAGTAATCTATATTCCACAAATAAGTGAGATCATCCTGTGTTTGTCTTTCTTCTTGCTTGCTTCACTCTCATTTTTTTCATGACGAAATTTGGCTTATCTTTTTTTCTTCTAGTTTTGGAAGTTTCTGTATAGAATGTCCAGGAATTTTAGTTTAGAAATATCACTTCTTTCTTTTGAGCATTACAATTAAACTTACGATATTCCATAAACACAGAAGAGATATTTCTTGGGCAGGAATTAGCTGCTTTGGGAGATATTGTCTCCAATTAGATTTGTACTTGTATTCTATACTAAGCCAGGCACTTATCATTTCATTTGAAGGGCAAGCTTGCATAATTAAATAGATCTTGAGGAATTTACCTATTTATAACAAATTTCTAAAGAAGCCATAGAGAAAGCTAGCATAACTTACTAGAGATAAGTCTTTAAAATCTTTCAGAATACATATCTTCAACTATTAAAAGTTTATCACATACTTTAATATTTCTTAATGAATCTTTATTCTATTCCAACCACCATGACAGATTCTGAGATATAAATAGAAAATAAGACAGAAAGATTTCTTGAATATTTGGCATTTACTAGAATTATAAGAGGGAAGAGACAAAACTTAAGCAAAATAAATACAGATTATTTTAAATATGCAAATGCTATGTGGAAAACACAGAAAGGTAATGACTACAAAATAGAAAATGGGAGACAATTTGGTATAATCAGAAAGGACTTCAGTAGGTACACTTGAGTTGAAATTGAACATTGGAAGAGAATTGGAATGTGAATGCTATAGAGAGGAGACTTTCAGTTGAAGGAAATAAAATGGACGAGCCTCACGCATGAAGGAACTGGCAGAGGAACCCAAGGTGTGTGGGACCCTGGGCATAGGTCTCCAAGCCTGCTCAGATTGGGACTGGGTCTCCTCCACCCAGATCCCCCATCTTCCAGTATGTAGGTGTTACATCCACCAACTGTCCCTGGCGCCGTGAAATCCCATCAATGGCCTAGACCCAGAGACTATAAAACCCAGCTCCCAGAAGTGCATGGCCGCAATGCAACTTCATGACATCTTATTATCTAGTTTTTATTCTGGAGAACCTACCAAAAGTATCCTGCCCACATGGCAGAGTCTGGCGAACTCCCTGTGGCGTATTCAATATGCCAAAATCCTATAACAATGATGGGTCTCATTCTACTGGCCCTGAAAGAGCCTCGAATATGACACTTTCTAAAATCTCAGGGCTAGGACGAAGGAGACATTACTGGTGCCTGCTCGAGGAAATCAGAGGAAATCGATGAACAACAGGATGACAGTGATACTGATACAGTGACGGCAGGTGGTTTAAATTTTCTTCTCGAAAACAACACATTATCATAATAATCACCTTGCTGTTAACCACAGTGATGGATAGAACGTTTAGATCTACCTAATATTTATATGTTATCTTCTATCCCCCAAATTTGAGGGCACTTGTGAGTGATTTGCGGGAGTGATTTTGTAGAATAGTGGAAAACTCTTGAAAGATTCTTTTTTTAAATTTGGAATACAATTTTCTTATTTTTCTCTATGACCACCAGTGGAATGGACCACTCTGTGGTCCTACATATTTTTGTGCCTGCCTCTAAAATGTTACTGTAACATTTCCAACATGATATATCATTACTTAAATCATGTCTCCCCTGTGAGACTCTGACCTCTTAAAAGATAAGAAAACTATTCTTTTTTTTTTTCTTTTTGGGTCACGTCCAGCAATGCACAGGGGTTACTCCTGCCTCATGCACTCAGGAATTGCTCCTGGCAGCACTTGGAGGACCATATGGGATGTGGGGTGCTGGGAATCAAACCTGTGTCAGCCATGTTGGTTGCGTGCAAGGTAAACGCCCTACCCGCTGTGCTATTGCTCCAGCCCCAACTAGTCTGTTTTTGTATATCACATTTTAACTTTTATTCCTAGCAGAATAAAAATTAAAATAAAAATTAACAGAACTTGGAATATAATGACTCTAAATATTTATTCACTTAAAAGTACTTATTTAGGGGGCTGGAGTGATAGCACAGCGGGTAGGGCTTTGCCTTGCATGCAGCCAACATGGCCAACCCAGGTTCGATTCCCAGCATCCCATATGGTCCTCCGAGCACTGCCAGGAGCAATTCCTGAGTGCATGATCCAGGAGTAACCCCTGAGCGTCGCTGGGTGTGACCCAAAAAGCAAAAAAAAATTACTTATTTAGTTCAAACTAGTTTTATTGTAGACATTTACTTAAATAATTTAAATATTATTCAGTAGCATTGAAGTACATATCTTACCTAGAACTTAATTTTTTAAAGTCCACTTAAAAGTATTGATTATTGGGGCTGGAGTGATAGCACAGCATGTAGGGCTTTTGCCTTGCATGCAGCCGACCCAGATTCGATTCCCAGCATCCCATATGGTCCCCTGAGCACTGCCAGGAGTAATTCCTGAATGCAGATCCAGGAGTAACCCCTGTGCATCGCCAGGTGTGACCCAAAGAAAGCAAATAAATATTGATTACATATTATCTATATAGACCTATCTCAATTTGTTTCTGTCTCCACCCCTGTCTGTCCAGCTCCTCATTTTTTTTTTATTTCAGAGATTACTTTCGAAGTTAAACTTTATTATTGGTCTTAAAACCTTTTGGCCTATGATGCTTGATGAAAACTTGTTCAGTGTTGTCACTTGAACAACAACTATGTAGCTTCTGTTGAGTTACATGTACAGGTGAAGATGCTAGTGGTAAGACTCTTGTTCAATGTAAAGCATGACCTATGGCTTTAGATTTAGATTTATCTCCTGAAAAGATGTGTATTTCTCCAGATTTTGGAAAAAAATATCTTTTCATGCCTTTCAGAAAAAGAAATAACTGAAAAAACAATGATTCAATTACAATCATAGATCTTTCAATCTGGTGAAAGGAAAGTGTGTGTCGTGTTCTGGTAACTGAGAGCAGAAAGATAAATGTACCTTTTTCCCACTTTTTTCCCCAAGATAAAGACTTTGCTGACTGCAAGTTCAACTGGAAGAAAGCATTAATTGAAAGTTATGTTCTAAATTTACATGTTCTAAATTTAATGAAGTGTTAGCTGAGGCAAATAAACATTTTTTATGTTAGTCTTTATAGGGACATGAAAATAAGTATATTTTTGACCAAGGTTGAACTGAGAATCGGGACACTATAATGCTCGTCTAAAGAAATGTGTAAATTGGAGTATGTCTATGGCTTTATTTGAGCTTCAAGTAGCTCACATTTGACACACATTGGAAACAACTGAACTGTTATATAAAATTGACCTTACCCTGGAGGGGAGAGGGTGGGAAAAAGGTAGTTGAGACAGTAGTGGAAGGAAGTGGGAATTCTGGTGGAGGGGGTGCTATTGGAAAGTATGCACAAAGCCCTTCTGTGATTATCAGCACTGTAAGTCATGCTGGCTAAAATAAAAATTTGAAGGTAAACTAAAATATTTCTTTAAACAAAACTTACTTTTTCTCTACTTTTAGTAGGACTGTTTTAAGTTTGTGTTATTTATCTTCATTTTTGATGTAATTTGTTCTAGGGCACGGAATTTGGAACATTTCTCATTCTCTCCTTATGAAGTTGGTCATTTCATCAGCCTCTGGACTTCTATTTCTTTCATCTGTTTACAGTATGTCTAATAGAGATTTAAAAATTATATACTATAAAAGGATTCCTGCTCTTGTCTACCTCCTAAACTTGTCTTGCACATGATCTTCCCCATGTTAATTAACAATGACTTCAACTGCTCAATTGTGTGGCCCCAAATCTTGTATACAACCTTGCATTTTCATTATCACATTTTATATCCAATATTTCAGAATATAAATAGACTATATATTTACCTTCAGAACAAATTTACTTTCCACTGCTCATTCTTTACTACTTTCTGGACGCAATTTACTAACATAACCTCATTAGGTCATGGCAGAGCCTGGCAAGCTACCCATGGCATATTTGATATACCAAAAACAGTAACTAACAATAACAGGTCTCATTCCCCTGACCCTGACAGAGCCTCTAATACAGCAGTTTTATTGGGAAAGACGAGTAAGGAGAGGCTGCTAAAATCAGGGATTGTACGAATGGAGATGTTACTGGTGCCTGCTCGAGTTAATCAGTGAATAGGGATGACAGTGATACAGTGATAACCTCACTAGGGTTCTTGTTTACTTGATGGACTTTCATGTTCAATAACTGTCCCACTTCAGTGTATTTCAAAAAAATTCTTAATGGTTTTGTTAGAATATGACTCAGATCATTTCTAGGTCAATATTCAACTCCAAGATTATTAAGTAGCCTTTTATTATATTCATGGCCAAAGCAAAAGGATTACCAATGTATTATTATCTTAGGCCATAATAATAACATACCAAACTAAAAGTTTTAAAGAATTTTATTTTGTTCTGTACTAGAGTTGGCGAAGTCTAATAATATGGTGTAACAGTATGATTCTTGATAAACAAGGCCCTTTTTCTTGTTTGCAGATAACAGGCCTCTTGACATATAGCCACATAGCTGAAAGAAGTATATCTGGTTTCTCTTCTTTTATTTTTAGGACAACAATTCTATTGTCCAAATAATAGCATTATTATTAAGGGGAAATATATTATTCTTTCTGAACAACTTAAAAAAATCTACTAGTTTCCTTTATGGCAGAGCCTGGCAAGTCCCCCATGGAGTATTTGATATGCCCAAAACAGTAACAATAACGGGTCTTATTCCTCTGATCCTGAAAGAGCCTCCAATTTGGCACTGTTGGGAAGGATGAGTGAGAAGAGGCTGCTAAAATCTCAGGGCTGGGACAAATGGAGATGTCATTGGTGCCTGCTTGAGCAAATCGATGAACAAGATGACAGTGATACAGTGATACAGTGAGATCCCTTTAGTTCTCAGGTCTCCATGCAAGCATCTTTAATTGTGACCACTTGAACTAAAAATCATCTTTTTGAATGCTGTTCCCTCACATGCATACTTTTGATCTCACCATATATCTGTTCAAACCCCTTTTCAGTGTCTACTGCTCAATGAGGTCTACTCTGAGTAAGTTATTTAAATGTGTGCCCATTCCCACAGGACTCTATTTTAAGTTTTATTTATTGTTTATCATTGATTCATTTCCCTTCCTTCTCCTCTTTCTGTTGTTACTGTAATGACCCAGTGATTGAAGATCGATCACATGTTTTCCTTGTAGTGCTCTCTGGAGGTTGCCAAGCTTCCATGTGGTGAATGTGACTGCAGTGAGCCAGACGTGGCTTTCTGTGGTGGTCCCCAGAGTCCTAGGCTGAAGTGCTGCTAGGATTGTGTTCATAGATGTGAGGCAGTGCATGGGATCAAATTCACAACCTCAAGGTTGCCAAACAGGTACTTTGCCACTCTCTCTGGTATACCCTTTAGCTTAATTATTTACCATGGTCATCTTTTCACTTTTAATATTTTTAGTGTGTGGTGATACATTGATTTGTACCCACTGAGCACACTGCTAGATGTTCTATGTTCTCTTACAGTTGTAGGAGACCTCATTCTTGCTAATGAAATGTGTGTGGAATCGATGTGTCACTCTAGGCCATTAAGATTAGATATTCCTTTCCCATGTTTTTATCATATTTTATTTTCTGGCTAGATGCAGATGATCAAGGAAGACTGCCAGTAGTTTCCATTGAGAATAACTTTCTGAGTAAAAATACAGAAGGATTTCCATAGAACACCCAGGTGGAGTATGTTGGAAGGGGTATAATTGTTATATCATCCTCCAAAGTTATATCCTGATTTCATTCTGAAAGATTAGTATCCATGCTGTTTATTTTATCCTCAGCATTAGGAGAATAAATGGATTAGTTCATTTACTTGAAACTGGGGTAACTAATAGTTAATACTGGAAGGCAACAGCAACAAATAAAATAACATAAATATCATGAACAATTTTTGTGGCTTTATTAGATAAACAAAGCTCTGTAGCACTGTCCTCCCACTGTTTGTCGATTTGCTCGAGCAGGCCCAGTAACGTCTCCATTATGACAATCGTTACTGTGTTTGGCATATCGAATACGTCACGGGCAGCTTGCCAGGCTTTGATGTGCAGGCGAGATACTCTTGGTAGCTTGCTGGGCTCTCCGAGAGGGGCGGAGGAATCAAACCTTGGCCGACCATGTCGGCCATGTGCAAGGCAAATGCCCTACCCGCTGTGCTATCACTCCAGCCCAGATAAATAATATTTATGTATATTTAGAATCATGAGTTCACTAAAATTCGAACTAGTTTATGTGAAAGTTTATATTTTAACTTGCATATTTTTTTTTTTTTTGCTTTTGGACCACACTCAGTGTTGCTCATAGCTTGTTCTTGTCTCTGCATTCTGGATTCACTTCTGGGAAGGGCTGGAGGATCATATGTGGTGAGGAAATTAAACCCCAGTTGGCTATATGCAAGGCAAGTGCCCTACCTACTGTACTATTGCTATAGCCCTGTTAACTTCAAATTTAAGGAAATTCAAATTCAAAGATATTTTAATGTTCTCAATATGATGAATGTGTGTAAGTCAACATTTCATGTAAGTCATGTAGACTTGACACTGCAGGGTAAAACAACACCCTTGTTAATAAATGTTTTGTTTTCTTAAGAGGGTAAAATTGGTATGTTTATGAGTTATATTAATATTTGATTGTATCCTTTAATGACTTATTAGAACTGAGAGTTAGTTGGTAGCAGCCTGAGTCAGATAGGGCATAGAAGGGGCAAGGGAAGCAGACTGAAAAGTACCGAAAAGGGAAATTAGTAGTAAGGGTAGACAAGAAGCTGACTTCTAGATGAAGTAGAAATGTCAAGTTAGTACAATATAAGGGACTGGAGAAATTATTTTCTAAAATAAAATCAAGGGCCAATTTTAAATGCAGATCCTTTAAAATAAAGTATTACAAAACATTTCCTCCTCCTGTATCCTATATTTCACAGGTAAGCGAGATCACCCTGTGCTTCCTTTTTTTCTGGTTTACTTCACTTAAACTATCGAAAAAGGTTGTGCTTAGATCATCCTTGATTCCAGTGTTTAGAGAAGAGAAGGACTGAGAAGGAAAGAAATCAAGGTGGGAAGAAGAGAACATGAAGTGAACAGGCATCAAGGGTTCAGTTATACCAGTGATATATGTGAGGGGTATAGCCATATACCCCAAACACAGATTCACCAGAACTGAACATTTGAGATACATTTGAGATAGAAGTGGTGACCACTGAAACTTTGTAATGTGCCTGTCAAGCCAACAGGCAGGGACAAAATGGGAGTTCTAATGAGGATGGAATCTGGAACAAATGATGGAGGGAAGTTGACACTGGTGGAGGGATTGGTGCTGAATCATTGTATGCCTAAAACAAAAATCAGTAGCTTTACAAATCATGGCTTTTTAACAAAAGTTAAAAAATATGTTGCTACCAAAGATAAATAATTATTATATTTGTATTAAAAAAAAACAGAAATAGAATTTAAGGGGGTCTAATTGTTAATTTGGAGATGATGGAGGTACATAGAATGGATTTGGGGTACTCTGTGGGTGGTCTTTGTAAGCCTTTCCAAGACTATATATGTCACCATTGACATATGACAATTAAGCTTCACCTTAATTAATAAATTTTAAATAAAAGAAATTGAATCAGTGTTTACATAAAAGGAGAATTTTTTTAACTCTTTCAGGTGTAACTATAAGCAGTGATTTATAGGATAATTTGATAGACTTTGGAACTACTAGTTTCTGTTTCAAAATTGCTTGCTTACATTTGGTGTAAGACTGAAATTACAGCTGAATATTTAGTGCTTTAAAATATTGAGACTTTGAGTGTTTCTGGGTGGGCAGTAGGTATATATTCATGTTTGCTATGTTGTTAATATTCCAAATGTTTTGTTAGTAGTACAAGATAATAAGTAGGCAGAAATATTAAATTTAAGGATTTAAATATAGTTGGTTAAAAGAGCGAAAGTACAGTGGTAGGGCGTTTGCCTTGCGCACAGCCAGCCCGGCTGAGCCAGGTTTGATTCCTCTGCCCCTCTCGGAGAGCCTGGCAAACTACTGAGAGTATCTCGCCCACATGGCAAAGCCCTGGCAAGCTACCAGTAACGTATTCAATATGCCAAACACAGTAATAAGAAGTCTCAAAATGGAGACATTACTGGGCCCGCTTGAGCAAATTGATGAACAGTGGGAAGACAGTGACAGTGATCGTGGTTAAAAGAAAGAGCATTTTTACCACATTTTCATTTTTCTTTTTTGGGGGCGGGATTTGGACCATACTTGACAGTGCTCAATGATAACTCCTGGCAGTGCTCAGGGGGTTGTTATATGGTGCTATGTATTAAACCTGGGTCAGTCATGTGCAAGCCTTAATTCTGCACTATATCTCTGACTACTATATTTTTGTCTTTTTTCCCCTCACACCTACTCATCTTTTAATTTTTCCGGTTCTTGTAAGCACTCTGCTCCTTTTAAAAAATTATCTGTATAGTTTTATCTTTCCAAGCTGCTTTATAGTTGAAATGAGAGAGTATTTTCAGGTTTAGTTCATTCACTTGTAAATATGTATTTATGATTCTTCCATATCTTTTCACGGGAAACATGATAGATCATTTCTTATCAGTGTTGAATCACTTTCATTGTTTGGATATACTGCAGCTTATTTACCCATTTATATGTGGAAGGGCAGATTGATTGTTGCTGAGTTTTGGCAATAATGAAGAAAATTCTTATAAATATTCATGTGCAGGCTTTTGTGTGGACATAAGTTGTCAGCTATTTTGGTGGGGGAAACATATCAGAGTGCTATTGCTGGATGATCAAGTATGCCTAGAAACTGCCAAATGGTATGCTTAGTTTGTAAGAAACTTCCAAACATTTTTTCAACGTGTCTTTCCTGTTTTGTGTTCCCACCAGGGAGGAATGAGACTTCCTATTGCTCCATATACCTGCTATCATTTGGTGGTATTTATGTTTTGGTTTTGGTATTTGCCATTCTAGTAGGATGCCTGTCTTTTCTTTTAATATATATATATATATATATATATATTTGCTTTTTTTTGGTCACACCCAGTGATACACAGGGGTTACTCCTATCTCTGCACTCAGGAATTACTCCTGGCACTGCCCAGGGGACCATATGGGATGCTGGGAATTGAACCCAGGTCAGCCGTGTGCAAGGAAAATGCCCTACCATCTGTTTTATCACTCCAGCCCCAATATAATGTTTTTAGAACACAACCGTGCACAGTTGTTTTCATGCTGTCTAATAACTGTCTTTCACTATATTGTAGAGTTGAATACTTGCTATACCTTACAGCCAGCAAAGCAAAAATATTTACTATCTGGTCCTTCACAAATGATGGCTGACAATTTCTTCCTTACACATGCCCGGGTGATAGTATAGAGAGTGGGTATGAGCCTCACTTGGTTTCTATCCCTGGTACCTCATATGCTTCCCTGAGTAATTCCAGAAGTGATCTCTGATCACAGTCAGGAGTATAGCCCGATGTCCACTGAGTATGAACCTAAACCAAACAGAAAATAAAATCAAATAAAAATTTAAACAATATTTTTCTGTTTTGCACAGTTGCTGTAATGTAGTGTCAACTACATCTACTTTTGGCCTATTTTACATGAAGCTGATAGAAAAATATATGTCCTATTTCCTATGACCCTTTTAAAATTATTGTAGTATATTAATTATGGATTAGCTAATTTCTTAAATGGATTCCTAGAACTAAATGTGATTTTTGTTTTTAATTTTAATTATATTGTTTTTTGGGGGGGGGTCACATCCAGTGCTGCTTAGGGCTCACTTCTGGTGGAGTTTAGGGGACTATATGGGGATACAGCTAATAGAACCTGGATTAACTGTGTGTGAGGCAAGCGTTCTATCCACCATACTATTGCTTCAGCCCCAATTAGTGAGAATTTTAGGTATCATGCTTCATTTTGATGCCTAGATATATCTTTACTTCCAAAAAATAAAATTTTGTTTTTAAAATATTTATTTTCTTAAAGACATCAATTCAGTGCCTTTTTATTTGTAGTCCAGTTTCTTTGTTATGGAAAATTTTATTTTAGCATTCTTTATTGCATTCCTTTTTCTTTCTAACAAGCAATTATTCCCTTTTCTCTCTGCTGACCCCAGTTTCACTGATTCACCCTCTCTTGTAGCAATTTAAAATGGTGCCAAGGAAAGACGCTTGTCCCTGACTTGAATCTGTCAAGTTGTTAACTAGTTTCTTCTCAGGTGTCTGCTGAAGATGAAGCCGATTTTCAACAACAACATTTCAGAGTCTATTTGGCTGTTTTTTCATCATCATTTTCAACCACAAGAGGGTCCTGACCAAAGGGAGGTAATAATTTTGCTATTTGTTCTGTAAATATTACTTTTCCAAATTGCCATAATCACATATATTAGTAACTTCACATTTATTTGGCACAAGCAACAGGGCTCACAGAATTATTTACGATCTAAATGCAGCTCGTAATAGCAGAGTTGCTGCTGGTGCTTAGAAATTAATTCAGAAATCACTGTCTGTATCAGAACGATTTACCGTTGTTTTTAAACCCATGTTGTGGAAACTAAAAGTATTAATTAAGAATTAGGGCATAAAGCCAGATAGAACCTGATGTTTTTATATTGAAGTAAAACAACTGTTTATAAATTTTTTTTCATTTTTTCATTTCATCATCCTGTTAATCGTCGATTGCCTCGAGCAGGCCCCAGTAACGTCTCTTTCATCCTAGCCCTGAGATTATATTCACGGCTCTTTAGGAGAATGAGACCCATCATTGTTACTGGTATTTGGCATATTTGGTGCGCCACGGGGAGTTTGCCAGACTCTGCCCTGTGGGCAGGCTACATTCAATAGCCTGCAAGTTTGTCCAAAGTAGGAATCAGATAATAAGATGTCATAAAGAAAAGTTCTGATAAGATGTCGCGCGGCCGCATTCGCGGCCGCGCGGTTCCGGAATCTGGATTTTATAGTCTCTGAGTCTTGGCCGCTGATGGGATTACACGGCGCCAGGGGGCCAGGTGGTGGGTGTGACCCCCGCCTACTGGAATTTGGAGGATCTGGGTGGAAGATGCTCGACTCCAATTCGAGTAGGCTTGGAGGTCTCGGCCCCGGAACCCGCGTGGCTTTGTCCCTCTGCCAGTACCTTCAGGTGTGCGGAGAGTGGTCTCAGCATGGTGGTGGCTGGTCCTGGAGGTCTCCGGGTGCCGTAGCCCTGGCCGGGGCAGGGAGGAAAGCTCAACCCGCTCCCCTCCAAGGGACTCCGGGAAGGAACACCCAGGCGCGGGGGCAGAGACTGCACTGCTCTCGTCCGGGATCTGGATTTTATAGTCTCTGAGTCTTGGCCGCTGATGGGATTACACGGCGCCAGGGGGCCAGGTGGTGGGTGTGACCCCCGCCTACTGGAATTTGGAGGATCTGGGTGGAAGATGCTCGACTCCAATTCGAGTAGGCTTGGAGGTCTCGGCCCCGGAACCCGCGTGGCTTTGTCCCTCTGCCAGTACCTTCAGGTGTGCGGAGAGTGGTCTCAGCATGGTGGTGGCTGGTCCTGGAGGTCTCCGGCTGCCGTAGCCCTGGCCGGGGCAGGGAGGAAAGCTCAACCCGCTCCCCTCCAAGGGACTCCGGGAAGGAACACCCAGGCGCGGGGGCAGAGACTGCACTGCTCTCGTCCGGGATCTGGATTTTATAGTCTCTGAGTCTTGGCCGCTGATGGGATTACACGGCGCCAGGGGGCCAGGTGGTGGGTGTGACCCCCGCCTACTGGAATTTGGAGGATCTGGGTGGAAGATGCTCGACTCCAATTCGAGTAGGCTTGGAGGTCTCGGCCCCGGAACCCGCGTGGCTTTGTCCCTCTGCCAGTACCTTCAGGTGTGCGGAGAGTGGTCTCAGCATGGTGGTGGCTGGTCCTGGAGGTCTCCGGGTGCCGTAGCCCTGGCCGGGGCAGGGAGGAAAGCTCAACCCGCTCCCCTCCAAGGGACTCCGGGAAGGAACACCCAGGCGCGGGGGCAGAGACTGCACTGCTCTCGTCCGGGATCTGGATTTTATAGTCTCTGAGTCTTGGCCGCTGATGGGATTACACGGCGCCAGGGGGCCAGGTGGTGGGTGTGACCCCCGCCTACTGGAATTTGGAGGATCTGGGTGGAAGATGCTCGACTCCAATTCGAGTAGGCTTGGAGGTCTCGGCCCCGGAACCCGCGTGGCTTTGTCCCTCTGCCAGTACCTTCAGGTGTGCGGAGAGTGGTCTCAGCATGGTGGTGGCTGGTCCTGGAGGTCTCCGGGTGCCGTAGCCCTGGCCGGGGCAGGGAGGAAAGCTCAACCCGCTCCCCTCCAAGGGACTCCGGGAAGGAACACCCAGGCGCGGGGGCAGAGACTGCACTGCTCTCGTCCGGGATCTGGATTTTATAGTCTCTGAGTCTTGGCCGCTGATGGGATTACACGGCGCCAGGGGGCCAGGTGGTGGGTGTGACCCCCGCCTACTGGAATTTGGAGGATCTGGGTGGAAGATGCTCGACTCCAATTCGAGTAGGCTTGGAGGTCTCGGCCCCGGAACCCGCGTGGCTTTGTCCCTCTGCCAGTACCTTCAGGTGTGCGGAGAGTGGTCTCAGCATGGTGGTGGCTGGTCCTGGAGGTCTCCGGGTGCCGTAGCCCTGGCCGGGGCAGGGAGGAAAGCTCAACCCGCTCCCCTCCAAGGGACTCCGGGAAGGAACACCCAGGCGCGGGGGCAGAGACTGCACTGCTCTCGTCCGGGATCTGGATTTTATAGTCTCTGAGTCTTGGCCGCTGATGGGATTACACGGCGCCAGGGGGCCAGGTGGTGGGTGTGACCCCCGCCTACTGGAATTTGGAGGATCTGGGTGGAAGATGCTCGACTCCAATTCGAGTAGGCTTGGAGGTCTCGGCCCCGGAACCCGCGTGGCTTTGTCCCTCTGCCAGTACCTTCAGGTGTGCGGAGAGTGGTCTCAGCATGGTGGTGGCTGGTCCTGGAGGTCTCCGGGTGCCGTAGCCCTGGCCGGGGCAGGGAGGAAAGCTCAACCCGCTCCCCTCCAAGGGACTCCGGGAAGGAACACCCAGGCGCGGGGGCAGAGACTGCACTGCTCTCGTCCGGGATCTGGATTTTATAGTCTCTGAGTCTTGGCCGCTGATGGGATTACACGGCGCCAGGGGGCCAGGTGGTGGGTGTGACCCCCGCCTACTGGAATTTGGAGGATCTGGGTGGAAGATGCTCGACTCCAATTCGAGTAGGCTTGGAGGTCTCGGCCCCGGAACCCGCGTGGCTTTGTCCCTCTGCCAGTACCTTCAGGTGTGCGGAGAGTGGTCTCAGCATGGTGGTGGCTGGTCCTGGAGGTCTCCGGCTGCCGTAGCCCTGGCCGGGGCAGGGAGGAAAGCTCAACCCGCTCCCCTCCAAGGGACTCCGGGAAGGAACACCCAGGCGCGGGGGCAGAGACTGCACTGCTCTCGTCCGGGATCTGGATTTTATAGTCTCTGAGTCTTGGCCGCTGATGGGATTACACGGCGCCAGGGGGCCAGGTGGTGGGTGTGACCCCCGCCTACTGGAATTTGGAGGATCTGGGTGGAAGATGCTCGACTCCAATTCGAGTAGGCTTGGAGGTCTCGGCCCCGGAACCCGCGTGGCTTTGTCCCTCTGCCAGTACCTTCAGGTGTGCGGAGAGTGGTCTCAGCATGGTGGTGGCTGGTCCTGGAGGTCTCCGGGTGCCGTAGCCCTGGCCGGGGCGGGGAGGAAAGCTCAACCCGCTCCCCTCCAAGGGACTCCGGGAAGGAACACCCAGGCGCGGGGGCAGAGACTGCACTGCTCTCGTCCGGGATCTGGATTTTATAGTCTCTGAGTCTTGGCCGCTGATGGGATTACACGGCGCCAGGGGGCCAGGTGGTGGGTGTGACCCCCGCCTACTGGAATTTGGAGGATCTGGGTGGAAGATGCTCGACTCCAATTCGAGTAGGCTTGGAGGTCTCGGCCCCGGAACCCGCGTGGCTTTGTCCCTCTGCCAGTACCTTCAGGTGTGCGGAGAGTGGTCTCAGCATGGTGGTGGCTGGTCCTGGAGGTCTCCGGGTGCCGTAGCCCTGGCCGGGGCAGGGAGGAAAGCTCAACCCGCTCCCCTCCAAGGGACTCCGGGAAGGAACACCCAGGCGCGGGGGCAGAGACTGCACTGCTCTCGTCCGGGATCTGGATTTTATAGTCTCTGAGTCTTGGCCGCTGATGGGATTACACGGCGCCAGGGGGCCAGGTGGTGGGTGTGACCCCCGCCTACTGGAATTTGGAGGATCTGGGTGGAAGATGCTCGACTCCAATTCGAGTAGGCTTGGAGGTCTCGGCCCCGGAACCCGCGTGGCTTTGTCCCTCTGCCAGTACCTTCAGGTGTGCGGAGAGTGGTCTCAGCATGGTGGTGGCTGGTCCTGGAGGTCTCCGGGTGCCGTAGCCCTGGCCGGGGCGGGGAGGAAAGCTCAACCCGCTCCCCTCCAAGGGACTCCGGGAAGGAACACCCAGGCGCGGGGGCAGAGACTGCACTGCTCTCGTCCGGGATCTGGATTTTATAGTCTCTGAGTCTTGGCCGCTGATGGGATTACACGGCGCCAGGGGGCCAGGTGGTGGGTGTGACCCCCGCCTACTGGAATTTGGAGGATCTGGGTGGAAGATGCTCGACTCCAATTCGAGTAGGCTTGGAGGTCTCGGCCCCGGAACCCGCGTGGCTTTGTCCCTCTGCCAGTACCTTCAGGTGTGCGGAGAGTGGTCTCAGCATGGTGGTGGCTGGTCCTGGAGGTCTCCGGGTGCCGTAGCCCTGGCCGGGGCGGGGAGGAAAGCTCAACCCGCTCCCCTCCAAGGGACTCCGGGAAGGAACACCCAGGCGCGGGGGCAGAGACTGCACTGCTCTCGTCCGGGATCTGGATTTTATAGTCTCTGAGTCTTGGCCGCTGATGGGATTACACGGCGCCAGGGGGCCAGGTGGTGGGTGTGACCCCCGCCTACTGGAATTTGGAGGATCTGGGTGGAAGATGCTCGACTCCAATTCGAGTAGGCTTGGAGGTCTCGGCCCCGGAACCCGCGTGGCTTTGTCCCTCTGCCAGTACCTTCAGGTGTGCGGAGAGTGGTCTCAGCATGGTGGTGGCTGGTCCTGGAGGTCTCCGGGTGCCGTAGCCCTGGCCGGGGCAGGGAGGAAAGCTCAACCCGCTCCCCTCCAAGGGACTCCGGGAAGGAACACCCAGGCGCGGGGGCAGAGACTGCACTGCTCTCGTCCGGGATCTGGATTTTATAGTCTCTGAGTCTTGGCCGCTGATGGGATTACACGGCGCCAGGGGGCCAGGTGGTGGGTGTGACCCCCGCCTACTGGAATTTGGAGGATCTGGGTGGAAGATGCTCGACTCCAATTCGAGTAGGCTTGGAGGTCTCGGCCCCGGAACCCGCGTGGCTTTGTCCCTCTGCCAGTACCTTCAGGTGTGCGGAGAGTGGTCTCAGCATGGTGGTGGCTGGTCCTGGAGGTCTCCGGCTGCCGTAGCCCTGGCCGGGGCAGGGAGGAAAGCTCAACCCGCTCCCCTCCAAGGGACTCCGGGAAGGAACACCCAGGCGCGGGGGCAGAGACTGCACTGCTCTCGTCCGGGATCTGGATTTTATAGTCTCTGAGTCTTGGCCGCTGATGGGATTACACGGCGCCAGGGGGCCAGGTGGTGGGTGTGACCCCCGCCTACTGGAATTTGGAGGATCTGGGTGGAAGATGCTCGACTCCAATTCGAGTAGGCTTGGAGGTCTCGGCCCCGGAACCCGCGTGGCTTTGTCCCTCTGCCAGTACCTTCAGGTGTGCGGAGAGTGGTCTCAGCATGGTGGTGGCTGGTCCTGGAGGTCTCCGGGTGCCGTAGCCCTGGCCGGGGCGGGGAGGAAAGCTCAACCCGCTCCCCTCCAAGGGACTCCGGGAAGGAACACCCAGGCGCGGGGGCAGAGACTGCACTGCTCTCGTCCGGGATCTGGATTTTATAGTCTCTGAGTCTTGGCCGCTGATGGGATTACACGGCGCCAGGGGGCCAGGTGGTGGGTGTGACCCCCGCCTACTGGAATTTGGAGGATCTGGGTGGAAGATGCTCGACTCCAATTCGAGTAGGCTTGGAGGTCTCGGCCCCGGAACCCGCGTGGCTTTGTCCCTCTGCCAGTACCTTCAGGTGTGCGGAGAGTGGTCTCAGCATGGTGGTGGCTGGTCCTGGAGGTCTCCGGGTGCCGTAGCCCTGGCCGGGGCAGGGAGGAAAGCTCAACCCGCTCCCCTCCAAGGGACTCCGGGAAGGAACACCCAGGCGCGGGGGCAGAGACTGCACTGCTCTCGTCCGGGATCTGGATTTTATAGTCTCTGAGTCTTGGCCGCTGATGGGATTACACGGCGCCAGGGGGCCAGGTGGTGGGTGTGACCCCCGCCTACTGGAATTTGGAGGATCTGGGTGGAAGATGCTCGACTCCAATTCGAGTAGGCTTGGAGGTCTCGGCCCCGGAACCCGCGTGGCTTTGTCCCTCTGCCAGTACCTTCAGGTGTGCGGAGAGTGGTCTCAGCATGGTGGTGGCTGGTCCTGGAGGTCTCCGGGTGCCGTAGCCCTGGCCGGGGCGGGGAGGAAAGCTCAACCCGCTCCCCTCCAAGGGACTCCGGGAAGGAACACCCAGGCGCGGGGGCAGAGACTGCACTGCTCTCGTCCGGGATCTGGATTTTATAGTCTCTGAGTCTTGGCCGCTGATGGGATTACACGGCGCCAGGGGGCCAGGTGGTGGGTGTGACCCCCGCCTACTGGAATTTGGAGGATCTGGGTGGAAGATGCTCGACTCCAATTCGAGTAGGCTTGGAGGTCTCGGCCCCGGAACCCGCGTGGCTTTGTCCCTCTGCCAGTACCTTCAGGTGTGCGGAGAGTGGTCTCAGCATGGTGGTGGCTGGTCCTGGAGGTCTCCGGGTGCCGTAGCCCTGGCCGGGGCGGGGAGGAAAGCTCAACCCGCTCCCCTCCAAGGGACTCCGGGAAGGAACACCCAGGCGCGGGGGCAGAGACTGCACTGCTCTCGTCCGGGATCTGGATTTTATAGTCTCTGAGTCTTGGCCGCTGATGGGATTACACGGCGCCAGGGGGCCAGGTGGTGGGTGTGACCCCCGCCTACTGGAATTTGGAGGATCTGGGTGGAAGATGCTCGACTCCAATTCGAGTAGGCTTGGAGGTCTCGGCCCCGGAACCCGCGTGGCTTTGTCCCTCTGCCAGTACCTTCAGGTGTGCGGAGAGTGGTCTCAGCATGGTGGTGGCTGGTCCTGGAGGTCTCCGGCTGCCGTAGCCCTGGCCGAGGCAGGGAGGAAAGCTCAACCCGCTCCCCTCCAAGGGACTCCGGGAAGGAACACCCAGGCGCGGGGGCAGAGACTGCACTGCCTGTTTATAAAATTATTTTGAATAAAACCCATTTTTCTATTCCCAGAAAAAGTTGTGAGTGATCTAGTCAATGGATTCCAATGACTTGAGTTGTACCATCATCATAAGTTTGTCTATAGTTTAGATAGTCTCAACGATGACAATACCCCATCTTAATGAATTGATAAAGCACTATAGCACTGTAGCATTGTCCTCCCATTGTTCATTGATTTGATTGAGCAGACACCATTAATGTCTCCATTGTGAGACTTCTTGTTACTGTTTTTGGCATATTGAATATGCCACGGGGAGCTTACCAGGCTCTACCGTGCAGGCAGGATACTCTAGGTAGCTTGCCGGGGTCTCTGAGAGGAACAGAGGAATCAAACCTAGGTCAACTGCATGCAAGGCAAACACCCTATCCAGAATTTAATAAAGTTATTAAGAAAAATGCACCTATAGACAATTGAATGGATTTAAAATTAAAGTGATATATAAAGAGGATGTGATTATGAATAAGATCAAGAGGCCTTAAATCTTGGCCTCAGGTCTAGGGAGATAGATAAAAGGGTGAGGAGGCCCGAGTTTGATTCCTGGCTCTGCATGCTGTATCACCAGTGGCCTCTTAGCACTGCCCATGTGTTACCTTGAGTGCTTCAAGGCCAAGTGTTACTTTTCCATGGCCTGAGCTCCTATCCTTCAGACCTTGCAGTGCAGGGCCTAGTACTGCAAGACTGATCTGTTGGGAGTGGTACCCCTCAGCTGCCCAAGCATAGCCTGGGAGGTTCCTCCACAACAAAATATAAAAGTACTGTGAGTGATTTGAAAACAGATCTGCAAGAGGGAGTTGGTTAGCTCTACGAGTCATATGGTTCATCTCAGAAATGGAATATCCCCAGTAGTGGACTTCAATGCTTTCTCCAAGAAATTAGCTGCAAAATCCCTAGTTGAAGGGCTGAACATAATGAAAATGGTCTTTAACATTTTCTAGAATTTTCAATATTGTGATAGCCTTTCTAAAAATGAAGCTCACTGAATTTTCACAATAAAATATCCTTATTTCCTGAGTTCCTTTATATACAATTATCTACAGTTCATTTTTTTTAGGTGGTGTTCAAGGCCCAAGGTTCCACCTGTTCATGTGAGTGTGGTGGAGTATTTGGAAATGAGATTCGAATTTACGGCCTTGGAAACAGTAAGAATATGCTCTGGAGACACACAAATGAATCCTGAGTGGCTCTTGGCAGAAATGCCTCCAGACTTTGCATTAGGCCACCTTCTCCCGGCCACCCCAGATGGGAGTGGGTGCCATTCCTCTGCTTGTTTCCTGGGAAGCCGGGCGACCACCGTCTTACAGAACTCAACGGAAAACCCAGGTATGGGCCAGCAGTGACAATACACGCCAGGCCTCATGGGATAGGGGAGGTGCCAGCCCTTCTCCCCCACCCCATCAGGAACCTGAGATGATGCCCACGAATGGATCCTGGCTACTTACTAAGCTCCTTAATGGTCATGATCCCAGAGACACACAAACAAATCTTGGAACTGAGCGGCTCTTGGTAGAAATCTCTCCAGACCCTAATTATTAAAACTTTAGAATTCCAAGACTGTGTGGCTGAGCGGCCATGCGATATCAAAGAATGTGTGACTGAGCGGCCATGCGATATCGTCTGCTACTCATAACCAGTAATTCAAAACAAGCTGTCTAACATTGTCTTTTTGGCAGGTCTGAGTGTTGGGGGGAAGTTTCAAATAATAATGGTTAGACTGGTGTAGAAATATTAAGAGTGATCAAAATAGAGAGAGAGAGTAATGTGGAAATTTTCTGCCACACAGGCGAGGGGAGGAGATGGGGTGCATACTGGGTTTTTTTGTGGTGGAGAATGTTCACTCGTGAAGGGATGGGTATTTAATCATTGCATGACCGGGACTCAAACATGAAAACTTTGTAACTGTTCTCATGGTGATTCAATAAGTAAATTTTAAAAAACTAAAAAAAAAAAAAAGAATATGCCCTGCCTCTTTATCTATTTCTCAGATACACACAACCTTCAGAACTGTATGTCGCAGCCAATTGAGATTCTAATTCAATTAGTGTGGTCTGACCTTAGGACTGCCTGCTTTCCAAATATCCCCGATTCTAACATTCTGAATTATCAGAGACTATTACTGCTCTTCTTGAGGTACCCAGAAGTGACAATTGTTGTGGCACCACGTATCGCACTCAGCAGTACCTGTGATCCCAGTTGGTCACTGGGGCATGTAAGGGACTGAATCCACAGCCTTAGAGACACAAGGCAGGAGTTCTTGATCCATACCTGGGTCAGTGTGTATGGAGCATTTATTTATTTGCATCTAAGTTTGGCTTTCCCAGCTAGATAGCAATGAAGTAAATTAAACTCTAGTAAAAGCAAAGCATATATCTAATATTAAATTAAAATATTAAAAATTATATTTTGATATTAAAATTTTACTGTCAGGGGAATGAGACTGTGAGTGAGGAAAGGTCAGGCTGCAGCTGAATCTCACCAAGACAATGTTCATGGAAAATGAACTAGTCCCTGACGTTCCATTTGCTCTCAACAGAACAAACATCTCTGAATGCAGCAGCTATGCCTACCTCGGTCGAGAATTCAACATGAGGAACGGCTTGGCACCAGAACTGCACAGGATGAAGAGAGCAGAGTGGAATGCCTTCAAGATCATCGAAGAAGTTATTAAGTGGATTAAGAACCTCTGGCTCCGCATACATCTTTTCAACTCCACCATTCTTCCTGCACTAATATATGCCACAGAGACCTAGGCCCTATGAAAACAGGATGAGAATGCTATTCGGGTCTCCCAACGAGGAATCGAAAAGAGCTATGCTTGGAGTATCATGCTTCACTCAAGTGAGAGAAGAAATTCGAAGTTCCCACCTCCATCGATGATCAAAGATCAGGGATGTTGCCTCATTTGCCAAGGTGTTGAAAATCAGGTGGGCCGGACATGTAATGTGATTTAGAGATGACCGCTGGACTAGAGCTATTACTGACTGGATTTCATGGGACATCAAAAGGATGTATGGCCTCCCACCTACAAGATGGTCAGACTTATTCATCAAAACCCTGAAAAAATGGTTTGAGGTCCTTTGTGTTCCTGGAGCGAGCAGATGCCATTGGGCTACACTAGCACATGACAGGACAAAAGGAGACTTTACTGGCACCTGCTCTAGCAAATTGATGATCAATGGGATGACAAGTGATACAAGTGAATAAAATTTTACAGAAGCTCCTGATTGTACACAATTCAATTCTCTTAACTTGATGACTCAATATATGCACAATAAAAGTTGTCAAGTTAACAATATGCATACGTAGTTTTTATATACAGAATGTAGAGTTTGTTTTTTTGGTCACACTAAGAGTACATAAAGCTTACTCCTGATTCTTTGCTCAAGGATCACTGCTAGTGTGGTCAGGAAACTATATGTGTTGCCATCCCAGATAAAACTGGGAATGACCACATGCATGACAAGCACCTTAACCTTTGTGCTATCTTCCTGGCCCCAATTGACAAGTGTTTGAAGAAAAATGCCTGCCATAGAGGCAGGCTGGGACTGGTGGATCGGGTGTGGCCAGCAGGAAACTGGGGGCATTGTTGGTGGGAAATGTAAACTAATGGAAGGATGGGTATTGGAATTTTATATGACTGAAACCCAATCATGAAGAGCTTTGTAACTGTATGGGGTTTCAGTCATATAAAATTGAAGCATGGTGACTCAATAAAAAATAAATATCACTGTCACTGTCACTGTCCTCCCATTGTTCATCAGTTTGCTCAAGCAGACCCAGTAACGTCTCCATTGTGACAATTGTTACTGTGTTTGGCATATCGAATATGTCACGGGGAGCTTTCTAGGCTTTGCTGTGCAGGTGAGATACTCTCAGTAGCTTGCTGGGCTCTCCGAGAGGGGCAGAGGAATTGAACATGGGTCAGATATGTTGGCCCGCTTGCAAGGCAAATGCCAGTTCCACATGCTAAATTTTGCAAAGGCTTCTAAGCTGAGTTAAATATGGTCCTTGTTTTTAAAGGAATTTTAATATGGGAGGTGAAACAGAATGATGTATAATACTGAAAAGGGAATTCTCTCTCAGGTTAACTGAAAAGTATTCCAATAGAGGGATTAAGAGTGGTGCGAGAATTAAGGAGGCAATATAACCTACCTGATACCCAAAACCTATTGTATGATACACAAGGATTCTTTGGTGGTCGTGTCTAGACCCTGGAACCTTTTCTAGTGATTTTAGTCAATAGGAATGGTTGTTCAATGCAGAGGATGATGTACTGCCATACCTCTGCGATGTTGAGGATTATTTAGACCACAACGGGCATGCAAGGACCCGCTAAGGTTACCTGATGGAGTTTGAGATCATGTGGTTATGGGAGTGCAGTTGATTGAGACCAGTCAGATGCAAGACATGCTCCATAGACCCTGTCTGTATTTCCGGCCCTGCTAGGTCCTTTCAATACTTACTGGAGTAGAGGCTTTTTCTCTCTCCTCTAATGTATTTGAAACCAGGAGAGTCTATTTTGGATGGAGAAAACAAGTCAAGTCAAATATGTATAAATATAATGACTTCCAAAGAATGCAGACTTCACTCAATGAAGACTTGAGACAAGTTTATGGAACCAACTAGTGTATGAAAGCTAGACAAATAAGAAAACAGAAAATTAGGAGCTTGTCTAGGTTTCCTTGTGTAGTTTTCACAGAATATTTGCAGGAATTATTCCAGGTGTATATAGGAGGGTTTTAAGAGATGGGAAGCTTATAAATACCCACAAAAGTATTGGAAGTTGTTAGGGCCATACTGTTACATCATCAATACAATGCTATTTTTTCTACATTGGAAAAGAAACTTTTTAAGTACAAACTATCCTTCGGTATACAAATTCTCTCTCTCTCTCTCTCTCTCTCTCTCTCTCTCTCTCTCTCTCTCTCTCTCTCCCTCTCCCCCAGTTTCTTTCTCTCTTCTCTTTTTCTCTTGTATTTAACATAGAAGAGGTAGACAGCACCTGGTTCCCCACCAATCTGGATGACTAAGAACAATATGAAACATAGTTTAATTTTGCCATCTAACAGATCTTGTCACACAACCTTTTTCCGACTCAGAAAAATCTTAGTTTTGCTAAAACATAAACTTACTCTCTGGCTTTCAGATTGTTTTCTTCAGGCTTTTGCTCTATGAGACTATGCGTGTTTCATTTCCTAACAGGAGCCTTTGTTTGTTCTAATATTTCTGGGTAAATGATTTTTTTTCTTTTTTGTACTTTATCTTAGGACCTGTGGTGGGCCGAACCAAAGATAGTCTCACATTAGATTTGTAAGCTTTGAAGAAAATGCAGTATATAAAACAAATTATAAATAGGCCAAATGCTTTGGAAAGGATTCAGCCCTTTCTCTAAATTTGTAAAGGGCATCTGGATTCATTCTTTCAGTAAAGGTAAGGTAAAGGTAAAGGCCCTCCCGTTGATCGTCGATTTGCTCGAGCGGGCCCAGTAACGTCTCCATTGGAGACTTTGTTGTTACTGTGTCTGGCATATCGAATACTCTCGGTAGCTTGCCGGGCTCTCCGAGAGGGGCGGAGGAATCGAACTCGGGTCGGCCACGTTGGCCGCTTGTAAGGCGAACGCCCTACCCGCTGTGCTATCGCTCCAGCCATTCATTCTTTCAGTAATAATTAATATTTTTAATAGACCAGAGAGTACTTTATATGCCAACAGCACAGTGACAATTAAGCCAGGTCAGAATTGCAAGCTTAGCAAGTTTATTAAGCAAGTAAACAGTTACATTATTAAGATAATTCCATTTGTTAAAGCAAATAAAAATGATGGAATGAAAAGTAACCTGGGTTGCAATCAAATGTTAACTTAAATGGACCAGAGAATAAAAGTATAAGGGACTTTCAAAAACGGAATCACAAATGTCTTAAGTACATGATTCTAAACCACAACAAAATCAATAGCAGCCTATAAGGAACTGGGAAATGAGTGAGAAGAAACTTGTTTGCCATTTCTCAGTGTTGATTCTGTGGATATGTCCATGTAAACTATTTTTTTTTTTGATTTTTAGTAGTGAGACACCATGAGGTACAGTTGTAGACTTACAAATTTTTGTGCTTGGGTTTCAATTATACAATGATCAAATACCCATCCCTCCACCAGTGCTCATTTCCCACCACCACGGATCCCAGTATCCCTCCTACCCCAACCCCCCATCCCACCCTGCCTCTGTGGCAGGGCATTCCCTTTTGTTCTCTCTCTCCTATTGGGTGTTGTGGTTTGCAAAAGAGGCAATGAGTGGCAATCATGTTTGGTCTATAGTCTACTTTCAGCATGCTTCTCCCATCCTGGGAAGATCCTCCCAACAACATGTAAACTATTTTTAATGAGGATCCATGAGCCATCAAATAAATCTTAATATTGGACACATAACACTGTCTCTCTAAAATATTTCCTTTATTCTAAAAATGAAGATTACTCTCTCTAGTATAAGAAGTGAAGTAAATAAATTGTATTGTTATTATATTCATAAAGCAAATGATGACATATCTTATAAAATATTATAAAGCTTTGAACTCCACAATACCCCCAAGGACGGAATAAAATCACCTAACTTGGAACTATTTTGCAATTGTTTTAAAAATTAAGAATTCTAGGGTTTTTTCCCCGGATCTGCGCGGGACGGGCACGGAAGCCCAGCTCTGGGCAACAAAGCTGAACGGCTCCAATTCAAACCAGGTACAGCCCGCCCCCAAGGGCCTGGAACCCTCTCTGGGCATATGCAGCTAGATCCATCTCCTAGAAAGCCGGTTTTCTCCCCTAATCTGTGCGGGACGGGCACGGAGGACAAGCTCTGGGCAACAAAGCTGAACGGCTCCTCATTCCAACCAGGAGACTTTCCTAACTCCTCGCCCAGTGCCAGGGATTCTTTCTGGAGCCATGGCCGCTAACATGGCCGCGAAATATTTTCCCACTACATATGCCATAGGAACCATAAGCTACCTTCTTAGATGGAAACTTCTCTAGTTTAGCTCAGCCACTAGAAACACAGTAGCCAATAACTCATAAGCCTATCTTAACTCACACTGCATATCAAGCAGAATAGTAACAGTGAACGTGAAGGACTAAACCACACTTGTCACAATGGTAAAGCAATGCAAAAGCCCACCAAACTTTCATATTGAAGAGTCTAGCCCAGATGACACCAACAGTACTGTAGTGTTAGACAACCTCTCTGACAAGGAATTCAGAAGGGAGCTACTTAGGATGCTTAGGGAACTAACAGAAACAATGGAAAGCAATGCCAATAGAAGACAAGAGGATTTGAAGGCAGAAATGAGGAAAATGCATCGGAAATGTCAGACCTGAAAAATCTCGTAGGCGAATTGAAAAACTCAGTGGAAGGCCTCAGCAGCAGAGCTACTACTGAGAAGAGAATCAGTGAGCTCGAAGAAAAGTTCAGAGACTATCCAGAAAAGAGCAGAAAATGGAAAAGAGACTCACGATTCGGGAACAGATGGCAAGACAAGATCATGATGAAGCCAAGAGGGGTAACATAAGAATTATTGGAGTCCCAGAGGGACAGGAAGAAAACCTTGATGAAGAAGAAACTGTCAAAGACATCATTGCTACAACGTTTCCAGAGCTGAAGAAAACTTGTGACCACATTCAGGAGGCCTGAAGGGTACCAGCTAGAAGAAATCCGAATAAAAATACCCCAAGACACATTCTGATCAAAATGACCAAAACCTTAGACAGAGACAAAATTCTGAAAGCAGCAGGATCGAAGAAAGAAATCTCTTACAAAGGAGCATCCTTAAAATTCACAGCTGATTTTTCTGATGAAACCCTCATGGCCCGAAAACAGTGTGGGACATAGTGAAAAAACTCAATGAAATAAATGAAATAAATGCCTCCCCAAAAATACTTTACCCAGCGAGACTCTCATTCATAATCGAAGGAACAACACACAGTTTCACAGACAAACAACAGCTCAGGAACTTCATAGACTCAAAACCATGGTTACAAGAACAACTAAATGGGCTACTTTAAGGCAAGAAAGGCCCCTCAAATACACCAAATTTCAACAGAACAATGGGACAAAATGCACCAATTAAAAGACATAGAGTGGCAGGATGGATTAGAAAATTGAACCCAACATTCTGCTACCTGCAAGAAACGCATCTCAATAATCAAAGCAAACACAGACTCAGAGTCAAAGGCTGGAAAACAATCCTACAGGCAAACAGCTCCCATAAAAAAGCTGGGGTAGCCATCCTTATATCAGACCACATCGATTTCAGAGTGAGGAAGGTCATAAGAGACAGTGAAGGCCATTTCTTATTGATCAAAGGATCTGTACAACAGGAAGAACTTACAATAATAAATGTATATGCACCTAATGAGAGACCAGCAAAGTACTTAAAACGACTACTCATAGATTTGGAAAAAGACATCAATAGCAACACAATACTAGTTGGAGACTTCAACACCGCTTTGTCACCTCTTGATAGATCAAACAGACTCAAGCTTAGCAAAGATATACTTCATCTGAGGGAAACAATGGAAGAAAGGGACTTAGTAGATATATACAGGACACTTCATCTACAAAAAGCTGAATACACATTCTTCTCAAGCATACATGGAACATTCTCCAAGATAGACCACATGCTGAGCCAGAAAACGTGCCTCCATAAAATTAAGAAGATAGATGTTGTATCAACAATCTTCTCAGACCATAATGCACTGAAACTAGAAGTAAATCACACACAAAAACAGAAAACTAAATCAAACACCTGGAAATTAAACAGTGCGCTATTGAATAATGAGTGGCTTAGACAGGAAATCAAAGAGGAAATCAAAAGATAACTAGAAACGAATGAAAATGAGAACATGAGTTACCAAAACTTATAGGACACAGCAAAAGCTGTGTTAAGAGAAAAGTTTATATCTCTACAAGCATTCCTCAGGAAGGAGGAGCGAGTACACATAAGTAACCTAACCTCACAGCTTAAGAGCTAGGAGAAAGACCAAAAAAAGGAGCACAACCCGAACAGAAGAAAGGAAATAATAAAGCTCAGAGGAGATATTAATGAGATGGAAACCCAAAAAAAATCCGAAAGATCAATGAAACCAAGAGCTGGTTCTTCGAGAAAATTAACAAGATCGATAAGCCTCTAGCAAAACTCACAAAGAAAGGGAGAAGGAAAACCCTAATAATCCAAATCAGAAATGAAAAGGGGGTCATTACAACAGAAACTACAGAAATTCAAAGGATCCTCAGGGAGTACTTTGAGAAGCTTTATGCCACGGAACACCAAAACCTCGAGGAAATGGATAAATTCCTAGACTCCTACAGACTCCCAAGGCTGAACCAAGAAGACCTGGAATACGTGAACAGACCTATCACCATCAAGGAAATTGAAATGGTAATAAAAAGTCTCCCCAAGCACAAAAGTCCTGGCCCGGATGGATTCACTAGTGAATTCTTCCAAATCTTTAAAGAGGACTTACTCCCAATACTCTTTAAGCTTTTCCACAAAATTGAAATATCAAAAACACTTCCGAACACTTTCTACGAAGCAAATGTCACGCTGATACCAAAAGCAGACAGAGATACCACAAAGAAAGAGAATTACAGACCTATATCCCTGATGAATACAGATGCAAAGATCCTCAACAAACTACTAGCAAATAGAATCCAACTACTCATCAAAAAGATCATACACCATGACCAAGTAGGATTCATCCCAGGGATGCAAGGATGGTTTAACATTCGGAAATCAATCATCATAATCCATCATATCAACAAAAGAAAAGATAAAACGCATATGATTATATCAATAGATGCAGAGAAAGCATTTGACAAGATCCAGCACCCCTTTATGATGAAAACCCTAGCCAAAATGGGTAGAGAGGGGACCTTCCTCAACATAATTAAAGCCATCTACCAAAAGCCTACAGCAAGCATCATCCTCAATGGGGAAAAACTGAGAGCCTTCCCTCTAAGATCAGGGACGAGACAAGGATGCCCACTATCTCCACTGCTGTTCAATATAGTACTGGAAGTACTTGCAATAGCGATTAGGCAAGAAAAAGATATTAAGGGCATTCAGGTAGGAAAGGAAGAAATCAAGCTCTCACTATTCGCAGATGATATGATACTATACTTAGAGAACCCAATAACCTCCACCAAAAAACTCCTAGAAACAATAGACTCGTATAGTAAAGTTGCAGACTATAAAATCAATACCCAAAATTCCATGGCTTTACTATACGCAAACAGTGAGAGAGAAGAAAGCAACATGAAAAAAAGAATCCCGTTCACAATTGTGCCCCAGAAAATCAAGTACCTAGGAATCAGCTTAACTAAGGAAGTAAATGACCTTTACAAAGAAAACTACAAAACGCTCCTTCAGGAAATAAAGGAGGACATGAGGAAATGGAAAGATATCCCCTGCTCATGGGTCGGGAGACTTAACATTGTCAAAATGGCAATACTACCGAAAGCATTGTATAAATTCAATGCAATCCCTATAATGATACCCATGACATTCATCAAAGAAATGGAGCAAACACTCCTGAAGTTTATATGGAACAATAAGCCCCCACGAATAGCTAAAGCAATTCTTGGGAAAAAGAAAATGGGAGGAATCAACCTCCCGAACTTCAAACTGTACTACAAAGCAGTAATAATTAAAACAGCATGGTACTGGAACAAAGGTAGAACTGCAGACCAATGGAACAGGGTTGAATACACTGACATCTCCCCTCAATCATATGATCATATAATCTTTGATAAAGGTGCAAGTAATGTGAAGTGGAGTAAGGAAAGCCTTTTTAACAAATTGTGCTGGCATCACTGGATGACTACATGCAAAAAATGGGCTCAGAACTTTGCCTAGCACCATGTACAAAAGTAAGATCAAAATGGATTAAAGACCTCAACATCAGACCAGAAACCATAAGGTACATTGAAGACAATGCCTGCAATGAAGAAGCTAATGGTATCTTCAAAGATGCCATGCCACTGGCCGAGCAAGTGAAAACAGAGATAGATAAATGGGACTATCTTAAACTAAGAAGCTTTTGCACCTCCAAAGAAACAGTGACCAAAATACAAAGACAGTCTACAGAATGGGAAAGGATATTCGCCGACTACACATCTGACAAGGGGTTGATATCCAGGATATACAAAATACTGGTTAAACTCCACAAGAAGAAAACATCCAACCCCATCCAAAAATGGGGCAATTAAATGAACAGAAACTTTCTCAAAGAAGAAATCCGAATGGCAAAAAAGCACATGAGAAAATGCTCTACATCATTAATCATCAGGGAGATGCAGATCAAAACCACAATGTGATACCATCTCACACCTCAGAGACTAGCCCACATTCAAAAGAACAAAAGCAACCGATGCTGGCGCGGATGTGGCGAGAAAGGGACACTCCTTCACTGTTGGTGGGAATGTCGACTGATTCAGCCCTTCTGGAAAACAGTGTGGACGATTCTCAAAAAATTAGAAATTGAGCTCCCATTTGACCCAGCAATACCACTCCTGGGAATATATCCCAGAGAGGCAAAAATGTATAGTCGAAGTGACATCTGCACTTCTTTTGTCATTGCAGCACTCTTTTTTTTTTCCCCTTTATTGTATTTTATTTTTTTTTAAAGTTGTAGATTTACAATTTTTTGTGCTTTGGTTTCAATTATACAATGATCAGATACCCATCCCTCCACCAGTGCCCATTTTCCACCACCATGGATAATATCCCTCCCACCCCCATCCCCCCATCCCCCCTGTCTCTGTGGCAGGGCAATCCCCTGTGTTCTCTCTCTCCTTTTGGGTGTTGTGGTCTGCAAAAGAGGCATTGAGTGGCAAACATGTTCAGTCCATAGTCTACTTTCGACATGCATCTCCCCTCCTGGGAGGATCCTCCAAACATCCTTTATTTGGTGCTCCCTTCTCTATCTGAACTGCCCTTTCCTCTAGGATACCCGGCTGGCCTCTAAGTTATGGAGTAATCCTCCTGGTGCTGATCTCAGCTATTCTTGGGTATTAATCTCATACTTTGTTACTTTATATCCCCCAGATGAATGCAATCTTTCTATGTCTATCCCTCTCTTTCTGACTCATTTCGCTTAGCATGATACTTTCCATATTGTACCACTTGTATGTAAATTTCATGACTTCATCTTTTCTAAGAGCTACATAGTACTCCATTGTGTAGATGTACCAAAGTTTCTTTAACCAGTCATCTGTTCTTGGGCACTCAGGTTTCTTCCAGTTTCTGGCTATTGTAAAGAGATTGCAGCACTCTTTACAATAGCCAGAAACTGGAAGAAACCTGAATGCCCAAGAACAGATGACTGGTTAAAGAAGCCTTGGTACATCTACACAATGGAGTACTATGTAGCTGTTAGTAAAGATGAAGTCATGAAATTTACATACAAGTGGTACAACATGGAAAGTATCATGCTAAGCGAAATGAGTCAGAAAGAGAGGGATAGACATAGAAAAATTGCATTCATCTGGGGGATATAAAGTAACAAAATATGAGATTAATACCCAAGAATAGCTGAGATCAGCACCAGGAGGAGTTCTCCATAACTTAGAGGCCAGCCGGGTATTCTAGGGGAAAG
This sequence comes from Sorex fumeus, assembly GCF_029834395.1. Taxonomy (NCBI): domain Eukaryota; kingdom Metazoa; phylum Chordata; class Mammalia; order Eulipotyphla; family Soricidae; genus Sorex; species Sorex fumeus. The sequence goes on from NW_026606188.1 coordinate 6,698,646, forward strand.
AGCAGTTCAGATAGAGAAGGGAGCACCAAATAAAGGGTGTTTGGAGGATCCTCCCAGGAGGGGAGATGCATGTCGAAAGTAGACTATGGACTGAACATGTTTGACACTCAATGCCTCTTTTGCAGACCACAACACCCAAAAGGAGAGAGAGAACACAGGGGATTGCCCTGCCACAGAGGTAGGAGGGGATGGGGGGATGGGAGCGGGGACAATGTTATCCATGGTGTTGGAAAATGGGCACTGGTGGAGGGATGGGTATCTGATCATTGTATAATCGAAACCCAAGCACAAAAATTTGTAAATCTACAACTGCACCTCATGGTGTTTCACTAATATAAAAGAAAAAAAATTTAAAAAATTAAGAATTCTAGTAGCAGTTGTTATAATTTACCACCTTCCTTTACACTATTTAGAATTTAGAGAACAGAAATATCTATTTCATGTGTATTCTGAATCTTTTCTTAAAGCACAAAAGAATTATGTGCTATATACATGAAACTAAGGGTATGCTTGGTAACCCAGAATTTAAGTGTAATACAGAAGCATTTACTAAATGAGTCATTCTTAATCATAAATTGTTTATCTTGTGGCCCAGAGATCAAACCCAAATTGAACTTCATTTCTAATCCCTTCATGATTGATTTGTATGTAGGATGAGCTTCTATTCATGGAGTTAAAGAGTATCTCCTCTGGTGACAATAATGGTAGCTCTGGTTTCGAAACTTGTCATTTAATTCATCAATAAGATTTAAGCTTTCAAAATTATTTCCTATTTTTTGCTGCTATAAATGTTTTATTTTAGTTTAAAAATCTCAATCACCAACAGAGCTCATGTTTGTAAATTTGCCAATCCATATACTCAATTAATGATTTTAAATTGTGTTCATTATTGCATCCTATATTCTCAGAGACTATATGCATCCTCATTAAGAACAAAGGAGCAAAGCACATGAAGTGGATCAAAGAAAGCCTTTTCAACAAATGGTGCTGGGAAAACTGTTCAGTCACAGGTAAAATAATAAACTCATGATGATCCCTTAGTGTAGAGCTGGGAGTAAGCCCTGGGCACTGCTGCTGAGGCTGATCTCTTTCTATTGCTGAAATTGGAATATCTTCAATTAGTCAATGCCTTTGGTCAAAGAAATGGCAGAAAAGATAAAAAATGAAATAACATTAAATTAAGTTTCTGCATCACAAAATAAATGATGAGTATAATAAAATATCATCCCAGGCTGGGATAAAATATTTGTCCACTACTTATATGACGGGCTGGAGCGATAGCACAGCGGGTAGGGCGTTCGCCTTACAAGCGGCCAACATGGCCGACCCGAGTTCGATTCCTCCGCCCCTCTCGGAGAGCCCGGCAAGCTACCGAGAGTATTCGATATGCCAGACACAGTAACAACAAAGTCTCCAATGGAGACGTTACTGGGCCTGCTCGAGCAAATCGACGATCAACGGGAGGGCCTTTTACTTATATGACAAAATGTTAGTATGTAAGATATATGATTCATTTGTATAGAAAGATTTGTTAGAAACTGAGAGCAGTTTCTCTCCATGGATTTGTAAAACTTAACAACTAAATAATCTCATCAAAAAATCAGATAAGCAAATACTTTAAAGAAAATACAGAATTGACCAATAGGTAAGCGAAAATTGCCCTCCATAGCACTATCAAAGAAATGCAAATAAAACCAATGAGATATTACCTCATACCAGTGAGAGTGGTACACATCAAAAAGAACCAATAAAAAAATCCACAATGTTGATATGGATGAGTGTAAAAAGGAACCCTCATCCACAGTTTGTGGGTATGTAAACTAGCTTAGTCTTTTGAAAAAAAAATGAATACTTCTAAAAAAACTTTGGGATTGAGTTTCTATATAACCCAGCAACTCTACCTCTTGGCTTCCACACCAAAGACCCCAGAACATTATTTTGAAAGATAGCTCTACTTCTGTTTCAATTGTAGCATTATTAACAATAGCTAAGATATAGAAACAATATGAATGTCAAAGTACAGATGACTGAATTAAAAAACTGTGGTTTAATACATACACAAGAGACTACTATACAGCTATGAAAAAATAAATCACGCAAATTTCTGCTAATTGAATGGAACTGGAGGGAGTCACACTGAGTAAAGTTAGCAAGGAGAGACAGATACAGAACAATCTGTATGTGAGAACAATCTCATATGTGAGATATAATAGAATATACTATGGAATAAAAATGGTCCTAGACCATAAACCCTTAGAACTGGTTAACTCAACTGGTTACAAGGACAGGAGATGGAAGGAGGGTGATTGACCACCCTGTGCCAACAGTGGTGGGAAGTGGACACTCTGGTGGAGAGTATAATGTTAGAACAATTTATGCTGAAACTATCCTCAAGAGTACTATAAATTTTATTGTTTCAATTGAAGGAAAGATACATACAAGTGGTACTACATGGAAAGTATCATGCTAAGCGAAATGAGTCAGAAAGAGAGGGATAGACATAGAAAGATTGCATTCATCTGGGGAACATAAAGTAACAAAATAGGAAACTAACACCCAAGAATAGACGAGATTAGTACCAGGAGGTTTACTCCATGGCTTGGAGGCCAGCCACACATGCTAGGGGAAAAGGCAGCTCAGATATAGAAGGGAGCATCAAATAAAGGGTATTGGGAGGATCCTCCCAGGATGGGAGAATCATGCTGAAAGTAGACTATAGACCAAACATGATTGCCACTCAATGTCTCTTTTGCAAACCACAGCACCCAAAAGGAAAGAGAGAACTAAAGGGAATGCCCTGTCCTGTCACAGAGGCAGGCTGGGATGGGGGTGGTGGGGGGATGAGGGATACTGGGATAAGTGGTGGTGGAGAATGGGCACTGGTGGAGAGCTGAGTACTTGATCATTGTATAACTGAAACCGAAGCACAATAATTTGTCAGTCTACAATAGTACCTCATGATGTTTCACTAATAAAAATTTAAAAAACAATTAAAGGAAAGAAAGCTAGTTACTAAATGTGTTGAATTTAATATAACTCAAGCAACATGTCATAGCAATACTACTCATCATATCACTTTCAGTTAAAATTAGCATGTGAAAAGGACAAATGTATGGTTTTTTCTATGAGCTAAGAAGTGCTTCTGTGTTTCATTTGTTTGACTTTTTAATGTGGGAAATAGTTGGAGAAAAGAGCTCAGGCTACCGAGATCAACCTTGGTTTTGAGTCAAAAAACTGCTCCATTCTCTAGAAAGAATATTTTCAAATTGGTTGAAGAGGTCAATGAGAAATGTGTTTCACTGTCAAGCTATATCTTGCACATTTGATGGAAAATTACTGAAGAGAAGCAGTCACATTTCAGTGTCTCAGACCTGTTAGAAAGTGAGAGCAGTTTCTCTCCACGGATTTGTTATTGTGAAATAAAAAAAAGGCTATTTTGTAGCACTAGGGCGCGTGATTTCAAGTCCAAGTTTATATTAGGCCTTCAATAAGGTGTGGGGAGTAATAGGAGGTGATGGTTGATAGAAGTAATTTATAATTCTGATCCTTAAAAGCCCATAAATTTTGACTGAGAATTTTCTGCTTATTTTTCTTCAGATAAACATTTGTCTGAGGCTCATTGTTGCATACTATATGTAGTTAAATGATATAAAACAATAATTTGGGCATATTTTCTGAGTGTTTTTCTGTGTTATAATGAAATATATTTAAATTATTGAAACTATCGAAAAAACAACTAGCATAGACATAAACAAATTATCGATGAACAACGGGAGGACAGTGACAGTGACAGATGCTGATAGAATTTTTGTAGGCATTATCTGAGCATTTCTTATTTTTGTGGAGTCAAGCATATATGTGTGTACATGTATTTAAGGTACTTGGAGAGTTCAGAGATTTTAGATTTTGTGTGTCTAATACCAAATACCAACAATTCTGGCCAAAATGACTGTGATTTTATCCAGAGATCTAAAACAATCATTTCAAAACTACTTTTGAGTTCTCATTGCCACATTCTACTTTTGTAAGAAATAATATTGAAATGCTTTGGTGTCTTGAGACAAAACGTTGTAACCTTGAGGATAATTTAACTGACACAATCAATATTGTGAATCTCAGGGGAATTTGCTATTTTATATGAAAGACATGTTATTTTTACAAGTTTATTTTTCATCTAATGCATCACATAATTCTTTCTTATCACATGTACACAAGTATATATTGACTTATTTAGTTTGGGGGCCACACCTGTGCTCAGGGTTCATTATTGGAATTGCACATAGGCATCACTCCTAGTGGAGCTTGGGGAACCATATGGGATGCCAAGATTGAACCCAGAATGACCATGCACAAGGCTAATGCCTTACCCACTGTACCAATGGTCTGACCCTGATGTATTTCTAACTTTTAAAAGATAACCATGTTGTATACCTTTGAAAAGATGAGACAAGAATCCTCATTCTCCTGTTATCTATTCTATTGGCACTGAAGAGTTTAAAAAAGAAAAAAAAAGGTTGACCCTTGTGGATCAAAGATGATGCAGGAGATATAAAGTGGATTAAAGTTAAAATGAAGATAAATTTCTAAAATCAAACAAAGGCATGAGAAAATGCAAAAAGCTTTTAAGGTTAAATAGAGTGATAATCTGAAAAGTCAAATGAATTTAAAGTTCTTTTTAGGTCTTTTCTCAATCTTTCATAAATAAAGCCTTATAGAGATACTTAGGCAAATACCTGCTACAATAGTTCATGACAGGAATACTTTATCTATTACTAGATTACCTCTTGTTACACTTTTTCATTTATGTATTTCATCTCAGTATGAGACTATTTTAATGAACTACTGATATTTGGGGTCATCTCAATGTAGTGCATATTTTACCTTCACTGTCACTGTCACTGTCCTCCCGTTTGTTCATTGATTTGCTCGAGTGGGTCCAGTAGCATCTCCATTGGAGACTTTGTTGTTACTGTGTTTGCCATATTGAATACATCACGGGTAGCTTGCCAGGCTCTGCCGTGTGGGCGAGATATTCTCGGTAGCTTGCCAGGCTCTCCGAGAGGGTCAGAGGAATCGATCTCAGGTCGGCCATGTTGGCTGCATGCAAGGCAAACACCCTACTGCTGTGCTATTGCTCCAGCCCTTATTTTACCTTAATTTACCTTAATTCCAATTAATTGGATTTTCTGGCAATATGAGTAAATATGGGCACACTATCATTTTCTTTGGTGATTGATACAGAAAGTTGCTATGTAATGCTGTTTGGGAAACTGGATTTACAGATAAGTGAACAATTTCAGAAACTTAATATTGATTTGGTGATTGGAGAGAAAGTGGATGGAGAGCTCAGATAAGTTTATAATGAGAGACCAGGTAGATAATATATGGTTAAGTTTTATACCTTGAAGGCTGCTGATCCCAATTCCATCCCATTCCTTGTGATCCCTTGAACATCACCAGGAACAGTGCTTGGAGTTGCTTGAGAAGCACTGCTGGGTGTGACTCTAGAGGGTCTCTCCCTTGAATACCACCAGGTTGGCCCAGGTAGTTCTCAACACGAGGCAGAGGCTAAGTAGCACCACAACTTGCCATGAACTGTGGGTAAAGTTGGCTGAGTATCACACGGAGGGGCCTAGGGGCCTTCTGAGCATTCCTTGGAGTCCCCCAAACCTCCATGACTATAGCCATCCTGAGAACAGACACCACACTTGAACTCAGCCCAAGTCTGAGAAGTAATAGCGCTAGTGAGTCTGAATTCTTATTTTGGATCAAATAGAAGTGGCAGCGTTGGTATCCATGAAATTCTGAGTGACTTAGAACAGTGTTTTTAGAGAAATAATTGACCCCAGGAAGTGCTTGTGATAATTTTAGACGCCCCATGGACACAACATTTAAAACAGCTGAGCAATAGAGGCATGATTTTGGAAGTTTTTTATTGTTTCTATTTAAAAGGAAGAAAAACTTGGTATGGTGTTAGTATGTCAATACAAGATTTCTAAGACTAACTAATCACTGTAGTCTCCCTATTTAACCAGTGGTGTTTGGTCCTTGGTAAGAAAATTGCATCAGTTTGGTGTTTATGACATTTTTAAGACACAGGGTGTTTTCATTTTTTCATTTACAGCAGAGGTCTAAAGTTTGCAAAGTAAATGTATTTGAGCAAAAATAAAGATGGCATTAAAATTTAAATATTAAGTATATAAAACCCTCTGTGTTATAGAAATAAGGCATATATCAGAACATCGGTATGCAAAAAAGAGAGGAGTTTGGCAAGCATTGGTAGAACTATTCCTAGATTTACTTTTATCTGTGTCTGATCCTGAAACAGTTTGACCAAGCAGCACATCCAGATGTCTGTGTACCTTTACATTTTAGTGGTCAGAAATCTATTGGCTGGGAAGAGAGGCAAAACCCACTTGTCTATCATTCAGGAAAGCAACCCAGTTGATAAAGTGGGGCTTGCTTAGGCAACTCTTAAAATGGAAACAAAAGGCAATGCTATATTAATCTCTCCACCTCATGTTCATATTCCACATTTGTATGATTTGGCTTGTAGTAGTGATGTTTGAAATAGGATGTTTGAAATAAGAGAAACCAACATTTTTTCCTTAGATTTTTAAAAACAGTAAGTCAGTAAACAGTTTATATATTTAAACTTAAAACATAATTGTTTTTGTTTGGTTTTGGTTCTGGAGTCATACCTACTCCTGGCTCAGCATTCAGGAATCGCTCAGTAGTGCTGAGGGACTATATAGGGTGCTGAGAATTGAACCTGGGTGAGCTACATTCAAGGCAAGTGCTTTACCTTATGATCTCTCTAGCCCAACATAAAACATATTTGAATTGAAGTAAAAATTAGTTAATATTTGGGCCCCAAACCAAAATTATGAATATATCTCTTGAGCTTGAATCAATCATATGGTAGCATTTTCCAAAAATATACCATTGCATACAGAAACATCTGAAAGCTAGTATCTAAGAATGCAGAAATAGAATATAGTTGAGAGGAGTTTACTATCTTTATTTTGACTATCCTTTGAACTTTTCTTTCCATACCAGGGTCAAGTAAGAAATTAACAATCAGCTGGTTATGTGACTTTTCAGCAAGTAGCTAACTCATAAGTTTAGAAGTTAACATGTAAGTCAAAGGTGAATGTAAATAAACTATTTTATAGAGATATTGCACTCTAATAATTTTTTGTGAAGATTTTTGATATACTAAGAGAGCTTTTGCATGACTGATTTACTTACAACATGCGTTTTACCCTCTGCACCAAAGACATTTGTAAAACACCTTTAATGTAAATTAAATCTACTGTCCTGAGTATAGTTTGCAAAAAGAATTGAACACGTATATTTCAATATGCAAAGAAAAGACATATATTAACTATGCTGGACACAGATTCACTCAAAGTAGTTCTCAACTGTTATAAGGTAGTATCGATCATTCTCCTGCCTATCCAAGTCCTGAAATTGCTTTCTCTTTATGCGTTTTTCTACCACCTCAGAAAACTTTTTACCTATTTTGTTCTGTATTACAGTTAGTACTGCATGCATCTGTCTTTTTTGATAGGTTTTTAAACTCTGTATCTTATATATCTTATTCAACTCCCAAGACAGTGTCTTAGAGATAGAAACCTTTCACTCAATGTTTTTTGGATTAAAACTTGAGAATTGCATAGCTTGTATCAGGAAATGGACAGGCTATGTTGAATTTTGAGATGCAGTTCCAGTTTTGCCACTTGCTACCTGATGATTTGGAAGTTATCTGGGTCTCTGTCTTAGTTTTTCCACCTATAAAATGGGATAACAATAGTACTTGTCTCTTAAAGTATGTGAAGATTGAACAAAATACTGTATGTTAAAATTCAGATCAATGCCTCAGGCCATATATAAGAAGTGGATCACTAAGTTTTTTAAAAAAAACTCTGATAATTCTGCTACCTTTAAAAGTAAATATTTAAAAGAATTATAGACTACAGAGGTAGGGGAGAAAGCTGTACTACAGTCTATAAACACGTTTACATTGTTTATGTGTATATGTGTGTATACACACACAGTTAAAATCATTATTTATATAACCTCAAAGAGACCAAGCTATTTTCTTGATTCCAATAAATAAAATAAGAACTTTGATATCTCTAAAACTCATTTCTACTTCAAAGTTCTGTCTGTCTTCAAAGTTCAAAATTCTAGTCTGTTTGTACTCAGTAGAAAAACATTTTTAAAATACAAGTCAATGGCTGCTAGAGCTATAGTAGAGCAGATAAGGTGCTTCTATTGCTCATGACTGACCCAGGTTTGATCTCCAGAACTACTGATCCCTGAGTACAGAACTAAGGGGAAGCCATGAGCATCACTGGGAGTGGCCAAAAATTTTTTTTAAAAAGTTAATATTATATTCTTTAGAGGCACGTTGTGTTATATACATGATAGATTATACTTGATTAAAAGCTGAAAGATTAAGATTAAATGAGGCCCACTATGAATAATCTTTCAATTTGTATAGATATTGTTTAAATAAGTGGCAATAAAATGCATGGCTTTTTGTAGAAGTCAACACCTTTCTTTGCAAATACTGAAAGCAAACAAGTGACTTATCAGGTTAAGTTATTAAACTTGGTATAGTACAATTGAATAAACTACAGTGTAGGTTTAATGGATGTCGGTTTATTTTCTTAGAGAAAGTTTACTAATGCTTCGGCAAATTCGTGGATCCACTATCTTCTGTCTGTATGATTGCTGGATATTTTAGTTATTCTTGAAATTTTACTTCCACTCGGTCAAAAGAAAATTTATATTTGAATTTTGATAACTAGATAGTGGAAATGATCTGTGACTCTGGAATGTTCTTGAAGGTCTGGATTAGAGGAGATCACCCTGCATTTTTATACTGAGTTCTGAGTCACTTCACATGACTGATTAAATCTTCTTTCTTCCAAATACTCAATAACTATAACGCTCTTCTTTCCCCTCTATTGAGTTTTGAAATAACATTTAGTACTATCTCTCATTCCTTGGGCTACATTCACTCTCCAACCATTGCAATCTGATTTTTTTTGCTTGCCACTTCATAGAAACTGCTTTGTGAAAGGATAAAAAATTTCAAACTGGGTAAAAGCCCATAGATTTTTAAAAATTTGTATTTTTACTCTAATGTTGTAAAGAATATAGCTATAAAGAGCTTCATTATTATTATTCTTCTCTAGAATTTTTAAGCATTTTTTTCCCTTTTTATCATGTTAACCTTAGTTTCTTTTCTTAACCAACTGGTCATTCACATTTGAGACTTAATCTTTTGAATCTAATTATCTAATTGCAAACACACACATATATGTATGTTTTTCTATCCATGTTTTTTATATATGTGTGTGTATTTTCTGAGCTTGAATACATACTATATATATTTATATAAATTATATATATTTAATTACATATATTTCAAGCTCAGAAAATCTTGTGTACTCTATTTTCAGGGATCAAACTCTAATGTTCCCTATACACTATACTATCTCCCAGCTCCTCTACTAACTTATATAAAGTTAAATGCCTTAACATGACTCTTCTTCCTCATTGTTGTGGACCTGAGGTTTCCCCCTCTTAATATGCTTTTATTGCATGCCATCAACATGTGACCCATTTGTTTTGATATCCCCAAATCAAAAATTTCTTTTTTTTGGGGGGGGGGGGTGGAGCAATAGCACAGTGGGTAGGGCGTTTGCCTTGCATGTGGTTGAACCAGGTTCGATTCCCAGCATCCCATATGGGCCCTGAGTCCTGCCAGGAGTAATTCTTGAGTGCATGATTCAGGAATAACCCCTGTGCATTTCCAGGTGTGACTCCCCCACTAAAATTTCTCTTTTGATTTTTAAATTAGCCCTAATAGTTTCAAAACCACATTGCTTAGTCTTTACATGTTTGAAGTTTTTCTTGTGTAATTTCTGTTGGTGATTTTCAGCAATATATCATCATGATCAGGACCTAGGTTAAATATAATTTTATTTTTATGTATTTATTAACACTTCCTTTCTGCCTAAACTATGACAGACACTTGGGAATGCTCTCTGTTCACTTGAGAAAAAATACACCATTTTGTGATGGAAATTTTTGTATATATTATTAAGCCCATTTGATCAATTATTCATTTATTTTAATTATTTTTTATTTTTATTTTGTTATTTTTGATCACTTCTAGAAATTCTCAGATGTCGCTCCTGGCTCTATGCCCAGGAATCACTCCTGATAAGTGCTCGTGGGACCATGTAGAGTGCTCGGCATTGAATCTGGGTCAGATTCATGCAAAGCAAGTGCCCTATAAAGTTGCCCCAGACTCCTTATTATGACTACTATTTGATTTTTTTTGTTGAAGGGAACACTCAATGCTACTCTTTGCTCAGGTATTATCATAGGAGGTGCCAGGGAACAACCCATAATGGTCACTTCCAAGGTAAATGCCCTATCTGTTGTACTCTCTCTAGCTCTGATAATTTTTCATCTTGGTTATTAGTCTTTTGCTCTAAGTGTTGTGTTGATATTGTTTTTTTTTCCATTGAATTTCTTTTTTTTTTTGCTTTTTGCGTCACACCTGGTGATGCACAGGGGTTACTCCTGCCTCTGCACTCAGGAATTACCCTTGGCAATGCTCAGGGGACCATATGGGATGCTTAGAATAGAACCAGGGTCAGCCGCATTCAAGGCAAACACCCTAGCCGCTGTGCTATTGCTCCAGCCTATCCATTGAATTTCTTGAGGTGTGATAATAATTATTTCATATAGTTGGATGCCTCATGTACATAAATATCAGAAACCTATCTTCTTGATATATTCACTCCTTGTGTACTCATTTCATTACACTTTATTTTTGTTTGAAGTGTATCTTATTAAATATGAGTATCTTAGTTCTTGATCTTTTCTCAGAGTTATTGATTTGAAATATCTAGCTCCAGCCTTTTATTCTATGACTATCTATTCCATTATATCTGATGTGAAATTTACCAAATGATCTGGAATACTTAAAAAAAAATCTATCTAACCATCTTTTCACTTTGGTGAATTTAGACCATTTACATTTAGGCTGATTGTTGATATACAGAGCTTAGTTGCTACCACTTTAATATTTAGGTTTTGTATTTCATTTTTGGTGGTGGGGTGAAATACCTGAGAGTGCTCAGGGCTTATTCCTGGCTCAGGACTCAGGAATCACTTCAAGTAGTGCTTGGGGGACCATGTGTGGTGCTGCAGACTGAATAGGGATTTGATCTTGCAAGTATCTTAACCCCTATATTTTTTCTCTAGCTCTTATTTTCAATGGTTATTTTATATTTCTGGTTTTTATTTATTTCATTTGTTTATATTTGCCCTTTCATTTGAATGATTTTCCTTGGCAAGTTGTTCAATCTCTTTACCTTTTCTTTTAAGAATCCCTGTTTCATATTTTTTGTGTGTTTGCCATGTTTGTCACTTATCCTGTCCTTTCATTTCCCTTTCTATTATTGTCTCATAGGCTTTCTGTTCATATTTCTAAGTTAAAAGATGTTTTCTTTTATTTTTTTATTAAGACACCATGACTTGCAAAGTCATGACTTAGCAATTGTTTTTTTTTTAATTAAGACACCATAACTGGCAAAGTCATGACCTAACAATTGTTTTAGGCATACAATGTTGCAACACCAATCCTACTACCAGCATCCCAAAGGCAGACACATAATAAAATTTATTTCATATTGCTTGCAGCAACAAAACTTAAATGACGAGTAAAATGATCAGGAGATAAATCAACAAGTCAATTTATAATGATTAATTGGTATATAATTTTAACCTACATAAATAAAAAATTCAAATTTATTTCAACCTAATGCAGAGCTTTGTGACCTTGGACTGTGGCCCCAAGGGACCCAGCCCTGGCAGCCGACCTCCACTACCCAACCACCACCATGCTCAAGGCTGCTTTTTGGACCATGCTGCTGCTTTGTGGCTCCTCGATACATTATAGGACACTTTCTACCCATTTTCCATAATTGTCACACTATATTTGATGGGCTGGATCAATAGCACAGCAGTAAGACGTTTGCGTTGCACACGGCCGACCCAGGTTTGATTCCTCTGTCCCCTCTTGGAGAGCCGGTCAAGCTACCAAGAGTATCTTGCCCACACAGCAATGCCTGGCAAGCTACCCATGATGTATTTGATATGCCAAAAACAGTAACAACAAGTCTCACAATCTGCTGCGAGATGTTACTGGTGCCCACTCAAGCAAATCAATGAATAACAAGGACAGTGCTACAGTGCTATAACATAATTGCAATTCCAAGTGCCATGCTAAACGTATAAGAATACAACATCTAGATGCTTAAATTGAAATTAAATTCAATTTGATGGGATTCAGAGAGTAGGCAACAAATCATCGAGAGAAATATATAAATATATATACATATATATGCCTCTCGGAGGTTCAGAGAGCCCGTCAAGCTACCGAGAGTATCCTGCCCACATGGACAGAGCCTGGCAAGCTCCCCGTGGCTTGCCAAAATGACAACAAGTTTTGTTCTCCTGAACCTGAAAGATCGTCCAATCATTGGGAAAAGAGAAGTAGGAAGAGGCTGCTAAAATCTCAAGGCTGGGAGGAACAGAGATGTTACTGGCGCCTGCTTGAGTAAATCAGTGAACAATGACAGTGATGACAGTGATACAGTGAAATTATTTCATATGATTTAGTAGACTGCCTATTATTACGTAAGCTTCAACTCTGGCATCTAAAACATACCACATTAATCTTTTTTGTACTTGAAACTTATTGCAATAATCATCGTATCTTTCCTGTCATAAATTAAGTGTTGCTTTATTATGCCTTTGGCAGGCATATAGAAAAATTTTTTTTTTAATGAAAACTTTGAAAACTTTATTTTTTTTTTGCTTTTCGGGTCACACCCAGCGATGCTCAGGGGTTACTCCTGGCTCATGCACTCAGGAATTGCTCCTGGCGGTGCTCAGGGGACCATATGGGGTGCTGGGAATCGAACCTGTGTTGGCCATGTTGGCTGCGTGCAAGGCAAACGCCCTACCCGCTGTGCTATTGCTCCAGCCCCAGAAAATTTATCTCATATAATTCGGTTCAAAAATCTTAAAAGAATGGCAAATAGAATTATTAGAAAATACATTAATACAAGTCAATTTGTGAAGATTAATCAAATTGTTTTTAATGCAGTTGCGGATAACCATATACAATATTAGTGAGTACCAAATTCAGTACTATAGTCTGGCTGATGTCACTGGCCCTGTTCTGAATGGGAAGTAGAGCTGCAATAGGAGGCATAGCTCCTCCCTACCATGTCGGTCCAGCAGTCTTCAGATAAGACCTGCATCATATTAAGGGCTCACCCAACAGCTGCTGACTCCGTGACTGCTTACACCACCACGTCATAGATCTACTCAACAAATTACATGCTTTTCACTGTTATTTGCAAGCTAATTCTGTAAGGTCAGGCAGAAAAGACAGAGAGCAACCTCTATGTAATCCCTCATTACTGTTCCAGGAGGTTAGCTTCAAAAGCTCACCGGCAGTACAACAAAAATACTAGAAGAACAATGGGGAAAACACCAAGTTCAATGAGCAAAGCAATGCCATTGAAGACAAAAATAGCATCAGTAAGTTCTCTGGCATTATCTTTAAATGACATTATGATGAGGATGTCCAGTGGGTTTAAAGAAACGATAGCACAGGTAGTCAGCAAAGCATGAGAAAGTATAAAGTCAAAATGAAAGAGTATGCTTCTGACTTTTAAAAAATTATCTCCTTTCTCTAAGTTTTGCATTTTTTTCTTTTCAAGTACAATTCCTTTTAGCATTTCTTATTGATCTGGCACTGTTGTTACTGTATTTTTTCTCAAATTATAATTTTCTTAATTATAGAAACTAACTCCTAGTAACAATATGATAAAAGTATATATAGGAAAATAAAAGTATCTTCCCTAATAAGCTACTTCCCTTTTATGATATCTCTCTGTTTTTATTTTCAGCACCTTAGTAATCTCATAATAGAAATAACTCAAGGAATAGTAACTGAGAGATCATTATTTCTCAGGAATTCACAGGATGTAAATTACCACCTAGTCAAAGAAGCCAGAAGAGAGAAGAATTTAGAAGAAGGAAACACCATGTTCAAGATAAATTTTATATAAACACATCGTTTTCTCAAAATATGAGAATTTAGACATTGAAGGTGAGACCTTAGGCATATGATAGGATTAAAACAATTGGTATTTGACATGGTACATTTGAAAAGCAGAAAGATGTCAATAGAACCAAATTCTCTAGCCATTCACCACATGGTGATTGAATCAACTTTAGTAATTTTTTTGGATAGTGGCAGAAGGATAAATGACATAGCAAGTTTTCTTTTTTCTTTAAAAACAAATTTGGCCCATACTTGAAGATATTTAGAGGTACTTTCAGCAAAGTGTGCAGGGCTTGCTTCTGGCAACGTTTCTGGGACCATGTGGTATTTGGACTTTAATAAAGATCCCTTGCAAGGCATGTACTCCAGCCTGTTGAGATAGCTCTCTGATCCAACACAATGAAGTACTTTAAAATATAGTATCTGCACTTGTTTATTCATTGCAGCACTCTTCACAATAGCCAGAATCTGGAAAAAACCTGAGTGCCCAAGAACAGATGACTGGTTAAAGAAACTTTGGTACATCTACACAATGGAGTACTATGTAGCTGTTAGAAAAGATGAAGTCATGAAATTTATATACAAGTGGTAGTACATGGAAAGTATCATGCTAAGTGAAATGAGTCAGAAAGAGAGGGACAGACATAAAAAGATTACATTCATCTGGGGGCATAAAGTAACAAAATAGGAGATTAATAACCAAGAATAGTCAAGATCAGCACCAGTAGGATTACTCCATGGCTTAGAGGCCAGCCGGGCATTCTAGGGGAAAGGGCAGCTCAGATAGAGAAGGAAGCACCAAATAAAGGGTGTTTGGAGGATCCTCCCAGGATGGGAGATGTTGAAAGTAGACTATGGATTGAACATGATTGACACTCAATGCCTCTTTTGCAGACCACAACACCCAAAAGTAGAGAGAGAACACAGGGGAATGCCCTGCCACAGAGGCAGGGTGGGATGGGGGGGGGGATGGGGGTGGGAGGGATACTGGGATCCATGGTGGTGGAAAATGGGCACTGGTGGAGGGATGGGTATTTGATCATTGTATAATTGAAACCCAAGCACAAACAGTTGTAAATCTACAACTGTACCTCATGGTGTTTCACTAATAAAAATTAAAAATATATATAGTATTAAAAAATAAGACACTGTGGTTTGCAATACTGTTAATAGCAGGATTTCATTCATAAAACATCCCCGCACCACACTCTCCAGCTAAGTGTCCACCTCCCTCCACCATTGACTCTGTGTCTTCCCTTTGTCTCATTTCTCTTGCCATTGGGCATTTGCTATTTCCTTACTATGTTTCTTTATATTCCTTATATGAGAGAAATCATTCTGTATCTGTACTGCTCCTTCTGACTAACTTCATTCTGCCTGCTACTATTCAGCTCCTCCACTATGAGAAAATTGCACAACTTTGTTTTTTCTTATAGCCGAGTAGTGTTTTAGTGTGTATATATACCATGGATTCTTTACCCAGTGTTTTTAGACATTGCTTATTTTCTAGATTTTGGCTATTGTCTTAAAAATTTATTGTGCTGCCTCAACAGGAGAAAGATAACAAAAGGGAATGCCCTGCCACAGAGGAAGAGTATGATGAGGGGAATGGGGGGTGGGGGGGATACTGGGATCAGTGGTGGTAGAGAATGGGCACTGGTGGAGGGATGGGTACTTGATCATTGTATAACTGAAACCCAAGCACAAAAATTTGTAAGTCTACAACTGTACCTCATGGTGTTTCACTAATAAAAATTTAAGGGAAAAATTTATTGTGCTGCAATGCCCCATGTTCTTGTAACACAATAAATTTCTTTTAAAAAGTTTTAGTTTGGTTCTGTGATTTACAATGTAGTAAATGATGGTTTTCCATGAACGTCATTTTAACAAACACCAATTTTCTGTGTAATTACCATGTCCTCCATGGATCCCAGTGTCCTTCCTTTCATGCCCCACTCCTACTGACAGGTCTACAATGTAGAACAGTTCTCCTGCTTTGTAACTACCCCACATCTGAAAGAGATCATTCTGTATTTAATCCTTTCTTTCATTATGAAAACATCATAACACAGTGATTGACCAAGTTGGTCAAAATAGAGTTGCTTCAGGCATTCAGTATCCCAGTGCCAGTTCTATCACTAATGTCACCTTCCCTCCAGCAAAGTTCCCTGTTTCCCACTTACCCTCAAACTCTTCACCCTTAGCAGGCAAAAATAAATTTATAATTGTATTGCTTGTTACAAAACAAAGGCAAATTGAATGATCAAAAATTAGATCAACAAATGTCAATTTGTAATAATTGTTATTACATATTACAGTGGTCTTACTAAAGTTACTGACAGTGTTTCCTAGACTGGTTAGTGGTAGTTAAGTCTTCTGCGTTATTGTTTTTGCTCATTGAGCTTGATGGACCTCTAAACAACTTTCTCATCAGATATGCTGTAATCAAATTGGAATGACAGTACTATGAAATTTGGAAGTATTGCACATATGCAGTCATGAGCTGCAGGAGTTGTAATGATTGGATGTCATGGCAGATTGATGAGACACAGGTGTGGAGCTGGACCTTTCCTATGTAGGGGATGTCATGTGTGGCTGTCAGCTCCTGTCTTCAGGCAGAAAGAGGAATCTAACGCTTCCTCCATTCCCCTTTTCAAGAAGACCCCAGAGTATTCAGGCTGGACTGATATGCCTGGATAAATTCAACTATTATCTCTTTCTTTCTGACTCACATCACTCAGCATGCTATCCTTCAGTTTCAGCAAATTGTATGATTTTCTTCTTTCTTAGAGCTACATAGTTTTCCATTATTTTCCATTATTTATATATAACACAAATTTTGATCCATTTCTCTTTATTTGGGAATTTGGGTTGTTTCCATATCTTGGCAATTCTATTAAATGCAGTGATGAAAAAGGCGTGCATGTAAGTTTTCAATTAAAGCTTTTGTGATTTGGGGATAGATGTCAAGAAGTGGTATCATTGAAACATATGGTAGTTCCATCCCTATTTTTCTGATGGATCTCCATATTGTTTTCCATAGAGGCTAAAACAGATGACATTCCCACCAGGAGTGAATAAAAATTACTTTCTCACCACAAACCCACCAACAATGGCTGTTTCCAGAATTTTTGATATGTGCCATGGTCACTGCATTATTGTTTTTATTTGTAGTTTCCTGATTACGAATAATGGTGAACCTTTTTAGTGTACCTATTGGCCATCTATATGCCTTCTGTGGGAAAGTGTCTGTTCATTGCCTCACCCAATTTGTGTATGGGTCACGAATTTTTTTTTGTTGAATTCTGTTAATGTTTTATATTTCTTGAATAGCAACGTTTATCTTAATTGTTGCAATTTTTTTCCTTTCATTCAGTAATGTGTTTGTCTTTTTACTATTGCTTACTTTCAACTCGATATAGTATCATCTGCTTATTTTATTTTATTTATTTTTATCTTTGCCACTGTAAGCATCTCCTTGATGACTCTTCTACCATCAATTTCCTGGAGAGATCTGCTGATGTTTTCTTCAATGTGTTTTATGGATTCTGGTAAAATCTCAAGATCTTTAATCCATTTTGAGTTTACTCTTTTAAAATGTTCAAGGTATAGTTCTAATTTCAAAGTTTTATATGTAGCTATCTGATAATACAATGAATTCTTAAAGAGGCCTATATTCGTGTTGTTAAAAGATGGAAAACAGATCAACACTGTGTTCCAGAGAAAGTTCATTAATGAGCAATGAAAGTAGTGAACCTTAACAAATTTTTAATATGCAGGTCATTGATTTCTTTTGACTCTGGCTATTTCTATCTTTCTCTATCTAACGGCAACTAAAACAATATTAAATTCAACTTTATGTGGATTAGCCAGGGGTTGAATATAAATGTATTCTGATTATAAAAAATTTTAAGAATCTTTTTTTATTTCATAAAGGAATTGATAAAAAGACAACTTTTCACAAGCTAGTGCCCCTTCCTGTCATTCACTTAACTTTTCTTGGGTTTAGTTCTTGCTCATTGAAGTAACTTATATCAGTTGATCTAACTCCTAAGGTTGTTCTAAAGTCCAAATAAAATTACAAGCTGCTATATATAGGGATATGTGTTTTATCAAAAGTTCCCCGTAAAGCAGGAGACATATAAAATCAAATAAGACGTTTGTTTGATTTGCCATATGTTAAAGTATGAATGGTATTAATTTATTTAAAAAACCTATTATTTTGTAATTGTTAATTTGAGAACAACCAATATGTTTGATAAATTTCTTATTGGTAAAATAGACCCTTTCTTTAAGACATGATGGAACTCAGAATCTACATCAAAGAGCTAATTATAGATGAGAATTATATGATTCTTTTTCTTGCTCACTATGCTTTCTGAATAGATTTCATGAAAAATCTTGTACTGCTTTTTCCTTACAAAGTCAGTTTGAGTACATAGATGATTATTGGAATTGGTAATATTTAGAGGAAGCAGATGTCTTATAGAGTAAGTTTTTGATAAAGAAGCATTTTAAATTGTGACTAATATACTTAAAAGCATTTCATTTGGATTCTCATTCATTCACAAAATACATAGTGTGTGCCTATGTATGCCGGTGTTCAAGGCATTTGAAGATATCATTGAACAAAATAGAGTTTTGTTTAATTATGGAAAGACAAACATTAAACAATAAGTGTAATAAATGAGCAAATTACATGCTGGAAGGAGAAAATCACCATAGGGAAAAATGTAGAGCAGAGTACAGGGATCCAGAAGTTGAATTTGCTCATTCATTCTCCTAATTAATAAGTATTTATTAGGTAAAATTATAAACAAGATCACATTAAGTTTATTTTGTATCAGTAGTGCTAGGAGAGTTTAAAAATATAGCCTAAAAATTATTGAAGTTGGTGATAACAGGGAAATAAGCAAAGTAACAAATTGCCTGTGAAAATGTGGATTATTCCAACCTGTAAGTACCATAACTTGACATGTATCAAATTTAAAACGCACAATTTTTTCACCCACTTAAGTAAATCTCCCCTACTAAAGATAAATATCAGTGAGTAAAGATGCACATTTCAGTGTTACATTTCATTGTAAAAATAGGAGCTCAAAACAGCTGTTTGGATAAGGAAATACCTAGATCACAGCATAGATAATCCAGAGGATGAGCAAGCAACTGCATACTGCAAAAACGTTTCATGATAAAACAACTTTTGCAATTACCAAATAGATGTAAAACACAAGCAATGTTTTAAAGCAGTATAATTGATATCCTTAATGAGATAAAGGAAGCTCATGCAAATGTGAAATAGTAACATACTGTTAAAAAAAAGAGGAATCAATTTAAGTTCTCTTATTGAAAAGCTAAATAGATTGAATAGTGGAATAATCATAGATGAGGATTTAATTAGTGAATAAGACAATTAAAAAAAGTTCACCTGTAATTCTTTGTAAAATATGAAAATATTAACCATATGAATGAAATCATTCATTTAGTTTAAGAAATGATATATAAACATCTTAAAATTAACAGGTGAAATCATTCTAGGTATTAACTTATTTTTCTGTTTGTTCTCAAATAATTGGTTATTGTTATTTTATATGCAAATATAATTTGTTAACAATTATGAATAGCATTTAATTTGTACATAGATATGGAATAGTGAAGTTGAGAAATATTTTCCTAGATTAGATAGATACTTGCATATACATTTAGTTTTTCTATTAGCTATTTATTACTTTAAAGATTTTTCTATCAAATTGCTATTTTGATACAGCAAATGTCATTTTAATTTAGGTGTTAATATTTCTTTACCAGTATATAAACTGTAAATGTATTATCTTTGTCATTAAAAATGCAGATCAAAACAACAATGAGATCATTTCACACCACAGAGATTGGCCCACATCCAAACGAACAAAAGCAACCGGTGCTGGCACGGATGTGGTGAGAAAGGGACCCTCCTTCACTGCTGGTAGGAATGCCGACTGGTCCAACCCTTTTGGAAAACAGTATGGACGATTCTCAAAAAATTAGAATTTGATCTCCCATTTTACCCAGCAATACCACTCCTGGGAATATATCCCAGAGAGGCAAAAATGTATAGTCGAAATGACATCTGCACTTCTTTGTTCATTGCAGCACTCTTTACAATAGCCAGAATCTGGAAAAAACCTGAGTGCCCAAGAACAGATGACTGGTTAAAGAAACTTTGGCACATTTACACAATGGAGTACTATGTAGCTGTTAGAAAAGATGAAGTCATGAAATTTACATACAAGTGGTACTACATGCAAAGTATCATGTTAAGTGAAATGAATCAGAAAGAGCGGGATAGACACAGAAATATTGCATTCATCTGGGGAACATAAAGTAACAAAATGGGAGACTAACATCCAGGAGTGGCCGAGATTAGTACCAGGAATTTTGCTCCATGACTTGGAGACCAGCCACACGTCCTAGGGGAAAAGGAAGCTCAGATAGAGAAGGGAGCACTAAATAAAGTCTGTTGGGAGGATCCTCCCAGGATGGGAGAAGCATGCTGAAAGTAGACTATAGACCAAACATGATTGCCACTCAATGCCTCTCTTGCAAACCACAGGACCCAAAAGGAGAGAGAGAGAGAAAACAAAAGAGAATGCCCTGCCACAGAAGCAGGGTGGGATGGGAAGGATGGGGGGTGGGAGGGATGCTGGCACCCATGGTGGTGGAGGATGGGCGCTGGTGGAGGGATGGGTACTTGATCAACATATAACTGAAACCCAAGCACAAAAATTTGTAAGTCTACAACTGTACCTCATGGTGTTTCACTAATTAAAAAAAAATTAAAAAAATCTATTTTCTACTATATATGTATAATATATATCAGATGATATATTTTGTCTCCAGGACAACTTTTTCCTCCCATTTATTTAAGTATGTTACTATCTTGAGAACTTGTTTGGAAGTTCTAGCAGGGTAGCATATCTACTGTTATATCCTCAACTGAAGACGGTCCGTTCTCTGTTTGGAGAAGGCCGTCCTCTTCAAAAGAGTTGGCAGCTTTGGGAGGGACGCACATGGAGCGGTGAGGGAGGAAGGGAACACCCGCCTAGCTAGTCAGATCAGCCGCAACAAACCTGGTGATCAATGAGTGACAGATGTCACAGCCAGATCGCCTTCACATAGTACAGCAAGTAGGGCATTTGCCTTGCACGTGACCGACCTGGATTTGATTCCTCTGTCCCTCTTGGAGAGCCCGGCAAGCTGCTGAGAATATCCTGCCCCTACAGTGAAGTCTGGAGAGCCCCCCGGTGGCTTACTGGATATGCCAAAAACAGTAACAAGTGTCACAGTGGAGATGTTACTGGTGTCTGCTGGAGCAAATTGATGAACAACAGGGAGGACAGTGCTACAACGCTACAGTTACTATCTTATTTTGTATTTTCTGACTCTTTAAATGTCTTAAAGTCTGTATGCTTATGAGATCTGGACATGATGCAAGTGGTAACAGGCATATGTGAGGTTCTGACTTTTAGTCTGATGTTATAGTGACCCTGGTCGCACTGTGACCCCTAAGGGGTGGAGCACTGGTGGTTCCTGCACTATACCCAGGGCCAAGTATTGCTTCAGACTTGACTTGCCCCCAACACTAACACCTTTGGATGTGGTCTGCACTAACAAAACAAAACAAACATATTTCAATTTTATATCTTAAAAATATTGAACTTTAGTTACCCTATGAATGAAATGTCCAATACTTTTCTCAGAGTAGATGTTTGAAAGTTTGCATGATTCTAAAATATGTGGTTCCTTGAGTTTCTTTGATACATTTCCTTATTTCTCTTAATATCATGCAACTTTAGGTAACAAATCTAATATATTTATAACTGAGAAAGACCCTCTATACTTCTTAATTCACAAAAGCACAGTTTACTTAATGAATTAATATAATTGTGAACACTCTTGTAGCTACTGCCTTAATAAAAAAATTTTGTCTGCCATTCTAAAATCCATCAACATGCCCTGTATTAATGCTATTATCTCTAATTATAACCACTATCTTGATTTTCATAGTAATCACTTTCTCCAGTTTCTTAGATGTTTATTACCTAAGTGTTTAAATTATGGTCTTGCATATAATTTTCAAGTTGGATATGATTAATTCTATATATGTTTACTATAAAGCACTTCATTTATTTTATTCTATGTAATTCATGTTACAAAACTTAGATTAGATAACCTACAAATTCTGAATGTGTAAATTCATACTCATAGAACTAAACTATATATTATACAAAAGCTAAATGGATTTGGTTCTTTTTACAGATCTACTAGTGGGTAATTTTTACCAATTAGACACAATGTTTGATTTCTTGTGTCTCATTTATATTGTTAGCAGTCATTGATGCTATTACCTTATTCATTCAGTTCATTAAGGGATTAGGAATGTAAATATTCTAATTCTAGTAGTTTGTTTCTTTCAACAGTTAGGATAGCTGGTTGAAGTGTATCTTTTATGTACTAGTATGTGATCACCCAGAGGTACAATCACCAAAGGGAAGATAGTGTATATGTAGTTAAATAACTTGCAATTTATTTGTTATTATTGTTATTTCTCCACACCTTGCTATGCTCAGGGCCTACTCCTGGCATTGCTTGGGGGACCAACCGTGGTCTGGGCCTTTATTGTTATTTTTCCACACCTTGCTATGCTCAGGGCCTACTCCTGGCATTGCTTGGGGGACCAACCGTGGTCTAACTTTGCTTGGCCATGGTGAAGAAAGTGCTCTTGTGTCTAAATTCATTTTCCAGCCTCTGAATATAAAATCTTTAATGCAGATCATCTATCATTGATATAAAATATGTTGTTCCATTTCTTCTGAAATAAAGCATTGCTATCAAAGTATGATAATTTAATTTTATTTTCTTTACAAGTGATTTTTATTTATTTTTATAAGGTGTCACATTGACTGTGCTCAACACTTATTCCTGGCTCTGTTCTCAGGGATCAGTCCCAGGTAGCGATTGGAGTCCACATGTTGTGCCAGGAATTGAACCAAGATTGGCTGCTTGGAAGACTACTCACTGTCCTATCTCTTCAGCCCTACAAGTGATTTTTATTTTTATTTATTTTGACTGTTCCCCAGACTTACTCTTGGCTCTGGTGGGTTTGTGGGACCATCTGGGTGCTACTCTTGCCTCTGGTGGGGTTGTGGGACCATCTGGGTGCCCGAAACCAAACCTAGTTTTCTACATGCAAGTCAACCACCTCACATGCTATATGATCTCGGTTTTTACAAATGCTTTAAAAAAATAACCACACTGATTTTCCCATTTAAACTAGAAATTTTATTAGGCTATATCTTAATGATTATAGTTTTGAGTCTAAATTTTCAGGTACATGTGTGCTCTTTTAAAATGCAATTTCAAACTCCAGAAAATTTTAATATCTGTTCTTCCCCTTCCTACTGCTTTTTTATTTTAGATATTTCTGTCTTCCTTATCACCAAGGCAATGTCATCAATATTTATCACTTTCTTCTAAGTTATTTATACCTTTTCTATACAAAAATATGAAGGTATCGTTTACATAAAGTCAAATTTACCCTTTTTAGACTGCTGTATGTTTTTTATTTAAAGTATGAAGAACTTTTTTTTAACAATTATTTGAATCAGGATATGGAACACTCAGTCACACACAACATCCTCATCCTTTCATATTTATTTGAACTTAAGAATATCTCCAATTCTAATTTCTGCAGTCACTGATTTACTTAATAGTATCATTCACTGACAAGGATCTCATACAAATGGAATCAATCATACAACGTGTTTTCAAATCTTGTTCTTTCAATTAGTGAAAATTGTTAAGATACTCTCATGTGCATGCCTTTATCCTAGCTGGTTCCATTATTGGTAGTATGTGGATATATTTGAGTTGTTTCCTGATTCCTCAGCTGAGAGACATTCGAATTGTTTGAAGATTTAATCTTTATAAATACACTCTCTCTAGTAATTTGTATGTAAGGTTTCTGTGTGAACTCAGTTTTATTTCATTTGAATACATATGTGGCAGTGGATACCGGTGACTGTGCATTGCGAAAGGCATCTGCAACCAGCAAGACTGAAACTGATGTCAGAGATAGGAAGATCTGAGTGATCTAATAATGTCAGTTCTCCTTAAGATCCAGCTGTGTCTTTGTTCTACAACTAACCCAACAATTCCCTAGATTTCATAAAATAGGATACTATCTTTCAGACAGTTTATTTTGTCTTTTAGGCAGCTCAAAATAGATTTCTGACTCTGCAACCAAAGGAAGGTTTGTGTTGTATCAACCTTTCATAGAGTTTGTTGAGGGAGTTAACTACTGTGCTCAACCCTTAAACATTCATCTTGTAGCTTTTGAATTGGGTGTATCCAGTTGTGAATATTGGTTGCAATGAAAGCCTAACCCATTGTTATGAAAAAGAGATGTGAGGGAAAATGAAAATCAATAACCTTATATGGAACAGGTGATATTTGCTAAAGGGTTATATATGTGCTGTCAAACATTGTCAATACATTTCTTATTTTGGAGCTCTATACTTTTCATTACAAATGACTTTATACTTGGTGTAGGCATTTTATTATATTTTTATTAGGGTCGTAATCCTGTTTCAGTGCCTAGGGATAGAACATAGACCTTTTATATGACATGTGTATGTTCGATCCATTTGAGACATATCCCTGGCAAATACAGGCATTTTAACATTGCAAGTAACGGCCAAGTCAACTTTGCACAAAAGAACACTTTGAGTTTACTCATGCATATGCAGATTACTTCTTTTGTGTATGTATTAAATAAAATATGCATGAACTGCTTTTAAAATGAGAGATTTAACACTGTGCTCAAGAACTTTGTTCTTTATATTAGTTTTGACAGCATTCAGCTATCTAGTTTCCTTTGGAGCTTATTTCAAATACATAAATGATGTAAAAGATACCTAAACATGGTTATTATGGCTCTTATAGAATAATTTGAGATATTTTGATGTCCCTTCTTTTCTTGAATTATTTTATAATACAAACATTTTATACCAGGTGTGTGATTTTAGCATGCTAAGTGCTTCTGGAATGGAGAAGAAAGTTTGTGGGTTGGAAAATTAGAGATATTTTCAGAGAAAAGTTGACATTGAATGGGGTTAAATCAATTATTTCTATTCAAAAGCATTGATTTAAAAATACGACTATTAAATCAATTTGTGATATGCTAAATGGGGTTTAGATAAAATAGTTATTTTACAAAGCAATTAAATATTTTTTCATAGTATATTGAACAAAGACTCGTGTGTGTGTGTGTGTGTGTGTGTGTGTGTGTGTGTGTGTGTGTGTGCGCGCACGCGCGTGCACTCAGGGTTACTCTTGGCTCTGTACTGGAGTAAAGGGTCACTCCTGGCAGTGCTTAGGATATGAAATGTGGTGCCAGGAACTGAACCAGGGTCAGCTGTGTGCAAGATAGCACCTTAACCCATGTACTATTTCTCCAGACCCTGGGCCTAGGCTTTTGAACACATTTAATCTATATGGTACAATGTTGACTAACATTAAAAGAAAATCTTACTCTTTTTTTATTTTATTTCCCATAATGGTGATTAGAGAAGGCAAATTCTAGAATAAAATTTTATAATTATCAGATTATTATGGATTGTTTCATTATAATCAGTTCAATTTATCTATGTAATTTATTTATTTATTTATTTATTTTGCTTTTTGGGTCACACCCGGCAATGCTCAAGGGTTACTCCTGCCTCTGTACTCAGGAATCACTCCTGGCGGTGCTGGGGGATCATATGGGATGCCTGGAATCAATCCTTGGTCGGCCGAATACAAGGCAAATGCCCTACCTGCTGTGCTATCACTCTGGCCCCTGTAATTTATTAATTTATTTTTTTTACTTGAGTTGAAGCAATGGAATTACTTACAAGTTTTCATCATCCTTTGGAAAAATAAACATATCTTTAAAAATGAACATAATTCATAATAGATTAATAATAATGTAACCACTTACTGAAATATACTTTTATTTATTTTTTAATTTTTAATAGTGAGACATCATGAGGTACAGTTACAGATTTACACATTTTTGTGCTTGGGTTTCAGTTATACAATGATCAAATACCCATCCCTCCACCAGTGCCCATTTCCCACCACCACAGATCGCAGTATCCCTCCCACCCCCCCAACCCCCCCATCCCACACTGCCTCTGTGTCAGGGCATTCCCTTTTGTTCTCTCTCTCTTATTGGGTGTTGTGGTTTGCAAAAGAGGAAATGGGTAACAATCATGTTTGGTCTATAGTCTACTTTCAGCATGCTTCTCCCATCCTGGGAGGATCCTCCCAACACCTTTATTTGGTGTTCCCTTCACTATCTGAGCTCCCTTTTCCCCTAGTATGTGTGGTTGGCCTCCAAGCCATGGAGTAAAATTCCTGGTACTAATCTCGGCCATTCTTGGGTGTTAGTTTCCTATTTTGTTACTTTATGTTCCCCAGATGAATGCAATCTTTCTATGTCTATCCCTTTCTTTCTGAGTCATTTCACTTAACATGATACTTTCCATGTAGTACCACTTGTATGTAAATTTCCTGACTTCATCTTTTCTAACCGCTACATAGTACTCCATTGTGTAAATGTACCAAAGTTTCTTTAACCAGTCATCTGTTCTCGGGCACTCAGGTTTTTTCCAGATTCTGGCTATTGTAAAGAGTGCTGCAATGAACAAACAATTGCAGATGTCACTTCGACTATACATTTTTGCCTCTCTGGGATATATTCCCAGGAGTGGTATTGCTGGGTCAAATGGGAGCTCAATTTCTAAATTTTTGAGAATCGTCCATACTGTTTTCCAAAAGGGCTGAACCAGTCGGCATTCCCACCAACAGTGAAGGAGTGTCCCTTTCTCGCCACATCTGCGTCAGCACCGGTTGCTTTTGTTCTTGTGGATATGGGCTAGTCTCTGTGGTGTGAAATGATATCTCATTGTGGTTTTGATCTGCATCTCCCTGATGATTAATGATGTGGAGATTTTCTCTTGTGCCTTTTAGCCATTCAGATTTCTTCTTTGTGAAAGTTTCTATTCATTTCATCTCCCCATTTTTTTTCCTTTTTTTTTTAAATTTTATTTTTTTTTAAAGTTGTAGATTTACAATTTTTTGTGCTTTGGTTTCAATTATACAATGATCAGATGCCCATCCCTCCACCAGTGCCCATTTTCCACCACCATGGATAATATCCCTCCCACCCCCATCCCCCCATCCCCCCTGTCTCTGTGGCAGGGCAATCCCCTGTGTTCTCTCTCTCCTTTTGGGTGTTGTGGTCTGCAAAAGAGGCATTGAGTGGCAAACATGTTCAGTCCATAGTCTACTTTCGACATGCATCTCCCCTCCTGGGAGGATCCTCCAAACATCCTTTATTTGGTGCTCCCTTCTCTATCTGAACTGCCCTTTCCTCTCAGATACCCGGCTGGCCTCTAAGTTATGGAGTAATCCTCCTGGTGCTGATCTCAGCTATTCTTGGGTATTAATCTCATACTTTGTTACTTTATATCCCCCAGATGAATGCAATTTTTCTATGTCTATCCCTCTCTTTCTGACTCATTTCGCTTAGCATGATACTTTCCATATTGTACCACTTGTATGTAAATTTCATGACTTCATCTTTTCTAACAGCTACATAGTACTCCATTGTGTAGATGTACCAAAGTTTCTTTAACCAGTCATCTGTTCTTGGGCATTCAGGTTTTTTCCAGTTTCTGGCTATTGTAAAGAGTGCTGCAATGAACAAACAAGTGCAGATGTCACTTCGACTATACATTTTTGCCTCTCTGGGATATATTCCCAGGAGTGGTATTGCTGGGTCAAATGGGAGCTCAATTTCTAATTTTTTGAGAATCATCCATACTGTTTTCCAGAAGGGCTGAACCAGTGGACATTCCCACCAACAGTGAAGGAGTGTCCCTTTCTCGCCACATCTGCGTCAGCACCGGTTGCTTTTGTTCTTGTGGATATGGGCTAGTCTCTGTGGTGTGAAATGATATCTCATTGTGGTTTTGATCTGCATCTCCCTGATGATTAATGATGTGGAGATTTTCTCTTGTGCCTTTTAGCCATTCAGATTTCTTCTTTGTGAAAGTTTCTATTCATTTCATCTCCCCATTTTTTGATGGGGTTGAATGTTTTCTTTTTGTGGAGTTCAACCAGTACTTTGTATATCCTTGATATTATCCCCTTATGGGATGTGTATTTGGCGAATATCATTTTCCATTCTGTAGATGTCTTTGTATTTTGGTCACTGTTTCTTTGGAGGTGCAGAAGCTTCTTAGTTTAAGATAGTCCCATTTGTCTATCTCTGTTTTCACTTGCTTGGCCAGAGTGTGACATCTTTGAAGACACCATTAGCTTCTATGTCATGGAGGGTTTTGCCAACTTTTTCCTCAATGTACCTTCCGGTCTGATGTTGAGGTCTTTAATCCACTTTGATCTTACTTTTGTACATGGAGTTAGGCAGAGATTTGAGCCCACTTCTTTGCATGTAGCCATCCAGTTTTGCCAGCACAATTTGTTAAAGAGGCTTTCCCTGCTCCATTTCACTTTTCTTGCCCCCTTATCAAAGATTAGATGCTTGTATGCTTGGGGGGAGATGTCAGTATATTCAACCCTGTTCCATTGGTTTACAGCTCTGCCTTTGTTCCTGTACCATGCTGTTTTAATTATTACTGCTTTGTAGTAGAGTTTGAAGTTAGGGAGTTTGATTCCTCCCATTTTCTTTTTCCCAAGAATTGCTTTAGCTATTCTTGGGAGCTTATTGTTCCATATAAATTTATGGAGTGTTTGCTCCATGAAATATACTTTTCAACTTAAAAATGACTCAAATGACTTTTTGGAGTAAGCAAACAATCCTCAAAGTGCTATAAAAGCACACTTGAAAACAGAAAAAATTATCATGATATTTAGAATTAATGGAAAAGTAATATATAGCCTATTTGTAATGTATTACAACAGGACATTTGACATTTCTGTGTGCTGAAGGACTTGTTCATGGAGTCATCGCTAAGTAGGAAAGTGCTGATTATTCATGAAACATTTAAGAAATAATCATTTATGCTTGGCATGAATTCATAATCATTTGTTTGAGTTATTATATGATATACAGCATTATCAACTACAATAGTTGTTTTCTGGGATTAGCGATTACTGTGGAAATTTATGCACAGAAGTTTCCCAAATATTTGTAAGACATAAAAGATTTAAAACACACCTCCATCCCTGATTGCCTTAATCAAGAATAAATGGATTAGTTTCCTAATAATATTTGTTTGTGTTTTAATATGTTCTATATTTTATGGTGCCATGTTGATTGTACAAAAAAAAGAATCAAATCTATGCAAATTCTTTGTAGTAGAACTAGGTTATGTGCATTGAAATGACTGTGCAATTATTGATTTATTGGTCTTTGTTATATCAGCAGGGCATGGAATGGCCCAGATTCCAGGTAGGTTAGGTTTTTCTGTTTTCCCAGAACACCATAAAAATTCAATTTTTAGACATGTCATGCAAATGCTAAAAGAGTTTTTATCTAACAGAAATTATGTGGATGATATGAACTTAGCACTACTACAAACTATTTGAAAATAAGAAACAGAATTCTTTGGCTTCAAATGAATAGAATTAATTGTTGAAATGGATATAATAAGTCCAAAAAGAACAAATCATCAAACAGATTTGCTATATATGTTGAAATGAACTTATCATACAGATTAAGCTCCCATCTTCACTAATGATGAAAATTATTTTCTAAATCAGGGTAACCTGGAGCAGAGTTGGTGGTGATGTGGCAGGAAGCACGAGAGCTGGCAGAGTGGATGCATCTCTCAGTGCTCTGGACAGCAGTCTGCTGGGGTCATAAAATGTCAGCGTGAATGACTGTAAGTGCCCCTCAAATATTTTTCTCTCCAAAGGAGTGACTCTAAGTGCACCGAACTGGAGCCATGGCTGAGCTCCGGTGGAGTGGGCCTTGCGAAGATGGCAGCAGTGCCCATATGAGCTCCAAAGAGCTGATGGAACTACTGAGCTAGTGTGGCTCTTAATCCCCAGGGCAGAAGTTAGTGTAAATGAGCAGGGCTCTTTGAGCCCAGGTTGGCACTACTTAGGTGCATGGGTCCAGAGTAGAGGGTGCCCTGGGTTCCCACCATGGGAGGCCAGCTCAGGGTCCCTTCCACCATTTTTCCCTTGGCCCAGCTCATACCCCAGTGCCACCCACAGCATATTCTGGAGGAATCCTCCCTGAGTGCCAACTGTCCATAGACTGAGGATGGACATATGTCCTGGGCAGGTTCTGCTGAACTGGTGGCTCCAGCCCACCCAGAGCACCTGACCCATGAATGGTAGCATTGCTGGCCTTAGTCCTGGTACGGGGGGCATGGCTGTCACTGCCACTGGGGCTCAATGGGTTCAGTATCACTGGTGGGTCTACTTGGACAAAAGGGCGAGGGCATCAGCATCCCCATGGTGCCCTCGGCCTTTCTGATGTCCCCAAATCACCGCTGTGCCTCCAGCCAAACTCCAACAAGTCAAGATCAAATTTTCCCAGAAATTAAGCCACCAACAGTTAGTTATATGGGAGCCACGCACACAGGTCACCTCCAGCTCAGTCATACAAGCTCTACAAGTTCATTCATCTGCCTTTCTCCAGAGACCCATAAACCAGTCTCAGAAGACACCAAAAGCCACAGTTAATCTCAGACCCACGCAAGACTAAGCAGAATGGGGTAGATCAGAGTGGGGGGGGATGGATTTGACTAGTGCCCACCCAAGCAGAGTTCCCAGAAGCCACTTTCTCCCACAATCAAACCACTGCCATCACACAATCTGGACTTCACTATCTTGGAATGGACTATATATATATATATATATATATATATATATATATATATATATGTGAATATATATATTCACTAAATATATATATTTAGTGAAACACCATGAGGTACAGTTATAGACTTACAAATTTTTGTGCTTGGGTTTCAGTTATACAATGATCAAGTACTCATCCCTCCACCAGTGCCCATTTTCCACCACCACGGGTCCCAGTATCCCTCCCACGCCCCATATCCCTATCCCACCCTGCCTCTGTACCAAAATATTAATTTGCTGAGAATTTGAGTATGAGGGTTTTGTGACTGAAATCTCCAGGCTTTCTTGGGGTCATGATGAGCAACTCTCCCACCTCTCTGTACCTCTGGAAGCTCCAACAACTATATCCACATCCAAAGCTGCCTTCCAGTTAAAACAAAAAAATACTTCTTCAGCTGTACCTTCCCAATAAAAATACTGAACGTCCTGAACAAACATGATGACCTCTTAACACTTGTATTGCAAATAATAACATACAAAAGGAGAGAAAGAGAGAAAAAAGAAAGGTGCCTGCCACAGAGGTAGATGGGGTGAGGGGTGTTGGAGGGTTAGTGGGAGGGAACCTGGGGATATTGGTGCTGGGAATGTACACTGATGGAGGGATAGATGTTGGAACATTGTATGAGTTAAACCCAATTATGAACAGCTTTGTAATGACCTATTTCACAGTGATTCAATAAAAAGAAATGAATAAATAAATAAAATTTACTTCTAGTTTCAAACTGATGAACCTGTGCACCTTCAAGGATCTTCTCTTCTTAAACATGATCTATGTTATAGGATACTTATTGCATGTTCCTGACATTGCAGGGAGAAAATGTAGTCTGGGGTCCTCTCTGTTCTACTGAGGGCTGGAATCATTTTCTATTTGTTATCTTAGTATAGACAAAGTACAATAATTGATTAGAAAATCTCATTATTGCTAAAAATCCTTTTAAATTATTCCCATTAATCCCCAGCTTTGTGTATCTTAATATTTCATCTTTTTTTTCCTGAAATACTCTTGGGTAAGATGGTCTTTTTTGTATATTTTTCCCATATTACATAGGATTCACGAAAGAATGATGAAATGGTTACAACTTTCTAGACATTTCTTTGCCCAGCCTGCTCTGTTGTTAAATAATACTTAGTATTGTGATTTTATGTTAGCAAGCATCACACTTCTATTTTGCTGTGCATGCAAAACCAGACAAGAAATGGTTCAGTTTTTGACTTTAAATTTTCCACGAAATTTCAACAAACTCCACTGTCTTGGTTTTCAAGACTTCTGTGGGTTGAAAAGAGAAAAATCCAGATGCATTTCAACAGTTGTGTATATCTTTCTTCACCCAAACCCTACAAATTCTTTCTGTCACTCTGCATATACACTTATAAAGATAGGTTCTGAGGTTCGGGACATCTGAACGAACTTCCCTCCATAAGTACCGAGTGTTGCCCAGCTCTTACACTGGAATTTGTGCTTAGGGATCATTCCTGGGTGGCTAAGGAACAATATGGCATTCAGGGGATTGAATCCAAGTGGGCTATGAGGAAAGCAAGCCCCATGCTGCTATACTATCTCTTCGGCCCCTAGATATCCCTATCTTCTTCACAGAAGTTTATTCACATCTCTCCCCATTTTTGAAAGAGTTCTTGGATTTTGTTGTTGTTGTGGGTGCTTTGTATATCTTCGATCTGTCCTTTATCTGATGTCTTCGATGCAGATGTCTTCCGCATTTAGTAGGATGCATTTTACCTTTAGTCCACCTTTCTTTTACTGTGAAGAAATTTTTAACTTGATGTCCCATTTGTTTATTTTTGTTCCTCTTGTCTTTTCCAATAGAATCATCTTGAAGACACTTTTGAGTTCCAAGTCTCAGAAACTTCTATCTATATCTTTCTTAATATATTTTATGAATTCTTGTCTAATGTCAAGGTCTTTGATCCACTTTGGATAGGATTTTGCTTCATGTTCATGGATTGTCCATGAACATGAAAGAAAATCTCATCCAAAGTGGATGGAATTCTTCCAATTCATGAACATGAAAATATTAAAAAATTTCCTGAGGTCTTATATTGGTTTTGTAATTAACTTATAGTTTTCATGAAACTGCTCTCTCAGATCTTTTGTTAAGTTGATTCTGAGGTACTTTAAGGATGTTTTTGGGCACTGTTTTGAAAAGAGTGTACTTTTTGATCTCAGCTTCTTTCTAGTCAATTATTTGCATATAAGAATGCAAAAGGTTGTGGTGAATTGACTTTTAAGTGATACTTTGCTGTATTGTTTTGTTGTTTTTATTTACTTTTTGATAATAATAGTGAAAAATACATTTTCATATCAAGTTCACAAATCACACACTTTAACTTGGTTAATTGCAGTGCACCCTATTCTGTTCAATGAAATGATGCTAGTCTAGACCCAGGAAAGTAACTGAATATTTTACTTGTCATAATGACCAATAGTTTGAAAACAATTCCAAAACCTTTGTTCTGAGTCTCTCTCCTTTGTTTCTGATAAATAAAGGTATATTTTTTGAATTGTAGTACACAACTTTCTTTTTCAGAGTAGCAAGATCTTACAAATTAAATGAAATATGTTCTTTAGATGAAAATCTGTGCTATACTGTCACTGTCACTGTCACTGTCCTCCCGTTGTTCATCGATTTGCTCGAGCGGGCCCAGTAACGTCTCCATTGGAGACTTTGTTGTTACTGTGTCTGGCATATTGAATACGTCACGGGGAGCTTGCCAGGCTCTGCCGAGCGGGCGAGATACTCTCGGTA